>NC_090861.1:3221250-3832500 GCF_024217435.2 Syngnathus scovelli
ATGACAAAGAGCACGCAGCTGACGCCGGTGCAGGCCAGCAGGACGTACATCCAGATGTCGGGCGACAGCGGGTTGAGGAAGGAGAAGACGCCCGGGTTGGTGCCGTTGGGTTTGCGGTACAGGATGCTGATGCCCAGCGTCATGAAAGGTTTGGAGAAGTCAATCACCTTCTCGCGAACGTACGTGATGGTCAGCGGTGCCACCGCCAGGTCGGCCACCTGTGAGATCAAATATGGCTTCTCTAGCGGTCCCAACTTCTTATTGGTGGCGTCAATAAGAAAAGTGCGGATTTGGCCGCGCCCTCACGTGGTCGATGAGCTCCCGCACCATGCCGTTCCACTCGCCCTTGTCATTCTGGGCTCCGTACTTGCCGTCGGCCACCAGGCGGACCTCGTAGGTGAAGCCCAGAATGTTGGAGAGCTCTTTGAGGAGGTCCAGGCAGTAACCCTCGAAGCGGTCGTTCCCAACCAGGTCCTTGTCGGATTTCTTGTGCATCACGTACGGGTTCTCCTGAGAAGACAAACTCGTCACGTACTGTCCTCTCCTTTTTGCACTTCCTCCTCACCAGGATGGTGGTGACAATCAGCGTCCTGTTGGCCAGCGAGTCGGTCACGTTGTTGTTATTGCCCGTTGACTTCTCGACCAGGTTCATTCCTTTTACCGAGCTCCACGTGGCGATCTGGAAGGGGAGAGAAGCTCTGGATTTTTATTTTTGTCGTGCAAGATGGCAGTGAATACAAATAAGTGTGGAGAAGAGCATTCAAGGGTGTGAGACTCTGAATGAACGTATGCTAGCAGTAATCCACACACACTTGCACACACACAATACACACACAGAGGGGATCAGCCATGTGACAGCTGGACCCTAAAATCCCGCCTCAGCTGCTAAAGAGCAAAATCACTGATGCGATAAACGCTAAGCACGTTAAACAAGCACACTTGACAAGTCAGAAAGTAACACTTGGCTGTACAGGAAGAGCATGACCATATTAGGAAACAAACCTTGATCCATCTTTTGGTGAGGCGATTCACGCCCTCCACGACACCCTGGGTGGAGAAGATGTGAGTTAGCATGACGGCGCTAACAAGTTGCTACGGATCACGGGAGCATTCACTCACCCTTGTGGTGCCGTCTTCTTTCAAGCTGATGATGTCCAAGTCAAATTCCCGCCTCAGGCCGTCGCTCTTGTCGAGGACGATGTGGCCTGTCAGGCCGTCCCACTGCGCCTACGGGATGAGGCAGCAAAGTGCTTGACTTCTTTTACACATGCATGAAAATGTCATCTCTGGAGAGCCGTACCTCCTTGAAGAGGTTCATGTACCGAGGTCCAAAGCGCCAAGGCTTATGTCTGTGACACTGCAGAGAGCTGACGGTCATCTGAGTGGCTCGCTGGGACGCCACAGACACCAGGAACACGGCGTCGTACATCAACGCCGCGTCAGTCTGTAATGAACGCATTAAAAATGTTCGATAAGATATCACAACAATCTTAATTCGGTGTATTTTCTTACAGTCATGACGCCGTCCATGAGTCCACCATCTTGCTTGGGCCCCTGCAGCCTCTCCATGGCCCACTTGTCCAAGGTGGAGGCCACCCAGGGGTCGTCGATGTTGAGCAGCCTGAAGCCTGTCATGTTGACCCCGCTGTAACGGTACGGTTCCAAATCCAACGCAAACAAGTCCTACACCCAGTTGGAAGTAGCATAGTAGTAGTTAGCAAGCTAATCTGCATGGACCCTAACCCATACATATAATTCACTCACCAAAGTAGTGAAGAAGAAATGGTAGTACTCCGTCATCATTCCCATGGATGAAAGCTGCCATTTAACAAACACAAAACACGGTGAGAGGCCAAACAAAATAATTATAAATCCATCCAGATGGTGTTATTTTGAGACCTGTTTGAGTAGCTCCGACGCCATGCTGTAGGAGCAATCAAAGAGGATGAAGAACTCTTTGTCCTTCTTGAGCTCCTTGAGCAGCGGCCTGGCGTCCTGGTTGCCGGGCGTCAGTTGGCGGATTTTCATCTTCAGGTTCAGCTTGGCGGGAGCTTTGATCAACTCTTGCATGCGCATCAGACCTACACAAGAAAAATGTTTCGAACTCCACTAGTGTATAGTGTAAAACGCCGTTACATACCGGTGCTGTCCTGGTAGACAACGGTGAGCTTCTTCCATTTGAAGAAGGTGACCACGTCCAGCACGGCCCTGGCGACTGCTCTGTACTCTGGGTACAGGTTGATGAAGAAGGTGTCCCGGTTGTCCACCGACGGATGTTTCCACCGTGTTTGGATGTGCGGAACTTCTAGAGCGTTGCAGATGGACTGAACAGCGCTCACGGAGGAACTGTGAGATGGACCGAATACGGCCACCACGCCAAGGGAGAGCTGGTCGCACACTTGACAAAACAAAGGGACAAGTTAGCTCTATTCCTTGTTAGTTTGCTTATTGCCACTAGAGGGCATGATTTCACAGTAGTACTGCACTTACACTGATTTAACAATTTTTGGGGTGACTGAAATGTGTGAATAGAATTCAAATAATAATAATGTGATAATCCAGTATTACAAAATGTTGGTGTTACCTCTGCGGGAGGCCTCGAAGCCGTCTTTGGGGTTGATGCGTTGGATGTCGTAGGTGAGCGTGACGTTGGGCATCAGTGTCTTATTCCTGTTGATGTTGTTCACAGCGAACTTGAATGCCAACTCGTCCAAACTCACCAGCTCACGTTCGCGTGTCTCCAGGATGCCGCCTGGTGGCAAGAAAAATAGCAGCAGAATCAAAAACAGCAGAACCAAAAATATACATCCTAAATAAATATGTAACAGAATGTAAAACAATAAAACAGTTTTGATAAAATATTTGGAACCACTGTAAATATTTATGTAAAATAAAATAGTACCTAGAAATAATGTATTCATTCTGAACGACAAGTGCGTGATGAACTCACCAATGCGTAAAACCTGAGCGTCAACAAGCCACGTGTGGAAGAGTAGAATCGGAACCACAAGAACCAACAGGTCCATCGCGTCCATGGTGACAGCACCGCAGTCAGCATCTGGAACTCTCCCCAGGCTCTTCCTATCCTCCTCCTCCGATGATAACGCAGGTCACCTCTACTACCTCCACCACCGACATCATGTCAACTTTAAAAGAACCAAAGAAGCAGCGGCACGAATATAGCCCAGTCCCAAATGACTGTCAGCCAAATTCCCGGTCAAACATAATCCTTGTAAAGTCTTGAAAAGTCCACAAATTGGCGAACAGTCAACACAGACAGCGACAGCAACTAATGCGACTCAAACTGAAAGCAAGCCACATCCGCAAAGCTCTTTCAAAATAAGACAACACCGGAAGTCTTCAAACATTATTTCCACTTTACATAGTTAAGACTGAAAACAATTATATAAATATGGACAGAATGACCAAAGGAAAACCCACGTGGCTTCTTCCTTGCCACCTAAGAAGATACCAATTTTGGTTCTTGGTGATCAACTACATTATTATAAAATAATGGCATTTCAAATATAGTATGTAAGGCAACATTTGTCTACCTACAGTGACATCCTGTGATCACAATTTGTGTGGTTTGTCTCCTGTTGGTGTTTGGGATTAAGCAGCAGATGTGCTGGAGTAATCTTCAGGTTACATGCCAGATGTCAGATTTATCTCTACTACACACGCACGCCTACAACAAGAGAAAGGAAATCATATATGAAGTCACAAGTCAAATAAATGTGAGTATTAAGTGACCTTGGACACAAAAAGTGTAAATGTATAAAGTTTATTGTTGTTGCTGTCATACAAAGGATAATACTCCACGTGTCGTGTAGCAAAAAGTACAAAGACGATCAAAAGGGGATTGTGTCTCACAGTCCCAAAACTTAACGGCTAAGTTAACTGCATCACAATTATTTGTACAAAAAAAGCGGCTCACTGTCAGCGACTGTCATTTTGTTCTCAAGCGCAAAACAAGCCGTGAAACAGCGGCGCCCAGTGGACAAGAGGAGACACTGCAGGGAGGACTTTCAAGTAAACAAGGACCATTGCTGAGGTTTCAAAGGGGGCGTGGCCTACAAGATGGGAGTTGATTGGCTTTAGCAATGGAGACATTCATGTAAATTGGGCCTAAAACACAACGAGAGGGTACTGTCATGTGTTGCTAAGCTAAGTTGCTAAGATTTTGGTTGGCTTGCTACTTCCTGGGCTCACATTTTATGCACTTTATTTTGGCTCTGGTATGACTGGTTTTGCCCGTTCTGCTTTTACTTTGGCATGTCAACTTGTTTTTGCTCCATTGCCCCTGGCTATCGGGTTCCCTTTTATTTTGGTGAGTGTCAACTGTCCATTTCCTGTTTTGATTCTTTTGACCTTGGCTCTGTAGCTTTTATTAACGACATTCCATGACTTGAGTGGTTTACCTGTTTACTTTTGTGACGTTTTCTTCTTCTCGTTTTAGTCGATGACACCAAGCTGCCAAACTAATTTCAACTTTTGAGGCGTGTGAGGGTGCATTAACACTGCAGACTGTGTAGTAAACAATGAGAGCAGAAAGGCAATAAAGTTAACTGTATCTTTTTACAAATATTTCATATCAAAAGTGAGCATTTGGGTCTTATAAATATAAACATCCCGACCAATCAGTCCATCAATAGCGGCCGAGAACCACCTCCAGGCAAAAGTGAATGGCCCTTGAGTGCTAGCAAAAAAAATCATAAAAATAGACAGGTTCAAAGGTTCTGTGTGGAAAAATAGACTTTAGGGCCCTAAAAATAAGTCATCTGGTAGTGCTAAAAAGCAACGAGACTTTTACTGCTGGTAAACTGTGGATGTGGGTCTATCCTTCAAAATCAGCGGGGTTCTCCAACAAGCCTATTCTGGAAGCTCTGAATCGAGGTTGCCTTGGATCTCGACTACCTGGGATAACTTGCATCAAAATGGAAAACAGATTTGGGTTTATCCTTCAAAAGAAATTAGCTTCTAGTTCTAACTGTATATTCTGGAAGTTGGAGTTGACAACTTTGATCTGGGAAACTTTGGTCGTCTTGTATTATTGCTGGTAGACTGTGGATTTGGGTTTATCCTTCAAAAGAAATCGACTTCTCGCCAGAGTGTTGTGAATTACAATCGGTCGAGGGCTGAAAAACATCACAATATTTGATGGCTGCCGCTTTTAAAGGAGAAGTCAAGTCGAAACACAATACTCTGATTAATATTGTTAGATTGTTAATATTAATATTCGTGAAACACTATAAATTAAACACCTTTTTTTCTCCATCTCAGAAAAAACAGGTGGATTTTGGCTTTATTCATATTCCACAACATATTGGAAATAAACTTGACTTCCCTTTAAAAGAACCTTCAAAAATAAATAGACTTGAAATTATTAGGGCTTTTGCTCGAACAGAATATTCTGGAAATTTGGAGTGAAACTCAAAAGTGGATAGGATTCTTGCACTAAAGTGAAAATAGGGCTCATCGGTAATCCTCACGGAGGGGAAAGGCAGAAATCGCACACTCACATCATGGGAGGGTGTACCTAAAGAAGTGGCCAGCGCGTCCCGTCAGACATGATCGGCAGGTGATTGGCGTGCGCTGGCATCAGAAGACGTCGCTGTTGCAGCCGAAGTCGTCCCTGCGCACCCACACGGAGTCGCGTTCGGGCCCCCGCTGCGCCGCGCACGCCTTCAGCACGCCACGGATCTCCATGGCGTCCATCTTGGCGTCCAGTTCGCTGGTCTGCGAGGGCGCCCCTGTGGCGCGCCGTGACTTACAGTACTCGTCGTCGTCGCTCAAAATGTCAGTTTCCTTCACCTTGGCGCCGTTCTCGTACGGTTGCAGGTCGAACCGCTGCTCTGGCCACAGCTCCGAGGGCGCGGGCTGAGACGGCGCCGAGGGAGCGGCGGGGGGCACCGCAGGCGAGTCCGGGTCCCGCTGGTGGTTGTTGTTGTTGAAGACCGGGTCCGTGTCCAAAACCAGGTCCGTGTCAATGGTGAAACGGTTTCGCAACAACTTCCTGCGAGCCAGAGAACGGGACGGCGCTGAAGCTGTACACAGAAGACAGGAAGTTTAGTGACATCTTTTATTTTGGCAAGCATGCAACTTGAAGGGTTGGGGGTCACCTGCTCGGTTGACAGAGTGCTTCTGCGCCCCCTTGAGGGCGTAGAGCCGCTTGCCCCCAAAGGGGACGTACTGCTGACTAAGGGGGAGCGACTCGGTCTTGAGCAGCTGCCTCCGCTGCTTCTCCCTGAGGATGGAGTGCACCGCCTTCAGCAGATCCTTCTTGCTCTCCGCGGAACTGGACACAAAAAGGAAAAACCAGACCTCAAGTTCATTTAAATTCGATGAATGACAAAGTTAAATACGCGACCACATAGTAAATTAAATGCAAACCTGCAGCACAACTGGAACGTTCTCTCGGGTCGCCCCTCGGATTCCGACCTGGTGTGAACTATTTCGCACACGGCCGTGCCTTCAGAGTCTAGAAGACGAAGAACACGTGTAACATACAATCTTAAAATAATTATCAGTTAATTGCGATTGCTATTTTTCTATTAGTTGCTGAGCCAGCAAAACTCTCATAATGTAGCAGAATAGCGTTAACGTACTTGCGAGAGCGCGGACTTGCAGCGACTGGGTGGCAATCATGTGTCGGAAGCGGAACGGATCGCGCTCATCGTTCATGGACGCTCGGTGAGCGGAGCTCTGAGGAGGAATTGCAGTGTAGTGCGTTCATTAGGCAACAGGGGGCACTGGAGACAACTTTATCTTGATTTGAAAATGAACAAAGCTCCTCACCATTTTCTTCCTGTGCTTTGATGAGTCTTTGTACACAAACACCACAGCGGTTTTGAAAACTAAGATACAGAAATAAATGTTTGAAAAATGTCGCGTCGGTACGACATGATGATTTTTGTCGACACTTACCAAAGGCGGCCAATTCTGGGTCCTTCTTGCTCTTTCCTAAAGATGGCGGAGGGTTGATCCAGACCACGCTGGAGTGCATCAGCAGATCCCCCATGGATAGGTCGCTAACCTCCTTCTGCTCGCTGATGAGCTGATCGAACACGGCGCCAAACTCCTCGTGCAGCTTCTGCATCTCGTTGATGTGACTCGCTACCTTGTTCATCGCCTTCATGGCCACTGGAAAAAAAAACACAGCATGTCATGTCGTGCGCTCCAAAGTCTCGAGCAAGCGAGTGTGTGACAAATCTCACTGTCCAGGTGGTAGTGCTCATCGCTGTCGGGGTCGGTGAGGGAAAAGAGCTCGCGGAGGAGCAGGGGGTACTTGAGGACCCTCTGGATGGGCTTGATGAGATACGACTCCAGCGTGGACGAGTGCTGCTGCTTGGGGTTCCGCTCCGACAGGAACGCCTTAAAGTCCGGGTCTGTTTTGGCTGGAGGACACGCCGCGACGCCTTTTTCATGTTGACGTTCAAAAGCGAAGGCTGGAGAAGGCGCGCTTACCTTTGGCCAACACCTTGGGCACCTTGGTGTGGCTGGCGCAGAAGGCGCTGTAGATCTTGAAGCGGTCGGCGTAGTACAAGAACGAGCCGCCCAGGGAGAAGAGCACTTTCTGCGGAAACAAATAAGTGAGGTCGAAATAAATGCGTGACTCCTATAAAGCATCGTTTTTAATCACCACCTTGAACTGTTCCACTCTCTCCAGTTGGTCCAGATTGGGCACCAGTCGGATTCCGTCCTCCAGCGTCCTCAGAAACTCCACCTGGAAGTCCACCATCTCGCCCAGGTTGCCAAACAGAATGTCCAGCTAGGATAGATTAAAAAAAATAAAAGAAGAAAAATAGTCTGTCGGTTCGGTGGTGGTTCAGGCGGAGACGATCTTACCTCGTCCTGCGTGAGGAAGCTCTCCTTCTGGAGCGGCGTCAAGTAGCACTCGATGAGGCAACGCAGGTCCTGCACGGACGAGGAGGAACAAGCTCAGACGTTGCAACGAGGAGCGAGGACACACGGGGGATGAGTCAGCGGGACGCACTTTAACGTAAGTCTTCTCCGTGTCCACCAACTCGCTGATGACTTTGCGCAGCTTGTCGGCGTGCGAGAGCTGACGCTGAGCGCAGGACGGCGGCAGGGCCGACACCGGGCTGGGGGAGAGGGACGAGGAGGACGAAGAGGACGAGGAAGACGACATCGGGCGCTCGGAAGCGTCGTGGTGGCTGCGGTGGTTGAAGGACGACGTCTGCTCCGCGTTCTAAGGGAAGAAGCGCATGATGTAGAACATCGATGAAACCAGTGACGGAGCTTTGACTCTGTCAATCAAACAAGGTCAGAGTGTCAACTTTGACCTTTTCTCCAAATTGCACAGCGCTTCAAATGTAGGCTACAACCGCGAGTGACAGACAGGCTGCAGAGGCGAGAACAGACCCGTCTAAGCGCATTTGCACGCCTCGTCGCTCGCTCGCGCCACGCTAATGACAAAGCCCATTTTCCGTGGTGGTGTTCAAAACCCGTTTGGCAGCACTGGCGCATCTGGATGCACTCGCGCGCACACAGATAAAACATCTTCCATGAATCCAGCGCTGTTCCTCCACTAAAAAGCAACAAACAGTCAAGCTAATGGACAAGGACACAAAACTCTTTAACTGCTGCTCCCCTTTAGCGACATGCTAACACACGCCCAGCTAACATGAACCTAATCCAAATCAGCACAATTCATCAGTGCAGCTCACCAGGTGTAAAACATCACAGAGCAATTTGGACGCCCACTTGGAGCTGACCCTGGTCCTCCTTTTGGACCTCCTGAAGCCGGACATGCCGGCGCTCGGAGCACGGCTCAACCACCCGTCCAGGTGGGAGCCGACAAAACCCCCTTTCCGACGTCCCAAAAGCCGAGAAAAGGTGTCCGTCCCGCTGCGAGGTGCAGCAAGCAAGTTGAGAACAAGCAGAGGCGTCTCCGTGAGTTGAGAAACAAGAGGAGGAGACAGAAGGGAGGAGGGAGAGGAAGGAAGCACGTTCGCTTACTTGCTTATGTAAGCACCACTGACAGCAACAACAAACCAGATCAAAGAGTGATTGGATCAGCACTAAAGCGTCCCGTTAAAATCAACGCATAAACAGACCCCCCCCCCCCTCTTTTGTGCCGTCATGCTACTTCTCCAGAAACCTTTGCGCAAGTCCGCCGAGTCTTTTTTGCACAACTGCTAAACTGCAATGAAAGCTTCCATGTTGGACGTTTGACTCTGTCTTTCATTCCAAAGTCTCCACAACCTGCACAGACCACACCTGGTAGTGCACTTCAAACACACACAATTATGTAATCAGCAAGCCTTAATTCCAATTGAGTGATGCACACGAGTGTGTGAGGGTATCTGTGACAGCTCATTAGCATAACGGGTAGGAGGACCGCTTGTTTGGAAATGCTGCAAATTAAGTCAAAAAATACACCAAATGACGAGTCTTGACAAACGCGTTACCTTATTCCCGGAGCTGGTTCCACGCATCTTTGAAACAGCCTGCGGCTATGGAGCGAGGGTGTGTGTGTGTGTGTATGTGTGTGTGGCAGCAGTGCAGCGTGGTAGGAGGAGCTGGGAAGCAAGCGCCAACCTGTCGCCATCGCCACGCCCGCCAGCAAAAAGTGGGATCAACATGGATTAGTTAGGCATCACATATGCCAGTTCTTGGCTTGATGTGTACTAAATGAAAATAAACGTTGATTCAGATCAAGTGCTCACTTGACAAAGATTTTTTTTTTTTAAAAGCTATTTTGATCACAATGTAATTGAATTGCTGATTTCTTTATCGATTCAAATCTATTACAAAATGCTAAAAAGCTGCATTTTGAAATTTCTTTAAAAATATCTGGTTTTATTGATTTTGAGTGTGGCATGGTAAAATAAATGTAAAGAAAAAAAGGCATTTTTAGTAGTTCATTTGGGAATGAGGGCACTTCAAATTAATTCATGAGGGCTCCCTCTAGCGGACAGACTATGACAGTACAAGCAACTGGCATGCTTGCACATTAGGGAGAAGAAATAGCAAGATTTTTGAGAATACACTAAAGATGATAAATTAGCCAGCAATGCCTGTCATTTTGAACAAATCACATTTTTAATTTCAAAAGCCTCCAGGTTAAAAAAAAAAATAAAAAAATAGAAATGACAGGCGGACAGATTTCTCCTCTGAGAACGACGACAATCAGCACTATCATCATCTCTATGATTGCTGTTATCCCAAGTGATTACCCCCCCCCACCAGCCCCGCCTTCCTTTCTCCCTCTAGTTATCACATTTGTCGGCGGCGGTGGCGCTTTTGTCTAAAATAATGAAGCTCGTCTTCGCACCAGACACTCGTTTGTCTGTGCTAAATGACACAATGAAGCGACGACAGATTCGGGGGATAATTAAAAACGCTCTCGCCTTTGCCGCCGGGTGAGATGAGGTGAGACAAAAGCAAGGAAGGGAGAGGAGAAATGTGGCACGGAAAAAAAGAAGACCTGCCAGAATTTTGTTTGTTGACAGACAGCGTCCAAATTCCTAAATCCTTTATGCTAATGAGCAGCTGAGGGGAAGAATTTTACAATCTAGAAATCTCATTTAAACACACCGTTTACATACGATTCACGCAACCATAGCACATTTGTTTCACTTCCCCTAAAGTAACAGCTGTCACCATGGTGACAAAGGGAACCGAGGTGGCAAGGCAAAAGAGGTCCGCCGCTATTCTGCTAGCAAAAATCATCACAATGCTGAAGCGCTGATGAGAGGCGACGGGCTCTTGATTAATAAATCATACGCTTGTCTCACACCTGGCTTGGGGGGGGGCTTGAAAAACCTCTTGACAGCCAATGTCTGGGTTTGGGAGACCACTTTCGAGTGCCTCGTTGTTGCCACTGCATTGCAAGCTAACATAATCTCCTTGAAAGGAGCTATAAACATCATTCCTACCTTGTGCGCATAGATCTTCTCTTCAGGAGGATCTCCCGGACTCTGCGGGACCCCCTCGTCCAAAGTGTCATCCACGGTCAGACCCGAAACATCGTCCAGGATGTCCTCTGTGGATGCACGCATAAAAATGTTCACATCAGTTTGCTTGTGGTATTAAGAAATATATTTTCAAGGCAATTTCCTCCTTTTGGTCTAACCGGATACATCTTTGCCATTATGAGTAAATAACCTTCCAGCTGGCGTGTTTACTTCCGTCTGTCCTGACATGTGACAGCATCTCATGAATATGTATTAGCTTGCTGTATGTTAATTATTTAAAAAAAAAAAAAAAACGAGACTAAAAATCGTTGCCCTTGCACATGGATGAAGAGGACAGGTATTAAATTAGCAGTAGCTGCCACGTGGCTTTCACGAGACCATCTGGAAGGCACATTCACGAGGTCAGAAAAGTTAAACTTGTCAACCCCCCCCCCCCCTCAAGATGCATTGAGGGACTTCCCGACCTTGGCTCTGTGAGAAGATGTCAGTGGCGGTGCCAGCGGCGGCGGGGTCGGCGTCGCAGCGTCTGGGAGGCGGCGGCGGGCACAGGGTGGCGGGGTCCAGTTGGGGAAGGGCGCCCACGCTCAGCGTCAGGGTCTGGCATGCAAACGCCGCTCGCATGTCGTCCATCTGAAGGGCGGCGGCCGGCTTGCCGTTCAACAGCAGGATCTCGTCCCCGGCTCGGACACCTTCAGGGAAGACAGAGTCGACGTTAATTACTCGGCAAAATTAAATTTTTGTTTAAAATCTCATTGAAACCTTGACCGCTGAAAACAAATCATAAATCGACACCATACCTTGAAACCCGAAACGAGACTTGAAACCCGACTCCTAAATCTACCTTAGATTGAAATCCTAAACTTGGCTCAAATCCCTACTTTAAGTCAGCCCAGACGAAACACAAACATATCCTCTCGCCACCCGCGCGCCGCAGCCAATTAGCAGGCAATTAAGACAGACAGCTCACCTTTGTGCATGGAACACACACAAACACACACATCCACTTTTCTATATGTACACAAATGACACATTTAGCCTCAAGTCGTGACCTACTTGTCCGCAATGGGAAATGTCAGCTGTATAGTGGAGTCTTTATCGGACTGAAAGAAATAAAGCCCCCGGGCCCCACTGTGCGGCCGCTTTGTGTGTGCGTGTGTGTGTGTGCGAGTCTGTGACTACATTAAGAGAGACGGGCTTGGCGTAAAGCCTGCAGAGTTGGCCTGGTTTTCTTGCGTGATCTCTTTCAGTCTCCACACATTCTCCTCAGTGGATCAATGGAACATGCTGGCTGACCCACTAACATTGTGTGACTCAGCAGGCTGTGAAGCCTAGCATCATGCTAGGCTAGCTGTCACTGTACCTTTAGCAGAGGCCAGTCCGCCAGCTTTGACGTCAGTGATGTGAAGCCGCTGGGTGCCTTCCTCATCCAGAACAGACACTGAGAAACCTGAAGACAGGGGGAAAAAAAAATAAACCTAATGTCAAAACCAAATTCCGCTTGAAAACTTTCCGGAATCCCCAAATCAATCCAATTTGAAACGAGTCCGTTGCTCGAGGCGAAGCCGACCTACCGTAGCCCAGCGTGCACGACTCGGCTCGGTCGAACTGGATCAGCCGGGTGATTTTGGTGCAGATCTCGATCTCCTGGTAAAGCTGGAAAAAAAACCACAAGAAATCATCACGCTTGGAAACAAGCTCATGGTTTATTCAACTCTTTTGACGAGGCATTTGTGAATCAAGGTCACAGGGTCAGGGTGCGTGTGTCAAGATGTGAAATGAGAAAGTGATAAGCGTGAATGTTGATCAAAGAGGATGAAGAACACATCAGGCGAAGGTGAAAATAGGCCTTCAACAACACCACTGAATAATACTGAAGCCCGTAATGTTCATTTGAGATAACAAGCGCAACAAGCTCATTTGCATAATTTACCACATACGGTACACATGAATTTTAATGAGCGAGAGACATCGTTGATCCACTTGACAAAGATCTAAGCGTCTAAATGTGTTAAATGGGACTTTAACATGTTACGTTTACACTGACGACAAACGCTGAATCGAGGAAGTGAAATAAAAGTCAATAAAACGACGTGATGACATCAGACCAACTCAAATTAAGTCAAATTCCCCAAAAGGTCATTTCAACATCTCACCACATCGTAGACGTCCTCGTCGTGTTTGGGCACGTAGAGGAGCGTGCGGTCATCCACGGCCACCTTCAAGCGCAGGTAATGACCAGAAGGGTCCAATGTGTGTTTCTGCAGGATGACAACAGTCCTAAAACACTTCATCTCCAAAATGGAGTTACAATTCCCATGGTCACCTTGCAGACGGCGCTGAGGACCTCCAACGTCGTGTCGCCGGGCTGCACCACGGCCAGGATGGGCTGGTCGCCGGGTAGGCACACCCAAGAGGGGGCCAGGTTCTCCGGGAGCCACACGTCATTGTCCAAGGACAGCTGGGGAAGACTTTTCACCGAGCTCTCCCTCTCCTTCTGAAAACATAGACAAGTCATGTTTCCTGGAGACACTTGACAGTGTATACAATTATTTCTCAGAGCTAATACATAACTATTGAAATTAAAGAGCCCAATGGAAGATGCTGGTGGCCTCAAGCATCTGGAGGTCTAATTACAAAAGCTCATTTGTCATCCCCTTGAGCTCCCATGTGGCTCTGAGCCCGTGTGTGTGTGCGTGCGTGCCAATCTGGCAACCCGAGCCGCATCAACAGGACCTCACACATGGTGATCTTTCCGATCATATCAGGTGACAGCTTCCACAGATGTGAATGTGACTGTTTGGCTCTACAATCTGTTTTACAGTCCTACGGTCTGAAAAGGCTGCCATTTTGTGTTGAGGAGGCCATTTTGGTGCATTTGCAGGGGTCCTTCAAATAGGAATTTTGCTCGCCATTTTGGCCTATTGCATAATTTTTTTAAGCTTAGCTCAAATAGGGTCCTTTCAAATATTACATTTGATCCACATATAGTAGACAGTTGGGTGAAGAAAGAACTTCAGATTTAGTTTTTGGCAGGCCAAGTTGGCAAATTGGGCAGAATTGTTGTAAAACAAATGTTAAACAAGCTGTCTCCACAACGTCTTGACAATTTATCGCCTAAAGCCAATTTAATCTGCAACATGAAATTTCATTTTCTATCAGGAGTCGCCACATAAAAAAAAGTTTCAACCAACCTCGCCCTAAAATAGACAGGACGTCATCCATTTAGGTTTAAAGCGAGCATTTAGATAAGGTAAAGATCAAAATGTCCCTCAGGCAGACAGCCGGTTGATCGCCTTCGGGACCCGTTAACTTTAGCTCGCCCCGAGCGAAGGAAAAGAGGAGACGAGAAGGTGCCGATGAGGATGTGCTGTTTGACAGGCTGAAAAGATGGCTGGGAATAGGAATAATTGCATTACGTGCGGATCAGACGCCGAGCGGTTAGCGAGAGACTTAATCTGGCAGATAGCGTCAAGTGAAAGACGGGACCTCGGAGGAATGCTCTCGGATGTGGAAAGGTTCAGCCGTAGTTCCCCCATAATAAGCCAGAACAAAAAGAAAAGAAAAAAAAAACAACACAAAAGGAATCTGACTGAAAGGAATTGGGGAAATGGCAGCATGCTGCTGCTGCTTTTGGCCTCTGGGCAGTGGGGAAGCTTGTAAGCCGTTAAACATGCGCAGACTCATCAAACGCTCCAGTAGGTACAGGAAGTGGCAAACATACCAAATTAAAAGCTGCAGTGATGTAAAACCACGTGGAAATACGACAAAATCAACTCAGGTCTTACCGATTTGTCGCTGGCCGAGTCTTCGTACGTTGGTTCAGTGGGGGCTTTGGCCGGCTCGACGCCGTCAACAAACACCTGTGAAGATTTAGAAAGTATGATGAGCGCGTTGACGAGAACGAGGCGCTCTACAGGGTAGATTTGCGCGGGTTTGTAAAAGTCCACCTGGGTGACGGTGGATTGCGGCACCTTGGACTTCCTGCGGGAGGCGGTGTCGATCCCCCAGAGCGACGAGAAGCGACTTCGGCGTTTGCTGAAGGTGCGAGAAGGTGTGGCTTGCCCGCGCCGCTTCACGCTCAACTCCGTGCGCGCCGATACCTGAAAGAACGCAAAAGTACATTCCATAAATTCAAATAAGACTTTTTACACTACTTCGTTTATCTTTCCACATAAAACGAACTAGAAAAATTTTAACGTCAACAAAAACATCAAAACGATATCAAATAAATCAAATAAATCAAATCGCCTATATTCAAATGTTGTGAGCTACAGAAATGCTAGAATAAAAGATGAGCAGCAACATTAATATACAGCACCGATTTGAAAGCTTCACAATTATGTCTGCAAATAAAACGGACGGTGAGGGGGGGGGGGGAAATCAATTGCGTGTTGATGTCTAATAGTGTGAGACAGCAGGAGGGGGCAAGTGAGGGGGGATATGGAGACAAAGGAAAGGAAGGGAAAAGGATGGAGGGAGGGAGATGGAGGTTAGAGACAGAGAGAGACTTAAGCCTGTTTGGTGAGAAAGCGCCTCGGGGACGCTTCATATTGATCTGCCAATCAACACCATCAAACTGTCATGTGTGTGTGTGCGTTCTTTGTTTTCCGGATAAGATTCTCCCCTTTCTCATAAAACCCGCAGCATTGATTTAGTGAGCCGCATGCTGCTTCACTGAGCCATTATGGGACCTGGTGTTGTTATCACGTGTGCGAGTGGTACCAGCGCGTGGAAGGAGGACACGGAGAAGATCCCAAGGCGTCCCATGGCCAGCTTGGTGGGGCGCGAGGCGAATCCCAGCAGGCGCTTGGGGTTGGGGGGCTCGCCTCCCTGCAGGCTGGCCAGGTAGCAGCGGCAGCGGAACAGGTCCATGTGGAAACGCTCCAGATTCTGCTCCCACAGGAAGATCTGAAGCACAAAAGGCCACGGTGGCTTGAACGGCAAGAACAGAACATGGCGCCTGGCTCCACAAGTGAGATGTGGGAGTGATGATGAAGATGTCCAAGGCAAGGTGGGCCGTGGGAGGTGAAACACACAAAACGATGATAACGCAGCAAATTATATCACGCTTGTCCAGACACACTGAAGACCTTCTGCCAACTTTGCTGTTTTTCCAAAAGTGACCAAATATACAATAAGGGGCCTACTTGCTCCAGGATGGTCTTCCTCTTCTTGGCGTCGGTGACGGTGGACAGTTGCATGTCGCCCATCTTCTTCATCTTCTCGTCCATGTCGATCTTCTGCTCCAGCTTGCGGATTTCGGCGCGCAGCAGGCGCACCGTGTCGTCGCGGTGGTGCTGCCGGGCCAGGGCGGCGGCGCACGCCGAGTGGATCGCCGTGATCCAGTTCTCCAGCTCCGTCTGACCTGACGTCTGAAGGGAGACAAAACGTACGATATTGATATTGTTGTTAAAGTCAGGTGGTATGCAAATGAGGTTCGGGTGAGACCGTGTGATAGCGGCGGCGGTCGGCCAGCTTAATAAGATTCCTTCAGGGTGTCTTTGTCCTCCATTTAGTGAGTGTGACAGGTGTCGGCATACAAATGGCAAATTGTCACAGCTCACAATGCTCAGCGACGGCGCGCCCTTTAAGCACGTCAGCGCGCCCGTACGGACGTGCCGCACATATTTAAGGCGTGGCGTCCTCGTACCTGGAAGAGGAAGGCGTCTCCGGCCGAGTTGCTGAGGCAGAAGACAAAATCCTTCTTGGGGTGTTCCGGAACCGCCTGCACGATGGCGTTCTCGGCCCAGAGCGCGTGTTTGGGAACGCTGGTGTGGTCGATGCCCGAGCGACTGTCTGACTCGTACAGGAACAGCGTGCAGCCTGCAGAGCATGCAAAAAAAAAAAAAAAAAAAAAACACCCGTCAGTCACTGTAAATTTTCCAATCTAACAAATTTGTCATCTCAAAATATTCATCAATCAAAGATAGTTTTCATTCAACTTGAGTCTCAAGATAAATCGTCTTCCTAGTGGTTACAAGTGGAATTACACCAAATAAAAATTGAGAGCTCCACCAAAATAGAGTAGCCCAAAAAATGTTGCAAGGGCAAATACAGTGTCAGCGCGTCCTGCGCACGCCACAAGAAGTGATTTATTCATCTGCGTGGAGATGAGGCAATGCAGTTGTTGTGCATTTCACGAGGATGAAACGGATTAGACAAGGACGCCGGCGTGAAATTAAACGAGGCGGAGGACGGAAAATGGAAAACACAGACGAGGCGCAGCAGACAACCCCGCTCAAGGTCACGCGGGCTGAGTACCTTTGAGCGAAACCCAGTAGTGTTTCCATTTGCGTCTGGTGGCCGGCTCAACCTTCTTGCTCTTCTTGTGGACCAGGAAGTTCTTGACAGCCAACGCGCCGGCCTTTCGTACCGTGCTGTGGGCGCAGGCCGAGGCCACTGCCGACTCCGACGGGTAAGCGCTGCTGAGCGTGCCGCTGCTCTGCTCGTCGCTGACTGCTGAGCACACCTCTAAGCGGTCCTGACCTCGGTGTGCCTGATGAGTAAATATTTAATCACGAATCAATTGACAGTTAATCAAAGCACAATTCAAACTAACCCAGACTTGATTGTCGAGCTCCTTGCGAAAGTTCTCGTAGACGCCTCCGCTGCTGCCCCGCGCCTCCGCCACGCCGGCGCTGCTGCTTCCGCTGTCGCTGCCGTTGTGGAAGAGGGCGCTCTCGACGGCCGAGTACACGGAGAAGGACGCCGACATGGCTTTGCAGCGCCGGGACAACGGCTCGCCGTCCGCCGCCGCCTCCGTCTCGGCCGTCACGCCGTCAATGCCGCTGTCGCCGTACTCGCTGCCCTCGCCCAGCGCGGATGAGATGTCCTGTCAAGAGGAGGAAGCAAGTCATAATTAGCTAAGCTAAACCGATAAAAACTTTTTTCCAGCGGGGAACGAGCGGTATGCCAATTTCACAATAAAGCAATGGTGGAACATCACTCAGCATACAGGAGCAGCTTGTTGGTACAAACACAATGTGGCCATTTATGTTACATATATAGAATGTGTGTGTGTGTTAACGCTTAAGAGTGTGCGCCTGTGTTTCCGCTGGAAAGTTTTCCACGAGAGGTTCAGTGTCCTCTCCTCAGAGGTCGTCTTAAGAAACTGAGACTCTCTTCTGTTTCCTCCATGTTTTGCCGCCTTGTCGTCTATTTATAGCTGCTGTACTCTCCCCCCCCGACCCGACACACACACAGACACACACACGGACATGTCTGAGTGAATTTGTGATGAGCACTTAGGGTGCAGCTTGGGCTTTTTGGGAAGGAAGCTTCTCTTGTTGTGGACTTTGCTACTAATGTGACGATGACACAAAGTGACTGTTGTTGCTTTAACAAATCTCCCGGTGACTTTTTTGGAGTCAATCAGCTTTTTGCCCCAAAGACGAATTCAATTAAAAATTAAACAAGTGTGCGTCTTCGGTTTGGAATGTGTACAACCCTGGAGGGACAACATGCAAGTGTTATATAAGTAAAACATTAAATGAATAAAAAGTTTGTTGTTTGACCTGCGTGGTTTGCGCACGGCGTCCCTGAAAAACAGGCCGCTGAGGCGGCACCGGCGCCGAGCCGAGCCCCGACGGCCCCTCCGAGAGGCAGTGCGAGCGTCGGCAGGGGAGCGTGAAAGCCACGTATGTGCCGCCGCCGTCCTCCTCGCTCGGAGACATCGGCCCCGTCTCGGCGTCGTCGTCCTGTTCGACGTCTCTGCGGCGTGCCCTTTGGCCCCTGAGCTTGGCGCCGTGGTGGCCGCACAGGTGGTCCAGCGATGAGGCGCGCTCGGCTACACCTGTCACACGCATCGGTGCGTATATTCAAAATATGGCATTTCATTTTATTTCCATTTATTGTATGATGCTGCAGTCCATCCTTGAATTCAGCATGAAATAAATTAAAGAGGGCTGAGAAGTATGATGTAACTAAATTCCGCACCGTTGGGTCCTCTGGGCTGTCGGCTGAACTGCTCCTCTTCCTCTTCTTCCTCCTCCTCGCCTCCATCCACCATCTCCTCCGTGCTGGTCATGTGTTCCTGGCTGAGGTCCGACAGCGAGAACTCCAGACTGTCCTCCCTCCACATGTCGGCCGACTTGGAGCGCTTCTTCTTGAAGCTGGACGCGTCGTCACCCGGCGCGGGCGAGGAGGCCGAGGCGTCGTGCTCCTCGGGCCTCAAGGTCATGGCCACGCGCTGAGTCCAGTGCGGGTTGGCGCCGAAGCGGGCCAGGCCGTCGGTGTCGTCGTCCGGGGCGGCGTCCAACGAGCGCGGGATGCTGGGCGTGCTGGAGGAGCGTGTGGACGCCTCGGAATTGCGGTGGCGCTCGGGCTGCTTGGCCGACAGCGAATGGCGAGGGCGGCGTGCCGCCGGCCGCTTGGAGGCCGACGACAGGCGGAAAGAGCGCGACGACGTGTTCTTGCGGGAGAGATGTCCGGCGGAGCCGCCGTGGAAGGCGTTCTCGCCGTTTTGGCTCTCCACATTCCCCATCGTGCAACTGCAGATTACATGACACTTTTATCAACATTTTGAGAAATATTTACCTTATTTTCAGAAATATACATTAACAAAATAACTTCAGAGTTCCAACCTGATGTCAAGGTCTAGGCCTTAGCAGCATCTCAGCCTCGCCATCTTGCAAGCGTATCATTCTCCGCGTCACGCTCGCAAGGCGGCGAGCGCAACGATTAAGACGGCAGGGAAAACCTCACGTTGTCCTGTAGACCAAAAAAAAAAAAAAGGGCTAAAAGTGAGACGCATGTACAGAGTCCAGCAAGTCCTAATGTCACACCACACCTCTTTGAACTCCACCCTGGAAACTCGCAGCCCCGCCACAAAACGTTCGGGCATGTGCGCACACGCCAGCCCGCTTTGCAACCTCGCCAGGAAACATACATCCACTCGTATGCCCGACTGAGCGCGGCGAGCAGAGCGAAAGGATGAAAGTGACTGTGATGTCACGTGATGCAAACGACACGTAATAATTGAAAGGCAGCGGCGAGAAGCGCGACATCACTTCTGCCGTGCGTTACGTTACACAGCCTTGCGGTGTCACATTAAAGAGGGAACGCTTGAAGGAAGTTAAATCATGCAGACGTCTTTGAATGTTTGTTTAGCTTCATGCTAACAAACAAAGAAAAGGAGCTGGCGAATAGCTTAAACATAGACGGTGGCGCGACACTTGTAGACAGACAATATCGCAATACCTCAAGGCATCCTGTCTTGATCCTCTGCCAAGAGTTCATTTTTACTTACTGAGACGTTTTGACCAGGTACGTCTACGTTATACCGCCACCTGGTGGCCAAGCCACCAAACAAGTGGCACATTTATCACTAAATTAAAGCAAATTTCAAGGAATGAAAAGTATCACTTTTAAATGAAAGAGAAAAACACACAAAAAAACTACCACGACCCCTTGAGGCCTTTCTATTTCCATACCTGTTCAGCATGTGTACTTTGTGTATGTTTGAAAGCCGTCTGAGTACACAAGAGGAACATTCTTGCTTTCCGTCTCAGTGTTTACTCTTTTTTTTTGTTGACTTTCCTTTGCCCTACAGCGAGGTGTGTGTGTGTGTGTGTTTGGGGGTACGCAGCTATGAATAGAATGGTGTGTGAAATGGAAGCAGAAGCGGATGCTGCGTGAGGGGGTGAGGGAGGTTATTGGTGCTGAGCTTGAAGTGAAGACAAGTGGTTTTGCCTCAGCCTGGCAGCGGACTCACTCGATTGTCTCTTTGTTAGGATTATTTTTGCTGGATGGTTCGACGTTGGAATTTTTAGCAGCGACACTTTGCAGGTTGCAGCGTTTACGCACGCAAGCTAATTACAATAACTTCAATTCAAAATAATATTTCGGCAAAATGCAAACTAGCCAAGTCTCTCTCATCTATAAACAAAAGGAAACGCTGAGTTTAATTTGTATGATTCTTGAATATCTTGGGCATGCTTCTTGACTGCCTTTTTTTTTTTTTTTTTTTTTAAAAAGATGCGTTCCCAAAGTGAATCACTCTTGAATACCGACACTTTGCACTCCACCCACAGCGCATAAATCATCATCGCGAAGAGGTGTGCATGAGTCAGTGCCGTCGCCTCCTGGAACAACAACAACTTGTACCATCTGTGAAAAATGTGAAATTACTTTGACGGGCTGGATGTTCTGCTAAGTGGTTGTTTAAAGGAAGAGCTAAATGCTAATTAGCTGGTAAGGCATTGTTAAAGTTTGAACTTTGGGGATGGTGCCAGTAGCCAGTACCAAACGTGCTAGCTTGTTTGCTAGCTGCACCTAGCCCTGCCTGAAATAATAGCACTAACAAGCAGTCATGAAATGGTTTGAAATACGAGACTGGCAGGTGGACTGATTTTTCCCTGACCTCCGCGTGGACCTTTGGGCCACTTTGCCCCTTGCAAAGTCATAAAAGCCACTGACGTAGTCCCTGAGCTTCACCTGCCCTCGGGGCATTTCCTGCACCTTTGACATTCCTCACATAGTTAACTCCTCAACCTCTCCCTGCCCATTGAAGCAAGTAGCTGAGGTTGACACTCTTTCTCTGGAAGGGAGCCGGAATTCCTGAGAAGAAGAAAAGTGGGATCTGGGGATATTTCAAATTCAAGATCAGACATGCTTGTAGGCTAGCGGGTTCTCAATTAGCATAGCATCATGACATGTGCGTCAAAGAGGCTCCACGCCCACACTCTGAGACATCAACGGTTGGGTTTCCCGGACGGGAGATTAGTTTCTTATTCATGCTTTCGGGATCTGACGAGCCGTCACAAGCGCAAATCGTCAGGCTCCCCAGCCCTCGCAGCCTCCGTTCCTGACACACAAACGACGTCCCGGCTGCTTTAATCAGACAGCGTTTAAAGCTTCATCGGTGCTCGGCGTTGAGTGGCACAACAAAGCTTCTGGTTTCCGCATAAAAGTACAAAAACGCTAGGCGGGAAACGGGATTAGCGTCACAGAGTTCGAGATGCGCAATTGCTGCCAATTGCTGTCGACGAGCCAAGCCAATCTC
Source organism: Syngnathus scovelli (assembly GCF_024217435.2). Lineage (NCBI taxonomy): Eukaryota > Metazoa > Chordata > Actinopteri > Syngnathiformes > Syngnathidae > Syngnathus > Syngnathus scovelli. The sequence goes on from NC_090861.1 coordinate 3,243,196, forward strand.
ACGGGAAAATGTGAGTGACAGCCCGTCCTAAATCCCGATGGCATCGTTTTCCGCACGCCATTTCGGTACATGGCGTGTCATGCGGCGTTAAAGACGTGCAAAATCCTCAGCGGGAAAATTGCGGCCAAACGTGACAGCATGGGCCGAGCGTATGTGGGAGCATCAGGCACTCAAATTTTCTTTGACTAACGTGGGATACAAAACCACAACATTTGAAGGTATCTGACGATCGAGTGCTAACGATAAGCGCTAACGACCGATTCCCTCCACTCTGCTCCTCAAGTGGCGCTAACCTCATTAAAGACGCTCCTCCAGGAGATTACGTCGCACGCTTCTCAGCACAACCCACTGCCGTCTGCGCTACGGTACAGTTGGGGATTACCATAATTTAAAATAAAATCCCCTCAGGCACCATTACGAGCGTGGTGGTGAGGAGGGGGGTTCCGACGCTCCGCTAACTCAGCGTAGATCCGACAAGACAAACACCAAAGATTTAAACCTCCGCCGATGATAGAGTCACCGACTTCCCGGCTCGGGAGGTGGTAACGGTGGCAGCGTGAACGATCAATTACTTGGCTGTTGAGGTCGGACCAGACCAGAAGGAGCAAAGTCCCGCTCTGTTGGATTTAGTGCGAGACAATCTCTCCGGCTAAACTCCCCGAGAAAGGATACCGTATTTTAATCCGTGGTATTTTCACACGTGAGAGCTTATCTCGGCAAATCCGCGGGACTTTTAACCCCGCCGCCAGACAGGTGCGCTTGTCAGCAAATTGCGGGGCCTCGGTTTCATCTGAAGAGTCGGCGAAATAACAGCGAGGTTGAGTGGCCCACAGCGTCGGATAGCAGGCGAAAGGTAGACATGACGGATAGCGCTGATGGACTGATGAGAGGCTCTTAGCGGGGGGAGGGGATGGAGTTGGGGGTGCGCAGGTAGACTAATGAATGTTGGGTGGGGGAAGGGGATCCGTGAATAATGGGGCAAGGGGGGGGGGGTTTCCTGTCTGTTCTTGTGACTGCTTCCATGTAAATTTACAGAATAGTCACAAAGAAGCAAGAATAAGCAATCAAAAATGAGAAAATAAATGTAGCTGTGCCTTTGTCGCCAAGTGTGTGTGTGTGGGGGGGGTTATCTTCATACGTCCCCGCACCTGAGTCAACACGGCTCTCGCAAACAAATCCAGGCCGAGACAGAGGACAATGCGACGGCGAAGAACTCTCGGTGAGAATGTTGCAGACAAACGTCATCCGACCGGAAAGACCTGAACACAAATCAGCGGCGCGTTGGCAAACTTAATGAGCTATTCTCTGATGCCAAAAAACGGGAACGTGAGAACAGTCGCACGTCCGCCACCCTTCTTTCTCTCCGGCACACATCTGCCGCTTTCGTTGTGTTCGTTCACCGGGCGAGCGCCTACGCCCAAGATCATTATGATACCGGTTCGACTAAATACTGTACCGAGTCAGTGTTGGGTTTCGGCCTTCTGGATGTCATTTGAACATGATCCCACTTTCACTCACGCGATTGTATTTGTTAGCGATACGCAATTCTCCGATTTGTACCCCGTGGCTAAGTGAACAGGACGTATTGATTCCTAATTTGTCCATCGGGATTTCCGGACCGCCTCGGTTTCTAGATCTGACGGCAAACTCAAAATCGGCAACTTGGTTCAGCGCTTCACAAAAGCTAGATGTTGTCTTTTTAAAGACGTCTTGGGGACCAAAAGTGGATGGTGTTGGATCCAGGTCAGTGGTTCCATTTCCTGATGGAGAGCGCTCACACACACGCTCTGGCTTATTGTCGGGGATGGTTCGCCGCGCCGAATGGAGCGTGGCCTTTCGGCGCATTAGCGACCTGCGTGGGCTCAATGTGACACTGACACCCAATGTGAGGCCTTAGGGTGAGGGGGGACAAAGTGACCCTACACACATGAAAATAAGCATGGCATGATCAAACAATAATGAATGGCGAGGCTGCATTGCAGTGCTTCGCATCACTTCCAGGTCAACGGGCAAGAGGGAGGGAGCGCCAAGAGGAGACCAAAGTCCCTTTCGCACGAGCACTTTCGACAAAACGGGCGCATCGGGGACAGACACGTACGTGCGTGCTGTAAGGCGACGCCGATTAAAGCTAACGAGTGGACGCGGCCGGGCTGTCACGCTGATGGACGGAAATGGAGGCGGGAAGGAAGGAGGTCAAGAAGGAGGGTCAAGTCCATCGTCGTCACAAGCAGACAAAAAGGGGGGAAATGAACGCACCCCTACGCCCCCTCCCCAGTCATGTCAAGGTGCGCGCTGCTAGCAAAGATGACAACCGGCACAACCGGACCGGCCGCATCGCAAACCAACACGTGTGTTCCTTACTGTCCATGCGGTGTGTGTTTCAAGTATTGATCGGCCTCTGTCTATCTACCTGTGTCCATCCATCCATCCATCCATCCCTCCATCTATAACACAGCTGGCTGGATTATGCTCATCAGTCGTACCATCCATCCAGCAACGCTATCAAGTCCATCCGTCCGTCTGCAAGCAATCCGACGCTCACTATAACGAACATACAGAACAAACATCACCGCCGTCGACTGTCAGTTCCGTCAAGCATGCTTTGTGTAGGAACGCGCGCACACACACGCAAACTCCGCTTGATTGCGTGTGTGTTCACATGGTGGGCGGGTGGGGGGTCTTCCTATATAAGCCTTTGCTGAGCAGAGGGGGGGAAAAAAACGAGGGAAGAACATGAAAGGCCGGAAAGACGAGCTCATCTTCCTCCGCCAATATGACTTCATTTACAAGAAATATGTTTCGTAATACTTTTGTCATTCGCGTTGTTTTTATTCGCCGGCATCGCTCCGCTCCTCCGCTCACGATGCGTTCAAGGACTGCTGACTCGGTGATTTGCATTCATGGCAAACGTGGATTTCGCCGGTACCTATTGTAACATCAAAATAGACGGATCAGTGATGGATTATCGATCGATTATCCGCAAAAGTACCCGAAGGCAACAAGCTCGCCTCGTCTATTCGCACGCGCTATAGGTGACTTCGCAGCGGGGGCAGAGTATCAAAGTGGGTCACTCGCTCCACGCGCACACACACTTTTACAGAACACACACGCGCCACAGGGCTCGCCTCCTCGAGTCCCATCCCCCCCCTCCCTTTACACGATATTAGCTCGACTGTACGCGCACAGAGCACATGCTTGTGTCAGTGCGCACACACCCACCCACACACACACATACTCATTGACGGGGGATAATCAGAGTGTGCGAGATAATGGCTTCTTTGCCTCCGTTCTGCAGCCCCGGGCTTCGGTTAAGTCCAAAAACAAAGTGCGCACGTTCACGCGCACTTTTGGACGGACATACGCAAACACACTTAGGTTTATCCGCCACTATAAATCCTTTCACGGGTCACCTATTTTCAAACAGTGCTGCAAAGTGACCAGGAAGTGACACATTTTCAATATGACAGTCAAGTTGGGGGTGAATAAAGATATCGGCTCTATTGATTGGTACATATTGTTAAATATCAATATACGTTGATGCGTAACATTTGTTCAAATGTGAGTTTGAGCGACCTTATGAGATGGATGGTATTGATAATTTTGTATTTAATAAAAACAAATACGGAATCAAATGGAATGCCCGGGAAGTGTTATCAGGAGAGATGTCAGTCAATCGTGCTGGCGGTTAGTTGTTATCGTACGTGCGTGAGTCACTTTTGAACATGAATGATTGATAAACGCTCGGCCCACTGAGCATGCACGTAAATAAATGAATAGTGGCGCTCGTGCCTTCACGTCGGGATTATCCCGACACACATGGGCTGGAGTCAAACGAACACATATGGGTGAAAAACCCTAAAAAAAAAAAAGTGGTTGGAAATAGAAATAAAAAGCATGCGGGCCGTACCTCAGTGCAGCGGTTGGCCAAGACGGGAGAATCCAAGCGGTAGTCCTGCACACATTAAAGCGCACACATGCTGCCTCCTTGCACGCCCAGACTCGACTGAGAGCTGTGTGGAGAGAGAGAGGGAGCGAGAGAGAGAGGGGGGTGGTGAGTGTGTGTATGCGAGAACCCGCCTACCCACACACACTTACACACTCCTCCCTCAATTCGCAGCGGACTGCCAGCATGTGTGTGTGTCTGTCCTCCCTTTAATTGCTGCTCATTGGCCACAAGACTCACACACACATTTTTTTGCAATAGAAAGTTGTGTAGGGCAGTTTATCCCCAAACTTAATTGGTTCAAGGGAAATTTTTTCAAATGCCTCAAAAAGTACACTAGTGACCCGACATGCAAGTAACATTTGATCCATGATCACACAATTATTATTTTTTTGAATTATCGTATACATTTGTGAGGAGCTTGACCTTGGTCATCGGTGGGGGGAAGGGAGGAATGAAGCGAAGCTACATTCCGATTTTGCTAGCAGCTCGGGAAGTGCACACTGAAAAAGACTAGTCATACAACATGGAAAAAAAAAATGGTTCAATTTAGCAGGAGGCGTGTCTATCATGACCGGAGCGACCATTTTAGGATAAGTTCTTTGACCGATCTGTCGCATGTACTAGTCGGATTTAATTGTTGTTAGTTGATTTCCGGTGGTAATCTAAACCCTGCTTGATGATGAGCATTCATGCAGAAAAAGTGAGATGTTGGCTGCGGGACAAACAAAGATTGCATAACAAGCTGCTGATCTTCATTCTGTCAGAGATCAAGCTTCTGCATCCAACGTTTGGATGTGAAAATATGACGGCGGGAAAGGACAGATGCTTTCAACGCGACCCTCGGCGGGGGTCCGGCTGCAACAGGAAGCGGGCGATTGAGCGGGGTCATAGAAGACCGCTTCCCACAGAACTAGCCAAACATGGCGTTATTGGCTTGTAATAGAATTAAGGGGGTGGCGTGGAAGCGATTTAGCGGATTAAAGGCCGCCATGGCGTGCCGCGACAAGCTGCAGCGCTAAAGGCGCAGGTGGAGGATCGTTATGCAAGAGCGGACGACGGGCAGACGTGATGACGTTTTTTTTTCAGTCCGCATTGTTTGTGAGTTTTGTCCTATGTTGCCACACCTGAAACCAGCCGGCGTCAGCGGCACTTGTTTTATTACATAAGGCTGAATGACATTCCAAACTTTTGCCGATTCGCTCAAGTTGAAATAAAAATGAGCCAAAGTGTTCTTCTACACTTTATATGCGTTGTGCAAATTGATAGTTAGCATAAATAGCTAGCGACACGAGCAATCGCATTAGGCGTTGGACATAAATGACCGAAAAAGATTTTTTGGATTATTTCTAGTCGTTCGGTTTATCTGTCGTGAGCAGCCATGTTGGGTTAACGGCGAAGTGAACTATCTGGTCGCCCGATTTTTTTTCAGCAGCTTTGCCAGATAAAATAGGCTGAATGCATAATGTATGTATTTATATACTTCTGGCCAAACAAGACAACACACATGCGCGCTTGGCTTCTCGTATGACACGGCGGCTTGCAGAGTTCCGCTTTCGCCCCGGGGTCATGTCAGCTAATCCCTGTCTGGCCAACTTATATTTTCCATTAGCGAAGAACACCGTCGTGCATTCTAATGTGCAAGGCAATCATACGGACGGCGCATTGCTCGGTCTTAGCCGCCGGGACGTGAAAGCCTACGTCGGGTGTTCCGGTACCAGGGAACGTTTATGTGACGATAATCAAGGAAAAACATTTTTCAAGACAAACTGTATTAGACTAGCCAAGGCCGCTGAGCCAGATGACCCCCCAGGGAGCGATGGCCAACGAGCCAATGAAAGAAAATGAAACATTTACTAGCGCTAGGAGCTCAACCGGGCCGTTCCACAAATAGGACGCCTCTCAATACTTCGTAAAACCGTCGTAGGGCGTAATTTTCAAAGCTGCATTCCCGCACTTTGTAGAACTAAAAAAATAATAATGATAAAATAGCAACACATCTCACTTTGAATGATAACTGATGCTGCCCAATGTATTTCTACTGGCCTTGATAAATTAGCCCGGATCTCATTTTGAACGGTTCCGCTTGTCCAAACAAAATTTCTCGTTCTGGGTTAGAGTCCCTGCGGTCGAAATGTCTTATTAAAGGCCGTGACTTGAAATGAAAAAAAAATAAAAGCACCATATGTGATGTACCAGCTGCTCTTTTTGCAAACATGCTAACCTACCATTGCGCGCTTTTAAGCACAAGGTCATACAACACACACACATAAACACACGTCTGTAGCCTGCAGCTACTCATGAATATTAATGAGGAGCTGTACTTTTGCTAACCAGGAATGCTGCAATTAGACGAGACAAACAACTAAAAGACTAATTTAGACTAACGTAGCGCACAAACCTTTATTGATTTGATATTTCCTGACAATTTGGTGAAATTTTCCCGTTTCCACATTATGAACAACTTCAAATCATACTGAAATCAAATGCATTTTAATTGCCGTGAATGAATTATCGGCTTTTTCCCCTCATCATGTCAACGTGAGATCAAAAGTCTCGATAAAAATGGAGTCAGCTTGTTTGCTTTGTTGCAGAACTTTCAGTTCGCGGATTCATTTCCGCCTCTTACACGACTGAGTCAGCTCATTGTTTGATTTATGTATCACCCACAGCTCAAAGAGCTTTGAAGAAGAGTTTGGCGAGATGATGTAACCGCAGTAGTTTGCTTTTGTGAAATATCCAAGACTTTCATCTGGTTGGAGCGTAATTTAAAGTCATCTCGGCTGGTGTCCTCCACACCGTCGCGCACGCTTAGCCACGTTGAGCTCCTCTAAAAGCAATGTCCTATTTTTAAACGTGAATCCACTTAATTGTGTGTGAAAAGAGCACTTCGGAGGGCATTGTTAATCATCGCGCCATTTACGTTTGCCTCGCGCACAAACTGAGGAGGAATAAGAAGAGTATTTCGAAGCACGCTATAAAACGAAAGTCAGATTTGACAAAAAAAAAAAATGAACACAGATTTATCTGCAGGCTGCTGTAGTGTATTCACAGACTCCCATCCTAATTTCGGCACAAAGCGACTGTACATTTGGTCGTAGGTCTTCAACTAATATGATTATTTCTGACTGGAATGTCAGGATTCCGGATTAGTTAACAGTTTCCGGGTCAAACAGCACAAGAGTCTTGTTAGTCGCCCAGTTGTGTCTCATCACATCGCTCGCTTCAAGGAACACCAAGCCGGCTTAGTGTCTCGGCCGTTTCCGCCTGCGAGTCGACGGCGGAGATGGTTTCAGTTGGATCTACAATGGCTGGAGCGCTGGGAAGCAGCCGAACGCTTGACGCCGGAGTGATACATTTCACACACACACGTGACAGACTTCATTGGGAAAAAATGGTTGGATGAAGAATCCCAACCCGCATTTGGAGAACGAAAAAAAAAACATACAGGAGATAAAAATAATGTACAAACAAACCAACGTGATTTCCGCTCTTCGTTTTTCATGCTCAGCACTTCCTTCTCAGCTAAATATTTAGTTTGGAAACATGTGAACAAAGAAGGGGGGGGGTGGACATTTATGTAACGGAATTCCCTGCAGGGAAAAGCCTCAACCAGCTGATTCATGGGAACGAAAGATTCTTGCTAAAAATAAAATACCCGTATGTATGAAATATATTTTGCACCAAATCGCTTTTTTTTTTTTTTAAGTTTTCAAGCACTCACTGAAATGTCTCGCATGCTTGACAAATTTCCCTCACTTGATCGATTCCCGTCGGACATCCGAAGCATCCCGGGAATGCCGCGCCGGGTAATCGGCCACTCCCGTCGTCGTGGCGATCGGCACATCCTGGGGCGGGAAGAAACAACAGGTTGTGAGCGAAACGGAGGGCTGAGTGTCACATGATAAGACGAGTCGTGGTGGCATTTGGGAGCTCCACTTTCACATGAGGGACAGCTCAGGGTTCAGAGGTCAGGTCACAGGGTCTTTGTAATTAGTCTGTCTGCGGAGGACCATTTATGACCTCTCAGACCTGGCATCTTCAGTCTGCAGAGTTCCCTCCAAATTTAGTTCTGGGGTCAATTATCTGAGAAGATAGCATAATCTCGACCCTTGTCGTATTTGGAACTAACACTTTGGCATATTTTAGGTAAATACCTCTCGTCCAGACTTTCACAATAAAAGCACGTGAAGGAGGCAGGCATTCCTGGTGCCTTTTCCAAATGTACGTAACTGCCATTAGCACCTCCGTGCGCAAGCGGGTGATGGATATCGGGCGGCAGCGTGACTTTTACCTCTTTCTCTCGAACATGGTGGAGGTCACTTGAATGATTCCTCAATCGCAAATGATGCAATGCTGTACATTTTCTTTACGTTCCATTAAATGCTTTTAGACCTCCTGAAGCTTTTTCTCTTCAGTCTCTATTATTCATCACCTCCGCAAGTAAGGCTATTTATAACAGCTTTTAGCGTCTGTCAGTCAGGCTACAAATGCACTTCTCAAGATGAGCATTGATGCAGCAGAACAAGATGCCGGCATTGTGCTAGCTCAAAAGTATACAAATGCAAGCCCCGTGTGTAATTAAATTACAGTGATGCCGTGGTCAAACATAAAAGTGTGCTTTTAAATGATAAAATCTTCAGAAGAAAAAAAAATCTAGTCACATTTCACATTTGTCATAATCTTGGAATATTTTTCTTGCCCTCGCACTCCTTTGTGGCAGAAGGAAATCACAATTTTGCATCAACATATTCCATCCCCGCAAGTCAACAAAGATCATCCAAGTCTGGACAATTTCTACTAAAAAAAAAAGACAGAAAAACAATCACATGAGCATCCACAAGTGAGTCATCTATGTGTGTGTGCAGGGCACAGCTGCTCACTGTAATAAGAACCTGAAAATCCAATTCCAGCATTCAAAACATGTAATCATAAAATCGTATTCATATTTCAGTAGCTCCGCACGCTCATCTGACAGCTCTGTGAGAGTGCGATGTTCATGAAATGTTTTCATCTGTGCGCAACAGCCATCAATATTTTATACTGAATAATTGTCATCAATATTTGAGTGTGTATTTGAACTCACCGATTCTCTCTCTCTTGTTAAGCAAATGCCTTCATGCATTTAGAAGGGGGGAAAAAAAGTCGAGGTTCTCCATGATGTAACAATGAAGCATTGCTTGGCTGCTGTGAAGGTCAACAACACCGCCATCTAGTGGAAGAAATGGTCTAGTGCAACATATTTTGAATTGGACAAAGTTAGAAACACAATATAGCTCAAAAAGTAAAATTAATATTAAGTAACCCAAGCAAGGGAAAACATGGAAACTAATGTGGCGGTGACGTTAAATTTTAACAGTTATTTTTTAATAAAATTAGATGTCGAATAAACGAGCACCTGTCTCAATGAAAACGCCAGGTCTGTTTAAAAAAGAAAATAAAACTATACAATGGACCCCAGCTACTTAAGGGGAATAAAGACCAGAATCAAATACAAATAGCAAACTATGTTGAGTCTTTCGTGTAACAATTGTACATTTTATATTTAACGGGTTTGAACATACCTGCGTCACGGCTAACGCTAGCATCGATGTTAGCCAACGAGCTAACAAATATTTCGTTACAATTCGAAGTCATTTTAGGGGAGACGAGTACAATAAGAAGATACGTTTCACTCACCTGCCCAAATTTTTCGTTTTGTATCATAGTTTAATTAAATTTCGTCATTTTCTAACCCGGAGGAGGTGATAAGTGATGTTGGCGGGCCGACCGTGAGCCACTGAGCGGCCAACCTATATGCACTTTCGTTACACTCGACGGTTCTTTTTGTGACGTAAAATTAAAAAACAAAATTAGTCAACTATATTTGTTTGGGGACCACAAAAAAACAGTTACAAAATTTATTTACCTTATTTTATAGAAACGCATCAATGCTGCCCTTCCTACGTGGACTACGATTCGTCTTTTTTGGGAGGGACATTAAATAAATTTGCACACGGTCCTTCGTCAAAACACTGACACGAAGCACAATTAACCCGCTCAAACTGAATTAAATTTGGATTTAAATTTAAATATATAATACCTTGCTCTTTTCTGCAGGACAATGGGTAAGAAACAGTACATAGATTTTCAAAACCAAACTATAACCTCACAAAATCACACATTAAGAATATAGACGAAGTCTTTATTTAATCTTTGTTGTCAGTTTGCAACATATATGGGTATATATGGGGTCCAAGCAGACAAAAATAGCATAATTGCTGGCTCATTACGTGGTCAAAAAAAAAAATAAATTACACAGAGTAGCCAAGTTGGTCTTTAAGCGCTTGAAGCTTCCATATTTTCCGCAGTGCTTCTTTTACTGAGCGATGCCGATGACGCCGCAAGCCAGACGTCCGCCAGCATTGCCCGTTTTAAGGCTCTCCTCATTGCCGCCTTTGCCCAAGTCGTCTGCCTTCTCATGAATCTGAAAAGCGGGTTATTTACTGCAAACTCAAATCATGTGGAAGACCAAAGAAGGCAATATAACTTACCACCATGGTTCTGCCGATGATCGAGTTGGGGCCGGTGAGGGAGATGACGCTGTCTGTGATGTTGATTTTAGCCACTCGATTAGCATCCGCAGTCACATTGCCCAAGTCGCCGACATGCCTGTTGAAGCATTTGAAAAGGCAAAACTCTGTGAAACACTGATTGACAAGACAGTAGATGAAATTCTTCCAAACAAGTACACGTGTTCAAAAGTACCATACCTTTCTGCATCGTTGGGACCAGCGTGATTGGTCTTCAGTGGATTAAAATGAGGGCCAGCACTAATACACCCTGTCCAATAAAAACAAGTTATGTCCCCATGTTACATTTAAGACAACACGAGCTATTGTGCGTTATCACCAACCATTGGTGTTGTCTCCAAAGGTGTGGACGTGGAAGCCATGCTCGCCTGGCGTGAGGCCTACGATTTCTCCCGTCAGTTTCACTGGGCTGGAATCACTCTGTCAGGTCAAGAACAGCAACAACACAATATCTGTCAAGGCCAGATGACAACTTGCCTCGGCAGACAAAAAGCTCCTAGTGAGGAGCATTTACTTTATATTAAACAAAAACAGGACAAATGTTGATCCTAGTTTGACCAGTTTTTTTTATGCAATAATAAAAGGCAATTTATGCAATTAAAAGCACATTTAGGTGACAGCAGAGCTTAAAATAGCAAAATTGAAAGTACCAATCTTATCTTGTTAAGGTCTATATCAACGAAGTGAATTATCGACCCATTCGCTAGTGTAGCATGCAAACAGGTCAGTTTCGTAAAGTGTGGCCGTGACTCAGCACTTTCACTCTGCAGGGCCCACCTTAAAATAAAACACTTTAATTTACACAAACTAAAAAAGCAAGTGATCATTTGTTTAGGACAAAATTGTGTTTTTAAGCGAAAACGAAATTAAAACGTCCGATTTATGCAACAGGCGCAACAAGATCATTCATCTTGCCGCGTGCAAAGGTTATGACGCATTTGATTTTTTTAAAGAGGAAAAATAGTATTTAATGCTACAAACATTGCATTAATGACCACCCCATTCAATGGAAAGGGTTTGACTGGAAGATAATTGCACATGTACGTGGTGAAATGACGTATTTTTTGCAAGCTAAAGATGAGTACACATTGAATGAATAAACGGTGACTTATTATGTGATAAAAACTGACTTTATTCGTCGAAAAGTGTCCCCTCTGTCACTATTTCAGTAGCAAATATTGGAAAACAAAACAGTGGGGTTAAATTGAAGACTTCAGCTAGCTTAGCATAAACACTCCGCCGCACCGCGAACTTTAACAGGACAAAATGCTCTTTTAAATTCCCTTAACTGTGACATGAATTACCTCTTGTTCGAAAAACACCGTGCCGGAGGTTTCACCGGCTCCTTTCAGCACACAAACAGCTTTATTCACCATTTTGATCGCAGTAGTTTGAAGTATAGAGATATGCAGGAGTCGTTGTAGCTTCGACTTGACAGACACTCGTGACTCTGTGACAACCAATCATTTTAGCAATAGCTCCCAAATGGGCGGGTGCTCGAAGTAGCCAATCAGAGGCAGACCAACACTAAAAATCTGATTGGTCTGTTTGATTGGTCGGCTTGTGGATACGTAAGCCCAAACCGGAAGTTGGTGACGGAGCGCCAATAATAATGCATTTGAAAATCTAAATACATTTTCGTTAAAAAGAATAAATCAGGTATTTTTACTCGTTTTTTTCTTTTTGATTCTCTTAAATTATAACTGCTGTATACTGGAATTTTGAAAAATAGAGAAATAAATATGTTGAGGATAGTATTATAGTGACAAAAATCCCATATTTGGTACAAAAATAGTTTATTAAAAACACATTTTTGTGGCTGAAATGTTGAACATTTTACATCCATGTCTTTTTTTGTAGGGTTAACAAAAGCGTTCAAACAGCCAAAGAAGTTGAAGCAAATTCACAATTCCTTCTGGGTCCTTCGAAGCTGTGCTCTTGGGTCGACAAACAAGGAGCATAGTCATGATACCTCTGAGCTAGTGACAGTGAAAAGCATATTTACAGTGGAGAGCCAGAGTTGTCATCTCACTCAGATTTCCTTCAGGGTTCAAATGATTCAAGTAAGGGGGCGGGGCTTACAGTTGTTACAGTAGCTTGTCAATGCAAAACAAAAGTGTGAGGGTGAAAAAAAAACACATCAGCAACTGCCTACTTTGGAATAACTTGAAAAATGATTGATAGTCCATCATTTTTACTTTCTTTACAATAGTAGGAGGGTCAAAGGTTAACATGCATACTGTATTCTGAACGGATGCCAATTTATTGCAGTCCTTGAAAGCAGACTAGTTATCTGTTTAATTTGCAAAATGTTTTTACTTTGGAAAACAACTGTTGAAATGTTTGCCTATTTTCGGACATTTTATGAGGTAAATTAGTGAATCGATCAAATTCAATCGTGCATTGTCTGCACTATCAATTTGAAATATTCCTGAAGTGAAATAAATGTTGATTTTAATAATCCGATCCATCGATTAATCTGTTATGAAAAGAGCTAGTTGCAGCCCTAACCTAAACCATTTCAAAATAATAAAGCAGATGACTAAAAATACACTTAAAACGGTCCTTTGGGATGGAGTGGCTGCAAACCATGAAGTTAAAAATAAATCTACAGTCTTGATTAAATAGGTAAAAGATGAAAGGAGCACAAGTAAAACAGCCATGCTTGCGTTCGCACAATGTACAGGAAGGGGAATTATGCAATGTGTTCATGAGGCGCTCAAGTCACAGTTCGTGGAGTCGCGGCTGGAGGGAAACCTGGTGCACACTACGACGCCGCCGCCTTTGACGACTCGGCAGCAGGAGGCGCCGACTCGGCAGTCTTTTGGATTCGTTGGGCTGTTTCCGTAGCAACTGCGTCAAAGGTCCGGAGATTGTCCATTTTCTCCAGGTCGGCCAAGCGGTCGTCGCGGTCCCACCGGCTGGCCCTCTCACGCCGCTTGGGCCGCTCGCTTTCTTTGCCTTTTTCCTGGGCCTCTTTGCTGCCGTTCTCCCGATCTCGCCAGTCTCTATTCCATCCACTACCATCCAGTCTGTCCCTCGTGTCCGGGCGGTCTCCGCCAAACGGGCGCCTCGCCGCGCCGCCAAACCCTCGCTCCCTGTCTGGCTCCGCCTCCATATAGCCCGGGCGCTCGCCCCGAAAAGGGCGGCTGTCCTCGTCCTCACGCGGGGCTCCGGGTCTGATGAACGGGGGCAAAGGGGGACCTTGAGGGGGTGGACCCTGAGGAGGCAGACCTTGATGCGGGGGACCTTGAGGGGGCGGACCGTGAGGCGGGAAGGGTGGTCTCATGCTGTGGGGCATCCCGAAGGCTCCTTTAGGCGGAGGGGCATCGTGGCGCATGTGGGGCGGGTGGGGCCCCCTGGGAATCATTTGAGGTGGGACGGGCGGTGGCGGGAAGCGCAGAGGAGGGCCCGGTGGGCGTTGAAGCGGGATCATACCGGGCCGGGCCCCCAGGAGACCGCCTGTCGGGGGCTGGATGCCGCCAGCTGGGGGTGCGCCTGCCTGGTTACCTGCCGACAAAAACACGTTTAAAATTCCCGCCACTTTCAATATTGGAAACCTTCCATGGAAATGAACAGGCTTGGTTAACATAAGAGACAAAACAGTAACTAACACATGGCGCCCATCTGGTTGTTGAAGAAATGGGGAGCGTCCGGGACCTCATCGTGTTTTCTGCTGAGCATGTCATCCCCTTTGGAGGGTGGCGGCGGCGGCATGGAGAGAGGCATGGGACCCGGTGGGGGGAAACCTGGAGGCATCTGCATGGGGTTGAAGCCTGGTCTCATGAACGGTGGCGGGGGCATGCCAGGCGGGAAGGAAGGCGGCGGCATGCTCATGTTGGCGGGGAAGCCGGGTGGCGGCACCGAGCTCATGCCGAGCATCGGTGGAACCTGAAGAAAAAAAAAACGCCGTCATTGAACCTTTTCGACGGATTTGTATCCAACTTGTTAGACAGACAGCTCACCTGTGTAGGAGGATGAGGAGCCATCAAGTGGGCGTCCTCGGGCTGCTGTGACTCAGCACCACCATTGTGGGTGGGCACCTGTGGGTTCTCCAGAGCTTTCCTGGCAGTAATCCAGTCTGGAAGCGGCGTGCGAGTAAGATTCGTGAATGCGTGTTAAAAGCCGAGCTGGGTGCCATTTGTATGCTACCTGGCGCTAACGTGTCCCCATCCAGGATTCCTCCTTCCTTGAGCTCCTCAAGCTGCTCCTCCCTGACTTTGGACCAAGGCACGTAGGTGACACCCAGCTCCACGTCCCAGAACTGCTTCAAATCAGCCTTGATGCCTTTGTTCAGAGCCCACGCAATCTGTTGCCAGGAGAGAGGGGAAAAAAAAAAAGGTGATAAGCATTCTGAAAACCGTGTAGTTATCTATCTACTGTGTTTTTTCACCTTGATTGCTTTTTGGTTGACTTTGAAGGAGCCTCGACCGAGCTTCTGCAGAGCCCTGAAGGCATCCTGCCTGTGGACCATGACGATGTAGGCGCAGCCCCGCGGAGGGATCATCTACACAAAAACACGCCACATTGAGCTTTCCACCACTCCCGCTAGCACATTCCTACTCACGTTTATGGACTCGATCTGTCCGAACTCCTCCAGCAAGTTGGCCACATCCTGCTGCTGAGTCCTCTTGTCCAGCTGGCCCACCCATAAAGTCGTACTGCAGACTGAAGAGCGCAAACTCAAGTCCACCGCGCAGCGACAAAGTTGGGAGAGCGCACGCAAAGAGATTGCTACTCACTGCTTAGCGTCTCGCTTTTGAGCGGCGGGAGACCTTTTTGTCGCCGCTCCCGCTCCCGTTCCCTTTCCCGGCGTTCCTGCGAGCGTGAGCGCGGGGAATGGTGGCGTCGGTCGCGGGAACGCGAGCGCCGGTGACGGGGGCGGCGTGTGCGGGAATTGGACCGCGATCGCCTTCTCTTCGGGGACCTGGTTAAAAAAAAAATAATTAGCTTAGCGACACACGCAAAATTAAACAAGAGTCTGAAAGCAAATCCCTGCTGATCGTCCAGTGGCTTACCTGGAGCCTGAACGTGACGTGTGACCATGTCTGCCGTCCCTCATGGAGGAACGCTCGGCATTGACTGTCGAATCCTAAGAATGGCAGCGAGAAGATGTGGTTTTGCTTGGTCGCCAACATTTCTCCTAACCTCCTCAGTTTTACCTGCTGTTGCTGGGTCGAGTGAGGAGGGGGATAACCTCCAGGGAATCCGGGGAAGGGCTGACCCGGAGCAACCTGGCCCATCTGAGGTGTCATTCCCTGGAAGCCTTGTCCTGGCATTAGACCGTAAGCCGGGATCTGGCCATTAGGGGGTAGAGGACCCTAAAGACAATGAATGACATTCTCTCATTGTAGTATTTGCAAGTTTGTTCCCAAAATTTCATCCCTGACTACTTTATGATGATTTTAGCACCTATAGAGGGCGCCATTATTTCATGCTCAACTGTTTTTGCTTTAGAAATCAAAGCGTAGAATAAACCTGCTGCGAGAAGTCCTGAGTCATGTTCATCATGGGCGGCTGGAAGGCTGGAGGCTGCTGCATGCTGTCGTCATGGCAACAACAATGACATTAGCATTCTTTTTTTTTTTATCTTTAATCTTTACACCAGAGTAAACTTGCTTTGGAGTATGTGGATCAATAATTCAAATGGTCTTACAAGGAGGACTGCGGGCCGTCATCCTTGTCCTCTGGGGCTTCCGGCTCGTCGTCGTAGTCAAAACGATCCAACAACGTCTACGGCGAAGGGTATTTGTAACACGTTAGCGATTGTTGCGACGGGTATAATCGCAGCTGTGGAGCGCGAGGCCAACCTTGTCGAACGCCGCTTTCTGCTGGGCGGCCTGGCTAGGATGCGGCAGAGCGGTGTTGAAAACCGGGGCGACACTCGGGGCGGGTGGAGGCTGGGGGCTGGGTTCCGCTTGGACGGGCTGCTGCTGATGCTGCTGCTGGAAGTTCTGAAGCATCTGCTGCAGCTAATGCGATTAACAAAATACATTTTGAGTTCTCGAGCAGTATTTAAAAGGGCAGCATCTACTGTCCTCTCACCTGTTGATTCTGCGTGGACTGGAAGAGCTGCGCCACAGCGGTGAAGGGGTCTTGATTTTGCAGTGGTGCCGAGGCAGAGTTCACCACGTGGTCTTTGGTCGGGGTCAAAGGGGAGGAACCTGCGGAAAAACATCAACGGAATCCAAATGGTGATTAGCTCGTTGCTTCTTAGCAAGACAATGACGGACGTGTGCGGCGGACAATCACCCGGATCCTCGGGGCAAGGCCCGTCGCCGCTGGTGGCGCCGGCGGCCATGTCCAGGAGGGGTTGAATAACGTTGCTCTTGAACACGCCGTTCTTCTGCCATAGGTTCAGCACACGTACCAGCTTACTCTGTAAACATCACGTAGAAATCCATGTCATCAAGAAAGCTAAAGATTCTCCTTTTTGACCAGTTTTGCTGTTGTTTCCATGGACTATGTTCTTACTCTGTCCTCCAGGGGGCAAAGGCAAAGGTTCTCGAAGGTGGCCACAATGTTTTTGGTGAAGCGGGGTCCAAAAACATCCTTGTCTGCACCAAACTGATGCCGTGACTGGCGGACGATGGAGTCCACCACATACAGGCCCGCCACTTTGTACTCGGACTTACACTGCACATAAAAAGAGATGATGAGATTGTTGAAATCGGCAATGTTTTCATTTTAAGATCTTACCTTTTTAATGAACTTCTCCACAATCTGTACCACGTGCTTGTAGAGCTGATTAAAGAAGACATATTTCAACATCTGATCATCTATAATAGACATATTGTGCTTAAGACAATAAATCCTTACTTTCATAGCCTTGATGGCCGACTTGGTGATAGAGATCATCTTGGCGCGAGAAATCGGCGGCTTAGAGTCCATCAAGGAGAACAACTACACAAGACAAATTTGTTTTTAAACATTTCATTGGAAGCAAAACAGATTAGCGTGAAAACTACCCTTCTCGCATTGCTCACTTCTGATCTGATTTTGGACTGTTTACATTCGCAATGTGATCTCAAAGAGTTTTCTATTTAATTTCACGATTGTGAAGGTCCACACTGGATCCACCCTGGCTTTGCCCCGACCGGTGATAGGGGCAAGGGTTTCCCCGGAGAATAACGACACAGCCCCGCCTCTCAGCACATTGGAGCTGGTAGACGTGACAACAAAGGTGGTGGACAAGCTTGTGTTCGTGTTCCACGAACATATTGTGAAATTCAACAACATCTCCCTGCTCCCAACATCACAGATGACTCGTGATCTTCACTCCAAGCACACCATGATAATCACAAAGTGAAGATGATGCACGTTGTAGCTGAATATTTGCTCATGCGATGCTAACGTGCTCTGAGGCAACGTTGCCGAACCGGCCCGGTGTTAGCACGCTAAATTCTTTTTATTAGATTTTATAAATGACGTTTCAAAATATACAACTATATAAGGACGCAAATGCTAACGAGTCCAGAGGACTCGACGGCCACAAGCGAGGCCCTCACTTCGGGCCAAACACGGCTCCTCCGCCGGACCTTCAAGCGGCTAAACCGCCTTCAAAGTGCGCCAGGAAGGCAGCCTTACCTCCTGGTTGAAGGCGTTAACGGCGTCCATGGTGGTCCAGAGCCCCCCGCCACAGAGGTCTCCCCTGTTCGCACCTGCTGCCCAAGACGTTTATTCCAGCGAGGGTTGGAACAACATGTCCGCCGCTCGTAGCTAAGCGGCTAGCCGAGCTTCGGTGCAGGTTAGCTGCGCGTCGGGGTCGGCGGGCATAGCAAAGCATGCTGGGAAATCCATGCTGTTATTCCATTGATGACCGATGGGTGTCAGTGTTTCTTCCCAAATACAATTTTCCCTATTCAAAATAGTTGAAATTCCGTCAATCCATTCCGGCACACCAAAATTATAATTTTCCCTTTCCTAACAGTATGCCTTATATAAGGAAAAATCACAGCACATTTCAATGTAAACAAAAATGCTTCTCTTTATTATCACATCGAGTATATCTGTAAACTGGGTGCCTGCAGGTTTGCAGTTTATAAGATGATTGTATTTAGCGTTTAAAACTCTCAGCACCTGAGAAAAACAAATCCATTCTGGTTTAGTTTTTAGAATGGTTTGCATTGGGAAAGAACATTCAAACATATAAAATTACACATGTCCAGAAAGGTAAAAAAAAAAAAAATACCTTACATACAGTATGATATCATAACAGTAACAAAAATATTATAGGATGGTCAATTGTGTGCATAGCATCATGAGATCAGGCCTCATGATTGTGCTCATAAAGTATTAGCATATGTAAACAGCAGCTGCACTTTAAGTCAATGATATCATTTCAGAAATTATACTAAAAAAAACACCCTGATATGATTATTCCAAGGAAAATATCAGAAAGGGAAACATAATATATAACATTGTGGGGTTTTTTTTGCAATATCATCAGCCCTGTAAACATTTGTAACAATTTTAAACAATTATTTTATTACATAAACTTTTTTTTAGGATTTGGTGTTTTCCGTAAGAACCACCGCCACAGGGGTCTCAGCTTTTGGTAAGCACGGGCACTTGATGCTGGGGAAAAAGGAGGAAAATTGTTAGTTAAACAATTGTTTACATCTAAACCTTTTGGGCTATGTCTGCTATCATGGACGGACCGATTTATTGTAACGTAATAAGTGTAACAGAGATGGGTTTATATCACAAACAATATCGTAAAAAGTACATCATCCACTTCTACTGAACTTATTTAATTCATCAAATTAGACCAAAGTAGCTTTTAAATGTCTTCAAATTGCCCTGGTGTATTTCACATGTCCATCTAGATTATCATTTATGGCGATCGTTAACGTACTTGTTTCTCTTGTGCATATGTTGGATGGATTCAGGCAGAGGTTTTCCGAAACTCTCTGGCAGGAGGATGGTGGCGAAGGCAGCCAAAACAGCCAGACTGCCGAGTATGATGTAAGGTAGGAATGGTGAGTAGGACCCTGTTTTCAAATGACATCAGTGTAAAAAACATAGAAGTCTACGTAGTGAGTAATTTGTCTTTGAAGAACTCCTCTAAAAGGTCTAAATGAATTTAAAATGAAATTAATTATCACTCACTGAGCTCCAGTAGGTATGGCATGATGCAGCTTCCCAGCCGAGCTACCGTATTGCAGAGGCCGGTCGCGGTGTTTCGCAGCGCCGTCGGGTACAGCTCGGTGGTATAAGCAAACATCAGGCCGAAACCGGTAGTGATGGCAAACTTTCCCAGCATTTCCAGAGTGAGCGACAGACCAGAGTAACCTGCCGGACCAGGACGGAGACGATGTTACTCAATGTCCAGGTGCTCAACTCATAGGTTTAGAAAATACCAATCACCTTCAGGCACTAACTGTATGAAGTAGAGCGGCACGGCGGCCAGCGCCAGGGAGCCGATGACGGACATCCGGCGCGACACGTAGCGCAGAGCTAGCCAGCTGGACACGTAAGCCGGCAGCTCCACGGCCCCTGAGATGAAGCAGCTGACGTATGCGTTGGCGTGGAACTGTGTCGTGTTGAAGGAGATGCCGTAGTAGCCCGCCGACATGGTGAACCTGGCATAGGAGAGCACCGAGTGACGACATAGCTTAGCTGAGCTAGCTAGCTGCCACCTGGCTCGCCGCCCTAAGGTTCTTTCGGGCCTCGCCTTTCATGCCTTGGTGTGATTTTTCTCCAGCTATTAACGTGTGACAACAAAAAGCACTGCATAGTGCATGGTGTACTCACGCCACATAGCAGAGAATCATTGTCATGAATCCGATTTCCAGATTGCCCACCAGGTCTAGAATACTGTGTGGTTCTTTGGGCTTCGGCTCTGTTGCCTTGCTCACCTACATCATCAACGAAATATTCTTTTTAATTTTTAATTCTGCTGAGTATTTCGTCCCCCAAAATTAAAAACAATGGGCACTCACGATTAAGTCGTCTTCAAAGATGACTTCGGGTGCTTGCACTTTGTTCATCTTGGCCGCCTTCCTCACGATGGCCTCGGCTTCTTCCACTCGTCCCTGGCACAGGAGCCAGCGAGGAGACTCCGGGATGAACCTGCAGCTCACAAAACCCAAACTTAAACCCAACGGAGTAAAACCACAACTCAATCAGAAAGCAAAGAACTAACCACCAGAAGGGGAAAAAGACCAGGCAGGGCAAAGACAAGGCCAGCAGGAGAGACTTCCAATCCCTCAAGAAGTAAGCGCACACGGGTAGGATCATGTAGCCGACAGCAAAACCGAAACAGGTTCCCAGCGACGAGTACAGCAGACGCACGTTGCCCGTCAGGATCTCTGCGCCTGCATGCAGGAACATGCAAAGGGGAACTAAAAATATGCTGTGTGGACATAAATTCTGACATTCGAAACCATTGTGTTGATAATCATGCAAGGTAGTTTGTCTTCTAAACAGACGCTAATGATTATCCGGAGGTGCGAATGTGAGACATACCCAGAACTAACGCCGACATGTAGTTGGACATTTGTCCCAGGCCGTTGATGACAAGCAGGACAGTGAACATAGACCAGGACACGGAGAAGACCTGAATGAAGCTGAAGATGGTCTGAAGAGCCAAAGTGGCAAAAAGGATGGGCTTCCTTCCTAATCTGTTGAGGACACACATGATGTCTGGAATGTACAAACACCAAATAAAGCTTAACCGTACTTGTCTGAGAGTTGCCCCGCAAAGAAGGAGCCACACAGGATGCCCACGAAGAAGATCGTGGTGGTGAACGGCTTCTTCCATTGGTCGTTGCACACCAGGTCAAACTGAAAGATGCGAATGAAAACTGTTTAGCATTATATGTTAGCTTCCTATGTTAGCATTGTAGGTCTATCTGGAGTAGACCCACAAAAAAAGTCTCATGGCAAACCATTTTAATTTTGGTCACTGCTTGTAGGCTGCACCTTGACAGTGACACACACAATCACCTCAGTGACGATCGTGGACTGGTAGACATCCTTGCTGTAGATCCAGCCGTCCTTGCACGTCTCCTCCTCCAGGGTTGTGAGGTTGACATCCCTTTCAGGACTGTAGCCCTGGTCCGACAGGTTCCGGATCACGTCGAGGCGGTACCTGCTGCAGCTGCTCCGCACCTCTTTGCCGTTTACAACCTGCAGGGGGGGGGGGGGGGGGGGGGGGGACAAGACTGTATAGTAAACACATGCATCCTGCTGGAATTTATGGATTGGTGATTAAATGTAGTTAAAAATGAGATAATTTACATTGTTGCCTGATCGTTTGGAGGAAAAATTTGCATCTATCCTCTTGCATTCGAACCTATGAATTCGATTATGTAGCAACATGCAAATGACTTTCAGATGTGAGGATATTTTTAGGTTTTCTTGCAAATCAAAACTGGACGGGAAATGAATGCCATGTGTCTCGTTAAGCTCATTTGTGTAAACTTTCAAGCAGAGGGCGCTGCAGACCACTATTTACTTCACTTTGTATAGTTTAATACAAATTCAAACTTGTTTGGTTAGCATCAACTCGATGAACCTGGCAGCGTGTCTTGCGCCAGGCAATGTTCCCGCTTTTGGCGCACGCGTGCACGCGTAAAACTCCGCCTAACCTCTTAGGAAAAAAATAGGATTTACGTATTTTCCGCGCGAAGACGCTCTAATGCGCCGTTTTGGTTGTTTTATGATAAAAATCACATTGTTTCACTTAATTCGGCAACA
This sequence comes from Syngnathus scovelli, assembly GCF_024217435.2. Lineage (NCBI taxonomy): Eukaryota > Metazoa > Chordata > Actinopteri > Syngnathiformes > Syngnathidae > Syngnathus > Syngnathus scovelli. Next base: position 3,265,414 of record NC_090861.1, read on the forward strand.
ATCGGCGCTGTGTTTCTGGCGTTGAAATTACTTTTAAGTGGTGGAATGATCGGTGACCTCAGGGAGAATTGTTCCGGGAAGCGGTAACCGGCCGGCACTCGTGTACTCACCCGCAACGGGATGACGGCATTGCGCCAGTTCTCCGACAGATTGACATCGGGCACTCGGCAGTGGTGAGCTGGTGTGTCGACCAGGAAGACGAGCGTAAAGGCACCGAAGCCGTTTGGCACGATGCTGACGCACAGGAGGAAGAAAACGACCTGCTGGAAGCGTCCGAACTGTCCCAGGAAGGCGACGCTCTCCGGGTAGCTCTTCATGGCGAGTGACAAATATTTGTTTTTCAGTTTAAGCGGTCGAAAGAAGGCATCGCTTTGGATGCATTTGCTTAAAAACGTCAGCTCATTCTCTCTCAGCGCGCCACCGCCCTGCCTCAGCACTCATGGCCCAGAACCTGCCCCCCCACCCCACGTAGCCCGCCTGCCTGCAAGAACCACCTTCCGCGGTTCATCCGAGGAGAACGCTTGTCAATCACGAGAGGACACACGAACGCTTCTGACCAAGTTCTCTGAGTTTCCTGTTTCTTAAGTGCTGACAAGAAAGAAAGATGCTAAGTGTGTCACGTGACTGCCTGGAACACGCCCAAAAGTCAACAACAATAGAAAGATGGGTGGGGATTGTCTCATGTTCTTGCGGTACACAAGGAAGAAGAACTCATCAGATGTGGTTGTTGTTCAGTGGCCGCAGGCGCGTCTGCTGGGATGTGAGGCGTTCAGATACACGCAACAGTGTGGGCCATTTCATTATCTCAGAAGTTCGGACAAGGCGCTCAATTGTATGAGGAAAGTTGTGTTGGAAAATGATGGAGGAAATGGATGATTTCTAACTCCCTCCAGGCGGCTATTTGACGACAGATATAAGTGAAGCTCACAAAAACATCGTGTGGCGTTCACGTGCTAATACGGGAGGGAATAACTGAAACTAAATGTAAAAAAACAAACCACCAAATCGTGATGCGTTTATGTGGAGTGAATAATTTCAGACTGCCCCTGAAGGCAACATCAGTCTGCAAGTAACCACCTAGCTGTAATAATAAACTTACAAACATTGTGGTACATTCATGTACATGCAACTGTGTGGGTCATTTCATCATCCTCCCCGCAGTAGGTTTGCTAAAGCGCCACTCAGTGACACCAAAAGAGGGCGATATTGCTCAGCATTTTTACCTCATAATTAAGGCGGTACATAGTCAAACGACGTGAGACATGCCTGTTCGAGTTTCAAGTGTGTCATTTTTTTATCCTCTCAGCAATTTTGTCATAGTGATCAGATTTGTGAGAATAAATTGGCAAGTCTAATAAAGAGACAATGAGATTGTCGTGATATGTGGTGAACTGTAATAACCTAACCTGTTATTTGTTTACAATATTCGGTTTTGGTTGTAGTTAGCATCTGCAAATAAAAATAGATGTAGCTTTGGGCAATGCACCGATCCTTATTGACCACACTGGGGCGCCAAAAAGCCATGTAAATGGCACTGAACTGGTTTAATATTACTTTTATTTGATCAGGTTGTATAAAATGACAATTGAATTAAAAAAAAAAGGTTTGGAAGTGAGGAAAAAGCTACAAACTCACACGTGGTGGACTTGACATGGTCAACATGCGCCCAAAACCAAAAACTTCCTTCAAGAGACGAAAATAGCAAATCGTAAATTGGCTGACTCCAAAGTGGGAGTCTTGTGTGTGCACTTTTCAAGGCTTGAATTTAGGTCATTGAAATCTATTAGTTTACCACTAGGTGTCACTAAATCACTGAATAATACACACAAAGTAAAAATGACTTCCTCACTGTTACCATGGTGACAGTCTTGAATTACAAGAGAATAAAGCGGTCCAGTAAGCAGTGACGTCAGCACACAAACACAAAAGGCCCACTGTGTCACACTTTTGTGTGTCTCATTGTGTGTGTGTGGTTCCCACTGATATAAAAAAAAGTTCAGAAAACGCCCCTTATTGTAACAATTAACAAATAATTCAATCGTAGTCCAAATTTGTGTATATGTTTAAGTCAAAATAAAATTCTAGAATTTAGGGGGGGAACAGAAGACTTATTAGAAATAATAAAGAGAATTGTCAGTAAAAATAGAAATATAATTTTACATCTTAGTCATGGATCAGAGATTCAAACCATTATTGCAACAAAATTTAATCAACTAATTGAATTACAAAGTCAAAAAAATCCAGAAAGGCAGTTGGCAAGAAAATGATGTCAGCATGGCACTTGAAAGATGGAACCTTGAGGGACTCCACATGAATTTAAGCCTTAATATTCACATTCTAGCGATTATATCACAATAACTGCATATATTGTGTTATTTTCTAAACTGTTTTTTGTGTGTTGAGAGTATTGGAATGACAATAATTTAATAAACAACGACAAGTATGTGTCAACAAGACAACGACATAGGTACAGGAGATGGCAGTGCACACAGATGGCAACAATATACATTTTTCAACATTTACACACTAGAAAAAAATGTTCTCATTCTCCATTATGAAAGTAGTTTTGTCAGAAAAAAATAGTCCCCGGAATGATGACTGTGATTTTTGTTATTTGTTGTATTATTTTACGTACAGTGGTGCCTTGAAATACAAAAATGACAAAACATTATTAATATGGGGAATTAAAATTTTATCTCAAGTCACCAATAAGTGGGGATAAGCAATTTCCCTGAAAATTTGCATACATTTGACCCCATTATACTAAATGTGTTGAAAAAAAAAACTATTTTTTTCCCCTTTATTCTTTAATAAGTTGGGCTAACTCGCGTTTTAAAAAAAAAAAAAAATTGAGGGGGAAAAAAACAGGAAACAAAAAAATTAACCCCATAAAGTCTTGACTAACGTGATAAACCACCCTTCCCAAATTAAATATTTTAAAAAATATATCTATGAATCGAATCTGAGTGGGTTAACACAGCCTGGGAAATGTGGCGTTAAAAGAAAAGTAAGAAAAACTGTTCCCCTTCTCCCTCCTGCTGGCGTTTTTATTTACACTTACGAAGGCGGAGCTGGCATGCTTGCATATGGAGCCGTTTAGCCGGGGGTTAGAGTTCAGCCAAACAACACGCCGACATTCCACCGACGCTCCCAGTGACACACGCCTGTGATCCATCGCCCGCTACAAAGAGGGGAAAAAAGTGACGTCCCCTAAGCCCCGAAAACTAACGCAAGCTAGCATTCTGCCAAAATGTCCGCACGGGGTCCTGCGTCCACCTCACACGATCTCCACCTTGGAGTTGGGGTAGACGGCCACCACGTCGTAACCCTCCGGAGGCTGCACACGAGCCTTGGCGTGCGTCTCGCAGTACAGGTTGTCCTCGATGAAGAAGTAGCCGCGTTGTTTCAGGTTTGTGCCGCAATCGTCGCACACGAAGCACTCTGGGTGGTACAGCTTGTCGCGGGCCTTCACGATGGTCCCCCTGCAGGGAGCAGACGCCGTTCAAAAACATGTTAAAGACATAGCTAAAGTAATTAGTTAGGATTTCATCAACATTCATTTATGTGAAGCAAAAATACTTTTCATTCTTTCAAATTTAGTATCAAACTGTCTGCCACCATCTAGTGGATGACAGTGGAATTACACTTATTATAAACAGGAATCAAAACAATTTGATGACAACACACACATATTGTATAAGAGGGTGTGTGTCTGTTATAATGCTTACTTGTTAATGAGTAATTTATGGCCATGACATCAGTGCTTACTTAGACCTTCTTTCACAAGCAGAAGGGCTTGGTACGACCTTTTGTATTTGTGTGTGTGTGTGTGTGTGTGTGTGTGTGTATTTGCGCATGTGTGTGTTCACAATTTCCTTGATGAATAAGACCCGACTTCCCGGGTCATTTTGCCTGTTGGTGCATGTCAAACCAACTGAGTAACTAGTCTATGTTTAAAGCAATATTTAACATTAAAAAAATACCCACTACTCTCTATACATAAAAAAATATTATTTGAAAATGTATTGTGCAGAAATTCGATTAAAAACTTCACTTATATAGACGTTTAAAAACATTATTCAATGTTAAATGGAATTGGCTTGGACTTAAATGTTAAAGAGCTAGCAGCTAGCGCGGGCGAACTTACACAATGCCGTTGGTGCAGCGTGTACACTGCGGAAGCTTCTGGAGGCCCGACACGCCGCTGGGGAGGGGGCTTCCCAGTTTGGGGACGGACGATCGCACCGGCGACTTCAGGCTCCTCATTCTATCTGTCGGAGACACACCTACAAAAAAAATAATCTAAATGAAAACAGCGCCACTTTACTGTAAATGATACAATTAGCATTTTACAGAAAATCAAATCCATTGTCGGGTTTCCCATGACATCCAAAGCGCTCGCACGCCACGTGAAATGGACCATCAATCAGCGGAAAGGTCTGCCAACGCACAGTTAGCGCGGTGGCACGCTAACGGCGCCATTTTCACTTCTGTTTTGAGCATGTCTGCTATCTCGAGGGAGGCAGATTTTGTCTGAAGCGCTGACACTGCTTTCATCAAACCACGGAAAATCCCCTTTTGGGAGATTCTTTGCTTTGTTTCCATCAAGCGCTTCTGCGGCGGGATGGCGTTAGCTAGCTGCATTAGCTAGCTACATCAGCTACGAAATAACATAGAGAGGGAGGACATTTTTTTTTGACACAGGAAAATCAGAAGAACTTCTGAAGTCTACTTGGACTCCATCTACAGCAGTCTGTGGAATTTCGGTAAACAGCCCCCTGTGTTTGCTTAGGTTCCGAAAGCCCCTCAAAGGCAAATCTTTCTCTCAGCGGGGGCTCAACTTGTCCGTCAACATGATGGACTTTGTCCTCCACCGAGACGGTCGCCGTGTGCTTTATCTCAACGAGACATGCTATCTATTTGCACTAATGCGGAACTTCATTGAAGTGAACTGGTCGAAATCAAGATTTGAAAGATAGCCTTGACTATTTATGATTAAACGTTGAACTTTAGGGTGAAAAAATATCCCATGTGGAAATTCCAATGGTTAAGACAGGCCATTTTTCTCACTTTATTGTCCTAAATGCTTTTTGGAGTTATTTAAAGAGCCCTCATCTTCCTCCCCCTCCTCCTCCATGTTTTGCTTTTCTTTCGCCGCGACCGTCTATAAAAGGAAAAGTATGTCAGTGAGACAGACGGGGATTTATTATGTCGTTACGTGACTAATGCTCAGACAACGAGTTTTCTCATCCAGGTGCTCGGCGTCTCGCGTCTGACTACTCGGGCATCGCTTCGTTACGGAACAACTATGGAAAGGAATTTCCTTTCATTTTCTTTATTTTTTTTGTTTTCTCTTAACAGGGTTAATTTGGGCTTCAAGAGCTGCTTACCTCCGTCCTCGGCCTCCAGCATCCCCTGCAGGTACTTGAAGGATCCGGACTGCTTGGGCTCCGAGGATGGTTGCTCGAAGTCCGTCAGCATCTTATAGACGTGCGACTGCACGTCCACGCCGTCGCGGCTCTGGACGGGGGAGGGGGCGGGAGGCTCGGGGCTAGGAGAGACACTTATCTTCAAAAAACATCTCAGAAGTCACTTGACCTAGGTGTAGGTCATATCCTTACCTGTGGGGGGCGCTCAAGTTGAGACCTGCCATTTTGCCGTGTATGGATCGCTCCCCGTTACTGCCGTTGGGGGCGTACAGCGGAGTCGGGTTGTTGTACTGAGCGTGCCCGTTACCGTAGGCGTTGCCGTGCCCGTTGTTGGTCTTGGAATGGCCGTTGAGCGGATGGTTGGTGGCTTGCAACTGCTGCTGCTGTTGATGATGTTGATAGTTTTGCACGGGGAGCAGCGGCGGGGGCGGTTCGGGGGTATACGAGGGCTTGCGGTTGTAGTTGCCGTAGCCGCTGGTGATGGGACGGAAGTTCTGTGGAGGAAAAAAAAATCATATTTTAGAGGAGAAAAATACAAATTCAAGAGACTGAGACTGTATCGTGGTTGCGTCCCAATACTTTTGTCTGTTCAGCTTTCCTTCAACAAGCAAGAATTTAGTTTTCCAGAGGTGTCCCAATACTTTTGTAATCACGGCTTATCCAGATGGATCATGTCAACAGATGGGAAAAGCTGGAATTCATCCTGTCATGACACTTACTGGGACCACACACATACACGTACGCACGTGTCCTCCATAAGCAGGCCTTTTCTGGAAGCTTCCTCTCCTCTGCACCGGCAAGTTTACATCTCAGTAAAAAAATAAACTTCCCTGTTATCGGCCGATGCGACCCAGACAGACGATAAAATCCAGCCTGAGGAACTCAAAGATCCGTCAAACATTCCGACAATAAATAGGACGTTCAGAGAGGAGTCAAGGAAGTCATGTAAGACTATTGCGCAATGCTAATGCTAATGCTACAAAGTCAGTTTGAAGCCATCTCGATAGCAAAGAGGTTACCTTAGGTCAAAGAGACACAGGCGTAACGGCAAGGTAGAGGACCTTAATCGAAATCATGTGTTTGGAGACCCCTGCCTAGCTCAGCCCTGATTGGCCGGAAACCCAAACATTCACACACAAGCCACTACCTCGTTCTCCCACGAGGTTTAATCCCCCGAAGACGGAGAAAATGAAGCCCCTTCTCATGGCGCTCTGCACCGCTAAGCAAACACAAACCCGCCCTGCAGGGGAGCAGAGGCAGACGGGGGCCACCTGACCCCATCAAGAGAAACCCGAGACGGATTTCGGACACTTTTGAGCGGATGAAGGGTGAATACAAACAAGCAAATAAAGCAAGTTGCAGGTGTTGAGCTCTTTCTAAAAGACTTTTCCGCCACGCTTGAGCGGATTCCCTGGCAGGGGATTAAGCAGCGGTGGTCCCTGTAAACACACAAGAACCCAAAACCCTCAAGTGATTCTGCTAAGACAGTCATCTGGAATGAGTACAACAGTTTTTTTTGGGGGGGTGATTCTTGGAATCAAATAATCTTGTTCCATTCAGAAAAGTATTTGACCACTCGAAAAAGTGCAGCAGCTCACAAAAAGACCTTCAGGACGAACTTTGGAAGACCCTGCCGGGAAAGATTCTTCATGTGTCAGCTCCTGTCGAGCCTGGAAAAGCATCACGCTGCGGCTTCCGAACTGCCACGCATTTCCGACGTGTTCCGCCAGGAATTTTTTTTTTAATACCGACCAGCAAGTTACCCCCAAGAGCTTCCAACTAAATGATGGCGGAAAAACTTGTGGACACTTGGATTCTAATTTGCTGACGAAAGATTGAGACTTTCCCAGAGAAAAATGCTCTCTGGTAGGAAAATACAGTGGGCGGGCGGACATGATGTTATTTTAATTCCATAATGACGTCAAAACCGATGAAGTCATTTTGTTGACATGGGAATATGCATGCGTGCTCAAGGTTGAAAGAAATATCCCTCCGAAAAAATAAAACCACACTTGACTACGTTTGAATAACTTCCAATTGTTCCCTTTGGTCTTCCTGTTTATAATTTCGATTTTGGCCCTCAATGTCGTGATTGCGATGCCTCCAGGGCGTCCGCTTTTGAAGTAGTCCTGATGGATGACAGCGACACCATTTTGTTTCCAGATTAGCTTCGCCTCGGGCTACGTGTGTTTTAAGCAGATGAAGTCTCGGCAGTCATGGAATGTCGTTTGTTACGATTAAGCTAGTCAGACGCTAACAATTATATTCGGCAGATTGTTGGTCATCCCCAAAAAAAATTGTGACGGCAGATCTATTGAAATTCATAAAGTCTTGATCTCGACTGGAATTTCCGACAAGCACGAGACTATTATGTTACGTCAGACTTATAAGTCTTTGAAAGCAACTGAAGTGTATGGCAGCTAGCCATTTGGCTAACTTAGCAATCTTAGCTCTCTCAAAATCTTCGGACTGTTTCTGATTTGTACGACTGCCGCTTTCAAGCCATCCAAAAAAGTGTCAATTGGCTACGGTACCGGATATGATGAAACGGACCGTTTCAGAAACGACCGCCACCATAGAGGCATTCGAAAACACATCCTGAAATCTAGATTGACCTTGGCTGAGGTTGGCCAGTTTCAAATCAGAATCACATTGCCGCAAAAAAAACAAACATTTCAACTTGACCGCAATTCTTGACGAACGACTCAAAACAATACGACTGAAAACAATACTCAAGCGTCTATTGATGAGGTGACAGAAAATGAAAGCTACCTCAGCTTTCCCGCCATGGCATCGGCAATAGGCTTCATTCTGCCCCGGCGTATCCTGGCAGCCGATCCGATCGGAGAACAATCGACTTCTTCAACACTGAATGTGTTCATTTTTTATTTTTATACGCTATCCCCGGGACATGCTATTCTTGGAGTGAATCTCCAGGGTTGCGTTTTTATGGATGCCGTTTATAATCAACAGAGACAGCTTCCTCGCTTAATTTACAGCCCCAGATGGCAAGTTGCGGTTCGTAGCGAATGATCAGCATGACCATCAAAAGAGAAGGATGGAGTTTTAATGGATTTTAAAAATGGAGATCAAAGTTGTTCGCTATGAAAAAATTCAAAAAAGAGATTCCCATGGTGACTTTTTAATTAACAAAAGAAACGGAGACAATGAAAGCATATGTTTGCCACAAAGCAGATAATTAAGAATTGATGTTTGAAAATATTATTTGATATATTAAGCACCTTTAATAACTTTTGGGAATGTTTGAAAGAACAAAATCGGTGATCTACCTGCGAGTCCGATTCCATGTAAGGGCTCATCTTGCCGTCTTCGCTCCCCACCGGTGACCAAACTCGTTCTCCTGATCCCGACCTGGAAGACAAAAGTCTTGATGACCATCCCCGTTCTGGCGAGACCAGATTTTGACACATTACTACTTTATTTCCGTCAAAACAGTTGCAGACCATCCATAAAAAAGATTGCGGACACAATGAACCAGAGCCAGTTCTGATCCCGTCAGCTCATTTAATAAAATGACGACAAATTCTCAAGTGTCGAGATTTCGGTAGAACCGATTGACCCCTTGATCCGGTAGATAAAGTCTTCAGCACGTCATAACTCCACAGTACGAGCCGTCAAGTGGTTTTTGGCTTCTACTGAAGGTTGGGGGGGGGGGGGGTGATGACTTATGACATATATCTTTAGGTTGCATGTAATTGACTCCAGTCGCGTTAAGAACTAAGAACTTACAAGAACTAACATGACTCAGTGATTGGCAGCTGTGAGGAGATACATCAAACTGCGAGCGGATAATTTACGCCTTCCCTCGGCTCAGGTTTCACGTCGGGTTCTGGTTGTAGATTTATCAGTTGACGTCACAGAGGAGCCACTTCTGATATGGACCAAGAGCGCTCTTATGAGGCGTCGGAACGGTTCCGTGGTGTTTTCGGAGTGTTTGGTCTCGATGGCGACCGCATATACAAGAGCCGTTTGTACTCGGAGGGAAATTACACGAGTTGACATTTTGGGGGAGAACACGATGTTCATGTCAATAAGGATATTAATGGGATTGTGGAGACACGAGTGGAAAATGCATCATCTTGAACTCTTGGTTCGTCTGACCCGAGGATTAAAGGCCTTCCAAGGAAGTTAGCTTGATTTATCGAGCAGTAAGCTAACGGAAGGAAAGATACTTTGCATTAAAATCCAACTGTGGGCTATAAGGACTTCTAGAGGAGCATCAGAGAGTTCCAGGATGAGTTTTATATTTTCCAGCCTTTGACCAGGTTTCATCTCCTGAAGGTCTGTTTTTTTGTTTTGGGTCATACCGAGGATGAGACACATAGCTAGGAACCAAATTGAGATGTGTCCTTTCATGGAATAGTACCTGAAGAGTCCTGGATCAAGCCAAAAACAGCAATCAATGATGGATTGTGGCTCCAAAGTTCTATTGTGGCATTTTACTAAGCACAAAAGACAGCCTGGGAAATGGGGAGGGGATGAAGTGAGTTTCTTTTGTCCCCACTGGAGTTCTGTATTGCTTTGGTCCGGTGCAGCCTTGCGTGTAATTCCTTAGCGGTGAGTCACAGGTCACATCTCCCAGCGCCAGGGAAACCCAGACTCTGTCTTTTCTCTGCCCAGTGTTTGTAATTCTTAAAATGAATGTGCCTGGAAAAAAAAATCTACAGGTCTGGAGAAGGATTAGGGTAAAATGATTTGACAGATTTACGCAGAACATGGTGGAGGCAGAACCAGCAGATTTATTTTTTCTTAATTTGAATTTGCCCCTGGTGGAGATGGATGATCTTCGTGATAGCTAGTCATGTTGATTTTGAACTTGAAGCACAGAGAGGGTGTCCTTTTATGAACAAGACATTCTTTCAGGCCGGGCTTTCAGCACATCCATCAACGAGGGGAGGGGGGGGGGGGGGGCAACCCAACCTGGCAGTCATCCCAAGCACCATCTGCCTCTGCAACCGCACGGCTTTCTCCGATAAGCTGATGGAGGTATAAAAATTAGACTTGTGGACTTTTGAGTCCAGAAGGAGCCCGTGACACTAATAGATGAGGAAACATCTAAAGAAACATTCTTGCTTTACGCGGCAGAGGTCGGATCCACGCAGCGCACTGTAATTTGGGTTCCTAGGCAAACTCGTATATTTGTCCATCGGCAGCACGAGCAAATTACAGGTCTCCCGTTTCGACTCGGAGTATTTTTCGTCGGGGGGAAAGAAGCGTTGTCCTCCGTTGGGATTATGTTCCTGTGAGTCAGCACTAATGGCTGCAATTATTTGTGAAATATTTCATGTGGCAGCAGAGCAATACTTTTATGGAAAGTCTCTTCGATCATGTCCTTTCCACTTCAACGGCAGCTCAGTCTTCTTGACGTAAGGAGCAGAATTAAAAGCCGCATTTTTGGCCGTCTTATCGTAAGTGCGGGGAGGAAAAGTTGCTGCAGCTGCACAGTAGCTGCACCTTTGTCACGAGCGAGACCGACTTCCCGAAATAACATCCCGACGTGGACAAACCGCTCAGCTGCTCGGACGGAGGAGCGTGTTGGATGCTTTCGAGCATTTAACTTTTTCAGACTCGATGATACCGATACCTGCTGATGACGAGCGTGAGCTGCCGAGTGGAGTTCTTGATGAGGTTCTGGGCCTCCATGTGGGTCATGTGCTCTGTGATGTCATCGTTGATGGCCAAGATGGTGTCGCCCGGGCACAGGTCGCCCTGGGCCGCCTTGCTGCCGGCCGTTACCTGGAGGCAAGAACCAGGTGAGATTCAGGTCGCGGAAATTCTGCGATACCAATGTTCTCCATCTGATGGAGTTGGTATGAAAGTGATTAACTTTACCAGCTTAGGCAAGCCATTACTTTCCGCCAGTCTGTGATGTGGTTCCAATAAACCCAAAGTGGTTCGCCACTGTTTACTCGAGCCCTACTTTTTCTTTCCACAGCAGCCCGTTGAGGCGGCGAGATAATTGCGCCGCTTTAATACTTGTTGCCAAGTTGTGAAAGCCATTACGGCTCCGTTAGGATGAAGCAAAGACAAGTTCATCTCATAAAAAGTTTGGAGTTGTCTCTGGTTGGAAATTAGACGCCGTCGGGACGCATCCCTTTCCGGCGCCAAATTACTACCCGCGTCCCAATCTTTTACCCGAAGGCAACGGAGTTGATACGATGTTGAAGTTAACGAGCGCCTTGTTTGTCAAGTCGTGAGGATTTACGATCTTCTTGTCATCTGCGTGAGGACGACTCGGCAGTAAACGTTAGTACTGTCGTTTGGAATAAATACAAGTGGGTGAATACTCGGATAATTTAAGTAGTCGGTTTTATCAGCTTTGTTTGAGCCTGCGTGTAAATTTGAGCAAATTGGTTCCGAAACTGGGTACCAATTTGATCCCCCTCACGCGCCGAGCCGTTAAGTGTTTTAAAACCCAAAAAAAGCTGAGACTCACACTCCGGGAAGCGCTAATAGCTGAGTCGTGTGGTTCACATGTGGAATTTTTAATTTACGGCCTCTGACGGCCGCCCCCACCCCTCCCTCTATTTTTCCCTCGCTTTTACCCGTGACTCAGTTCCAGTAAACTGAGAGGTCATTGTGCGAAGTAAGCGCGTGTAAAAACAAATACGACACCTTAACACTACAACACGGCGTGGAAGCAGTGCTTGCTTGTGCGGATAATCTCCCGACAAGAGGTCAGCGTTTACCCACGCCATTTAACCACCACCACCACCTCGAGTCCTTTGTTTGTTTGTGTGTAGCCTTATTGTGAGGCAAACCGACATTCTTCTTAAACAAGATGAAGTTGTACGATTTTTTTAAGTCATGTTGAAGTCCCTGCTATACGTCATTAATTAGAAAAATAACTATAAAGTGTAATTCCAAAAGCGCAGCCACAGGGGGCGCCAGCATTGCTTACTTTCAACTCCCACACTAAGGCCGCTAATTGCTAACAGGGATCGTGTTCGAAATATAAAAGCGTCAATATTATCCAAACTGACACGTGTCATCATTTACATCGCTAATTAGCATGACGTGCTAAAATGCTACATCACCACAATGACATCATTCAGTAGGTCAAGTAGGTCTAATCTGAGTCGTAAAATGACAGAGTGTCGAGGGGACGAGGTCCGATCTAAAGCTTGTGCTTGTTGACATCACGTTGCTACAAACAAACGTCTCCTTTATAATTTGAGGCACCCAACTGTCTCTTGATGGATACTTTATGACATCCTTATTAAAGCATCTCTTGATCTTGGTGCCTAAATCAGTTCTCTATCTTGTTTTGTCAATTTTATTCTTATTAAAGAGATTATTGAAGAGAACATTTGAGTCACAGCGGTTATGATGGTAGCCAAGAAAGGCCCCAAACTTCCAAAAGCTGAAGATTAAGTGGTCGTGTCAGCGAATTGGGTCACATGGTCCTTTCCTCTGGAATGTGGAGGTCAAAGGTAGAAGGACATGGAGTTCACGAGCTAATCTATTCTCGTCTGTGATGTTCGGGGAAGGTAGAAATGCTTAGTTGTGTTTTTGCAAAATAAGGTCACCTTCATGACATTATTTGCGGCTGGGGTGTTTGTGCGATTGCGTTCATGCTAGCAGCAGCCTGCTGTCATATTTAGCACGTCTTCTCCAAACGCCTCGGTTATCACGTTGGTGACGAAAAATGTTTGCGGCTGTCTCGCTTTAGCACCATGGGTTAGCCATATTAGCACTTTACGCTAAGAACCGGCTAACTAGCTTAAATGTTGAAATGAGCTTTGGAGAAAGTTGTCTTTTTGTTTTGTAGGGAAACATATTTGATGAATAGCCGCTCTCAGGACGAATAATCTCTCTTCGTCAGAATGCCGTTGACATCTTCAGCTGCTGAAGCGCAATCAAATATCGTGAAATTGACGTTGCTCTACGCACAGATGCACCCAGCTGCTCGCTTGTCTCGTTTTACGGGAACGACATCTCCGAGTTCCACTCGGTTAAATTACTCTCGGAAATGCAGCTTTGTTTTATTTTATTTTTTATTGCCGCCTCATAAATTCCGGCCATGCCAGGATAATAAGAGCTGTGCTACGTTGACGGTTGGAAGCAAATTGTGTAAATACCAGAAGTGGTAGTGAGAGTAAGTTATAAGGAAGTTTCAGGTTCAAGTTTCAAAATGAGGGCTCTGTAGCTTTGGTTTTCAGGGGAGGGGGTCTTGAGTGAAACACCTGGAATCCTTCAGCAGCACCTATGAGCGATGATGAAAACCAAATGTCAGCAACCCCCCCAAATGCCCCCACCCTTACCCCTCCCAATTTCTGCTGTGTCTTTTCCCGCAGCAGCGCCATGTGTTTATCCTGGCCGGGATGAAGCGAGTGGCTACTGGCGGAACCGCTGCCAAGCCCGCTGACGCCTGACCCATATACTGACCCACTGACGGAGTTCGGGAAAGTTCGCAGAGGTTTCGTACCACAATGGATGGATTATGTTTGTTTTCACAATTGTTTTGATGATGGCTAAAAATCAGAATTCGAACGCCATGCTAAAAAGAGAAAAGGGTTGAACACCATGAATGTGGAATTCACAGATGAAATTAAAGTATGCAAAATGAAACCAATATGATTAAAATGAAAGAAACACAAATTAAAAAATATAAATGAGACCAAGACATATGAATGAATTAAAAATCAAACAGTCAGTAAAATTGTTAAATATAATGCAAAAATGATTTTAATTCAATTAAATAAATAAATAATAAAAATAATTAGTTTAATTAATGCCAATACAGGTTTTAATCACGCAAACTTATCAAATAAACTAACTGACTAATTTCATCATAAATAAACCTTTAAAATACAGTTTTAATAATTCTCAATAAGAAAATGTAACGTCATTATTGAATCGCTGCAAAATAAACTTGTACGCCACTTGACAGCTGGCATGCCCCGTTAAGTACTTTTAATAAGATTAATGAATTAACAGGTTCAAATGCCGAACTTGCACGTAGCTCGAAATTGTCATTTCCGAGAGGCGAAACGTACCCTGGAGATTGTCAGCGGCGTGCTGAAGTCTCGTCCCCCGACCAGGCGAAAGCCCCACGGGGAGGGTCCCTTGAGAGTCACGCTGTAGGGCATGCCGGTGCCGGTGGACCTGGAGACCGCGACGACGCAAAAGTATCCAAGGAAGAAAAAGTCCTGCTCCGGGCTGCAGCGAGTCGACGCGATCCCTCCTGACAAAAACTCTCCCGAGGTCTTGAATCAAGTTTAAATAAAGAGGCGCCCGTGACGCGTTTGTCGGGGGCCGGACCGAGCAGCCCGCCCTCACTCGGGACTCCGGGAGGGAGGCTCCCTCTATGTGCTTCATGCAACAAGTCCATCCTCTTCCTCATTATTTTCATCGTGATAGACTACAAGTGATACTAGTGCTACTACAATTACAGTAATCCCTCGTTTATCGCGGGTTATGGTTCCAAAAAACACCCGCGATAAGTGAAATCCGCGAAGTACGGTCACCAACAAGAAGTACTAGGCAGGCTAACGAGTTAGCGGAAATAAGCTAATTCGGACTTCTAAAGGAAAAAATGAAAATTTAGAGCAATACTACATTGTCCTACAGGTTAGACACGTTTCCTCAATTTAGAAGTTTTATTTTGACTTTTAAATGTTTTTTTAATTTGGAAAAAAAAAAAAAAACACGATGTAGTGAAACCGCGAGAAACGAAACGCGAAGTAGCGAGGGATCACTGTACTACTACTACTAATATGGCCACTAGTATCCACTTTATTTTTATAAAGTCTGTTTTATTGTCAATTTCTTTACATGCCAAAACACACAAAGAGATCCAAATTACGTTCCCACTATCCCACGGTGACAAGACCTAGCGAAACCAGCGTTTTGTTTCTATGGCAACGGTTCATGTGACTCCACTTTCTATGACAGTTTCAGTCTAACTAGGTTGCCGCTTTTATGAGAAAACATTTCAGTCTTGCTTCCTGTTAATCTAGTTTTCTATCACGATAAAAAAAATGGTAAAAGTAATGCACTGAAGTAGTTTACAGGCCCAAACAAGTACGCTGAGCTCATTTGATGATGCGGGCTTGTACCTACTGAAGTTGCCAGTGCGTGAATATTATTTTACATTTGTCACTTTTTGGATTCTGTCATCGTTTGACTCGGCTTGCGAGTGAGTCACTGAGTTTTTTAATTTGCGGCGGGATGATCTCAGAAATTCCGCAGCATCTGTTTCAGACAATTGCCGGACTGTCTTGAGCTCTGAGTTAACCTGAGGCGGCCTTGATTGTGTTGCATCATCACCACGTCACTGTCGTGATAACATTTCACATGGTAGTCATTCAAAATCTCGCAGTGTGGCAAGCACAGACCGCCATTACTCACTTTTATCTTTTAAATTCTGTTGAAATTCTTACAAGTTGTTTGGCAGACTGACGGTGACTCATGACGACACTCGCAACTTGGCAAGTCTTCAGACTCCACGTTGACAGCGTGTAAATTACCAGGCCGCCAAATCCACAAAAACAGATTTTTTGGTTTTGCGTCACCCCAACTTTGTAGCTGCTTTCCGTCAAGTTGCGTTGACGTCCAACAGCACTTTGCTTTGCATCCGGCACGAGCGCTCATTTCTACATGTGCTGAAGCAATCAGGGAGCGTGGCAGCCTTTCAAAGGCGGGGCTTAAGTGCGGCCTCCCCCCACTCGGTCGCCTTAAGAAAATCCCCCGTGGATCACTAAAGGTCCAAAAAAATCCACGTTGCTGTGAGACATCAACTGGGAGGTTAGCGGAGCCAATCAGATAGCGCCTTCACGTCGAAGGCATTCAAAACGAAACCATCGAGTCATGACCTCCTTGACGAGACGAGAGTTGACCTAAATTTAAGGGGTCCGCCGGGGGTTGGGTGTAATGAAGACATGTTGTTACTCTTGGCAGGTGGGGGGGGACAGGGGTTCCGCCACGAAACCCAAAACTCAGCTGACCCATTTTAGCTCCCGCAGTTCTCTCAAAAGAAAACAAAAACCACTTTGTGTTTTCACCGACGTCCTGGTTGTGTTTGCGGTTCGGCGCCACTTTAGACTGGCATGTAAAAAGTCTCTGAGTCATAAACATGTCCCGTCAGAGATTCGACCGATGACCCGACAAGCCTAAGAGCCCAAAGCAAGCGTCTGGAAGTCATTACGCCAAAGAACGCGCCGTCCCTCGTTCCTTGTAAAGTCGGCGTCCTTGAAGGCCTCGCAAGTGTAAAGTTGGCACAACAAACATAAACTGAAGGTGAATCACTCGGCGAAACAAAACAAAACGAGATAAGCGCCGCTTTGTATCGGTTCAGAATAACGATGTCATTGTTTGCATCTTCCGTGCTTAAAAGTCGGAAAGAAAGAAAACCAGTTTCCTGAAAAACATGTTTATAGTTTCTGTAATAGTCATTGTCATCATGCTATCGCTAGTTAGCATTGAGGTTTTAGCTTGACCCCATCAAGAGATGCAAAACAAAATCCAGACACCAGACATTTTCTTTTGTTTGAGTAGATGTGGCGAGGGTGGGAAAGGTAAAATGGCCGACCGTGGGAAAGATAAAATGGCCGAACGGTCGACCATTTTACGCTAAGTGCAGTGTGAAGAAGGCTTAACGGGACTTTTCTATTGCGGTACACAACCCCACAAAGCAACCGCAAAGTCTTCTTCAAATTCTTAATATAACAAGCCGCCTCATCCCAAAAATCGGAACAGGCTGTTTTTCATGGCAATTCTTCCACATGAACAGATTTAGCCCAAGAATAAAATTGACAGTTAGCGCATGAGCTAGCCTTGTTGTGGCAAATCTGTCTTTGTGACTCACACGTATTTAAACACAAACCAGTGTGTCATTTACTTAAATAGTCCAACGCAAACCCTAAGCTGTCTAAGGAAACTATCTTTTGTGTCAAACTGTGTTTTTTGGTCCAGGTCCTTCACCCAAATCCACAAAATGACCGACGTCTCACCTCGTCGTCAGCTCCTTGGCAGGCGCCTGCTTCGTTTGGCCGAGCGGGCCGCTCGGTGTCGGATCGACGTGTTTAATGGGCTTGTTAGCGCTAAGGCGCGGTGGAAACGGGGTCGGGACATCTTCATAGCTGAGTGGACGCTTTAGCCAGATGCTAAAGTTGTTCTGGACTTAAAGTGTTGAAGACTGAGGATGTTAAAGTTTGATTTGTTGGAATTTTAGATTCATCTTCATTGTACGAAATAATGAAACTAGCATGAAATGAAGCCGAGCCGCTACGTCTGGTCCGATTTGGTTCGACTTTTGCATGATATTTTCCCCGGTCTTCATTTTGTTGTTGTTTTTATTTCTTTTTTTACATTCTTCTCTTGACAGTTTGATGAATCTGTTCTCTCAGGAGCACAGCTGCACCCACACCATCAATTTTAGCATGATGGTGAGACAGCGGTGGTCTTTTTGCCCTCTTGGGAACTTCGGAAAGGATCACGTATTGACTTTTTTGTTTGACAAAGATGACATCACAACAAATGAGCACAAATTCTTGGGAACTTGCGAAGAGACTGTAACCACAAACTGAAACGTCAACTAAAAATAAAACTTGTAGCCGGTCGCTAAATGAGACGACTGATTTATGTCTTCTTACTCATAGGACTGGAAAGTAGTACCTCACCAGCTGTAAATCGGGAATGAATCCAATTTATGACATTTCATTAAAAGCGAGTGGAACCTAAATCGTGCAAAGTGTGTTCAATCACTGGTAGGGCAAGTTAGAACTTTTTTTTTCAGGAGCCACCGGGTCCAGACACATCTGGAAAAGCTTAACTCGGGACTAAAACTAAAAATTGGGCATGTGTGACTTTCCAAAACATGACGCCTTTGTGTGAAAAGTTGACGTCATGTCATATTTTGTGAGTGGTTGCTTAGTGTTTAGTGCTTTTGATTAGCTTCCGAGTGCCTGGATGTGTGACATGCCAAACATTCAGTTCTCCGTGTGTAATCGCATACTTTTTATAGCAACAATCTGATGCTTGGGTGTGAGGATGATGTGAAGGAAAGGCTGACAAATCCTGCTTGTAAAAGGCTTAAATGAAATAAGCAATTAATTGAAATAAGAATACTTCGTCAAAGCAAGTTAATCTCTTGTAAAGGCTTGTAAAGGAAATTATTGTGTGTACAACGACACCTGCTGGTTTAACGTCTATCATGCACCTTTACGTTTGTGGAAGAATTGCATCCTCCAGTGTAAAAGATAAGGATTATATTAAATCCAAATTGACCTCTTATTTACATGAGTTGTGTAACCGTTTTTTTTAAATTTTATTTCCACACAGCATGACATTATGGAGATATTGAAATAATAAATATATACATCCAAAATTGCACGTATAATAATAATCAAAGCTTTTTTTTTTTGCATCCAGCACGGGAGTTGACTTTATGTACAACAATTATTAAAACCGAATATTACTAGAGTGTTAATTAAAGTGGACTCTCTGGAGTTTTTGTCAGCATAAAGTAGCGAGAAAACTTTTTGCCCTCGCATCTGGTTTGGGATTATCACAAATCATCGGATGTCATTCATTACTCCCTTCATTCATTCATCGGACAGCGGATGATGACAAACGGATGTTGGCGGTCGGATGCAGATGCGCTATAAATACGACAGCAAACCGCTCTTACGTAATGGCCTAGCCGCATGCGCGTGCGTGCGCGCGCACACATTTGCTGAACTGTGGGATTAGGACCTGAGATGCTCCTGCTCATCGTGGGACATCTGGAGGTCCCTGACATGATCGAGGTCACTACCTTTACCTTGATCTTTAATAAACACACAATAAAATTATTATTATAGGTACACTTGCATTGTAGCAAATTCTGCTATAATTAAAGTAGTTTTAAGACTGGTGGTATTTTAAGGGCCTTTGAGTCAAAATTTTATTTTCTATTATTAATAAGATAATTTTAAAGTAATATTCTAGTAATATAAAAGTGGGAAATTAATCTTTGTTTTTGAAGCAGTGAGTGTTGAGTGCACGAGCCGTCACCGTGACGTCACGTAGACCTGCGGCCGGATAGGCGGCTGCCTCATGACGCTACCCGACCAGTGACGTCAACTAACCTGCGATGACGACACCGCAAGATTTTTAAAGGGACAGTCACCTGCAATGCCGTGTAACTTCCACGATAATAACGACGAATTATTCATCCCTGGCGTGCAATTTGGATCTTAGTGGCTCAAGATTTCACTTAATTACTGCTACTTCATTTCCACCCCCGTTTTAATGTCCTAAATGGAGTCACCCACTGCCATCTCCCCCCCCTCCCCTCTACCATGCACGACGTCCCGTTTCTGCAGCACCGGGCCGCGCGCAGGAAGGAAGTCATCACGCACGGCAGCAGCCAGTCGGCGGCTTGTGCAGCTAGAATGACATAGCGAGTAGAAAAAAAAAGAGGAAGAGGAGAATCCAGGCATCGACGCAAATTTATTTTAAAGCCTTTTACACATCCACTTGCCCAACCATGCTCATCAAGGAATTGTAAGTATGCGTGTGCGCGCGCGACATTGAGGGTGGAGGATGAGAGGATGAAGAGGAGTGGTGTGTGTCGTGGAGGGAGGAAGGGGGGGGGGGGGTATGCATGTCATATTTCACCGCATGAAGCGCGCGAGATGATGAAGGCTGTTGCATCATCATCCTCACGTGCAGCATCTGGCTCAGGCAAAGGCGGCTTGTGCCCTTCAAATTCTGCAAATGGAATGTAGTGCTAAACCTAAGGAATGCGTAAATGACACCTCTCCTCCTCCATGTTCTTGATGGATGCACGGTGAAGGTGAAACACCTCAGGAGGCCACTCTAGAATAATGTGTGCGGCTAGGAAGCAATTAAGAAATCAAGAAATTAGGAGCATTTAAGGTTTTTAGAGCCTTTGTCAGCATTGAAAATGTTAGTTGCTGAGGCCTGCTAGCTGCAAGGGCAAGGCAATCTGCTCACACCTAGCTCAGGCTCTTATTTTATTTATTTTTTTATGGCATGGTCACGTGGATTTAATCAATAAATTGCCACTGCCACAAAAACAGGAGTGATGACATGCAGCGATTAGGGAGAGTCTGGCCTTCAGCAGTGTACCTGGAAGTGAATTAAAAAGCATTAAATGGTGTCAACGCTGATAATTGACATGCTCACACCTGTTAAAATAATCCAGATATAGTGCGGGATTAATAATAATAGCTGAGAAAAGAGTCAGAAATCAAAAGTCCTGACACTGAGATTTGTCAGAATCATCATTACTGTTATTTCGGATGGCAGCTGTGCCAGTTTGGGGTCGAGCCACAGATTAGCAAACAGGGAAAGCGGGATTACGCCAAAGCGGGCATACGCTGCATATTTTGGTTACATTAAAAACAAAGCAGAAGTTTCACAATCATTTAGTTGTTACAGTAATTATTCATTCGCACTTGAGTTTTTCACACTTAGCGAACCAGCATGTGTGTTAGCATTAGCACATTTGTGTCTTCATCATCATCTCGCCTTGTCCTTTCAAAGTTTTTGTATTAATGTCCGTCTTCTTTTCTGTCTCGCAGTCGGGTGATTCTTCCTATCTCCGTGGAAGAGGTAAATTCACAACGCAGTCAACTAAATAAATTCCGCTTGTTTGATTTACTTTTGTATGTAAACAAATTTCTAAAAGCGCATGTCGAATAATCTTTTAAGGCTCCGTCTCGGGTAGCTCGTAGATGTCCCTCCTGATTCATTTATGTGCCTCTAAGATGTGTCTCCTGCGACCTTGACCTTCCCTAGGAGCAGTCATTCACAAATATGTGATGTCGACGTTTTCCCTGAAGGCGGAAAAGAGCCATAAAGACCCTCATTTTGAAATTCCCTCAAGAAGCGGCGGCTTTTATTTCCAGTCGGTTAACGTTCGCATTGTGTCAGGGCGCTCATTGAGATTTATTTTACTTGCTCACGTTTCCTAGTTCAGTGTTGCTGCTTGTTGCTAGGCAGAATTCGTGAGATCCTTTGCCTGGGGGGAATTAAAAGTCATGCTAGTCACACACACAGAACAAAAATGAGGACAATTTTTATTTTTATTTGCTACTCTGTCCTAAATGTAAAATGATCGGATGCCCTTTAATGTTAAAAGCAATTGTCATGGCAGCATGAGAGTTCAAGACGTCGCCGAGCTGTGTCCAGATTTGTGGATTAGATCCGATTAAGAAAGAAAGGCCGCCGTTGTTCTGCGCTTGCAGCAGTCACATGGATCAGCAAGAATGTAGCTGGCGAGGGATAAGCAAAGTCATTCTCAAAAACATAAAGCAATCAATAACACGTTAGCATTTTCCTCCTTTAGTACCAAGTGGGCCAGCTGTACTCGGTGGCCGAGGCCAGCAAGAACGAGACGGGAGGCGGCGAAGGCGTGGAGGTACTCAAAAACGAGCCCTACGAGAAAGATGGCGAGAAAGGCCAGTACACGCACAAAATCTACCACTTGCAGAGGTGAGAACGTCCATGAGCTGATTAAAAAAAAATATATCAGCAATAACACTCTCTATCCTGCAGTAAAGTGCCGTCCTTCGTCAGAATGTTAGCTCCGTCTTCGGCCCTCAACATCCACGAGAAAGCCTGGAACGCGTACCCGTACTGTCGCACAGGTAACTCACAATCGTATTTCACAGCAGCACTTAAGAACTGATTTTACTGAGGTGTTATAATTTCATACTCTGACAATCCTACTGGGGAATGCAAAAAGGATACCATCAGCTTGTGTGGCGTCCTAGTGGAAGCCTTGAATAATTTACTGGATGTCCAGCCAGAGAGGATCACCTGATCCCCACACACACTACACACAATTATTCTGCGTATTGTTAAGATGGCCTCAAATTGCTTAGTCGTCTTTTTTTATCTGTGTTTTTTTTTTCTTTTGGGCTGCTTTCCTTCACTTGGATCCAAAGTTATCACTGTAAGTATATTCGAAATGTTGCACACAAATATATTGAGAACATGAAGACTAGCGAGAGACACTTGATCTGCTAGCGCTAGCGTGCTCTCGTTGGTGACTGTCATCTCGTCTCCTCTCGCGACAGAATGAATACATGAAGGAGAACTTCCTGATCAAGATCGAGACGTGGCACAAACCTGACATGGGACGCCAGGACAACGTAAGCATGAGCTTCCCTTCTCTTCTCAGTTCTGGTCAGAACTTCCGTTTTTTTTTTATAGGTGCATGGCTTGGATGCCGAAACCTGGAAGAAGGTGGATGTAGTCTATATCGACATCGCCGACAGAACCCAAGTGGAGCCCAAGGTGTGCGAAGCTATGTGGACCACACCACCCATGTGGACTTTGAATTATATTTTTGTTCTGGTGGCAGGACTACAAACCGGAGGAGGATCCCTGCAGGTACAAGTCGGTCAAGACCGGGCGAGGCCCTCTAGGACCGGACTGGCGGGTACGGATGGTGTTTGTCGATTAAAATGGGACTTCTGGAAATATTTGACACGCTTGTTTTTGCAGAAGGAACTCCCCAATAAGAAAGACTGCCCACACATGTGTGCCTACAAGCTGGTCACGGTTAAGTTCAAGTGGTGGGGCCTGCAGAACAAAGTGGAAAGCTTCATCCAAAAGGTCCGACTCAGCATTTGAGGATCGGCGGCCGGCCCGACGCAGCGATTGACTTTCCTTTCTATGCGTTCGCAGCAAGAGAAGCGCCTTTTCACCAACTTCCACCGTCAGTTGTTCTGCTGGATCGATAAGTGGATCGACTTGAACATGGAGGATATCCGCCGCATGGAGGAGGAGACACGCAAGGAGCTGGATGAGGTAAGGATGGACGCCAGGAAGTGGAAGGTGGTCATTGAGTACGGCTCGTCTTGTAGATGCGAGTGAAGGACCCCGTGAAAGGCATGGTGGCGCTAGAGGATTGAGATCGACCCCCACCCCTTCCCAAGATTGTGACTGCTGCTGCTCATCAGGTGTGTTGTCAGTTCAGTAGAAAAATGAGTAAAGTTGTGCTGTAGCACCCTCTGGTGGATACATGTAAAAATGGAACAATAAATCTGTGGGTAAAAAAAAAAAAATCTGCCAACAAACTGAGTATGAGTGAAATCCTTTTCCGCCTTCTAGACCCGAATACCGAGACACCAGCGGATTCACGTCCTCCTCCCCACTCCAACCGACTCAACATGCGGCCATCCCCTCCGAAATCCCAATCCTGACCTCCGACCTGTCTCAAATTCCTTCTCTCGGTATCATCTGGTTTGCAAGATGCTGGACCCAGTACACTCGTCGTCTGTGGTCTCCGTCCCTGCCCCCTTTCACTCACAGCTGAGGCGTCCGGTAGAAAATCAAATAGATCCATTTATTCATTGATTCATTCCCCCAAACCACAGAGTTAATTATCTCTGTCTTGTAGGATTTACTAAAGCTATTCCCATGTTGTGTGTGTAAGTGTGTGTGTATATAATATATATATATATATATTAAATATACACACTATGCCAGGTGAATGGGCATAAGGTGGGCATTGGGGGCAGAGTCATTGTATGGAATAATGCAGTATTTATATACTGTACATATAGATATGAATATATCAACAGGGTTTTTAAATTGTTTTGTTTTTTTCGGTAAGTCTTTTATTTCTTCCCACCAGCTGCTACGTGTTTTTTTTGTTTTTTTTTTCATTGCACCTTTGCTTTCCTTTAGCGTTGTTAGTGTGTCGTTTTGTTGTGTAAAGCTAAGAGTTGTAAAAACCGGCAGGTGGAAGGTTTTGTTTATTTATGCCCTGCTAATATTTTGCTGCTTTGTGACACAGTGTGTGTGTGTATGGGGGTGTGTGTATGTGTGTGTTTGTGTTGCATTTGTGTGTGATCAGGTTTGCCCAAATGAAGCAGTTAGCATTTGGTTAGCATGGAAATTAAACATGCATATTCTCCATAGACAAATCTAAAAGCCGTGTTTCCACAGTTCGCTACGCGAGGGCAAAGGTCGTAAAGGTGACATTGTTGGTACCGTTGGAAAATCAGATCGCGACCGAACCGTAAGCGGTGGGAACGCGGCTTTAGCGAGTCACCTTCTCTCCAGTGGATAAACGAGATTATCCAGCGATAGCAATAACTGCCATGACGACCAAAAAAAAAAGGCCCAAAATTTAGTGTTGTTTTTTTTTTTTTTTTTCAGACCAAACTTTGTCCTGTTGTTTTTTGGAATGTGTGCATGAGCGTGCCTGTGCATGTGTGCGTGTGTGTTGTTCAGTGATGTGATTGTTTTGCTGTCCGAGCGGGAAGCCTATTGTTTTGAAATTTTAGTGCAATCTATAATTAGTGAAGATGATCCACTTCCATCAAATATTGTACGTACTGTATTCTCTGCACAAGAACCTCATTGCAGGACCACATTTAAAATATAAAAAATGTTTTTTTTGGGGGGGTTAAATGTTGTCGTCGTGCTGTTGCTAAGAGGAAACCACAAACCCCATTTGGGAAATAACTTTTAATTCCAATTTAAAGGCCAGAAATGTAACAATAACACCCCAGAATCTTTTTATTTATTTATTTTTGAGCTCCTTCGACTATCTTACTTGTGTGTTAGCGTGCTCCTTGCTTTTTCTTGATCTTTTCTTGTGGATTTGTGCCTTTTATTTGTTGTCATCTTAATCTTCCAATAACACAAATTGTACATTGGAAAATGTGAATTGATGAAATAAATGAAACAAAAGAAAAAGGAGACAAGTAAGGATATTTATTTGACTGATTTTGAAATCATCTAAATATGTGAATATATGTCACACACACATTGCTCACTAATGGCAAAATTAATCAGGCTTAGATTACATCAAATCCTGCTTACAGGGACATTTTGTGAGAAGTTCGTGACCCCAAATGAGGCTGAAAATATCTCTTCCATATCCTTAATAGAGTTGTCACTTTCTATACGTCGATATTTCAGGTTGAAGTAACCAATCGTAACTCACAGGAAAGGATTTTTGATATCCAACATGGCTGCCGTTTGGAAGGCGGAGTTTACTTTTGTAGGGCCTAAAAGTGAACCGTGAAACTGCTTGCGTCATGTCCACTCAACAAATGTGTCCATTCACCAATGTCATAATACTTCTCAAGCAAGCTGCATCATAAGCTTGATCCCACCTTTAAGTCTTCCAGGCAGCAGCGGCAGGTCGCTGTTCTTGGCAACCAGCGGCGGCGAGAACAACAAGCGCACAGCTCCAACGACGGGAGTGTCAGCGGGAAAGCCGATCCAGTCTCCGGACTCCTCTTTGGAGATCTTCGTCATCTGCGCCCAAGGGGTTTGCAGCTTCTTCCGGACACCTCGGGATATCTGTAGCCAAGACACAGGTACTGAAAACACACTTCGAGAAGCTTGGGAATATTCTGGGGCTGCTTTGCTACACCTACCTCGGGGTTCCTTTTGGATAAAATAAAACTGCAAGTCTTGTGCCGCCAATGTCAAAGAGCTTACTCTCAGCTGATTAAAAAAAAAAAAAAAAAAATCCATTTCACAAATGACAGCAGTTTTGACTGTTGCCATGGTGACCTGTAGAGATTTAACACTGTGTGTGTGTGCAGAGGACGACATGAGTGCCGCTCGGTTCCCAAGTGGAGGAAGAGACAAGTGCAGGTGAGTTTTTTTTTGGTTCTCATGTTCTTATTCTTGCTCCCTAATTGTAATAAGAGGCTTTTGGCTGGGTTTGCGCAATAAAACTGCCATTCTTCACCTCGCTGAGCTACTTACAAACACCCCGCTTAAATCTCTGCATGTGACTCGCTTATGGAAACGCTCTTTGCTACATTTAAAATGTACGAAATAAAATCACAGATTTAAAAACAGATTTAATAGAACGAGATGGGAAATCTAGATGATGTAAACACCTTTGAAATGGATGTAACAGCCCCCCCCCTCTCCCAAGAATTTTAGTTGACCTATTACCCACTAGGGTGGAAAAGTGGAACACGGCCAAAAGAAGCCTAATGCCATTGTCCGCTCATTAGCCGGCGGCCTGAGATTGCGGAATGGCGGCCTCCCGGGTAACCCGCTTATTCCACCAGCCTCCACATTCCTCACATAAATCTCCAAATCCATATCGCTGCTTTTATTATGGACGGAGGTTTGCGGAGGACACTTCTTTCTCAGTGGACCTTTGAGGACAGCAGGAAGTTAGTTGACCCAAAGATGGACTTCCTGACAGGCCGAGCCCGGACGCGCTCGGATAGCGCGGCGAGCGGCGCGTCCACGTCGTCGTCGTCCTCCTCCAGAATGCTTCTTCGCCAGAAGCTGGCTCAGCTCCTGAGCCGCATCGACGACATGAGCTCGGAGGACGAGGCCAGCGAGGAGATGTCGCGGACGTTGGACGACGCTTTTCAGCTATGCTCGTGCTTTGCGCCGCCCACCCACGCCTTCAGGTGTACCTCCGCCAAGGCTCGTGCTTTGCTTCGGTGTACCTAATGAAATGGGTCTAGATGGAGAAAAGCAGTTATGAAACCTAAATTGCAAAAAAATCAGAAATTGATTCGAAACCAGATGCAGTGTAAACAGGTGTGAAACCAGGACTGATGTGAAAATCAGAATCAGGGTCTTCAAAAGAGAACAACTTATTTTTTATTGACCAATTTTAATGGTGTCAACAGGCTGCACATGGTGACATGGAACGTGGCCACGGCGGAACCTCCTGATGATGTCACCTCACTGTTGCAGCTCGACGTCCAACCGCCCACCGATCTCTACGTCATTGGGTGAGAAACTGATGTGAAACCAGATGTCCGAGAAAGAAGTGAATCCAAATGTGTTGTGCCAGGCTACAGGAAGTGTGCGCCACGCCGGTCCGATTCATCTCGGACTTGATCGTCGAGGACTCGTGGAGTCACATCTTCATGGACACACTGGCGCCGCGAGGTTTTATCAAGGTGACAAATAGACAATTTTGGCTTTCTTGTCGTAGCCTGATGAATGTAATTCCATGTGCGTCCTATAGGTGGCGGCAGTGAGGATGCAAGGTTTGCTGCTGTTGGTGTTCGCCAAACAGTCACACTTGCCTTACATCCGAGATATCCACAGCACATACACTCGCACCGGCATCTTTGGATACTGGGTATGGATTTCAAAATTCAATTAAAAAATAATTTCATTCTGAATTAATGTCTTTTTTTTTATTAGGGAAACAAAGGGGCGGTGTCCGTGCGCTTTTCCTTCTACGGCCACAAGGTGTGCTTCCTCAACTGCCACCTGGCGGCGCACATGAGCCACGCCCTGCAGCGTGTCGATGAGATTGAGCACATCCTAGAGACGCAAGAGTTCGACACGGATGATGCACGGCGGGTTCTGGACCACAAGTTAGTCAACAACAAAAACGGGACACAAAGATCCATTCTACAAAGACAGAAAGCTTTTTTTTTAGGGGGGGGGGGTGAGGATAAGTTAAAAAATTCAATAAGATATCCCAACCACTTTCCTGACCACACAGGCTTGTGTTCTGGTTTGGAGATTTGAACTTCCGCATTGCTGACCATGGCCTGCACTTCCTGCGCTCGTCCATCAATGGTGGACGTCTCAACCTGCTGTGGAGCAAGGACCAGGTAACCCCCCCACATACACACAGACACACACAGGTGCTACTGTACTTCCTGTTTGTGCAGCTCCTCACCATGAAGAAAAAAGAGGCCTTCCTGCAGGAGTTTGAGGAGGGACCCCTGAATTTCAAACCAACCTACAAGTTCAGCCGGAACTCCGACGCCTACGAGCTTGGGTAACACACATACAAATAGACAAATGTGTCTCATCCCAGACTTGTCCAAGCTAGCTCAAATCCTGTTGCTTGATCTTGCGTCATATAGCGGCAAGAAGCGAAAGCCTGCATGGACCGACCGCATCCTATGGCGGGTCAAACCCAAAAACGTACCATCGGAAGATGACGACGACAAGTTGTCGACCGCTACGGACGACAGCCTGGATGAGTACCCTCTGGTGGTCAACCAAGATAAATACACCAGTGATATGAGCTATGGCGTTAGCGACCATAAGCCTGTCATGGCTAGCTTCAGTCTGGAGGTGAGAGACAAGACAGATGACCTTATGACCTCTATCCTGAGCCACTGCACTTCTATGATTGGCTTGTCTGCATTCTGCATTTTTTTTTTTTTTTTGTCGTTGCAGCTAAGGAAACATTTTGACACTCCGCTGGTTCATGTGTCACCTGAAGGCGTCTGGAGTGCCGACCAGGACGCCCTCCTCAACTACACGGTCCAGGAAGACTTCCTCTCCTCAACGTGGGACTGGATTGGCCTCTATAAGGTGCCAGGAAAACCAAATCCATTTTGCTTGGCGGAGGTAATAATAAACAAACGTCGTGATGTCGGATCGCAGGTCGGCTTCAAGAGTTCAAGCGACTATGAGACTTTTGTGTGGGTTCGAGAGGACGAGTTGCCTGAGATTGATGAAGTCATACAGGTGATGCATTAGCATGTAGCATATTTTACAAATAGAAATTGTATGTGCATGTGTTTCCAAACTTTTGACTGCTAATATATGTTAGCATGTGGGTTGCCAGATCTCAGTGGATAAGGATGATATCCCTCTGCTGGGTGGACAGTATGTGCTGGGCTATTACAGCACTAACATGCAGAGCATCATTGGCCTCAGTGCTAACTTCCAGGTGAATATTATTTTATTATATGACATAGAATGTACTTTTTATTCCAAGAATCTCTTTTCAACCAATCTTGCAGATCTTAGAGTCAAAACGTGCCGTCATGGAGGGTCTCGTGCCAGAGAACATCAATGGGCTCCGCAAATAGAAGAAGAAATTTTTGTGTCTTATTAGCTTGATCAAAGATGATGACTGGAAAAGACAATAAATTTAAAAGACACATTTGCATCACAAATGTTCCAAATCATACTGAAAATGTTATTTGTTAGCATTACGTATGAATAAACTATTGTTAAAATGTACATTTCATGGTTTTCATTGTTTCATCTGTGGTGTTTTTGGGATACACTGTAATAAAATAAAAATAAAATAAATAGAAAATAATAAAAATAAAAATGTGGTAAAATGATGGGAAAACAGCAATAAAGTTACCAGAGTTACGATAAACTCTTGCAACAGAATATATGATTCAAATTAATTGGGGAAAAATCATTTTGTTGACATTTTTATGGGCCTTGATGTAAAAACCACGGAGTTGACAGAAATGTTACTACTTGAAGAGATGTCCCGCTGTGCACTGACTTCCGCATTCCCATGAGTCCTTGCGGCCAGACACGGGCACTATGTGACCATCTCCCCCTGTCACAACATCTTTGTACATATACACACGTGTGGACTGGACACATCGGTTACAAAGGTAGGTTTTATCACATTTTGACGCTAAAATTACTTTATACGAGCTCCGATTTAGTTGTGTGAGCTATTGTTGATTGATTTTTGCTTTAAATGCCGTTTTTTACAACTAATTACTAGGTTCAAAACACTCTGGCTCACAACTAGCTAACCGAGCTAGGCTAGCGCTAGCTGGCTTTCTAATGTTGTCAGCCAGAGCTTTGACTGATAATAAGAACTTTTTATTTTTTTATTTTTTCAGCAAAGGGGGATATTTCGCTCAGACGGCGTTTGACAATGGGTGAGAACGTGGAGCGGCTCCTGATTCAGTTTCAGGACGAGAATGGGCAGATACTGGGTTCCTCCTTTGACGTACCTCTCGACATCACTCAGGACAAACTGCAGCTGGTCTGCAATGCCTTGCTGCAGAAGGTACAAAAGTTACACACACATGAATGAGTAGACTTTATTCAACATATCATTTTTGTCCTTTTCAGGAGGAGCCGGTTCCACTGGCGTTCTTCGCTCGTGGTGACACTGAGATCGTATCCAGCCTGGGCGCCTGCATTAAGAATCTGGGATGGGAGACGGAGCAGGTGCTGCCGGTGCTGTACCAGCCCCAAGCCGTGTTCCGGGTGCGAGCCGTCACCCGTTGCACCAGCACGCTGCAGGGGCACACCGAAGCCGTCATCTCCACTGCTTTCAGTCCCACCGGCAAGTGAGTGGCGTGGGAGAGCCTTGGTTTATATCACGAGTGCTGATTTGACTTGTGACTCAAGAGTTTTATGTAATGTCAATTTCAGATATTTGGCTAGCGGTTCCGGTGACACCACTGTGCGCTTTTGGGACTTGATGACAGAGACGCCGCATTATACTGCCAAAGGTACGCTCGCCGCGCTACATCTCTTAGCTAAAATGTTCGTGCAGCATGCTAACTTCTTTTGGATTGTGTTTTATTCGGACTAGGTCACTCACATTGGGTTCTGAGCATCGCCTGGTCGCCTGATGGCAAGAAGCTTGCGTCGGGGTGCAAAAACAGTCAGGTGAGTTTGCAAAACACGCACACCTACACTTGCAGATCTTTTCACAGATATATAATTTAAATTTCTTTTATAGATCTTTCTGTGGGATCCAGTGACAGGCACACAAATGGGGAAGACCCTGACTGGACACAGCAAGTGGATCACTTGGCTTTGCTGGGAACCACTTCACCTGTAAGTATCGCTAGTATCTCTTTATCCTGGAAATTGACACGGAATCCTTGAATCCGCCTTGAAAATGTCATTTTTCAGAATTGTGACCCTTAAATCTCTCAGGTAGTCCTCGGAAAGCTCTAGCTGTCCCAATACTTTTGTTTGCACCTCAATCACTGAAGTGTCTTGTTTTTGCCAGCAACGCTGAGTGCCGCTACCTAGCGAGCAGCTCCAAAGACTGCTCGGTGCGCATCTGGGACGTGGTGCTGGGGCGCTGTGACAAGATCCTGACGGGTCACACGCATTCGGTCACTTGCGTCAAGTGGGGCGGCGATGGGCTGCTATACACATCGTCGCAGGACCGAACCATCAAAGTGTGGCGGGCCAAAGATGTGAGTTCTGTCAGTCAGGCGTTGTGGGTAAAAGCGACTCTGAACGAGCCTCCGTTTGTTGTCTTTTAGGGGGTCCAGTGCAGGACGCTGCAGGGTCACGCCCACTGGGTCAACACGTTGGCTCTCAGCACCGACTACGTGCTAAGGACCGGCGCCTTTGAACCGGCCAACGCCACTGTCAACCCACAGGACCTCAGAGGATCACGTAAGAAGATAAAATGCTCTTCATTACCTTTTAAGTGTGGGGAAGTCTTAATTCTAATACTTCATCTTCTCCTAGTGGAGGAACTTAAGGACAAAGCCTTGCAGAGATACAACAATGTTCGGGTATGTGTATTTGTTGTTGTCTTTCTAAATTTAAGTATATACTTGAAGAAAAAAATACTGACTTTGCGCTCCCACAGGGTTCCAACCCGGAGCGCTTGGTGTCAGGCTCGGACGACTTCACTTTGTTCCTGTGGAATCCCGCCGAGGAGAAGAAGCCTCTCGCCCGAATGACGGGCCACAGCGCCCTGGTCAACGAGGTACTCTTCTCCCCGGACACCCGCCTGCTCGCCTCGGCCTCCTTCGACAAGTCTGTCAAAATCTGGGACGGTCGCACCGGGAAGTAAGTAGTACCGCTGTTAACCACACTGCGGCGCTGTCCACCAAGCTCAACGGCGTGGATACATCTTCACGGCAGGTACTTGATGTCCCTCCGCGGCCACGTGGGCTCCGTGTATCAGGTGGCGTGGTCAGCCGACAGCCGGCTGCTGGTGAGCGGCAGCAGCGACAGCACGCTCAAAGTGTGGGACGTCAAGACCGGGAAGCTCAACATGGATCTTCCGGGACACGCCGATGAGGTGAGGCCACATTTAGAAAATGCTTCAATAGTATTCTTCTATCGTATTTTTTTAAAATTTGCTTCCATGCAGGTATTTGCTGTGGATTGGAGTCCCGACGGACAACGTGTGGCGAGCGGCGGCAAAGACAAATGCCTCAGAATGTACGTCAAAATACCCGCAAACCTTTTCTATCTATTCAAATCCCCCACCCTGACTTATTTCTGGGTGTCTTTACAGATGGAGAAGGTAGCCAAAATGGCCGCTACCCCCATTCCTGTCGAGATTGGAGAGCTGGAGTAAAGGTGCTTTACTTACAAAAAAAAATGTTGTCATGGCAACTCACCGACACAAACAAGGTCAGAATATAAGGGACTTGGGTGGAATGTGTCGGTGACAGTCGGGGGACTGCTTATGAATCCCCCCCACGGCCTCAGCGTTTAATCTCCTTTGTTAAAGCCTCAACCTGCAGATCTCAGAACTGCAATCGATTCACGTACGTCATCGATTTTCCATTTAACACAGCAATGTTTATTACACCATTAAAAGCTCCATTTAATACCTGATGTCATTTAACAGTCAAAACATTAAACAGTCACACACATAAATGGGAGTAATGTTCTCATGCAAAACAGGGCTCATGATTTTAGTTTGGCAAATAAAAAAAGGGAGGGAGTCTGAAGGCATCCTCTAGATTGTGTGCGTGATCAACCCCCCCCCCCTATCAAGAGTAAAAAACGTCATTTAACTTGATAGAAAAGAACATGAAGGAAACATGAAAACACGAATGATAAGAATCGAGAAATGGGCAGCGATATAAAGACCCCCGCACCATGTTTGTTTTTACAAACTCTGGATTTTGCTCTCAAAATGGCCGCTTCAAACAAAAAGGCTGACCACCTTGAATTTCTGTGTTGTAATAGCGCAACAAGTATGAGTATCGAATAAAAGACATAATTAGCATGTGGCTAATATACAAATCGACCCCGCCGTAATAACAACTAATAACGGTTGATGAAAAATAAAAAGTGATATCTTAAAGCTATCTGTGCCGTCTTCTTCGGATAATACTGAACAGGAGTTGCGTGTGAAAGTCTGTTAGCATTGACCTTAGCATGTGGCTAATGAAAAATTATATAAAAGCAGCGTGTGAAAATGATGTGTGCTGGCTTCTAGGTTTTTTTTAGCTTCACGTGTACTTCTACAACCATAACATGACTTAGCCAAGCGGCTAATAGATAATTCCCCGCCCAAAGAGCAGCATGAATCAACTTAATGATCCCAAAAAGTGACCAAAACAGATCTTGGTAACAAAGGACTTTTGTGCATGTGTTTTTCCCAAAACCAAAAAAAAACATTGTGTGGTTTCAGTACAGTGTGCTCACCGACATCCGCCAAACAGAATAAATAATATAAATTAAAAACCCGATGTGGGTTAATGAATGAATTGCCCCGCCTCCTTCGTTTTTCCAGTTCCAGTGTCTCAAAACGTATGCTTGCTTTTTATGTCTTTGTTCAACCTTCAGTATTTCAGTGCTGGAAAATATTCCTAAAGCAACATGTGGAAATGTCTGGTTGAGAACTTTCCAGAAGGCTTTGCCAATCTTCTTCCAGGTGAGTCCTGCCTACTGGGTTTTCCACACGTTGTTGAGCAACTTGACCACCTCCTCATAGATGACAAAGACGATGGCTACATCCAAGCACACGCGACCCAGCCGAGGAACGGTCCCCTTGTAGAACCTTTTGGGATGGAACCAGAAGACTTTAGCCATTGTTATGCTAGTAGCTAATCTGGATTGAGGCTACTCACGCTTGCGGTCCTTCCTGCTTGAGGATCTGGAAAGCACAATCCACTGTGTTCTTGTAGCGATGGGCATCCAGACCCTTTAAAACATCATCTTTAGAAACTTTTTCCAAGGTTAAACAACAAATGTGTCAACTAACCTGCATTCTGGTCTTGACCACATCCAGAGGCGTGTTGCCGAAAACGCTGGCGGCCCCCGCCGTGGCTCCAAACATGGCTGTGACGATTGGGTGCAATTCTTTTCTGGGATCGTCACCTTTATTAGGGTCGATCAAAATATCAGTTATGTCCAAGAACCGCAGGTTTCTGATCTATTGGGTCAGGGAATATCGGAAAGCCACGTTGTCAGGTCTTGGACTACTTGTGATTCTTACCTTTGTACCAATTACGTAATGAGTTCATCACGTAAAATCGGATGGCCTGATTGGTTCCCTGCTTGAGCACGGTTGCTGTCAGACCTTGATATGTTCCCCGGACCCCTAAAGGAAAACCAGATGAAGCTAATAGTCATCATAGCGGCTTGTCGTGGAAGTCTTACCTTGCTCTCTGATGATCTCGCTGACACCGTGAAAGAAACCCCGGTACCGAGGTCTCATCGAACACTGGTCGTGAATCAGCTTCACCTGCAGTGAGGTCCAAACAAGTCATATGAATGTCCCCATCACAAACCCGCCCGCCCTTTCACCTTGAGCGTCTCCATGGGACACACGATGACGATAGCCTCGGCTATTCCCGCACCCAAGCCGCACAGGAGGCTCCGTGTGTTGTCCAGTCTGCCCGTAGCATCTCGCATTGGGTTGCTGAGGATCTCGAAAGTGCCGAATCTGATGGGGAGTCGGTGAGTGGATTACCTGGTGGTCTTGGTTCTTGTGAAAACTGATCTGGATAATTTTGTCATGCCTTGGGGAAAATCTATCAGAACAGAAATCAAACCTGACTGCAGACTTGGGGATGGAGCCGTAGAGCAGCGAGCTGAGCCCTCGGTACAGACCTCTTAGACCGTGATCCTGCACAGTTAGCTTCACGCAGTCACCTGCCAACAACGGGGACATTAAGTCAAGCCCAGACAGGAAGTGGACAGATGGGTTCATCCTGGCGTGACCGACCGATGCCCCGGTAGCGTGGAGGGTTGGCTCGTTCATCCAGCTGCAGTTGAGTCTTGACGTACTCCGTCGGGAAGGTGATACAAATCTCGATCCCGCCTGCAATCCCACCTGATGGGAGGAATTGGGGAAATGAGAACACCTTAGATTACTTAAAATTGTATTAATTTAGTCCAAATGGTGTTTCTCTTATTGGTCAGGTTATACGGAATGGAAGAATTATTGATTGTCTGATTTATTGGGGCACCAGTACCCCAGTCAATATGGATTAAAACATGTTGTACATTACTGCAAATGATTTTGTAGATCCCGGTTGAAGAAACTACAAGCATGGAAGTAGACAGACGTTTTGGTTGATGAGCATCACAGTCTGCTGGATTGCCTTTGTGACCCAGTTTGCCTTATTAGGCGCCAGCTTGTGTAAAAGCAGATCTGCAGTGATTGCAATCGGATCAAAAGAGGAAGAGGAAAAACGAAAGAGCGGACCTGCTAGGATAGCCTTCCCAGGATGCGTTATCTTCCTACCCCCTACCGCCGCCGCCGCCAGACTCCTCCTGGCCGTGTATGAGTGCGACAGAGGAGGCGAGAGCGCCGACCCGGGCAAAGCTTTCCGCCGCCGGCCGTCGCCTTTCTCGCAAGGGAGAGGGGGCTTATCGAGCGGCATGCTGGTGGATAGAAGGGTTCGCTGCAATGACAACAACAAGACAGGCTGCGAGGGTGTGCCAACAATGGGGAGGGAAGGGGTGCTGATGTTAGTATGCAAGGCACTGGGTCAACCGAGCGGACCACCTCATTGGCTGGGGTGGTGTGGGTTGGTCATGTGACCTAGCGCTGTCTCGCTGGACCAATAAGATGGAGGATGTGTTTTTTTAACGATGCTCTAGTGCGAGATAAGCCGGAGCAGATATCGTTAATAAAAATAACGAGGAAAATGTATGGAAGTTGTTGAATTAACCAGCCAAACTCATAAAGGAAATTAAATTGAGCAGTTTTTGAAATTTATTTCATTTTTATGCACGCTAACCCCCGGCAGCATAAGCTCAGTTGATATTCAAACAAAAATGTCTTTATTTTTGTACCCAAATGAAATTAAAGCGGTTAATAAAAATATATATAATGAAAAAACATGGTTAAATATAAACTAAAATAATCATACATGCTGTTATCAATTTTATTCACCTTGTTTCTGCATATCTTCACGTCATATAAAAAAGACAAACAGCAAAAAAAGATACGTTTTTCCTTTATTATTAGCATGGTGATTGGTGCTGTATGGCAAAATTCTATTTGTTCCAAAATTCTATTTGTTGGGGTTGCGCAGCCCGTCAAACTGGAGACACTTTGTCTGCAAGGAGAAGCACAACATATGAGATCAACTGCAGTGTTTTTACTTGTGCAAATGACCCCCCCTCCAGTGTACCTAATATAATATGACGTGTGTCGTTGTGGGTGAGGGGTCGTATGTGTGCTGTTTAATAACCTCGTGCCAGGTGAGCGTGTCAGCGGGCAGTGCCAAGTGGCAGTGGGGGCACGCTCGCTGCATCTGCTGCTGCTCATCATCATCAGTTCCATCTGGAGTTCCCCTGAGCCCACAACTGGGCCCCTCGCTGCCCCACAGGGGACGACACGGCGCGTGCGAGGAGCAGGCCACGCCGAAGTGGGGGCGTGGGTCCGTCTGGTAGTTCATCTTTTGGCCACCAGACGGCAGCAGAGACAAAGAATCCGAATCCTGCTGTAATATCAAAGAAATATCTTAGTCATCATGACTAAAATTCAGATTTTTTTTTTTTTAAAACAGACGTTTGGTAACCTGAGAAGCTCCAGGGTGATACCGTGGGTCAAGAGACCTGAGACAGTACCAACATGGTTCCGATGGGACGTCTGCACCAAAGTAGCCATTAAAATGGGAATGAAATAGTAAGTCGTGTTCACCTTACACCAAAATTGAGCACTTCAATTGATGGAAAGTCATTATTCCAGCATCAGTCCATTTTTTTAACCCACCACTTTTAAGAGTGCATAATAAAAAAAATGCATATAATAATTTACAAGCAGGAAATAATGATAAAACGGTTTCATTCTTTTCATTCACTTATGTCATTACAAAAATGATAGTGTGTGTTTTACCATCTATACTGGAGGGATGTGATGACAATAGCCCGGGTGTCAGCTCTACCTCTATCGGTGGGGGGCACAGTGGGGGGGCATCACTCTGCATGTCATCTTGTGAGCTCTCGAGGTTGTTGACCTGTAAACAATTTTAATTTATTCAAATGCCCCAAAGAAATAATTAAATCAATTTGAGGGTTTGTAATGAGCATTTTTTTTTCAATGCAATTTTTTCCAATGCAGCAACTTTTCATATTTGTAAAGTAGTTTTTATTATCCCAAAAGAACAAACCTTAATCTCTGTCTCCCCATCACAGGCGATTATTTGAAGACGTCCTCCATTTCCTCCGCCCCCGTTTTCCACTTCCGCTGTTTTACCTGAGAACTTTTCACACCCGTCGTCCTCTTCACCGACTCTTCTCAAATCAGTCCCGCCGAGGTGAGATACAGTCATTAAATCCATCCTCCTCTTGCAAAATGTCCGAGTAGAATGTTATCAAGGTGGGCTCACCTTTCTTTCTCCCTGCGCCCGACAGTGTGAAACGGAAACTACAGGTGTTGAATATTTAATGCTAGCGAATGGCTCACAAAAAGATCGCCCTAAAGACTCACAGAGGGGCCGAGGCTCGGGTGTCCTCCCGCTTCGGAGATAAACAATCGGGTCATCCCGAGACATAATTTTCACAAATTTTAGTGTTTTCTGCAACCATTGTATAATGTTAAACTGGGCACTTATCTGATAGGATACAAAAATGAAGAGCAGAATAACAAAAACAAACAAAACGTGACCCGCAATTGTTGTAGTTGTCCACCAGATGGCGCCTAAACATAAAAACACAAGCTAAAAAAATGATTCCTCAACGACTTCAGTAGACAACGTGCTCGCGATTAGTGAAAATCCGCGTATCATTGGAAGCCACACGTGCATAGGATTTTTTTTTTCCTTTTTAATCCGGTTTACATGCTACCCACAAAACACACAACCACTGCTTCCAACGTAACTGTGACGTCACGGCCCATGCACGAGCCACGAGAATTGGACTGCACGAGTAACAAAAATACTAAAATATTGTGTACATGAACATATTATATTTCAAGCGAAAGTACATTTAAAATAAAAATAAAAATTCCAACCCCGTATGCTGATTAACACGTTTAAAGCGGAGACAGGGCCACCTCGTGCACGCCACCAGCATCATTTACCACTGCCAAAGTCAAAAATCTGTCCTACTGACCTCAAGCACCCTCCCACCCCAACCTCTATGCACACACGCCTTTTTTTTTTGTCTGCACTTTGATGCGGTGAGGCAGCCATTTGCAAAGCGCAATCACCTAAATTACACAGCGAGCCAATTGCTGCTTTCAGGGTCATTGTGCAGAACTGGAACGTGTGTGTGTGTCTGTCTGTTCGTCCTCTAAGTGCACGGCAGGTAGGTAGTAATTGGAGTGACCGGCCCCCCTTTCCCTATATATATGTGTGTGTGTGTGTTTGGTGGGAGGAGGACGACGGCGAGAACATAAGTGGTGATGACTCACCGCCAGTCTATTGTGCCAGCAGTGCAGCAGCGAGAGTGCTTTTCGCCCTGTTCGCCTTCCCTTGCTCTTTTTTTTTTTTTTTTTTTTCAACAAGAAATTGCGAGATGAGAGGATGAAAAGGGGCTGGTGGGGGGGGTAAACTGGGGTAGCGGTGAAATAATAGGCAATGAACAAAGGTGGCGGGTAAGGGGAGGAAAAAGGCAGATGAGAGACAAAAGGCAAAGCAAGATGAAGGCCTCCTTCACTGCTCTTAATGGTCGCTGAGAGCTGCATTGATGAGGCCTAATATGTCCAAATAGCAGAAAAAAGATGTTTGATGTTATTTTTTTCCCCCCTTTTCTTATCCGAAGTAGCCACCACACAAAACCTGGCGAAGCAACCGGACCACCTGAAAAATTGGGAATTCGATAGAAATTCGCTTTTCAAATTGTCATCAAAACATCATTTGTACATCAGTTGGCGGACATCATATCCGATGCTCCCTCCTTCGTCTTTGCCCGAGGCAATCTTAAAATCTTTTTGTCATTTCCTCAGCGCTTGTACTATACGCCGGCGTCAGCGTGTAAGGCGTCGGCGCTGCGGCGATAAGAAACGAGAAAGTCAAAGTTAAGGAGTTCTTTCTTATTGAATTAGAGCTCTTTAAGCGCCAAGGATTTCACGCCCGGGAATTGTGGCAGCGGACATTTTGTAGATAAGAAATAGTGCCGTATCAACACAAGGGGAGGTCCGTCGGGGTACGAACGGGTTGTCCACAAACTAGTCATTCAATTTAATTTGATTTGTTTCAACTTTTTAAATGGGATTTAATTTTTGACGATACCAAGTCATTCAACAGCAACAAAACCCGACTTGCATGACAATTTTCTGTTAAAGGTTCGGCAAATTTCCGGGTGGTCCGCAGCCCTCTGACCCACCCGAAAAGATCCGCCCCTGGATCATGCTGACCACCCCAAGAGAAATATGTGGTAAGATGACATTTTGTTTATGATCTTTTTTTTTTTTTTTTGACTAGTAAATGTTATTTTCAGTATACCCTTGAGTGTGCCCCCGGGCCGTAGTTTGGACAACCCTGCCATACACAATACAACCAACACCTGATTTTTTTTATAAATCTTAATCCCTTAAGAATAAATCCCTTTATGAGTATGCACGTGTTTTTTTGACCCCAGCATAAATCATTTCCATTATTTCTTATGAGATGAAAAATTGAAACGAGTTGAATCACAACACACAAAATGTGCGTGTGTACTTTTTCTGGTGTCTGTGTATGCACTTTTTCCAGAATTGTGTGTGTGTCACGGCCACATGAAAATGACTCATTTTAGTGTGACAGCGTCGCAATGTTGAGGTTGCAAGCCGGTGCAATGTCCTTTAAAGTAATGTGTGTGCGTGCACGCGTGTGTGAAGATGGATGACTCATGCGCCAATCACAAGTCAATCACCGCCTCTTTCTTTCCTTCCTTCTTTCCTTCCTTCCTTCCTTTTTACCTTTTTGCTCCCATCCTCACTGCCCGATATCCACCAAAACCACCAAATTCCAAGACAGCCAGAAGCCATGAAAAAAATCACCTTTAATAAAATAATTGCTTTTATTTATGATTTTTTTTTTTTTTTTTTTTAAAGGATAGTATAGCAAAACTAGTGGTCATCATCGTCATGCTGTTCTGTACACATTGCACGGGCATGTTTTTATTTCA
The DNA here is from genome assembly GCF_024217435.2 of Syngnathus scovelli. NCBI lineage: Eukaryota > Metazoa > Chordata > Actinopteri > Syngnathiformes > Syngnathidae > Syngnathus > Syngnathus scovelli. The sequence goes on from NC_090861.1 coordinate 3,305,793, forward strand.
CACTGTACATGTTACAATGCTAACGGTGACATCAATCACAAACACTCGTTCACACAGATGGCGTCAGCAGGTCTTTCTCCTTCTTGTTTTTTTTAATTATTAGTGTTCACAGTTTTAATGAGAGAAGACAGCCATCTTGAATTCTCCACACTGTTTTATTTTTTTTCCACATTTTTTTGTCCTTTTTTCAAAGATGCAAGTAGAAAGACGTGCATGTTGTTTGTTTGTTTTCATTTTTTTTTTTAAATAGCACAATCCCTGACACTTCCCCCACCCCACCGCAAGCTCGTCATTGAATTTCTTCAGGAAATGAACAAAAGCGATTGGTCCCCCCACACTGGTGGCGGCGGACTTCAAGTATATATATATTTTTAAACAAAACTAAAGTGATGAACGGGCCCTCGTGCCGATTTACACATGGTTAACCCACAAAATGATCAAACTTTTTTTTAATGTATGTCAATTGGATATTACCCCTTTAAGCATTTTTTTTTTTTTTTGGCCAGAATGAATTTCAAATCCCTTATAACAACGCAAAGATTCCACGAGGGCCCTAAAGATTATGGATACAATCAACAACAACAATAAAATTATATGAATCATGCTAAAAAAGATGACATAAAATCGCATCCAATCGGATGGCAAGAATGATGGCGAAACCTCGGCCCACCAGATCTGGAAGTGTTTTGTGCTTTGTGGGGACCGCGGGGCTTCGGGATGAGACGAGTGTGTGTAAGGCAAAAATTCTGGGGGTTAAAAAAAAAAAAAAAAATCAAAAAATATATGTGCCCTCCCTTAAATTGTAAAAGGCACCTGCACACATCTGATACAACCAAAAACTTGTCTGATTTTTTTTTTGGGAGTGTGTGTGTGTCTGTGTGTGTAATGTAACATACAAAGACATGTTGTAAACATGGTTCCAGTGACGCTGTGTGTTGTAGAAAACCTGAATGGAGACGGACGTACTCCGCCCTGTGTTCACAATGTAAACATGGCGAAGTGCAGGGTAAGCCCCTCCCAGCCCCATTCATCTGACCGAACCTTTTCAACAACATCAAAAAAATAATGGATTAGAACAAACTGGAATCTCATTCCTGGACCATCCAAGTGATACATTTTAGCCTTACGATAACACCGCCCCCACCCTGGGCTTCAAATCCCCCCCCCCTCCCTCCCTAAACCAGTCATTCAGTACATTCTACGCTTCATGTAGATCCTCTCGATAAAGTTCTCCAGCTCCTCCTCACTGTCCATCTGAGGCACCAGGCCGTCTTCCTCGTAGTCGTCGTCCCGGGTTGTGGCCGGCTGGTAGTAAAAGGGGGGCCGCCTGCCCCTCCGGGGCGGGGCCAGGGGTTTCGGGGGCGGCAGGGGCTGGTAGGTCCGTGGGTGGGGCAGGATATAGTTAGAGATGTACGGGGTGTCGGGCAAGCGGGGCGCCGGCCTCTGCCTCCAGCCCTGCCCCCGGTTCTTGCCCTGGCCCCTGTGCCTACGTCGCGGACCCTGCGGATCAAGGTCCTGGGTGTTGAAGGTCTGGTCCCGGGCGGAAGGGGGCTTGCCGTAGTACTGCGGCTTGGGGTAAGGGAAGTAGACTGGGTAGTACGCCCGATATGGCTTCTGGTAGTACGGGTAGGAAGGGAAGGCCAGGAACTGTTTCTGGGGTTTGTACCAGTAGTCGATGGGGCTCTGAGGCTGGTACCACAAGTCCTGTTTGCGCGACTTGCCTTTGTCCTTCTGCCACTTCTTCATGGACTTGTAGGAGGCCTTGTAGGGGGCCTTGTAGGGGGCTTTCTTGGGGTTTTTGGAGGCCGTGTAGTGGTAGATGGGCGGCGCGGCTAGAGGGGGGGGCACCAGGGGCCTAAATCGGGGCACCACGGGTAAGGCGGCAACCGCAGGGAGCTGCTGCTGTAGTTCTTTTCGCTTCTTCTTCTTCTCCTCCACGTCGCTGATGATCTCGATGACGTCGTCAGCCGGCAGGTGCAGCTTGCTGCTGATCTCGATGAGACGATCGATCATCTGTTGGTCCAGGTCGTCCTCGTCCTGGACGGGGAGGAGGACTTCCTCGGAGCGCTTGTCCTCGGCAGCGTTGCTGCTTTTCTGCCGCGGTTTGAGGAAGGCCTGCTGCTTGCGGCCCATGTACTGGAGCAGCATGTCGGAGGCCACGTCGGCCAAACGCTGCTCCTCCTCGCGGGCTCGCTCGGCTTCCTCCTGCTGCCTGAGTACCTCCAGCTTCTCAGCCTGGGCCCTGGCCTCCTCCTCCATGCGGCTCAGGCTCTCGTCCTCCTCCTCCACCTCCTCCTCCAGCTCGCCGCCCTCGTCCTCAAAGTCATCCATGAAGTTACCGCCGTTGATGGGGCCGGCCTGGGCGGCAGAATTTTCCTGCCAGTGGAGCTTCTTTCCAGCTCGGGCCAACTGTGTGTTGTACGCCTTGTAGCCCTTCAGGGGTGGCAGAATCTCATTGTCTTGGAGGCCCAAATCAATGTTCTGGAAGTAGCCGCGGATTTTGCGCTGCAGGGAGCTGTCGTCCCCCTGGGGGGCGGAAGCCAGGAAACTATCAACTGGTGTTTTCTCCGGGAGGTCCTCATTTGACCGCCCGTGACCTCGTTCCTCCTCAAAGTCTTGGACAACCTCATCAGCCCCGGACTGCCTCCTTATCTCATTGACGTCCACCAAGCTAGAGGACTCCTCCTGTCTCTCGTCCCCCTCCTGTCTTTCGTCACCCTCCAGGTCCAGAGCCTGTAGGAGGACTGCAAGCACCCGTGCCGGGTCCGATCCCAGCTCCGGACGCTCGTCCCGGTCCCGCGACGTATTGTTGCCTCCGCCATCGTCGCCCTGGGGCGGCAAAACAACCACCGTCTCCTCCTCTTTCTCCGCCGCCCCTCCCTCTGCTGTCCCTCTGCCCTCGGGTTCGGCCCATGCGGGGGCAGCGTTGGTGGCCAGCCACAGAGTGACGGTGAGGAGGACCAATAGGATGAGGCGGGCTGAGGGAGGGGGGTGATGACTGGTCATGACCATGCAGGGCAGGCAGGAGGGAGGTGATGCACCTGTGAGGGGAGGGGGGGGGGGGCACAACATGCAAGCCAGGACAGTTAGATTTAAAATACAAATATTACACCCCCCCCCAAAAAAAATCCTCTGAATTGAAGTGACAGAATAAGTGGAAAAAAATAGACTCTCACGAATATGAATCATACTCATTCCAAAATCATTTGCGCGTGTCACGATGAGGAGGCAAGGTTTGGATTTGAATGTTTTTAAGCGCACCGTCGTTTCTTAACCGAGCCCACACAGAAATGTCCTCAATGTCTTTTTTAATTTCATTTTCATTCTCGATTCTTTGATGACGTGGAGATTTGCTTTTCTCACATTGGGACGGTTTAAATCAACAATTTTGACGCACAGAATTGGCGCAACGCATTGCCATTTCTCTCCCCCCCCCACCCCCCCACCCCCCAACGCAACATTTTGCTTTTAGTACCACCACGTCTAGATTAAACTGTACAAATTATACTTTTTATTTTTCAAACCATTCGCAACAAAATGCGGCTCTCACCTCCTCCTCTCGCGAGCCAACAAAGCCAGGAGGGGGTCGTGCGCTCCAGCCATCTTTTTTTTTTTTTTTGGGCGCGCGCAATTTGTCACGAAGAAAAAAGAAATATGTATTTGGAAGAGAAAAAAAAAACACGAAAGAATATGTAATCCTATAAAGATCCCGTGAGTAAAAGCGACGGCGTGGAAGTCATGCGTGGTAAAAAGCTGCAAGGCACGCTTGAGTTACTTAAACCCCCCCACGTACACCCACCCTCCTCTTCCTCCTCCCAAGCAAATAGCAAATTATCTGGATGGTCCATTTGAAGCCCCCCCGCCCACTGCAATCACCCTCTTTGCAGGAAGAGTGTGGGCGCTGTCATAAAAAAAAAGCTTTTGTCCGGTTTTTTTTTATAGCGTGGGCACGTCCCCCCCACGATTCAGTTTGCGTGTTGTGGCGGAATGCACGCGAGCCCCAAATTTTTATCCGCGCCACACTACATCCAGCACATTTATTTATTTGTATTTTTTTTAATATTTATCTATTTATTTTGCGTTTCCCTTTTGGTAATTCGTTATTTTCTATAACGAAACACGTGCACGCCCCCCCCCCCCCATCGTCCCGTCTCTCCACGTCATCAATGCACAATAATTGAATTCAAATTGAAGTTTAAAAATAAATTCACTGGCTTGTTCAAAATAGACCGATTTAATTGACTATAAATGTCGCCGTTGTGGAGTTTAAAAAAAAACGAAACGAAAACAAATGCGCGTTGTTCAATTTGTGTTAAAAAAAAAATCAATTTGGCGCAATATGGCACGTGCCAATGCGGGTTAAAAGGGGGGTAAAAACAGATTTCGTTTAGTTATTATTCGTATTGCATTATTATACCACATAAGAAAACGTGAGTTACAATGGATTATTTGTAAAGGTATTTTTTCCTCCTCTTAAATAAAATGCGAATAAGAGATAAAACGCGCAATTGCCATTACAATACCACAAAATGATGAATGAATGAAGAAATGGATGAATGAATTTTCTCACCTACCTGGGGTCCCACTATAGTGGGGTGGTGGGGGTGGGGGGCGAGCGATGGGGGGGTAAAAAAAAAAAAAGTCAAAGTAAAGCTCCAAAAATTAATCTCATCAAGTCTGGGGAGAATTTAAAATCTTCTCTTTCTTCTCAGCCTGCGCGCGACATTTAAGAATATTCAGATAAAAATGTTTCTCTTTCAAAACAAATCAAAACTGCTTTTTGTCACTTTAAGCCGTGCAGCTAATGTATTGTAGTGGATGTTTTCAGCACCACGGCCAGCGCAACTTTATTGTATATACCCTCCGTGGAACCACGTGACTACATCACCGACCCCCCCCCCTCCCCACATTCACCACCACAACACCCCCCCCCTCCATACGCCACCCCCAGCTGCAGGCTGTGCTGACGTCACGTCCATTGATAAGAACGTTGGTGTGGAGATGGCACCAACGCCCCCACATACCCCCCCCCTCCCACCCTCCTCCCTTCCACTCCCCTTCCCTCCAGCATGAATGAAGGGAAATGGCATGAATGAAATATTCCTCAATGAAGAGAGAGAGTGAGTGAGTGAGAGATGGAGCAGCCATTTTGCACGACTTCTTAAATCTTCCGCTGCACCAGGGGAAAATTAAGGGGTGGTGTTGGGGAAGGGGGGGGCGACCTTGTTAACGAGCTATCAATTAGTGCTGCTTTGTGCGTGTGGATGAAGTGCACTTTAACAACGTTGTGCTTTTTTTGCATCTCGTTCAATTGTTGGTTGAAATATTTCTATTGGTTGATTGGGGATTTCTGACTGCCCTTGAAGGCAGCACGGGAATTTAAGTTGGTAGACTTAGATGCAAGAATGGAAAATCAGTTATAGACGTAACACTTTAGGAATGTTCCCGAAGGCAACACTAGATGGATGGTTAGAAAATCATTTGGGAGCGAGGAAAGCTATGATTTCTGACTGTCCTTGAAGGCAACACATGACTTTAGGTAGATATTTAGCTTGGTAGATAGACTGAGGGTGTGCAATATACAAGATTTAATATGATTTAAAAGTTCTAAATTGATTTTTCTTGGACTCACTTTTTGTACGTCATAAACTGCATTTGAACAGGGGTGTGTAGACTTGTTCTAAAAATATCCACTGCAGACAGACATATTTTTTTTTGGACTGAACTAATCAGTTGTGCAGGACCAGAAACTGTCCACGAAAGATTTATTCTGCTTGTATATCATCTTTTTTTTTTCCCAGTCCAATTATATACGTCACTGTAATTAGTATTGATTCACCCATGAGAGTCACCCAAGCGTAAGTCAACAGGTGAGAGAAGGAAAGTGGTCTGTTCTCACTGATATGATTGACAAACATTATGACGCGCGCCGCCGCCATTTTGTTTTCCTCTGGCTGTGGGGAATACAGAAATCTTTATTTTTATAATCTCGTTGTCAGGCGAAGACAGTTTTGATGCACAAAGGCTGAATCGAGCAAAGTGGAGAGACTGAGTCATTTCAAGAGTGCACCGAGATGCTAGCAAATATGTTTTTATGCTCTATTTTCCGTTTTGTCAAGCCACTGATCGATGAACATGAAAGCTAGATCAGCTTCTATGATTTCAGACTGCCATTGAAGGCATCATTCAATGAATGAATGGATGAATGGATACGCATTTAACTTGATGAATGGATGGATTCAGTTCGCAGGTCACTTGTGTGAGGAAAATAAGATTGGAGTCTGTTCCTGAAGGCACCACTCAAACAATGGACACTTACCAGCACAGACATTTGCGTGAGAAAAGCTCTAATTTCAAACAGCCCCTAAGGCATCACATGACAACCTCTGCTTGATTAGATTGCATTGCGAGGGAGGGGGCGGAGGAGGGGGGGGGGCATCGTTATTTGCGTGCCGAAATGCTTGATGACGGTGCCGATGATGACAGCGGCACTGGAGGTGTGCCGCAGGGCAGATGTTGGCTAATATCACGGCCTTGGCATTATCAACTGCCACTCTGCATTAGCCGCCCCTTTGCGCAACAAACCACCTCCCCCCCCCACCCCCCACGAGCCCCCGCCACCAAACCTGACTCACACTCGACCACTGCACAACACCTCGCCGCCTTTTGTCTCTCGCTCTAAAACAAAAATGTAATATTTGCAAAGATTTTGAAATGAAAACGGAGGGAACACTTGAACGTGTCTTTGAAGGTCTCTCAAGGTACTGGGTAATGACCTCGTAAAAATGGCCGCCAAAAGGTTCCTCATTCTCTCTCTGTGGCCGTCTGTGGTCGGAGTTAATTAAACGGAACAAAAGGCCATTGACGCGGAGCCTCGCAGGAGCTTGGCTCACGTTTAATCGACGAAAAGTTTCTCCTCTGCAAAGTTTGGAGTTCGACTCAAGAAGGATGCACCATGTGCATGCCAGGCCACTAGTTGGCAGTGTTGTCACCGCCCTTTTTTTTTTTAAGATTTCCATTGGTTCTGCTGACACCAAATAAGCTTTTTGAGAGAAATTCAAAAACCAAGACCAAGAACTGCAGTGTATGGACATATTCATCTTTGTGGTGCTATCGCCAACTAGTGGCCTGGCATGCACATTACAACTTTTTTGTTTGTAGTTCTGCATGAATACCCGTAACTCACGTGAGAGTTTTCTCTGCTGTTTTACTGAGATAATTGAGACTCTGGGCGAAGAGCCTTTATGTTCCCTTTAATCACCTTCTTTTGTGCTGACGTAGGAGGAGATGCTTTGAGAATGATGAACCTGCACGCTGGCATGGCTGTCTTTTACTTTCTTTTTTTTTTTGTCTGCGCTAATGCAGCTGCCGGGAGCACAACACCTTCAAGTGATAAAGTGCAGCCGAGCGATTAGCATACGCTTTTCCCACCCACGCCGCCGCGCTCCGCCAAGGCTGGAAATGGACGAGTAATTGCGTTGTAAGGTTCCCGCAACACAATGGACCCCCGGGAAGGTGGCGCCGTATGCGGGACCTGTGTGCCCACGCTCTAATCTTCCACCATGTTGCACCCTTTTAATCAGAAGAATATCCATAATAGTTCGCACTGTGTTCCATTGTTGTCCCTAGACCTTCTGAGCAATTTTGCTATGCCAAAGCAACAGGTGGCGCTATATATTAGCGCTGCGAATGAGTCGTAATTCGATTGGATATCGTGAGTCTTCTGCTAACTGAAATGAGGCAAAAAACTAAGAAATCTCGTTGTATCGGTAGACTCGCCTGACTTGTGTGTGTGTGGGCAATATTGATTCCCAGAAAGAAGCACTTAACCCAAGAAGTTGTACCTGTACGTACCTGGAAGTGCTTTATTGAGAAAGCTTCTTTAGCATTTAGCGGTGGCTAATGTGTTGAGCAAATGGTCCACTTGAAAGATGCACGGAGAGTGCGGCGTGTCAGCAATGTGCTGCTTTATAGACTGTGAGCGGCTCGTAATGAAAAATCCACAGTGCGTCAAACATAATGAATACCGATCCATAAGGCCGTCAAAGCCATCCAAGAATGAGCCGTGAATGGCTATCCATCGCCACCCATCCAAATTATTTTCCCCTCATTCTCCATTACAAAGAAAGAGGAGCAGGACGAGGGGCGCCAGGAGGGTGGGGTCGGGGGGTGGTCGTGAATGATGGCGGCGGTCCCGGGGCGGCCGGCAAATTTGAGGTTGATGAGGCGTTTCATACGGGCAGCGCAAAGACATCAGCGCCCGCCATCAATCTCCGCGCCTCGCGTCAGTAAACACGCATCCAACGCCAAGGCGGGATCGGCCCCGCCGCACCGAAGCAGTAGCAGGCCTCGGACCCGTTAATAGAAGCTAGAATGGCTACTCGGTTGTTTTTCAACTTCCTGGTGGTTTCAGAGCAACTCCTGGGTTAAGTTTTGTTTCAAAATAGATGCATGTGCTGTTTTCGTGTCATTTCTTGGGTTGTTTGTATACTTTTTGGGTTTTACCATACCGCCACCTAGTGGACTGGAGTAGAAATACAACTCAAATTGACTTTTTTTGCTTCCTTTCTATTTCAAATTTACAATTGACTTTTTCTACTTTTACTAACAGCAAAAGTTGTTTACAAAAATCTCTTCTCTCTTTGTCTTCTGACAAGAATTTGGTATGCTAAGCTATGCTGCTTTTGCATGCATTTATTATTGCTTGAGGCTGCAAAATTGAGTATGCACCACAAGCCATTTATTTCCATGCCAGCAAAGCAATATTTTTCTTCTACCCTTTGGAAGAACAAGAATAATAGGGTTTTTAAAAACAGAAGTTTAAGGGCGAAATCTTTTTTTAACCATTTCATTTTAAAAGCATTTAATACGTATGAATTTGAGACGCGGCGCTTGTTATTGTCAGCCTGAGGTTGACAAGCAGCTTTTAACAATCTGCAACAGTGTGGAGAGGACAAAAATAGCTGCAGCACAGCAAATGACATAAAACAGATAACCGCTCATAATGTCATCATGACCTTTGCAAAAATAAATGCTGCTCTTACAAAGTTGATACTGAAAATTTCAATTTAGCAATAGGTTTGTGAGCGTGATGGCTAAATTCAATTAATTTCCTGGATTTATTTGCAATGTAATTGAAAATATAATCAAGTCAACAATTCAGTACATTTACAAAAGTACAAAAAATTATTTAATCACGCAAAACAATCACCTAAACAAGTACATTACATTTAATTAAATGACATTGAAAACATTGATATAAAAATAAACACATATATATAAAATAAAGGGAAATTATGTTGAATTAAAAAGCATACAATTTTATTAATTTCCATCTATATTAAATTGTACTCATGTTAAAGTTTAATGAAATATGATAAACACAATACTGCATAAAGTTAAATTAAAGAGAAAATTTAAATACATGAAAGCATACAAATGTCATTGTATGGAATTCAGTCTACTAAGCCACATTAAATCAAATAAGATTTAATTTTATTAAAACAAATAAAATAAAATATCAAGTTTCCATTGCTTCGCTCTTGTTGCTACCTAATAAGGCGGAACATTGTGTGGTATGAACTCGTCTGTGATGTGGAGGCCACACACACATACACACACACACACACCCCTATAGATCTAGAATCCATAGTAGTCGATAATATAGCTTGGAGAGCCCGAGGCGAGAGAGCCGAGCGAGTCCTGATGAAAAGTGTTATCGGTTATCAGCGCCGCAGCCCGACTGGCAGGGAAGTCATTTGGAACGCCCTAATGTGCCTGCGTGACTCATTGACAACATCTACAGCGACAAACAATCTCGCATCCTGTGTGTGTGTGTGTGTGTGTTACTAATTCTTCCCGTAAGAAACAATGTGAATAGATTGAATTCATTGACGGTAAATTTGTTGCTAGGAGCTTCTCAATGCCCTAAAATGGCCGCTTCAAAACAAAATGGCCGACTTTAAAAACTTGAGATAGTTTCACGTGGTTTTGGCGGGCTAATTAGCAACATAGCTGGGGTTTTTTTGGTCATCTATGAAGCTAACATGTTTCTGTTATCGTTTTTGTCGACATTAAAGTCGATTAACAAGTCGTTTTTTTTCGTCATCGATGAAAGTAACGTGTTTGGGTAGGCTCCGAAACCGACGCTGAGTTCAAGCTGACCTTGTTGAAAAGCTTGTATGCCTTCAGCTCTTTTCAAGTCGATAGCGCACGGGGGGAATTTTCCCATTTTCTTTATCTGCGACTCGGCGAGGCGCTCGGGCAGCCGCCGGTGTGTTTGCCGTATGTAAGTGGCCGTTCTAAACGCGCCTCTTGTCTCCGCTATCATTTTCACCCCCTCCCCATTTCTTCTCCATTCCGCCGCCGTCCGCTCATTCTCATTTGCCTCCCTATCACACCAGCGTGTATTCCATTTCCAACAGCGGGCGTGCTTATCGCGAGTCTGCCGCCAGACAGCAGCAGCAGAAGCTTCGGCGCCATTTCTAATAATTTGACCCTCTCACATATCACTCAAACCGGAAATTTCGCCGGTCACCGACCTCATTTAAACTTTCTGCGATTGTTGAGGAATGAGTGAGCAAAATTTTGTGCTGAACAATTCTGAAAAAACACATTTTTTAACCTCCTGATATTGTATTCAAGATGGCAGTTTTTTGGGGTGATTATTTTTTGGTATTCAAGATCCTATTCCCATGTAATTTTTTTTTTAAATAACCAAGCTTAGAGATGATAGCTGAGAAGACATTTTGGGTGAGGCGGCGACTGCTCAGGTTGCTGATTGTGCACCACGGGCGACTGCGAACACAAATAACAGACGCAGCAGCGCGCCGAGTTATGTCTGACAGCACACAAATGTAAAAACGCGAGAATGACAACCTATTATCATTTTTTTCTTGAAATGCTTTTTTTTGATAGATCGTTTTTTCCATTCATTATGTAGGCCCCGAAAAAGTCTCAAATAGCCCAAATTGCTAATTAAGTCAGCCATTTTGTTCGCAGGCGGCCATTTTAGGTAATTTTTCCACGGGGGTCCTTCAAAACTTCTCTTTTTTTCACCCCACTCTGCGGCTGATGAGTTCTCTGAAACAGAGGGGCTGTGATTGGGCACATCCGTTTATTTTTTTTTCTTCCAGTCTGTCTCCCGTGGCAACCACCAAGCCGATTCCTCGAGCCTTCTTTCATTGCGACGCCTCCGATTGTGTTGTCGTTCAACCAAGACAATACGCTTTGTGACTATCGTCCGGGATTATACGCAGCAACGCTCGGCTGCGCATCGGCGTGCCCGCGCACGTGCTGCGTGCGTGCGTGTGTGGTGCCTACAGGTGACTCATCGTACTGCAGATGACCACAATGTGCTGCTGCTGTTTGAAAATTCCAAGCTCACGTGTCTTCGTCATCCTCCTATTTCTCCTCGACACGATTCCTACTTGAGCTCAAAATGTCCAGCTCACACACAATTTTAATATCGAGAAAGAAACACATCACGTTGTTTTAAAAAGAACACCGAGGCCTATTTCCATATTCATAATTTTATGCGTTTCAGTGAGAGCTCATGAGCAAAAAATAGAAAATCACGTATGGAAAGTAAATTGCGTGTTGCGTAAGTGTGATGTCACATTTGTTTAAAAAAAAAAGAGGAAAAATAGGTGGTTTATTTTGATTTTTTTAAAATTATTTTTGCACGCAAATCAATGAAATAATCCTGCGGATAAATAATCCTGTTAGGTGACGCTTCTCACTGTCGTGGTTGGAAACATGAGCCAAAATAGATCAGCCTAATCTTTGTCGTGCACACACACACACATTTCCATGGTAATTACCCCCGAGCCTTTCTCAGGGGCCCGGGGGGGCCCCACGGGTGACGGCGGTCTCACAAGAGTCCCAGTTGGCCCATTGAGGAGATCATTAGATTGGTTAGTGTAATCTACAACAAGCCCCCTGAGTGTGTACATGTGTGCGTGTGTGCGTGTGTGTGTGTCCACGCGTTAAGCGGCTGTTCAATGGACTCGGAGGGTCCGCTGGGGGGGGGGGGGTGCGGACATTAGCTTTACTGCCGCCATCGGAGGGTCTTGTTTAGCCGCAGCTGGGATTTGAACCCCCCTCGGGAGTTCGCCTGATGGTTCATGATAGCGCACTTGAATGGAAAAGGAAATAGCTGTTAAATTGCCAGCCCCCCCTAAAAAAAAAAAAAAATGCATTCATGAAACAAAAAGAAAGAAAACATTTTCTTTTTTCCTTCTTATTTTTCCTTTTTTTGCAAAAGATGAGTCATTTTTGTTCGTCTTGTTTTGCTCTCTAAAAAAGAAAAAAAAATGGGGGTGATAATGAAATGTTTTTTCTTCTTATTAGGAACCTAAGAAAAGACTTTTTAATATTTATATAAAAAAACAAAACAAGGCGAGCTTCCTTCTGCAGTCTTTCAGAAACAAGAATTAATTTTGTTGCTTCTAGAAATCAAACCAACGCTATGTCATATCGTCTATTTTTTCATTGCTACCATTTCCTCGTGTATTGTAATTAAAATAAAAAAGACAGCAGCGCTGTTAAAACATTTGATCACACTATTGGTTCTATTTTTTCCTGATTTTGTGCAAAATAGGCAGCTTGACTTCGCCAATCAGCGGCCTGGCTCTTTTAAACGCTCTGCCATTTTCCTGCCGTCGTTTGACACAAGAAAAAAAACAAAAAAAAGCTCCATTTTTTTTTCCTCCCTCGCTCTCTTTCCATCCGGCGGAGTGAAAAGGAGAGTGAGGAGGAAGAGGAAGAGAGGGGCGACTGATTGCTCCTTTTGTTTAAGAGTGAAGCTCGCCACCTCTCGGGGGATAATTGGCGCACGAGGAGGCTTAACGTGGCAAATAAAAGAGAAAGGGGAAAAAAAAAAAAAAGATTGCTTGGGCTCGGAATTTCAACCTTTTCAAGGTCTAACACTTGATTTGTTGTTTTATTGGCTTCTTTGGTGATTAAGAAAACACGTATGACTCAATATTGCTCGGACCTTACGAGGAGAAAATAGTCTTAAATCATTCCATTTGTCAAAGACTCTAAAAATTGCCAGCGCCATTGATGAATCTTTTTTGATGACAAAAAAATAGCGTGTAAGATTCCCACCTCATTTCCAATTCCATTCGATATTCCTGGTGATGACTCACTTGTTTTCTTTTGTCTTTACGTCGGCGTAATTAACGACAAAACTGTAAAGCATACCGCGTACACAATAAAATCCTCGTCTGTCGTAAACACACCGCACACGAGCCACGTCCTGCGCAAACACCGATGACCTTTTTCCCCTTGCAGACGCACGTCACGGCCGGCGAGTACATTGTGACTATCACAGCTGGCTTGTCTTCAACGTCAGTGTGTGTGTCTGTGTGCGTTTGTGTGTCTGCTTCATATTCTAGTCACAACCTGGCATAGTGTGCACATTTTCAAAGATACTGGTTTGAAAGTGGTTTTAATTCGGTTTTATGTACCTGTCGGGACCTTTCCAAACACCATTTAGTTTAAGGGTGCTAATGAGGTTTAAAAAAAAAAAGATGCATGTTTTGTTTGGTCAAATTGTCTTCAAATTTTGCAACATTGAACAATCAATCGATAATTCTCCAGAAAAGTTTTAACTTGATGACAGCTAATTTGGTCAAGTTAAAGCAAACCAGTCATGCCTCTCTTTTTAATTTCCTTAAATAATTTCTAGTGTAAGCACCATTTTCCAAAACATCAATGACAAGTTAGCATCATTGCCGAAACTAATAACCTCCAACTACTCATTCAAAATTTTTTTTTTCGCCAGCCATCTTTAAGTGCAGCAGTGGGCGTGACCCTCTCCGCAGGGCGGTGGCGACGAAAAGGGGGGGGGGGGGGGCACATTTATGAGTCATCCGCTCAGAGAGCGCCCCTTTAGGCTCAAGTTATTTCTTTATTTTGCGCTGACTCCTCTTTCCACACCTCCAGCGCGCCGCGTACGTAGATAAGATGGCCAGCGTGAGTCATATCGTCGTGCCAGGTGGCCGTTTTGACGCTCGCTGAGCTTTGGAGAGGTAAAGACGGTAGAAACAAAGCTACATGGGAATGTGCCGAGGGATGGAGGGAGGGAGGGAGGGAGGCGTGAGGGATGAGGGAAGATGGAGAGAAGGGAGGAGGGAGGGGTGGTGCTGATGCCGGCGGCCTGATGACTCATGGCAGTGCTGCGCTTTGTGCGTCACTGGCGCTGGCTGGAGGAGATAGCGAGGAGAAGGTCTACGCATTTAATTACACACACTGTACGCACACACACACACGCGTGTGCACTAAATTATATCCCCAATTACACTCTTTACATGCGAGTGATTTAAGCTTCCAGGTGTTTTCCTGCACGCTGGTCTCGCTCGTCAAGTATTTGGGAAAAGATCCCGCGAGGTGTACGTGGAAACAAATTAAAAGCGCCTTCAAGCCGGCAGTCGCGGAGATGTGACTGGAATGTGAAGAGGACGCACACACCGGTGATCCAAATGGCGGTCGAGACAATTTGGACTTTTGAGTCGTTAAATGAATAATGTGGCTAAATATCCGTTTCATCTAATGTACACGTTTGCTAAGATGATAAATTCGACGGACTCATCTTGGGTTTTTATTTCTTCTAAAACATCCTTTGCTTGATGCACGTGGGCCAATTAGACGCGGCAAAACCGTGACGGCCGCTACGCTAGGCGTTGCGTCCCCCGCGAGCCGCCTGATGAAACATTGCGTTTTGGCTGCAATAGCTCATACGGCAATAATAGCGATCACGACTCAAGCCTCGGCTGACGGACGCACGGCGTCCCGCGAGGTCCGGTTCAAAGGCTTTATTAGCTCGCCGCTAATAGCGGCTATCTGTTATCTTGTTACGCCACTCGCGCACATTCATCACCCATGCATCCTGCGCTGTCCTGATAAAGCCTGCTAACTTTCGGGATCTTTGTAAGGCTTTTTTTTTAATGAGCTGGATGGGTAGAGAAAAAAAATCTGTCCATTTCAGTAACTGGCGCTGAAACAGTTTTCAAACGGATGCTAGGTTAGATGTTATTCATATTAGCATTGCTAGTCGGGGAGTCTTGATTTGTTTTGACAGTAGTTTGAAAGCGCACTGCCGACACCTGCAGGTTAAGTCCGACACGCGTACTATATATGTAGCTTAAAGCCAAAACAAAACAAAAAAAACTCCCGCCCTGAAGGGTATGGTTTGAAAGTGAGCTAAGCGGCCCACCCGCCCGCCCGCCCTCTCCGCAAGGTCAAACAGCCGCCACAGTCAATGAGCCTCTTCAGTCGACAAAGCTCGGAATTAACGCCGAGTATCGTCCCCCCCCCACCAGTGGCTCGTCGGAGGGTGCCACGCGGAGGACGGCGTGTCACGATGCGATGGGCGGGAGGAGGGGGAGCGTCGGGGGGGGTTTGTGACGCCACGGCTTCGTCAGGCGGATGAGTCACAGGCTGAAAAACGGGAGCCGACGGTGTCTTTTCCGGTAGAAGAAGTGAAATTAGGACACTCGATGCGCCCATCAGACAAGGACTTAATTAAGGGGCAATCACATCTAAGCAAATTATGCCAGCGCTGCCTCGACGGGCTGCCGTTATGATCGCTATCTGTAATGTTGCTCAAACACGGGCCTGTGACTCACTGGCCTAGATTACTTTTCATGTTTTACTTCTCGCAGCACAAAATACAAATATCGCCGCAACCCGTCTAACGTCCTGCTTCGTGCAAATGACACAAAATTGCTCGCCCCCAAATGGTGGCAGCTCAAGTGTTTGCAGGTGACAGCAACCCCCCCCCCCACCTCCCCCCTTTATCATCCTCACCCCCACCTCTCTTTGTGTCCACCCCCTTGACCAAGTTCACTCCCGTCTTGGTGGTTACCCTCTCCTGTCTCGTGATTATCAGCAGCACCAGAACGCGTACCCGCCATTATCTCCGAAAGCCCCTCAAAGCTTTTTAACATGCAATCGGCGCCCCCCCCCCGCCCAATCTACCACCCCCAATCCACCACCCCTTTGTTCCTCCATCTTAGCTCCGCCTCTTGTGACGCTGCCGCTACCATTAACTACGCCACATCACAGTGACGAGCCCCCCCCCCCCCACCACCACCATCACCACCAACCCATCTCGGCGCTATCATCATCATCATCCTAATCACACCACCGGACCCCTTATCTCCCATCACCAAATCTGCTCTGACACAAAGCAATTATCTCTCATTTGCTCACAGATTCCCAGCCGCCAATCAACCACTCCCCCCCCCCCCCCAAAAAAAAAAACCCACCCAACAACCCTCCCATCGCTACCTAGTGGGGAAAGGTGGTACTACGTCATGGGCCATCAATGACACTGCGCATGAACACTGAAAGCGGGCGGGGACGACGGACCCTGGTGGGCTTTGCCGCATCACTGATTATGGGTGATGCCGCCCACGCGACGTGACTTCGTCATCATGGCTTCCTGTCATGAAGCCGAGAGCGCCACCTAGAGGGAGGACATGGAGGTCTTCCAAAACCTGCAATGAGGTAGACGTATTATTAAATAGATTATTTTTGTCTACGTAACCTTTTTTCTTGTAAAATCATCCCGGGAAGAAACTAAGAAATATAAAATTGTTTTAGTAAATAAAAATTTCGTGCTATAGCGTCCAATCAGATTGTTTCATTATTATCTCTAACACAGTACAAAGTAAGAACCTTGTTGATTTTTAGTAGGGCTATACCACTCACAGCCACTTGGGGCAGCACGTTCACCTTTTTTTTTTTTTTTTTACTCTGCTGCTGATCTGTATCTTTTATTGTCTTTTTTTTTTTTTTTTTTTTGAAGGCGCTGGCACTGCAATCCTTTTCATGTCCACACCCAAGATTGAGCACTGCCAATAAAAAATACAACAATAAACGGAGGTCAGAAACTTAAACATGATTGATAACAAACAGCGGGAAGTCATAAAGGTGAACTCCTCGTCGGCGTCTTTAAAAGCTGACACATTGTCACGTCTCAAATCTTCAGGTGAGCACACTCAGGTGAGCTACAACGCTTGCCGCTCAGAATCAGTGTGTGTTGTTATTTTAGTTGTGTTACTTTTTTTTCAACATTGACAAAAGGACATCATGAAGAGCGTATGATTAATTCTAAACTTTTCTCTCACTTTCTTATCAGGAAGGAATAAAATGGGATCCTACTGTGTTCTTGTGTTAGCGCTTTGTGCGGCACAAACATTGTGTAAGTATGACATGCACACACACAAATACACACTAATAACCTTTCAATTCCAAGAAACCAGCATCGTGCGTCATACGGGCGTTTTTGTTGTTGTTGTTTTTTTTCTCCGCCAAGGCCGAATTGTACTTTTGATTGCTGTTTGTTAAAATGTAAAAAAATCAAGCTCAAAATTTTAAGGGGACAAATTTCAATACAATATTAAATTGGACAATTGAACTAATTTTTTTTTTTCTCATCTGCTAATCTATCCTTCGTCCCAAGGCGTCACCATCGAATCGGTGCCCAACAAGGATGGCGAGGGGGTCATCTTGACCGAACTGGAGCGAACCGTTTCGCTGGTGTGTTCCAGCAACCGATCCGAGGATGACGGAGCGGAACTGGTTTGGCTGAGGAACGGCGCCACGGTGATTCTCCACCAAGGAAACCGCAAGGGACAAAGTGCCGTGTGCATCATGCCGGTCATCCACCAGGACAACGGCGCCACCTTCACCTGCCGCCTGAGCAGCAACGCCAGCATTGAGGCTTCCGTCACACTCAATGTCACATGTGTGTTATCTCATTGCCATTGACGGCTATGGACGTCAAATAATACCTGATTATTATACCAGATGCGCCCATGCTGTCGGGATCCGAGGGCGTATGGGTGGAGGATGCCTCATCGTTGATGCTGAGCTGTGACATTTTCGCCAACCCGCCCGTCTCCTCGATGCGGTGGACCCTTAACGGCAGCGCTATCGACATAATCGCAGGGGGCTTCACCCTGACCAACGACGGCTTCACGAGCCGGCTGTCCGCCAACAAGGTGGAGAAGAGTAAGCATGAGGGCCTCTACCGATGCACGGTGGACTCGCCCGTCTACGGAATCAAGAGCAAGGACTTCCTGGTTACTGTCACAGGTGAATCCTTGTGGTCTACAACCCACTGTTGAGCTTCCATGGTCCTAATTTTGTTTGTTGTCTTCCACAGAAAAGACCGTCAAGTTTCCACTGATGCCCATCATTGCCGGCGTGGTTGTGGTGTCCCTTACGGCGATCCTTGCCATTGTTTCACGCTGGGAGAGAATCATCAAGGTAACGTGACAAAAGTATTGAAACAAAAGCCGGGCTTAAGTGTCTTTTGTCGCAGCGTGTCTTTTAACACTCAGCTTTTGTCTGCCGACAGTGCTGCAAGTGAAGGATCGTCTGCGCTCGGTTAGCTTAGCGCTAAGAGAACCAGCCATTTAACCAAGTCATTTTGTAGCGCTCCACTTGGCTGCTCGTTTCCATGACAACAGGAAGGAGCCCTTGCCTTTAATTAGCTTTGCGTGAAGCTAAGGCTAAGATACCCGACAAATTAAACGACTCCTGATGTAGCCCTCTGTGAGGATGCCTGAAGCTGTTGTGTAATGCGTTATATAAATAAAGTTGTATTGTATTTTATTGTATTAACCTTCAAAGTAAAGAGTCCTTTTGTAGCACTCCACGAGGATGCCTTTTTATTCTAAATTATAACTCAACGAGACTGCCAACGAGTAGACATGAAGCTAACGCAGTACTTTTGACTTTTTACTTAAATGCTTACGCTTAACAAACATGTTTATTTATTTTGGTTAATTTATGTGGGGAATCTATTATTTTACCAAATTGGGAGGAAGATTATTTTTCATTGCACATTCTTTTTGCGTCCAAGACACTAAGTGGATTTGCAATGTCTTCTTTCACTGTTAAATTTCAAAGCTTGAACTTTAACTCCCTACTGAATGACGCTGGCTCATTAAAATGGTGTTATACATTTACTTTAAATGCAACAAAAAAAATGATGTGTCAATGTCCAAGGCCAAGCTCACAATGTCACTTAGCCCATAAAATAAAATATGGTGATGTACGTGTTCACATAAAAAACTTGACGAATAATCTAAATAGATAATAAATGAGTTCACACGTTTTTGTGATAGGAATAACCCAAAACCAATTAAAAGAAACAAAGCAAAGTGGTATGATGGCTTGGTAAATATCAATGGTTATTACATAACAAAGAGAACTTAATAGAGCCTTGTGCGTTTATTGCTACTGCAGAGTGATGAATTTAATCACATTGTAATTTAGCAGAAATTGTTTTAAGGCTCATGAGACGGGCAAATAACTAAAGTTGAACTACCTTTTCCCACCCAAAAGAACTATCACAAAGACTTTAGCGACATCTGCAGGTGTATTTATGAAACACAGGTCTTAAAAAAAAAGTTCGGAAGGCGCTGATTTAATTAATTTGATATTAGTGATGATGAAAATCAAACTCATAAAGATTAAATTTGATCACGTAATTCTTTTATATAAAAATTGTGTAAATATTTAACCCGAAACTACCGGAAGTACGACTGGAGGGCGGGCTATGTGTGTGACGTCACAGACGGGGCGTTTCCCAGCCCGCTTGGAGCTTCTGCTTCGCCGCCAAATTCAAACAACAGAAGACTCATCGAGTCTTCAACAAAGTGCTTCTTTTAAGGTAAGGAAAACATGCGTCACTTAAGAAAAATTCTTTGAATGATGTTTTTTTCCTTAGTGATGATGTGGGGAGAGAAAAGTTTTATCTTTATCTTGAAGCTAACGTTGCGTTCAGGGGCGCTGGCCAGTTTGAAAATCCCTTGTGTCCCGAAATCCCTTGTCCGATTTTTGTTGCGTGAAAGATTAAATAAGGTATGTGCGTAAAATTAAAAAAAAAAAGTACCTTTACCTTTTCAAGACGGTTCCAGGGATATAAGAATAATTATATTGTGTTTGTCTTTGATTTTAAATTGTATTTGTCTTTTAGTATGAAAGTTGCTATGTAAATTAAAATTTGATTGAAATAATGTGTTTTATTTTAAAGTTAACACCAAACCGTCCTCTTGCAGTGTTGTACGGGTGTTTTCTTCCATGATGGATGGTGTGGCAAAAGCCGTAGTTGGGATCTGGCGGGCCCAAACGACCTCAGACGATTCGGATGCCGAGAGCTCCCCCGAGGCTCCCGAAGGCTTCCACAAGCTATCCTCCTCATCCTCCCTCAACTCGCTGCGCATTTCCCTTCGCAAGCGCCTCCCGCTGCGCGCCGTTCAGACCAATTCCCTCCAGAAGGATACCGGTGGCGAGCCCACCAAGGAGCAGCCCAAAACCGACGCCGTCCGCAAGCTGACACGCCGCGCTCGGAACTCCATCGGGGGCGTGGTTCAGGTACTTTCACTCTGCACTACAAAAATCTTGCGTTCCCATCTTCATTTTCTTGACCGCCTTTTATTCAGAAGTTGCAAAGGAACAGGGAGTTCTCCCGGGACCAGTGCTTGGTGACGACACCGGGGCGTATCAACGAGGGGGCCGACTCTGCCTCGCCGTCCATCCAAACCCCGAGACGCACCGGCAGGTCCACAGCCAGGACCGGACGCACACCGAGCTCCAGAGGAAAGCAGGACAACGGCGTCCTCGGGGTGAAGCACGGAGGAGGAAGAAGGCAGCTGGTTCGCATGGCGGCGCTGCGAAGCCCCTTTGCTTCTCCCAACATGAAGAACCAGACACCGTGAGTCACGTCCATGTTTCTCCCGTATATAAATCGCTTTTAAACGTCTTTCCCACCACAGGAAGTTTGACCAGGATCTGGACTCGGTCTCAAGTGGACTCCGCAGGCTTAAACGTCTATCGAAGGCCTTCGATGAGCTCATCGGAAGAGACGACAAGTAAGTGTGTGTTTGTGAATGAAACATTTGTGTGCATTCCGGAGAGCCGTTGACATTTTCTCGTACAATCAATCCCAGCCGGCGTCTCCCTCCCACCCCAGCACATTCTTCGCGCCTCGATTTCAAACTGAGGGGAATGAAGGGGCAGATGGGAGGGGACCCGTCTGTTTGTGTGTGCGCGCGCATTCTAACCAGATAAAATTCCAAGAATGTATTTTTCCGGTCGTGCTCTTCCTGCTGTGACATTCAAAGTTACACACTTAAACATGGAGTGTTGTTTTTGCCCCCCCTTCTACAACAGGCGCTTTGGCTATTCTCAAATAGCAGAATAAAGGGAGAAGGTAAATGCATCCAAACAAATGGCAACAACTAAAAAAGGAAATTTGAGCATGTGCTGGAGATGCATGTGCCTGGAATGAGAACAACTTTTCTTTTATTTACATTTCTTTACAGTGGAACCTCTACTGTTACTGATTTATTGAAGATAAATCATTGCCTAATTTACATATTATTTTAAAGGAGCCTAAAATGGCCACTTTAAACCCAAAAACAAAATGGCGGACTTAAGGCGGACTTCATGGAGCTTTGATTACAGTAGCGTTATTCCAAATTGACTTTTCGAGGTTCCACTGTTGTCTTTCTTTCTCACACTTTAGCATCTTAACATTGCTCGTGCGTCTCGACAGTACACTAACAACGACAAAAACTCATTGGAATATTATATTTGGATGTGTTGGTCCTTTAGGTTCAACACAATAGACAAGTGCGGTTCTTTGACAGACATGACGACGACAGCGACCATAGTGATGAGGAGGAGGTTGGACCCCAGCGGGAAACTCAGCTGCTCCAACTTGAGTCACCAAGCCTCACAAGCGTCGCAACGTTTCGGCGGATGGATCCGAGCCGTCCGCAAATGAGGCCTTCATTAATGTCATCGTAAAGGGACCTTCCATATATATGCGGCCATGTTATAGAAACCAGATGTGTTACTTGCCTATTTCTCGAAGCTAATTAGGGGTCACTATGGGTCAACTTTATAGCTAACGAAAGTGGATTTGTTTTTGGGATTGTCCTTCCTCTAGCTGCTACAACCAAATGTATTAGTTACAATGTTCTTGAAACACTTTTGTTAATTAGTCATTATTTACTGTATTTTTTTAATGAATGAAACCAAAATTGTACCCGTAGAACTAACACTACTAATATGTATGCAATAATGAAATTAATATTTGTCTCACTTGGTTTTATAGTATTATCCATATGAATGTGCCTTTTTTTTTTTTTTTTTTTTTTTACAATTTCTGGAGGTTTTTTTTTTCTATGCATGTATATCCTCAAGGCAGATGTGAGAAAAGTAAAATTGTTCTGTAATGTGATTTGCATGACTTACTGTTTAGAATGAGAAAATACGCCATTTAGAGCATCTAAGGACAACCTTTCTAATTACAGAAAGGGGGGAAAATTACCAAATGTGAATTAAACTGCCATTTTATAGTATATACTTGTGTGTGTTTTTTTCTGATGAATGCATTTAATAGATTTGCACCACGTGTTTTATTCTGATGAATGCATTTAATAGATTTGCACCATATTAACATTTTATTTTACCTTTGTGCAATGTGTTCAGAGTGAATAATATTATTTTTCCCCTGATTAAACCTTACGTAGGAAAAAAAAAAGGCATCCTTCAAATGCGATATTGATTAAATTTGTCCCTTCTCGCTTACTGTGGAAAGGCCGACGCCTCGCCACAGGAAGCCCCGCCCTTTCCTCTATCTCTCCGGCTTTGTGCTGTCCACGCTGCGGCTTTCCCTACACGTTGTGACGCCGCAAAAAAACAATGGCTCTCCATGTCCCTAAAGCTCCGGGCTTTGCCCAAATGTTAAAAGACGGCGCCAAGGTGAGCCTATATGTATCTTCAATTTTACGTTGGAACTCCCCCGCCATTAAGACTCGTCAAGCAACGTGCTAGCTAGTTAGCCATAGCCGCCTTGTTAGCGCGTAATGTTGCATGCTCAGACCCGGAGAAAGTTCTGGAGCGTGGTTGGGGTGATGGTACCATCTGGACATCATCAACGTGCTTTACTTGTCCTATATGTATAATGTGAACGTACAGATCTTCATTGAGGATCAGTTTTGATATGACTGCTAAGAATCAAGCTGTCATGAGTTGTGCTAATGCTAATGGAAATAAGCATTAAGGAATTTTCATTTCCCCTTATATGTTTATTTTTTAAATAAAAAAAATTCAAGTATGTCGTTTTTTTAAAACAATATTTCTAGATTTTTAAAAGCCGAAATAATACAGGTTAATTTAGTACAATACTCAATGGAAAAAAAACTTTCTACACATCAATCACCATTTGTAAATATGACATCATCCATTGCAGCACTATTCCGGTCTTGAAGAAGCCGTTTTTCGCAACATCCGAGCCTGCAAAGAACTTTCACAGACCACACGCTCGGCCTACGGGCCCAATGGTATGTGGCCATCCCACACACTTAATTTTACCCCCCAAAAAAGGGATATTAAATGAATGCCGTGCCCCCTTTTTTCCTCCAGGCATGAACAAAATGGTCATCAACCACTTGGAGAAGCTGTTTGTCACCAATGATGCCGCCACCATCCTCAGAGAACTGGAGGTAAGCGTCGCCTGCCATCGCTGTGACATCATCGATTGATTGAGTCTGACCTGGTTCTTTAAAACCCGTTAGGTGCAGCATCCAGCGGCCAAAATGGTCGTGATGGCGTCCCACATGCAAGAACAGGAGGTGGGCGATGGCACCAACTTCGTCCTGGTGTTTGCTGGCGCACTGCTGGAGCTTGCTGAGGAGCTCCTACGGATGGGCCTTTCCGTGTCGGAGGTATGTTGGGGACGCAATATGCAAACCCCTCTCAGATACCTTCAACAAAACAAAATGTGGCCATTAACAAAATCTGGAAACGGCTTGGCCACAGGTGATCGAAGGCTACGAGAAGGCGTGCCGGAAGGCGCTGGAGCTACTGCCCGAGTGCGTGTGCTCAACAGCCAAGAACCTCCACGACCTGAAGGAAGCCTCGGCGATGATCCGCACGGCCATCACCAGCAAACAGTACGGCAACGAAGACTACCTGGCCAACCTCATTGCACAAGCTTGCGGTGAGTACCAGCGCCCCCTTCTGGATGTCACCTCACTCTATCTCCTCTTTTGATGGCCTTTTCTTCCATTTTATTTCAGTGTCCATCTTCCCAGAGTCCGGCAGTTTCAATGTGGACAGCGTCCGCGTGTGTAAGATCCTGGTGAGTGTCCTCAAATTTATGGATAGAGTCTTACTTTTAGGCCTTGTTGACTTTTTAACCCTCTTCTCGTCAGGGTTGCGGCGTGACGGCGTCCTCCGTGCTGCACGGTATGGTGTTCAAAAAGGAGGCGGAGGGAGACGTCACGTCGATGAAAGACGCCAAGATCGCCGTCTTCTCCTGTCCCTTCGACTGCATGGTGACCGAGACCAAGGTGAGCCACTCATAAAATGATGATAGTTCTTTATTTAGTCCCATAAGAAGAAACGTAAATCACGAAGAGAAGTAACGACATTGTCGGGTGCAGGGCACGGTGCTGATAAACAACGCCAAGGAGCTGATGGACTTCAGCAAGGGCGAGGAGGACATGATGGAGGTGCAGGTGAAAGCTATCAAGGACGCCGGCGCCAATGTGGTGGTGACGGGCGGCAAGGTGGCCGACATGGCGCTGCACTACGCCAACAAGTACAAGCTGATGGTGGTCCGGTAAGGAGATTAGAATTGAAAAACATTCTCACGAGATAGAGGAAAATAATTGGAGAAAATATTTCTCTCACTCAGGCTGAACTCCAAGTGGGACCTGAGGAGGTTATGCAAGACCGTGGGCGCCGTAGCTCTGCCCAGGCTGGTGAGTCTTCCTATTTAAAAAAAATTGTATATTAAAAATCTTAACCCTCTTGATTGCCCCTCTAGACTGCACCCACACCTGAAGAGATCGGTCACTGCGACAGCGTTTATCTGACGGAGGTGGGCGACACTCAGGTGGTGGTCTTCAAACACGGTGCGTCATTTCTCGCTATCAGCGTCTCGCGTGATTTAAGCTTCCAAGTGAAAAGTTTTTTTTCTGATGGATCAGAGAAAGAAGATGGCGCCATGTCTACCGTGGTGATCCGAGGCTCCACCGACAACCTGATGGATGACATCGAGCGGGCCATCGACGACGGAGTTAACACCTTCAAGGTCCTCGTTAGGGTGAGGTTTTTTTTTTCCCCTCACAATTTAGCGGTTCCCAGGACTGCTTTTGCAATTGATCTCACCTTCTGTTTCCAGGACAACCGTCTGGTCCCCGGTGCGGGAGCCACCGAGATCGAGTTGGCCAGTCGACTCACCTCCTACGGAGAGGTGCGCGCTTCCCTTTGGACCTCCTTCAAAACATTCTTCATCATCTGACATCTTTGTCATCTTCTCTCTTGCCGTTAAGACCTGCCCCGGTTTGGAGCAGTACTCCATCAAAAAGTTTGCAGATGCCTTCGAAGCGGTGCCGCGCGCTCTGGCGGAGAACTCCGGCGTGAAGGCCAACGAGCTCATCTCCAAGATGTACTCAGCCCATCATGAGGGCAACAAGAACGCGGGTTTTGATATTGAGGTGGGCCAATAAACACGGACGACAATACACTTCTCCAGGACGACGACGACTGACTACGTGTCGTTTTTCAGGGAGACGGCCCTTCGGTGAAGGACGTGGCCGAAGCTGGCATCCTGGACCCGTTCCTGGTCAAATACTGGGGCATCAAACTGGCCACTAACGCCGCCATCACAGTACTGCGAGTGGACCAGGTACGGCCTCCG
Source organism: Syngnathus scovelli (assembly GCF_024217435.2). Lineage (NCBI taxonomy): Eukaryota > Metazoa > Chordata > Actinopteri > Syngnathiformes > Syngnathidae > Syngnathus > Syngnathus scovelli. The sequence goes on from NC_090861.1 coordinate 3,331,534, forward strand.
AGGCGCATTTTGTCCCACGGAAGATGCAAACGTTGGTCACTTCTGCGTCCGGTCCAGAGGTTTTGCGTCGCCGGTTAGCTTAGCTGTGTGTGTACGACCCAGATCATCATGGCTAAGGCCGCAGGGGGACCCAAGGCTCCCAAGCAGAGTGGCCACTGGGACAAGGACAACTGGGACGAGGAGCCCGATAAGTTTGAAACGCACTAGAAGGCGCACAGTCAGTAGGTCCTGGAACGTGTGTGCTCTCACGTGTGAAGAGTTGCCTGGCACTACTAACTTTAGTGGATGTGTTTAAGAAAAACAACTATCGAAAAAAGTGACGTCACAACAAGGGTGTGTTTACGGAATGAATTCACTCAAAACAAACGCAATGATGTGATTGCATGGGCATGCAGTCGATTGGAATTGTAAGACAACAAATGAAGACCAAGAAGACTTTTGCTTCCTCAGACCTCCTTCACGTGGTCACATTATTATTAATTTATGCTTCTGTTTGCTCTTTTTTTTTTTCCCAGATCATCATGGCCAAACCAGCAGGAGGGCCCAAACCTCCACAGGGCAAGAAGGACTTCGATGAGGATGACTGATCATACCCTCCCCCTTCGTTTTTTTTATTTAAAGCTCCACAGTTTGGTTTATTTTGTAGAAAGTCCTCACAACAACACTCGACAGAATGTGGACATGTGGCACTGTATTATGTTCTTCCGCTCAAATAAAAGGCACTTGCGCTGTCTAATCTAGCTAAATTGTGACTTTATTACACAGTGAGTGTAATGAACTATTTTTAGAGCTTCACATCATGCATTATTTGTCGTTTCTTGTGAATTATGTATCGCTTTAGTCATTCGAATTGGACGGTAAATGAAATTGACTGACTGTACATCCGATGCCCTAATCTGGTAGACCAGTAGGCGGTGCTTAAAACTGTTATTTTCTTCCCGCACTCCTATTGGCTGACGAGCATGTGGGCGGGTTCGTTTATGGTCACGCCCACCCAGGATTAACCTTTTTTTTTTTTTAATGTCGCCATATTCTTCGCTCCGTTTTAGAGTAGATTATAGTGGCGTTTGTTCGCGTCTTCTCTCAAGGTTTACAAAACTGTTTTGGCACGAGAAGGTTCCGGAGACGCTCGACGGCACCGATGAGGCGCGCTCGCGTGTGCTGTCACGCAGATGGGGGCCGACGGCAGCAAGAAGGTAAACGGAGGGGGGGGGGGGGGCGACATTTTGGGACGGTATGACGCTGATGATGCGGGGCTCCCGTTTCCATGGTGATCATTTTCCCTGCAAATACGAATTTTTGAATGTACTTTGCGGTACTTTGGTCAATGAGACGGCAATATTTTGTTTATGTTTCTACTACTGGAGGCTCAGTAATAGAATCTTCCACGCTCCGTTACACATACACTGCACATCTGCCGTTTGGCCCGCAGGCGGCAGTCACGTGACTAACACGTCATTCAGTACACTCGTTGATCATGTTTGATGAATCCTTTCTTGACTTCCCAAACTCCACCAGAAGCCGGCTGATCGCCGCGAGGAAGAGCCCCTCTCATCAGGCTGGCGTGGCTTCCTGTCCAGCATGGGCCTGTCACTGCCTGCAACCTTGTGCCGCCTGGCGCCACCCGCTTTGCGCCTGGATCGCCGGCACATGCTCCAAGGCAGGGCGCCTGACATCCCCGAACACGTCCTGAGGCTGGCGGGGGTGGGCCCAGACAAGTTGAGATCCGAATGGAGCCTTCCGGGCTTCGTCGCTATGTTCCTACCCGAGTTCCCCCACAGGGCTGTGCCTGGACAAGAACACTTTCAGGTGAATGCTTTTTTTTCATGCCTTGCATGTGCTTGTGTTCAAATATATATTGTTGTTGTCAGGTGTTAGGTTACATCGCCAAAGGTTCTTTCGGACCCATCTTGAAGGTGAAGGACAAGGCCAAACAGAGAACGTATGCCGTCAAAGTGGGTCTCAATGATCACTCAAATAATTCCAAATAATTTGACTCATGCACTGAAAGTGTTGTGACGACATTGTGCAGGTGATTCCCAAATCTGAGATCCTCCGATTAGGTGTGCTGGAGCAGTCAAAAGAAGAAGTGATAGTTCAGGTGAGTACTTCTCGAGTTCTCGTCAGGGAGAAACGTTTGAATTTCCCCGCTAGTTGTAGCCTCTACTCCCGTCGGAGCCGAGCGTCGGCACAACTCTTTGAATTTTCCCCTCAGCGTCAGATTCGCCACCCGTTTGTGCACGACCTGCAGGACTGTTGGCAGACGCAGCGCCACCTCTACATTAGTGAGTCAGCCACAGAGCAATGACCCCACCCACCTCAAAAACCCCCCACCTTCAACATCCACACCTCACCCCTGAACCGACAATTCTCCCCAATCCCGAGGCTCACAAAATTATGCTGTCTTGACTCCATCTTCTTTTGCTTTTTCTCGTGACCCCCCTCCCCTTGTTCAATTATCCAGTGACTTAGAAAGTGTGACCTATTTTGTGTTACTGCCCGCCCCCACTCTGTGAACAAGAGCACATCCACTGGCCCTCTGGACTTCAGCGAACCCCCTTGCCCCTCTACCCCCCTCCCCACTGTTGTGCTTGGGAATCACATCCCTAATGCACGAACTGAGTGTATGCAGACCCCAGTGAGCCGCATCATATGATTATTATAATGTGATTAAAGTTTGATATTCATGTTAAACTGGCACTGTGCACAATAGAAATGAATACAAGGAAAAAATCAAAGGCGTTTATGAGCACAATCATAACAATCTAGCCATTTATTCACGATATCTAAGACGAGCTTTGTCGCCACCTGGCGTTTCGGAGGCTCATTGCTATTTCACCCAACGTGTGAAAAATGTGGACGTTTAATTACGTCTTCTGCCTTTTAGTGTGCGACTACTGCAGCACCGGCGACCTTTACACCTACTGGCAGATGATCGGACTCTTCGCCGAGGACACGGTGCGGGTTTTTGCTGCCGAGCTGGGCTCTGCGCTGGGTGAGCTCACGTTTGGATTAATTATAAAGACGGTCATGTAATTAAAGCAAAAGGCAGCTCCCATGTTAAATGTGAAGCAAGTTTATTAACATTTGCTCTTTTTTTCCCCTCTGTAGGGTTTCTTCATGACTTTGGTATCATCCATAGAGATGTGAAGGTATGAAAGTTGATTTTTGCCTCAAAGTCATTGATTGATAAATGTATATCTCTCAATTCCTTCCAGATGGAGAACATCTTGCTGACAGACAATGGTAAGTCAACTAATGTCCAGCAGAGGGCAGCAATGTACCATTTTGTAAACTTCCAGAACCTTCCTGACATCTGCTTATTGGTCATCAATAAGAATGACAGTCCGCTTCAGAGGTTCATGAGAATTAATGGTGCATTCCAGGACACCTCCGTCTGGCCGACTTTGGTTTGTCCCGCCGCCTGGAGCGTGGAGGTCGGGCTTTCACCATCTGCGGCACCATCCAGTACATGGGTGAGGAACAACCCGCCACATCATTCTATGAGGGCATTGTGAGCACGCTTTTGTTTACACCGCAGCCCCTGAGGTGCTGAGCGGCGGTCCCTACAACCACGCTGTCGATTGGTGGTCGCTGGGCATCATGCTATTCTCGTTGGCTACCGGCAAGGTGATGTCGTCATGGAAACTCCTGAGTTTTCATACCAGTCAGAATGGTGTTGATGGTTAAATTTCTCCTTAGTTCCCCTTGCCTCCAGAGCCGGACCACTGTGGCATGCTGAGGAGGGTGCGGTCTTTCCCCTATGAAATGCCCCTCAGCCTGAGCCCCCCTTTGGCCATGCTCATCACAGAGGTGAGCACAGTTAAAGAACATCTATTTCTCCTTCTTGGGTTATTTCCACACTCTCTCTGTACAGCTACTGTGCAAAATGCCCGCCCGCCGACTTCGCACCCTGGATCGTTTCCAACGCCAGACCTTCTTCCGTGGACTCAGCTTTGACCAAAACCTGCTGCAGCGCCACCCTGTGGAGGTAATTGAATCTAAAGTACGATACAGCAACTGTTACAACCCAGCCTTTTTTTCCCAGGTGATCCTGGAGTTGAGGGAGCGACCCGACCGCGCAGCCAAAGCCCGCCGAGGCCTCACGCTTTCACTGCAGCCACTCAAAGGCTTCGAGTACGACTCGTTACTCGGGCCGCCAAACACGCCCGATGCGCAGCTGCAGGAAGCTGGCCCGCGTAAGGAGGTGTTTGTTTGATTCCGTCAATTGAGACAGCTTGCTATGGAACAGACTTTGCTAACAAAATGGCGGGTCCATCCCTAAAATGGCCTCTTGGGAAGAAACAGATCCTCCATTGTTGTTTACTGCATGGCCTTAAACTACATTCACTATCAGGTTACCCTTTCACAACAAAGCGTGCTAAACTGGACCGACGACCCGATGTAGAGGAAATATCTCAAGGACTCGTGTGTGTGAAATTCAACAGGAAGTCAGGAAGACATTTGTATTTCAAGCAGCCATTTTGAGCCAAACTCAAATCATCTCTTTCAGGGCCTCAGTATTCGTAAATGGTCAATGAAAGTCTAGTTGGTCAAAGTCTGCTCTCACAGGATGCACAAAAGAATCTCAGGCACCTGAAATGTTTACATTTTGTTTGACACCAAACCCAAAAAGAGAGCACCTTTCTAAAGCTTTTGTGTTTGCACAACAAGAAATGAGATTTGTTCATGGACTTGCCTGTCGATATTGCCGCAACTGGTGTTATGGAACAAAAGGTCACACAAGCGGAGGACAATGCTCCCCATTTTATTTTTTGTGTAGTCACTTGTGCAAGCCGTTTTCCAGATTGATGTTTTCACAGGTACAAAGCTTTTTTTCTTATCACCTATTTTATTTCCCGATATACCCGAATGCCTCACGAGTGATCCTGACTTTTATGTTTTGTTGAGAGAATGCTTATTTATACATATATATATATATATATATATATATATATATAATTACAAAAAAAAATCCTCTTTATACAATTCATAGGAGCGTTTATGATGTCTTTTTAAAGAAAAGGTCTTTGTGTGCTGCGTTTATCACTATGCTTCATTGGAGCAAATTTCAACATGCAGGTTGACTCACCAGTCGTTGCCCAACTGCCAGTTATGACACGTTGACCGAGAGATTACATACAATCCTGCACAATGACATCTAGTGCAAACATTCTGTCAGATGTGATTTCCTAAGTTCATTTTCAACGTTTTTAAAAAACAAGGGTGGAAGAAATAATTTCAACAAATAAAATAGTACAGTTTCCTTGATTCAAATTAAGCTACTAGTACAGAAGGCAGCTACTACTAATTAAAATGCTAAAAGAAGACTTCTGGTTTTAGTGCTGTGTCATGCCGATCTTATTTTGCAACGCTCGTAAACCAAAGCATTAAAAAACAGCTCTCCCTGTGACGCAATGCAGAACCAATGAGAGTATACGTGTTGAGTGTGAATAAAAACAGAGCATTTTATTTTATATATAAAAGAACCACACAAAATGTGCAGATTTACCAATTAAATACGTCCCATCGTTAAACGGTCGAGTTTCTACAGCTTCCTGAAAAAGTCAACTTCCTCACGCATTCCATTGACGGATGATGCTCTTCTGCGCATGCGCACTGCTGACCGCCCTGCCTCCCGCAAGTATGACGCAGTGCCCACTCCGCCCCGCCCCTCCCCGGTTCCCCGAGGTTTTGTAAAGCGTCACGTTGCTCTGCAGCACAGTCGGTCTCCGCGGAAGCTCGGCATCCTTCTCCTTGGACCTCTTCTCGTCACTTCGCACTTCCCCCCACAAGAGAAGGTAAAGGATACATGTCTATCTGACCACAGCTGCCAAGCGCCATTTTGTTTCCTCCCTGTCGTGATGCTGAGGCTTCATCTTGCCTAGCTTAGCTTTTAACCGTGAGCTAACCGTGAATTCTCAACTGTCAGCTCTCAGAAAAAATGTCATCTCTGCGTGTCATTATCATTTAATTTGCTTCTCAATACTTTGTCGTGGGCGAGAATGGGATGACCTTCAAGGGTGACAAGGTGGCCTGTTGCGTCGTCGTAAATGAACAGCTCGGGCTCGTCCAGCGATGCGAACGCTGGTGCGCGTGCACGTTTGATGCCCGTGAGAAAGGATGGCGTGCGCGCGAGTGAGTAGCTGCTCCTGAGCACGTAGACATCCTTGGTGGAGGAGGGGGCGGGGCCAAAAGATATACACTACTAGTGAGATTGTTGGGTATTTTTCAGGAGGTTTTCGAAATTTATGCATTGTTGACTGCTTGAATGAAGTCAATGGATGGCGCAGTGCAGAAATGGCGACTAAAGGCGCTGCGCAACAGGCTGCAACCCCCCCGCCCCCCTCCCATTTTTCCATTTGTGACTGCAGACGCCCCTGCTGCACTCGACCTGTATCATCCTCGGGGTTGCTTGTTTACGTGACAGTGAAGGTCTTTTGACTGTCAAGTCACACATTCTTGGAATTTAAAGGAGTCTGGAAAAAATTCCCCCCTCAAATTGCTAGATGCAAAATTGGGTGCACAAATCAATATAACAGGAGACGCAAAAAGGTCTCAAGAACGTATAATAGAAGGAATCAATAGGCCATTTTGTTTTGAAGCAGCCATTTTGTATACTTTATATTAATCATCCAATATTGGCAGGTTTAAACATGCAGTTAGCCTCATAGCATAATTGGTGTAGGCGTTTATGATGTAATTTGTCTCAGTTGATGTTTTCACAACACTTTTGGCGCTCATACACTATTCCGTGCTTGACAAAAGATAGCTGTTATTTGCTGAGCGTGTGTTTCCTGTTAGCTGACGCCGCCGCCTTTTGTCCACTTTTTATCGAGTGTAAACAAACAGCTACAACCTCGTCACATTCACCTGCATCGGGTGTTGTTTGTTACCTCACGGCGCTCCCTAAGCCGAGGATTAGCACGCAGGAAGAGCGGGGCCTGTTGGCCGGCCTCCAGGCCCGACTCACTTTGTCACCCCGTCAGCACACACATTTCTTTTTGTGCCGCCCGATCCATTGTCTTCGCATGAATGCCCCTCTCTGTGTGGAACTCCATGTGGAAGTTTACCAGACTGCGAACTAGTCCAAAACGTTGTCGTTAGCTAGACGTGGAGTCATCGAATCTCATTTGTATGTCAACATGGTTGTATTGATTTCCTCTTTGTTATAAATGACCTTCTGCGGTGGGCATCACAATGAAAGGTAACGATTAAACAGCATGAAAGAAAGATTGAATGAACGAGGCTGGGTTGCTGAGGAGAGCGCGGCGATCCCAGCAGCATCCCGTTACGTAATAGTAGCTCCGCCTCTGTCTGCTTGTGCAGCAGAGAGCTTGCGTAATCAATTATTTACGGCGGAGCACAGCGGGGGGGAGGGGGGAGGATAAAAGCGTGCTCGTCGGCACGTCCTGACTGCTTGCCGGATTCCCTTCAGTCACGAACTAGACGCCGTGTCAAAGTTGTCTTTTGAGGAACAGTCGGCCTAGAAGTAAAAATGCAGCTTTCTTCGGATGCTAGAAGTTGCCATGTTGGATGGGTGACATAAAGATAATGTTGTCTGTTTGTTTTCAGCCACCATGACTCACCAGTTCCCCGCGCTAACTCCTGCTCAGAAGAAGGAGCTGCAGGACATCGCCCTGAGGATCGTGGCCCCCGGCAAGGGCATCCTCGCTGCCGACGAGTCCACAGGTACGCCTCGGTTGCACGTGGCGAAGAAGAAAAAAAAGCCTGTCATAAAATGGAACTTCAAATTGTTTTAGGCAGCATGGCGAAGCGCTTCACCCCCATCGGCGTGGACAACACGGAGGAGAACCGCCGGCGCTACCGTCAACTGCTGTTCACGGCCGACGGGCGCATCGACAACTGCATCGGTGGCGTCATCTTCTTTCACGAGACGCTCTACCAGAACACCGACGACGGCACGTCCTTCTCCAAGCTCATCAAGGACCGTGGAATTGTCGTCGGCATCAAGGTGCGCACTCCAAATGGCTGCCGGCGGTGTCCATTTTGTCGTCCCATGGGTCTGCTCTTGAAAGGAATCACGCACACACGCACGCTCTCACAGTGTTGTGTCAACACGGGGTCAGGTTTCAAGAGCAGGCAGTTCGTTACATCCACCGCAAAAGTTATTTAACCTGCAAAACTTCAGTTTTATTTTTTTTCTGTCCATTAAAAAAATGTTGCACACAAAGGTTTGCCCATCCCTGATCTAAAGTGACTTTTTTCGCAGGTGGACAAAGGTGTTGTTCCCCTCGCCGGAACCAATGGAGAGACTACCACTCAAGGTCAGGGCGGGCGGTGCATAACACAGATAAATCGTCATCAACCATCTTCAGGTGATTGACTAGCGGATGTTTCTCTGCGTCGCAGGTCTGGACGGGTTGTCAGAGCGCTGCGCCCAGTACAAGAAGGACGGCGCTGACTTTGCCAAGTGGCGCTGCGTGCTGAAGATCAGCGATACCACACCCTCCGAGCTGGCTATATTTGAGAACGCCAACGTGCTAGCACGCTACGCTAGCATTTGCCAGCAGGTTGGTGGTTTTTTTTTGTTCATTTCCTTGTGTTTAGATAAAGGTGTGGTGGCGTTTTGGACACTTCTTTGGTAACCTTGTACGCTACTAATTGCAGAATGGCATCGTTCCCATTGTGGAGCCAGAGATCCTCCCTGATGGAGACCATGATCTGAAGCGCTGCCAGTACGTCACCGAGAAGGTAATCAAGCTCAAGTCCTCTTTTATGATCAGAAAGTAACAAAAGCGTGTCCGTCCACCTCGAGGTCCTGGCCGCTGTGTACAAGGCTCTGTCGGACCACCACATCTACCTGGAGGGCACCCTGCTCAAGCCCAACATGGTCACCGCCGGACACGCCTGCCCCACCAAGTACAGCAACGAGGAGATCGCCATGGCGACCGTCACCGCTCTCCGCCGCACCGTGCCTCCCGCCGTCACAGGTGAGACCCGACCGATGTCGCCGTCACCCCTTGCGCGTAGGCCTCGCCGCTCACTCGTCGTTGCCCCTCTTTAGGCGTGACCTTCCTGTCGGGCGGCCAGTCGGAGGAAGAGGCCAGTGTCAACCTCAACGCCATCAATACCTGCCCCTTGGCCAAGCCCTGGGCACTCACCTTCTCCTACGGCCGCGCCCTGCAGGCCTCAGCCCTACAGGCCTGGCGAGGGGACATGAGCAACGAGAAGGCCGCGACCGAGGAGTTCATCAAGCGCGCTGAGGTAGACGAAGGAAAAAGGTTGTCGACTTGGATTATTATTTTTTTAACGCATTTCGTTTCTTATTTTTCAGGCTAACAGCTTGGCCGCCCTGGGCAAGTACGAGTCCTCCGGCAGCGGTGGCGCAGCTGGGCAGTCCCTCTATGTGGCCAATCACGCCTACTAATAAGGAAACATGTGACCTAGTTAGTCTTATATCTGCTCTGCTATTAAAACCTGCGGCCCTTCCTCCCCACACACTTCTCTATCCATGCATCACTGGCCTGCGCTGTCTACTGAACTTCATTACGTTGATTAAAACATTAGGTGTTAAAAAGCAGAGAAGGAGCACACTGAAAAGAGAGCTGCTGTATTTTTATGATCAAACAAATCAAAACAGATGAAAGTATTTTGGAGGCGGGACCAACACAAAGAAATAGGCTTTTTGTCTCCTAGCATGTTGTGTGGGACCAAGCAATCAACATGGTGACATCGAGGAGACAATGTTGGTCTGAAAAGATGCAAGAGACTCCATTAATCAGTCAACTTTGTGTGTGTGTGCGCGTGTGTGTGTGTGTCCACGTTAGCTTTAAATTGCACAGTTTTAATGTATACGGTTGTGTGTAGCTGTCAATATTGTGTGTCATTCCCCTCTCCCCAGGATTGCAAAGAAGTTCATTAAAAATGATGCTTGGTTTGTGGGGACTCACTCACTGCTGTATTGGATCAACTGTGATTGTTTGTGTTGTTAATATTGTTCTTGAAGCACTCGCTGTGTCAAATAGTTAAGACAAATAAACTATATTAAACTAAATTGCATGTCTGCTTGTATTTTTCCGGGTAGTCTTTATTTTATATATTTTATGTTGCAACTTCACACAGTAAAGGCAAATTATTTGGCTAAGTGTGCATCCTTATTTTGTGAAATGGGTGGAATAATTTCTTCTAAAATATAATAAAAATAACGCTACCTCCTTGAATGTTAAATATATGCTATATTGGGTATTTTAAAATACAAAAATAAAAACTTTGGCCGTAAAGTGTTGCGTGGTGTCGCGAGAATATTGCACGACGTGACGTCACATATTTGAACACGTGACGTGTGACGTTGCGCACCCATTCATTTGCAGAAATGGCTACCGCGGAAGTGGGTGAGTACTTGCAGAGCGCTGCTTCTTTCACCTGTCAATATTAATTTCCATGTTTAGTCAACAGAGCAACTTGATTGGAGATTAATAATAAATAATCATATTTTGGATTAAGCTCTGTAGATGATTTTAAACACTATTTGTGGCCGTCGCGCTTTGAAGAAATCTGGCTAGCATCTAGAGAAACTAACCTCAAAGCTACCTTTCTTTTTAATGCCACAATTAATAACTTCCTGGGGATATTTTAATTCATTTTTTTTAGAGAAAAAGCGCAGCAAACTCGCCACCCTCTCTATCGTGGCCGTGGTCATCCTGGTGGGAATCCCTGTATGGTTGCGGACCACCACCACGTACCGCTCCTGGTTGCCCATGGCTCAGATTCAAGAGCTGGCTGAGCTGCAGGTCAGTCTTTGTTGTCTTTCTCTTCCCTCACCCTCTGCCTCATTTTGACATTTTAAAACGTTTTGCTTTGGACACGGTCATAGCTGCAACTGAGCACCGACGTGGAGGTGGTGTTTGTACGCGGGACGCTGACACCAGAACAGCAGAAGAAGCTTCCCCTGACGCGCACACTAGATGAGGACCATGAAATTGACAGTAAGTTACCAAGGAGCATCTTCATCTCCTAACCTTTCTTCAATGGCGTTTTGCATTAATTAAAAAAAATACTTTGCAGGAGAGACTTCTTTGACTTATAGGTATGAGATGCGTTTTCGTACTGCGACCATCATGGAGGAGGACGCCCTGAACCAGCCCACCGTTGATGGTCAGTCTCACAATTTGCTTTGTGGTTTGTCCTTTGAATCAAGGCCTCTTCTTTTTTTTTTGCAGCCATCGATCAGTCCTTGCACGCACTCAGCGAAAGTCCGTGCGGCTCTTTGGTGATTTACATAATCCCGCTATCGTCTTTGTTGCTGCCTCAGGTTCAAACTTTAAAGTCTCTTTTCCCCCCCAAAAAAAATTCTTTAGGTGTTGTATTGCATCATTAAAAAAAAAAAAAAAGTCATTTTCAGGAAGGAAAATCTTTCTGCTACAGGATGTGAGGGTTTACGTGGGCCAGCGACGGACAGCCCTACTTCGCGGCGGCGCCGAGACGACAGGGGGCAGGACACTGGATCAAGTCCTTGCCTACACAGAGACGCGGGTCAAGGAGGTGCTGCGGACGATTTCGTTCAGTCACGACGACATCACGGCCGCCCTCAGCGACAGAGTGCGACTCAGCCCGGGACGTCCACAAACCAAAGCTGACAGCATGAGAGCCATCAAGTCCAGTCCGGGTTAGGAGCGCGAGCTATACCTTCTAAAAAATACCGAATTCCTTGGTCACCATTTTGCAACTCTTTATAGGTTACGAGATCACCTTCAGCCTGCTGAATCCTGACCCCAAGTGGCACCGCGTGCATTGGGACATAGAGGGCGCCGTTTACACCTACGTCCAACCCATGCTCTCCAAACTCAGCCCCTTGGCCAATTTTAGCGTTGACTCTCAGGTTTGTTCTTCTGTATGGAATCGACCAGATGGTCAGAATATAATTGAATTATCAAATATGAATGAAATAATTTTCTAAAGCACATGTTGTGTCGGCAGATGGTGTCCTACTCCTTTCTGGGCGTCAACGCCAAATTCGACAACAACCACCGCGCCTACACGTTGAGCACCGACAGCCTCCCGCACGTTATCAATCCCGTCGAAGCTCGACTGGGTAACTCGATGTTTCCTTTGGATCGCCTTGACGTGAATGAACTTTTTTGACATTTTACACTCAGGCTCCAACGCAGCCTCGTCCAACCCGCTGCTCAACTTTCTGCTGTATGTTCCTGACAACCAACATATGCCGCTCTACATCCTCGATGAGCAGAAGCGACAGTTTCCCTCCAACGCCTTTCATTCGCCGCAATGGGGCGGAATCATGGTGAGAGATGATCTACGTTGCCGTTAACTGCTAACCCAAATATATCGACATTTAAGATTCAAATGTCTTCCTAGATATATAATGTATTCGGCTTCTATGGACCGGATATGCAAGCTTTCGACATCAACATCAACATGACCAAAGTGATGGGCGTCTTCCTCGCACAACTACGGTAACGTCACACGACTTTAAAGAATGACTCGACGTGAGTGACATCACAAACCCCGCCCCCAGGCTGCTACTGGGCGTGCATCCCTTGTCACCTCCCGCCGGATTCCTCTTGGCGCCGCCCGACAGCTCGGGCCTGTTAGACTGGGAACTGGACCGTCTCATGTGGAGTCGCACCGTGGAAAACATCGCCACGGCAACCACCACCATCACATCGCTGGCGCAACTGCTGGACCAGATCGAGAACATCGTCATCAACGATAACATTGCCGAGCAGGTGTGCATGCTATGAGAAAATATTTTTGACACATTAAAGTCACTTCTTTGCCACAGGTGGCGAATGCTGTGGCGTCACTGCGCCTGGCGAGCGCCGAGCTGGAGTCGGGCAACCTGGCCTTCGCCCTGCAGTACAGCAAGGAAGCCATCTTGGCCTCGGAGCGGGCCTTCTTCGACCCGTCCCTGCTCCACCTGCTCTACTTCCCCGACGACCAGAAGTTCGCCATCTACATCCCGCTTTTTGTTCCCGTGGGCGTGCCCGCTTTGGTGGCGCTGCTCCATATGCTTGTGGAGGCGATCCGCAAGCGTAGGGACAAGCATGCCAAGAAGGACTAAAGAGGTGGGTGAAGATTAAGTTAAGCTTTCCCTGAAGAATGCAAAAAACGACTTTTGGTTTTTTAAATTTGGAGAAAAGAACTAAAGGTACCCTACATGTTTTTTTTTATTGGACAGCAAAGCATTCTGGGGTCTTTTTCTACGTCAGGGATTTTGAATGCTTTTATTGAGTGCCCACTGGGACTGTTCAGCACTATTACTGGTCTACTTGCTAAATAATGTCTTTTTTCTTCTAAGTTATTGAAAATTAAAATCCTTATTTGTATTTACTTCAGACATGGTGTGATGAGACAGAAATAATTCTTCGTGTGCTATTTTGCACATTTTCAAGAGCCCACCCCCCCATAAGAAAGAATCCAGATGTCTTTTAATTGTTACTTTTGTGAGAATCTTTGCGCTTCTCCTGCCACTGTTTGTAGCGCATCCGACTTTTTTTGTATCCGAACTTGCCGATATCCACCATGAACACCCACGCCAGCCCGTACATCACTACGCCGCCCAGCTTCATCGCCAAACTAGTCCTGGGTGAGGTCAGCTCGCAGTAGAACAGGGCAGCGCCCACGCCCACCCGCACGGTGGCAAAAAGGAAGATGAAGAGCAGGTCGACGGCGTCGCCTAGCAGGCTGTCGTAGCGGCCCAGCCGGCGCAGGAACCAGCGGGCCTGCAGCAGAGGGTTGGTGAGCTCGCTGCCGAAGACGACAGCGCACGTCTCGCACGCCGACTCGCCCATTAGAAGCGCCAGCAGGATCCCGACGATGCTGGCGGCGTGGTGACCCATCATGACGGTGCCCTCGCCGCCGAAGCGTACGCACCAGGCCATGTCGAACAGGAAGTAGCCCAGACAGACGCACAGCGCGGACGTCTGAAGAGTCGTGTTTTCGCTACCTGGCAATGACAGTAACTTCTCAGTCCTGCCTAGCAACAATGCAAATAATGGCAAATGTGAACAAAAATGTCAAACCAGCATGTGTGAGGGGCCAAGGTCCATCCACAAAGACCACGTACGCCGTCAGCATCACAATGACGACGCCGTGCGTCAGTGTGACAAGTCGGCAGTTCCACTCGGGCCCGCGCTGAGGCGAGACCCGGCACAGTAACGCGTAGAGACCCGACCAGCCCGCCAGGCTGCTCAGAACCTCCAGCAGTACCATCGCCATCATAAACTCACTGGAATGGTAACAGATTTTCAGTAAATCTCAACCTGTTGGTACACAAGCTCCCTCTAGTGGTATTTGAACGAAACTGCCCAAATACAGTTCAGTTGTATTTAGCTTGAAAGGGCCACATAAATGTCATCAATTTAGACTGCAGTTCAATTTCTACATTAAAGGTTAGTTGAAAAACTCTCACCATAATGTTATGTTCCTTCATAAAGTAGCGTCAGGATGCTTGAAGATCATGTTTCTGACAGGAAGAACCTCGTGCACCACGCATCCCCATGTTCACCTTCTTCCAAAAGTGATCCTCTTAAAGGATTATTGTCTCTGCTTGTCTGCAAGCAGACACGGTGCTTGGAGCTCAACTCAGATGCAATGATCAGTTGATAGCTAACTATTAAATCTAAGTGGTTTTCTACTTTTATCCATTTTTATTCCATTTTAATAAATTTTGAATTATGAGAATAAAGAGGTCAGGAATAAATCTTGAATTTGAAATTCAACTATTCCGACGTGTGCTTTGACCCAGTATCTGGAACAGCAGGTGGCGGTAATTCCCCGTTAGGTGGCCAACCGCCGAACAATCCAAAAAGAAGAAGAACCCGATGACAAATGATAGTGATGTGCATTCCAGTGCATTTAGGTGAACTGAATCTTTAGAATCAGTTCACTCATAAGATTCGTTCAAATGAATCGTTCAAAGAACCCCCCCCTCCACACACAAACACACACACACAATGATACGGCTTTTTTTTTTTTAAATCCAGTGAAAACAACCCATACACATCAAACAATACAACTACCCCCCCCCCCAATTATTATATATAATAATAATTGGCTCGGGGTAATTAACATATTTCTTTGCTCAGTGGCCTTGTGTTAGAGCCTTGTGTCCGCAGATGGCCGAACACACCGGTAGCACCCCCCAAGAATTGCCACTCCGTTCTATTTCACTCTATACTACCAGGCTTCTCTGTAATCGTTCGCAAATAAGTTACGCCCTTCTCCTCAAATCTAGTCACAAATAGTAGTCACAAAGTCCAGGAGGGACATGAGCGGTCTCAGTTGAGCACTTGATACCAAGCACTTTCCCCGATTGCATTTGTTTATTTCTTCATTGAAGGGCTGCATGGAAATACAGTTCTCGTATACCTTTAGGTGCTTTGAATGACCACCTAAAAGAAAATCGAAATTTCTGTGCCACAGTGGCCGAATGGAATAATATTGGTCTGCAGTAGAGGAGAGGCGGGTTCGAGTCCCGCTCCGTGTAACATTTGGAAATGATACGGAATAACGTGCAAGACTCGACAGAATACGAGGCAAAGAGTTCTGCTCTCTAATATATTTATTTATATGTGTATATACTTACAGAAAGCCATGTGTGAGATTCGAACTCGGTTCTCCAGAACGCAAGGCAAAAGCTTTAACCACAAGACCATCACTGGATCTTAAGGCGATCAAGCAATTTTCTGTATTTGTAGATCAGTAGATCTATACACGTTAAATACATAAATATTTTTCGAAATTTTCATGGCAATATGGCCGAATGGTATAACACTTGGACTGGTACTCGGTCGCCCAGGGTTCGAGACCAGCTCTGTCTAACATTTACAAATTAAAGAAAGCGATGGCCAAGATTCGAACCCACATTGCCTGAACCACAGGCAAGAGCTTTAACCACCAGACCATCGGTGTATCTTGCAATAGCGTGGCAGTTGTTCTATATTTGTAGATCAGTAGTGCCATAGACGTTAAATACATAATAAAATTCGAAAATTTCATGGCAATGTGGCCGAACGGTATAACACTTGGCCTGGTACTCAGTCGACCAGGGTTCGAGACCAGCTCTGTCCACCAGTTATTCATTAAACAGAGCGTTGACCAAGATTCGAACCCGAGTCTCCTGAACTCAAGGCAAAAGCTTTATCTATTCGGCCACCTTAGACACAATTATACTTGCTCGCTTCTTTGTACTTAGCTGTTACCTTAGACTTTTCACGTCAATATTTGGGTACTTGAACTATCAATACGACCAAATCAGCTGACATTTCCAAGCAAGCTCTGGTTGAATGGTTAACGCCAGTGCCTCCGAAACCTAAGAACTATGGTTCGAGACTCGACCCTACCTAGGTTTTATACTTTGTCATTTTCCCCTTGCTTCCGCAGACGGCTACTTTTTTTTTTTCTTTCCTTTTGCTTGTTAATGACGTCATCACAAAATTACTATATAAGACGTCACAAACGCGACACTCGTTCTCTTGCTCATTTCTGACAGCGGCACGTCGTGCTGCTCCACCGGCTGCGCAGCACGCTTTTACACAACATGCTGCGTTTCAAAGGTAAGTCTTCACTATTCCTTAACCTTTTAAAACTAACTGCTTTTGCTCTCTTTCAGCGTCAACTCGCACTTTGGACGTGCTTAACACCTTGCTACCATGCAAGCTAAAAAGCGAGCGTTGGTAGAAAACTTCTCCGACCTTAAATTGCATCAAACGCAGTTTTGCTGCCCAAGGTAAGACAAAACGTTTGCAGAAATTCACAACAGAATCTAATCAAATTGTCTGTCTACAGGTGCGACGCTTCAAAACGAGCCTCAAGTAACCTCCTTTCTGTTCGAATAATGTGGATTTAATCAACTGCATCTAATTGTCCATTTCTGTCCACAGGTCTGCATCTGCAACAGAAGACTCAGATTGACTGCAAAAAAGGCAAAATTAACGTTTTTATTTGAAGGACAATTGACTACAGTACTTAACTTTTTTTTTTTTTTGTCTGCAGGTTTCAAAATGGCCGGCTTGCAGTCCTGAGAGCTTCATGAGACGTTTGCAAGTCTACTCTTGCTATCAAACAAGCTCGTATGAGTAAAAATGTAACACTCTGTGGGTTACAACGTTACCTTGTCTTTCAGGCCAACGAACTGAGGTTGGAGAGACGTTCAGAGCTGTTCCTGCCTGCCTTTTTCATTGGTGAAACACATGCACACTCATACATGAACAATTGTTTGACCAATTTATTTCAGGGTGTGCATTCTCTTCCCGTTTTGTCCACCAGGTGGAGCCAAAGGACCTGGTACCTACCTGCTGCAAGGATTGAAGTCAAAGCGCCAGGTTTAAAACCATTGCAATGACAAATTTGGCAAATGAAAGTGCTTGACCAGTTTGTTGTTTCAGGTGGTGCTGGTCCAGGCAGTCAGGAAACAAGGAGTCATGATCTTCCAGTCCTGGCAGGTGACTAAACTTTGCAAATGTGGCATGTTAAGAACACTAACCTGCTTTTTCTTTGTCTCAATGCAGTGCAGCTTCCAGTAAGAGTGCCGCAAAGACCCTTCACCAGCTAGGCCAAGAAATTCTCCAAAACCATGCCAAAGGTTTCAAGGCTGTTTCCATTTTCAGTGTTGCAAATCAACTTGCTTGACTGTTTCCGCATTTGTGTGCAGGTGTCAGTCCAGGAGAGGATCTGCAACATTTCAAAAGCTTTGCCTGATGTTTCTCATCTAATAAACAGCTTCACCAGAAGGTTCCTGTCTACAGTTAGAAATAAAAATGGTAACCCTAAATTGAGTCAGTGTCAATGTTCCTTTTCTTTACAGGCAGAAGTAGCAAATCCTGGTCCAGAAAGTGAAAAACCTGCCAGTTTGCGTCCATTCTGTGAGTTCATTCACCTGTCAGTGGAGTAGAAGCACCTGTGGCTCAAGCCAAACTGTAGCAGGAGAGTCACTTTCTGGACTTGGATTTTTCCCCTGTGGTTGTTGCAGGTGAAATGAAACATTCCTGGTATGCTACTTGCTAAAAGCTTCAAGTCGCCATCTTTTTGGCGGGGGGTACCTTCTTGCTGCCTGGAGAGCCCTCTGCTGGTAAGAGAAGGAAAGTACATTTCAGCCACCATGTTCCAAAATTTGAATGATTGTTCTTTTTGTGTCCAGGGTGGTGCACTATCAAGTACCTGCTTGCAGCGGTGGCCAAGGATCAGAGCACAGCAGCATGCTGGCACCACATTAGTTTTTGTTGCGTCCTTGACTCAAGTCAACCTGAGACGTGGACAATATTTGCACTTAAGGTAATATGCTCATCACTGCACAGTCCCCATGACAACTTAGTTCCTGAATTTTTTTTTCTTACGACAGGTCGCAAGGAACAAGAGCAGCTTTCTGGTCATGCAGATCTCAATACTTGATGCCTTTCCCACTGCTAAACTTTTTCCTGCACTAAACGTTGACTTAACTTTAGGCTTACAGTTTTCTTTTTGTCTTACCTCCAGGTGCAGACTCCTCATCCCACTGGCCGACCACTTCACCACTCGTCCCACTGGCCGACCACTTCACCACTCGTCCCACCTCACCACTTGGCACCGAGCAGACTACCATCCAACTGTTTTGTGATTGAATGTTTACTCTGCAAAAGAAATAAAGTTTGATTACAAAGAACACTTGAACTCAACTCTTTATTCTCAACTTTAAAAATATCTTAATTTAAAGGAATAAAACCCCAAAAACCTAAACGTTTTTCAGATTTTATTTTTCCGATTTTTTTTTTTTTTACCGGATTTTTTTCTGAAATTTTTTCCTGAAATTTTTTCCCCATATTTTTTTGGAATGAGGCGGGTCAAAGCTGGAATACTGCTTCATGATTGGCTGAGGGCTCAAAAAGTGGGTGGGGCAGTGAGAATGAAGGTCACAGATTGGTTGAAACGTGGGCGTGGTTATGCAAATGATGGGCCATGCGATTGGTGGGATCTAAAGTGGGCGTGGTCTCATTTATTTGAGGCAATCTGATTGGTCAGAATGGCAAATACTGCTTTTTGATTGGCTGTTGGAAAAGTGGGCGTGGCTATGCAAATTTACGCTGCGCTGTGATTGGTCAGCCTGAATTTGGGTAGAAGTAGGAGGCGGGGAAAGTGACACTTAGGTTTTTTAAGGCAGTTTTCAGTCTTGAGGTGAGCGTTGTCCTTGTGTCACTGCCATGAACATAGGTTTTTGACTATTACTCTATATCTCACATGACTCAAAGTGACAGGAGTCCTGTGAAATGGAGAGTAACACTCAAAATACCATGTCCATGGCAGTGACGGAAGGACACCGCTCACCTCAAGACTGAAGACTGCCTTTGAAAACCCAACTGCCACTGCAGCACCCACCAGGCATGAACATTTTCCAATGAGTGAAGCAAATCTGCGCATAAAAACACTAAGACTTGCATTCCAGTTGATTCATTTATATGACAGAAAAGCAGATTGAAAACATTTGAGCAGTCAATGTTTGTGTGAGACTAATATAGTTGCACACAAAGATTGGCATTGACAGGCCTTGCATGGAAGCAGCAGTGTTTGATGAGCTCAGGTGAGATGTCACTTACTACTGAGGACCACTAGGGGGAAGGTGAGCACATGCAAACAGCTGACATCTCTCACCCGGACAAAAACTAAGTGCCAGCTACTTCATAATATCATCACACACTTTTGGATGTGATTTTCAATGACACTAATGCAAACCAAGTTAGTTGAATACAAATCAAATGTATATTTCTGACGAACCTGGTTTGCATCAATTTAATTAAAAACACATCTAGAGGTGTTTGATGTTTAACTTGAGCAGTAGCTGGCACTTAGTTTTTGGCCCAGTGAGCGATGTCAGACGTTTGCATGTGCTCACCTTCCCCCTGGTGGTAGGCACTGTGTGCCATTAGAAGTGACATGCAATGAGCACCTCAACCAAGGTTTCAAAGTCCTCAAAATAAAGACTCGTTTTATGTGCCAAAAGTTCTTTTTATTAAACTATTTCTTTGACAGCTTTAATTATGGACTCTACTATTTTTAACACTAACATCGAATATCACAAACTATGAAAGGACCGAAACAGTAATGGAATACGCAACTATAGAGCATTAGCGCCCTCTGCGGGAAACATGTTGTACTGCACCCACCCCACACAATGCCATGTCTTGACCACAACTTCTGAAACTAATGGCCCATCTGCTGTTACCCACTACCTAATTCACGTGGAAACCGTCAAATAACTCAAAGCACGGATTGAATTATCTTTATAAAATAATATTACGTCTCAGACTTGTTCATGATCTTCTCTAGTCACCGAAGGGATACTACTCCATATAAAAAAAAAAAAAGAAGGAAACACAACATGCAGTACCTTTCGAAAATATGTTGGCGTCTAGATGTTCTGATAGACGACCAGCAACCGACGTTGAGCCTCAACTCTTGTAGTTTGGAAATCAGCTTTTGCGTGGAAAACATACAAAACAACATGGAGGTCAAACGCTTTTTCCTAATTAACGTTTGATCGACAGCTGAGTGGTAGTTGTGGGCGGGGTCGCTGACAAGCCACCTTTGTTGATATTGTTCTAGGATAGCTAGCTAGCTAGCGAGCAACAAACAAACTCGAGGAGCTCGTGTCGTAATGATGCTCCTGCATATTGAATGAATATTTATTTCGAACATGATTTAAAGAATAAAAAACAATAAAATACAAACAATATACATCACTGTTCGAAAAGGAGTAGGAAGAAGCCTAAGCTTATCATGTCCTACCCCTCTCCATCACTTAGTTCCAAGTGAGTACATTAAGTTTCAAGATTAAGTAATTTTTATTCACCATGTTTGAGCGTGCCAAACAAGGAATTTGACTTCGATACATCACAGCCTCTGTTCAACATTTAAGTGACAAACAACACTCAGGACATGTGTGAAAAATGACAAATATTCTCAAACATCCCCTGATTTTAAACTTCCAAAAAACTGCCCGTTTATGAGCCAAATGTTCTTTTTGTTAAACAATTTCCTTGACAGCTTTAATGATGCACTCCCTTATTTTTAACACTTTACTTAACATCGAATATCACAAACTATGAAAGGACCGAAACAGTAACAGAATACTCAACTATAGAGCATTAGCGCCCTCTGCGGGAAACATGTTGTACTGCACCCACCCCACATAATGTCTGTTGACCACAACTTCTGAAACTAATGGCCCATCTGCTGTTACCCACTACCTAATTCACCTGGAAACCGTCAAATAACTCAAAGCACGCATTAAATTATCTTTACAAAATAATATTACGTCTCATTTGACTTGTTGATGATCTTCTCTAGTCACTGAAGGGATAATACCCCATATAAAAAAAGAAGGAAACACAACATGCAGTACCTTTCGAAAGTATGTTGGCGTCTAGATCAGTGGTTCTTAACCTGGGTGAGTCGGCTTCAGGGGTTCGGTAGAGATTGCCATGGCCGATGGCCGAACACACCGGTAGCACCCCCCAAGAATTGCCGCTCCGTTCTATTTCACTCTATACTACCAGGTTTCTCTGTAATCGTTCGCAAATAAGTCACGCCCTTCTCCTCATATCTAGCCACCAATAGTAGTCACAAAGTCCAGGAGGGACATGAGCGGTCTCAGTTGAGCACTTGATACCAAGCACTTTCCCCGATTGTATTTGTTTATTTCTTCATTGAAGGGCTGGATGGAAATACAATTCACTCGTATACCTTTAGGTGCTTTGAATGACCACCCAAAAGAAATTCGAAATTTCTGTGCCGCAGTGGGCGAATGGAATATTATTGGTCTGGAGTACAGGAGAGGCGGGTTCGAGTCCCGCTCCGTGTAACATTGATACGGAATAATGTGCAAGACAGAATACGAGGCAAAGAGTTCTGTTCTGTAATACATTTATTTATATGTGTATATACTTACACAATGCCATGTGTGAGATTCGAACTCGGTTCTCCAGAACGCAAGGCAAAAGCTTTAACCACAAGACCATCACTGGATCTCAAAATCAACCAGCAATTCTATGTATTTGTAGATCAGTCGACCTGTTCACGTTAAATACATAAATATTTTTCGAAATTTTCATGCCAATGTGGCCGAATGGTATAACACTTGGACTGGTACTCGGTCGACCAGGGTTCGAGACCAGCTCTGTCTAACATTTGCAAATTAAAGAAAGCGATGGCCAAGATTCGAACTCAGATCGCCGGAACCAAAGGCAAGAGCTTTAACCACCAGACCATCACTGGATCTTAAAATGAACAAGCATTTTTATATATTTATAGATTAGTCGACCTGTTCACCTTAAATACATAAATATTTTTCGAAATTTTCATGGCAATGTGGCCGAATGGTATAACACTTGGCCTGGTACTCAGTCGACCAGGGTTCGAGACCAGCTCTGTCCACCAGTTATTCATTAAACAGAGCGTTGACCAAGATTCGAACCCGAGTCTCCTGAACTCAAGGCAAAAGCTTTATCCATTCGACCACCTCAGACACAATTATTCTTCCTCGCTTCTTTGTACTTAGGTGTTACCTTAGACTTTTCACGTCAATGTTTGGGCACTTAAACTATGAATACGAACAAATCTGCTGACGTTTCCAAGTAAGCTCTGGTTAAATGGTTTACGCCAGTGCCTCCGAAACCTAAGAACTATGGTTCGAGACTCGACCCTACCTAGGTGTTATACTTTGTCATTTTCCCCTTGCTTCCGCAGACGGCTACTTTTTTTTTCTTTCCTTTTGCTTGTTAATGACGTCATCACAAAATTACTATATAAGACGTCACAAACGCGACAATCGTTCTCTTGCTCATTTCTGACAGCGTCACGTCGTGCTGCTCCACCGGCTGCGCAGCGCGCTTTTACACAACATGCTGCGTTTCAAAGGTAAGTCTTCACAATTCCTTAACCTTTTAAAACTAACTGCTTTTGCTCTCTTTCAGCGTCAACTTGCACTTTGGACGTGCTTACACCTTGCTACCATGCAAGCTAAAAAGCGAGCGTTGGCAGAAAACTTCTCCGACCTTAAATTGCATCAAACGCAATTTTGCTGCCCAAGGTAAGACAAAACGTTTGCAGAAATTCACAACAGAATCTAATCAAATGGTCTAATATCTGTCTACAGGTGCGACTCTTCAAAACGAGCCTCAAGTAACCTCCTTTCTGTTCGAATGTGGATTTAATCAACTGCATCTAATTGTCCATTTCTGTCCACAGGTCTGCATCTGCAACAGAAGACCCAGATTGACTGCAAAAAGGCAAAAATCACGTTTTTATTTGAAGGACAATTGACTAAAGTATTATTTGTTTTTTTTGTCTGCAGATTTCAAAATGGCCGGCTGGCAGTCCTGAGAGCCCCGACTTGACGAGAGGTTTGCAAGTCTACTCTTGCTATCAAACCATCTCGTATGACTGAGAATTTAACACTATGTATGTTAAATTTAACGTTACCTTGTCTTTCAGCCCAACAAACTGCGGTTGGAGAGAAGTCCAGAGCTTCCCCTGCCTTCATTCTTCATCGGTGAAACACGTGCTCACTTTCATACATGAACAATTGTTTGACAAATTTATTTCAGCGTGTGCATTCTCTTCCCGTTTTGTCCACCAGGTGGAGCTAAAGGACCTGGTACCTGTCCCTTACATGGATTGAAGTCAAAGCGCCAGGTTTGAACCTATTGCAATGACAAATTTGACAAATCAAAGTGCTTGACCAGTTTGTTGTTTCAGGTGGTGCTGGTCCAGGCAGTCAGGAAACGAGGAGTCATGATTTTCCTGTCCTGGCAGGTGACTAAACTTTGCAAACGTGGCATGTTAAGAACACTAACCTGCTTTTTCTTTGTCTTAATGCAGTGCAGCTTCCAGTAAGAGTGCCGCAAAGACCCTCCACGCCAAAGGTTTCAAGGCTGTTTCCACTTTCAGTTTTTCAAATCAACTTGCTTGACTGTTTCCGCATTTGTGTGCAGGTGTCAGTCAAGGAGAGGCTCTGCAACATTTCAAGAGCTTCGCCTGATCTTTCTCATCTAACAAACGTCTTCAGCAGAAGGTTCCTGTCTACAGTTAAAAATAAAAATGGTAACCTTGAATTGAGTCAGTGTCAATGTTCCTATTCTTTACAGGCAGAAGTAGCAAATCCTGGTCCAGAAAGTGAAAAAAGCCTGCCAGTTTGCTTCCATTCTGTGAGCTCATTCACCTGCCAGTGGAGTAGAAGCACCTGTGGCTCAAGCCAAACTGTAGCAGGCGAGTCACTTTCTGGACTTGGATTTTCCCCCTGTGGTTGTTGCAGGTGAAATGAAACATTCCTGGTATGCTACTTGCTAAAAGCTTCAAATCGGCATCTTTATGGCAGGGGTACCTTCTTGCTGCCTGGAGAGCCCTCTGCTGGTAAGAGAAGGAAAGTACATTTCATTTCAGCCACCATGTTCCACAATTTGAATGATAGTTCTTTTTGTGTCCAGGGTGGTGCACTATCAAGTACCTGCTTGCAGCGGTGGCCAAGGATCAGAGCACAGCAGCATGCTGGTAACACATTAGTTTTTGTTGCATCTTTGCCTCCAAGTCAACCTGAGAAGTGGACAATATTTGCACTTAAGGTAATATGCTCATCACTGCACAGTCCCCATGACAACTTTGTTTCTATATATATTTTCTGACAGGTCGCAAGGAACAAGAGCAGCCTTCTGGTCATGCAGCTCTCAATACTTGATGCCATGAACAACAAATGTTTCCCACTGGTAAGTTTCATGCTAAACTTTTTCCTGCACTAAACGTTGACTTTACTTTAGGCTTACAAGTTTCTTTTTGTCTCACCTCCAGGCGCAGACTCCTCGTCACACTGGCCAACCACTTCACCACTCGTCCCACCGGCCGACCATTTCACCACTCGTCCCACCGGCTGACCACTTCACCACTTGGCACCGAGCAGACTACCATCCAACTTCTGTTTTGTGATTGAATGTTTACTCTGCAAAAGAAATAAAGTTTGATTACAAAGAACACTTGAACTCTTAACTCTTTATTCTCAACTTTAAATATATCTTAATTTAAAAAAAATAAACCCAAAAACCTAAAAAATTTTTCAGATTTTATTTTTCCAATTTTTTCCAGAATTATTTTTTCTGAATTTTTTTTTCTGAATTTTTTTCCACATTTTTATGAAATGAGGCGGGGCAAAGCTGGAATACTGCTTCCTGATTGGCTGAAGGCTCAGAAAGTGGGTGGGGCATGGAGAATGAAGGTCAGAGATTGGTTGAAACCTGGGCGTGGTTATGCAAATGAGGGGCCATGCGATTGGTGGGATATAAAGTGGGCGTGGTCTCATTTATTTGAAGCAAACTGATTGGGCAGAATGGCAAATACTGCTTTTTGATTGGCTGTTGGAAAAGTGGGCGTGGTTATGCAAATTTACGCTGCGCTGTGATTGGTCAGATCTAATTTGGGTAGAAGTAGGAGGCGGGGAAAGTGACACTGGTTTTTTAAGGCAGTTTTCAGTCTTGAGGTGAGCGTTGTCCTTGTGTCACTGCCATGGACATGGGTTTTTGACTGTTACTCTCCATCTCACATGACTCAAAGTGACAGGAGTCCTATGAAATGGAGAGTAACAGTCAAAAACCCATGTCCATGGCAGTGACGGAAGGACAACGCTCACCTCAAGACTGAAGACTGCCTTTGAAAACTCAACTGCCACTGCAGCAACCACCAGGCATGAACATTTTCCAATGAGTGAAGCAAATCTGCTCATAAAAACACTAAGACTTGCATTCCAGTTGATTGATTTATATGACAGAAAAGCAATTTGACAACATTTGAGCAGTCAATGTTTGTGTGAGACTAATATAGTTGCACACAAAGATTGGCATTGACAGGCCTTGCATGGAAGCAGCAGTGTTTGATGAGCTCAGGTGAGATGTCACTTACTTCTCATGACCACTAGGGGGAAGGTGAGCACATTGAAACAGCTGACATCTCTCACCGGGACAAAAACTAAGTGCCAGCTACTGCATAACATCATCACACACTTTTGGATGTGTTTTTCAATGACACTGATGCAAACCAAGTTAGTTGAATACAAATCAAATGTATATTTCTGACTAACCCGGTTTGCATCAATTTAATTAAAAACACATCTAGAGGTGTTTGATGTTTAACTTGTACAGTAGCTGGCACTTAGTTTTTGGCCCAGTGAGCGATGTCAGACGTTTGCATGTGCTCACCTTCCCCCTGGTGGCAGGCATTAGAAGTGACATGCAATGAGCACCTCAACCAAGGTTTCAAAGTCCTCAAAATAAAAAGACTCGTTTTACGTGCCAAAAGTTCTTATTAAACTATTTCTTTGACAGCTTTAATGATGCACTCTCCTATTTTTAACACTTTATTTAACATCGAATATCACAAACTATGAAAGGACCGAAACAGTAATGGAATACGCAACTATAGAGCATCAGCGCCCTCTGCGGGAAACATGTTGTACTGCACCCACCCCACATAATGTCTTTTGACTACAACTTCTTAAACTAATGGCCCATCTACTGTTACCCACTACCTAATTCACCTGGAAACCGTCAAATAACTCAAAGCACGCATTAAATTATCTTTATAAAATAATATTACGTCTCATTTGACTTGTTGATGATCTTCTCAAGTCACCGAAGGGATACTACTCCAGATAAAAAAAAGAAGGAAACACAACATGCAGTACCTTTCGAAAATATGTTGGCGTCTCGATGTTCAGATAGACGACCAGCAACCGACGTGGAGCCTCAACTCTT
Source organism: Syngnathus scovelli (assembly GCF_024217435.2). Lineage (NCBI taxonomy): Eukaryota > Metazoa > Chordata > Actinopteri > Syngnathiformes > Syngnathidae > Syngnathus > Syngnathus scovelli. Next base: position 3,358,284 of record NC_090861.1, read on the forward strand.
GTAGTTTGAACATCAGCTTTTGCGTGGAAAACATACAAAACAACATGGAGGTCAAACGTTTTTTACCTAATTAACGTTTGATCGACAGCTGAGTAGTAGTTGTGGGCGGGGTCGCTGACAAGCCACCTTTGTTTATATTGTTCTACGATAGCTAGCTAGCTAGCTAGCGAGCAACAAACAAACTCGAGGAGCTCGTGTCGTAAAGATGCTCCTGCATATTGAATGAATGAATGAATGAATATTTATTTCGAACATGATTTAAAGAATAAAAAACAATAAAAAACAAACAAACAATATACATCACTGTTCGAAAAGCAGTAGGAAGAAGCCTAAGCTTATCATGTCCTACCCCTATCCATCACTTAGTTCCGAGTACATTAAGATTCAAGATTAAATAATTTTTATTCGCCATGTTTGAGCGTACCGAACAAGATATTTGACTTCGATACATCACAGCCTCTGTTCAACATTTAAGTGACTAACAACACTCAGGACATGTGTGAAAAATGACAAATATTCTCAAACATCCCCTGATTTTAAACTTCCAAAAAACTGCCCGTTTATGAGCCAAATGTTCTTTTTGTTAAACAATTTCCTTGACAGCTTTAATGATACACTCCCTTATTTTTAACACTTTACTTAACATCGAATATCACAAACTATGAAAGGACCGAAACAGTAACAGAATACGCAACTATAGAGCATTAGCGCCCTCTGCGGGAAACATGTTGTACTGCACCCACCCCACATAATGTCTTTTGACCACAACTTCTGAAACTAATGGCCCATCTGCTGTTACCCACTACCTAATTCACCTGGAAACCGTCAAATAACTCAAAGCACGGATTGAATTATCTTTATAAAATAATATTACGTCTCAGACTTGTTCATGATCTTCTCTAGTCACCGAAGGAATAATGAAAATGCGAATCACTCACTCACTGAACGGGAAATGCAATTCACAACTCGTTCGTGAACGGGAAGGTCCGTCATTTTCTTCTTCGTTTTGTTTTACGGCGAGGTGGCACCAGTTCAATGGGCATTACCGACACCTACTGGTTGAAGTCATATGAACTGAAAAAAGAACGAATCACTGTAGGAAGTAATTCGTTCACTCTCGTTCACTGAATAGATTCGTTTCTTTGAACAAATCGTTCACTCACGAGCCAACACTAACAGATGAGACGAAGAAGAAAGGAAAGCGGAATTAGAAACATTTCTCTTCCGGGTTGAATGTGCCGGTACGTAAATAAACACGCAAGGATGCCATTGGAAAATGTAATCGTTTAATCAAGTTTTTCTTTCTGAATAAAACACATGAAAGGTGGAAAGTAAGTCCATCGTGTTCCGTGAGCGTGCTTTTGTAGAAAAAAAGCTTAGTTGCCTGCTGGTACGCAAGCAGCATTTCATTTACACTAAGTTCTTACTATCTATAAAATAATTTTATTTAAATGCCCCTCACTCGGTAAATAAAGCTTTTGTGTGTGTGTGTGTGCATGTTTTTTTTATCCAATAAAAACAATTATTTCTGATATACATTTTTAGCATTATATACAAAGCAGGTCATATTGCTTGTTAAACCTTGTTAATTGATGTTTTGCAGTTGAGCATCATGTCTCTTCCACGAGCTCGACGGCGCCTCCTCTCCTCCTTTAAATTCTACTCTTGCGGCCACGCAACCTTCAGCAACGCTTCAAACCCGCAGGAGAAACCCGGCAGCAGCAGCAGCCCGGTCTTCCAGTACGTGGGTCAGCACAAGAAACCCAGCCACAAAGTGTTCGTATGGGGCTTCAGCTTCACGGGAGCGCTGGGCATCCCCAGTTTTGTGCGCCCCGACAGCGGCAGGAAGAAGCCACGCAAGTATCAGCTGACGCCTTACCGACTGGAGACAGAAGACAGGGTAAGAACAAATACACACATCCCGCCCCCAGCTGGAGTTGTGTAAACAGTGGCGCTATTTTGTTTTAGATTTCATCTGCCGCCTGCGGTTATGGCTTCACTCTCCTGGCGTCCGCCACTAAAGATGTAACCAAGCTTTGGGGCGCCGGCCTCAACAAGGACTCGCAGCTCGGCTTTCAGCGCTCCCGGAGCAATCGGGGTAAGATTCGGAATCCCCTTCAACCGTTCAGAAACAGATCATCCATAATTCATCCATTTTGTGTGTTCAGATCAGAGTTACGATTACGTCTTGGAGCCGTCGCCTGTACAGCTGCCCCTCCGAGAACCGCAGAAAACACGCGTAACGCAGGTGTCATGTGGACGGGCGCACGCGCTCGTGCTCACCGATCGCGAGGGAGGTCAGTCCCCGCCTCTTGTGAATGTTAATTAGCATCCAGATGCTGTCAATCATTTCTTGCAATCATACTTTTAAGTGATTGTTGTTCCTCTCAGTCTTCAGCATGGGCAACAACGCTTACGGCCAGTGTGGGCGACATATCGTGGAAGACGAAGCTTACAGGTGTGCGAGAGCGTCTCGCAATAATGGCGGCGTTTTTTTTCCAAAGCTGACGTTTGGTTGCTTCTTCACAGCGGAAGTCACATGATTCACAAAATAAAAGGCGTGGATGGCCGCGTGGTGCAGGTGGCGTGCGGACAGGACCACAGCCTCTTCCTAACGGAGACGGGGCGGGTCTACGCCTGCGGGTGGGGAGCGGACGGGCAGACGGGTCCGTTTGGATTTCTACGTATACATCATTGTACAGTTTCTCATAATGAGGACACTCATGAGGTTGGTGCTTGCAGGTCTGGGGCACCACAACGTGTGCTCTACCCCGACCGAGGTGCTGGGGGAGCTGTCGGGGGTGAAGGTCCAGCAGGTCAGCACGTACGCTGACTGCAGCCTGGCCGTGTCTGTCGACGGGCACCTGTATGGATGGGGGAACTCGGAATATCTTCAGCTGGCCTCCGTCACAGACACCACCCAGGTGAGCATGACCATAGCGCCGGAAATATTTTTACCTTGGGAACCCGCCCCTCCCTCACGGCTCCAACTTTGGTTTCCAGATCAACTCCCCTCGTCGGTTGCCTCTGCCAGGCTGCGGTCGGGTGGTGCAGGCTGCATGCGGAGGCACGCAGGTGGCTGTTCTGAATGGTTAGTCAGTCCAAACTAAAAAAAAAAAAAAAATCCCTCTACATATTGCATTTTATCTCTTCTGGTTGTCTAATTAGTATTTTTTTTACCTTCAGAAAAAGGCGAGGTATTTGTTTGGGGGTATGGGATTTTGGGGAAAGGCCCCTTGCTGTCAGAGTCCTGCTCCCCAGAGATGATCCCCCCCTCCCTGTTTGGACGCTCCGACTTTAACCCCTCTGTCGCCGTCACCAAGATCCGATGCGGCCTCAGTCACTTCGCTGCCGTTAACGGTAAAATCGTGGCTCTCTGCAAATTGACGCAAGGATAAACGGCTCACTTGATGTTTTTTTTTTTTATGGTTACAGATCGTGGCGAGCTCTTCGTGTGGGGAAAGAACCTCCGAGGGTGTTTGGGTATCGGGAAAAAAGATGACCAGTTCTTCCCATGGAGAGTAAGGGAGGGGTCGGGGGGGTGTCAACAAACAAGAATTAAATAAATGTTGGAATAAAATAGAAATAGAGTGCCATTATTATTCAAATAAATACATTTTGATGTCCAATTTGAGTGAAAACAAAATGTAACTGTAATGTATGTGTTACTGGTTTCAGGTTACTGTTCCCGGTCAAGTGGTGGATGTAGCGTGTGGTGTGGACCACATGGTGGCGCTGGTCAAGTCCCTCCTCTGAGTAGGAATAAAAAGCATCTTTGAGCTCCAAAGTGGAAAGGACATTTTAAATGCAACATATGTAAACTAAAAACTTTGTACATGTTTGTAAAATAAATCACCTCGTGCATGACTAAGTTTGCCCTCTTGATTTATTTTCAAACTGTAGAGTTGTTGCTAGGAAGGATTCGTAGGGCACTAGGGCAAATAAATATCACCATGGAGTTTGAAACTTCTCAACTTATCTTGTTTTTCTTGCACAGAAGTCGCCGGCAGTGCGACTCTTGAGTGTGTGCTTTCGCAGTAGGCCTCGTTGTTGTTTTATGCAAAGCGTGCGGAGCGCGATAGGACGCGCCGCAATGTATGCAAATGAGCCTCTCGGGCACAAGCGCCGCACAGGTGAGCCTTCCTCCACTCTGGAAAATGACAAAGTAAGTCAGTTGTCGAGACGGATTTGGCATTCTTGCATCGCTAAACAACACTTGAGGTAAGTTTCTCCCCCTTCCAAAATCAAAAATGAACTGACTCACTTTTGCTGTGCTTTGCTGGGAGTCTCCTTCCATGAATATTATAAGCAGCACATGATGTGGTGATGGTGGCGGTGAGAGCTCATTAGAATAAAGTGTAGGTGATTTTCCTGAGCCTTGTCCTGTCGAAATGATGTAGGAAAATCAGCTGAATTGTATTTTGTCATCGCAGGTCAGGAAGATGAGCGCAGATACTCTGGAGCAGTCGGGGACTCAGGGGGAGCAGACAAGTGAGGCCGTCTTACACTCTTCTTTGTCCGCATGATTCGTAAAATGAACTCACGCTCGTTCGTTCATTTAGAGATTCGTTAAGATGTTTATCGGGATGATTAATCTATTCGGGATTGTGTGAAACTAAAGTTATTTTCTTGGGAGTAGTCTGAACGTAAAATATAAATAAGAGTCAGTTGAAAAGAACGATACATTTAAGAATGGTACTATTCCAAAATTTTAATACGTATATTAAGTATAATATATGATTGTGTGTACATGTGTATATATTCTGGGTACATACAATGTGCATAAATATATATATTTATTTATACATACACAGGTATATAATGATCTAAAATCATGCCGCACAATCAATAATTCATCAGCGCTGTTGCGAAGTCTGTGATTTATTTTAATTGTCATTTTGCATGCTGTTTAACCGTTTTATTCATGAAGTCAATTTTCAATTGAAAGTGGGGAAGGTGTTTGTTTGTAGACACCTCACAGGCAGATTCAGTGAAATCATTTATGACGTTATAATGAGGATTTATATTAGGCTTCTGGTTCCTCGATGTTCCTAATAAATTGACACGAGTGGTTATGATAGAGGAAAATCCTGTGTGCCCTGCTCAAGTATTCCTCGGTGCATGTTTAATCATAACTTGACGGAAATGAAAAGAAAAATCTTCAAAAAGGAGCCACTAAAGCTTTACTGTCAAACTGACTCATTAAAAAAAAAAGTTTCAGTTTTCGAAATTATAAAACCTATCACGAGGATAACCATGGAAAGAAATATAGTCGGTATAAATAAAAGAAAAACCTCATCATTTTATGAAAAAAAAGTTCACGTTTAATACAAACACAGCAGACAAAAGAAAATTAATCATCATCGTAAACAATCCATCATTTTGTCACAGCAAAGCATAATGCTAACATGCTAACATAAAACCATCTTTTAGTGAAGCCCCAGTTAATACATAAAAAAGAAATGTGTGTGTGTGTCCAAACAAGGATCCCTTTGACCCATGGAGAACTCGCTGCGGGCAGACAGCCTTTGTCTGTGCGTGTGTGTGCGTGTGTGTGTGTATAGTGGCAGTTGGTCGCCATAGCAGGATGGCCCCGAGGCCTGTTTGCTGAGAAATGCCGGCTGCCTCGCGGCTGAGGACGGCAACAAAATACAAAACAATAAATGGGAACTGTCAACAGAAATGCAGAACTTCCCTTTCAAACAATGGCCAAGCGTGTGCGAGCCAGAAAAACGTGTAAATGCATTCCATTTCTTAGAATAGATATCAAATTAATATCGGAGAGGTTATCGGAATCCATTCATTTACAGTCATACTAAAAATATAAACGAGGTCCAAGATGGCGGATACTGTGAATTGAGCCCGCCCCTCTGCTTGGAAGAACAAATATGTATTCTTTTTCGACCAATATAATTAAATCATCGTTAAAAAGGTGCCAGCCCTCGCCTGGAGTGAAGGCTGGCTGGATTGCATTGATGTTTTTCCAAAATATTTTTTTTCATGCTAATCGAGTCTTTGATCAGAATGTTTGCATTCAGTTTTTTTGGGGAAAAATATTTTATCCTAATTGGAGCGCTTCCAGCGAAGGTGTGTGATTATTCGGAGATATATACATGAATAAATACTTATTTAGATACGGAGTCACACCCGAGTTGTGTTGCAACGTAAGAAATTAACTACTCGCTAATATAAATTTGGGACTTTTTAATTGTTTTGTCGAGTTAAAGTTGATAAAATATTTAGATCTGCGGTCCATGTAATAAAGCAGTGGAAATGTTTGCCATTATTTATATCAGGAATGTTAGCATTAAAAAAAATGCATGTTAAATTAATTGGCATTTAAAATAAATGTCACATTTATTTTCATATTTACTCAAACCAGTGTTGTCCAAAGTCACCCATTTCAATATTCATTTTTAATGTCCTTTATGATGCTAATTTTAATGTGGCTCTTCCTCACAATGCAAATATTAAAATATATCACTCTCAACAACAGCAAAGTATTTTAATGTCAGCTTTTTTTAAATAATAAAATCCTCAATAACTTATTAAATCATGCAAATATTTTCTGGGGGTAAAAATGCTTTCTTAAATGATTTATCATGATTATATGCATCTTTTTCAATAATAGTTTTCAATATATTTTTGTTTTGTTACATTGTACTCTACTGAAGTTTTAAAACAAATGGAATTTTTTAAAAAAAATCTTAAAAAGAACTTTTTTTCTACTATTTTTTAACTTAGCATGCTAAGTTGAAATAAAATTAAAAATTAAATTAAAAATAAGTTAAAATAAAATAAAAAAAATAACTAAAAATAAGTTTTTTTCTACTATTTTTTTTAACTTAGCTAAATTAAAAAATATCTAACAAAAAAATATTTTTTTACTTTTTTTGTCGTGCGTGTGTGTGTGTGTTCGAAGTCAGCAAAAGTCAAATTTGCATTTCATGGTCATTTTCATACTGGAACTTTGCCATCTGGGCTGCTTGTCCTCAGGGTGGGGCGGGTGGGGGCGACATTTGACACGGTGGGGGCGAGTGTTCGGGTGTTGGGGTTGTTGCTGTATTTGCATGACGCTACGTTAGTGTCTCTCCCGTCACGCACGCACATCCATTTGACATTCAAATGGCGACACACCCACTAAAGTCACTCTCCTCCTCGTCCATCAGCATCCTCACAGTATAAACATCTCCACGTCCGTTTGTCTGTCTCCCTTCCAATGAATTCAAATCAGTTGTGATTGCGCAATCCCATCGAGATACAATCGAGTGAAATTTCCCCAGATTGACTGCGCACATAAAAAAAAAAAAAAAACATTTTAATCATGTTTACTCTCCTTGTCCTTTCAGAGCTCAAAGGATCCGGATTCCACCGACCAGTAAGTATTTTAGATTCATTCAAACCCTTCAAATCCAAGAATGCCCGTTGGAGCTAAGCATCAACGATATTGACAACGCCATTGCCCAATAAACTAATTTTTTTGGGCCAACTAACATCCTCAGGACAAACCAGCAGCAAAGACCCCACCCACCACACCCCCCATGTCAATAATGACTCTCCTCCTCTCAGCACTCCTGAATCACCTCAAATAGTTTGCAGCTATTTGGATACTTCTCCAAACACTTTTTTGGCAGCCGGGAATTTTTGTTTCCACGTTATTTTTTTTTTCCCTCTAGGAAGTGCCACAGCTTTCTGCTTAGTGTGTGTGTGTGTGTGTGTGTGTGTGTCTATTTGCATAATGGCTCGCCTGAAGGGAGGGAGTATGTCACTCGTTGCAACTTGTATAGCGACCAAACTGGTCCTGAAGTGAAAATATATATACACACACACACGCACACACACTCATGACCTAAAAGCATGCACTGTACTTTTCGTAGGATTTGTCATTTTTTGCTGTGTGTGTGGAATTATTACAGATCAAGACCGAGGACATCAACGACTCATCCCACCTGATTTCCTCGCTGAAGACATGTCACATGACGCAAAGTCCGTCCATGCACGCTTCGCACATGACTGGGGTAAACGGAAATAATGATTAGACGTGAGAAAACATTGTTTACATTGGTTTCAACTGTCGCCATGGCGATCAGGACCTGACGTCCCTGCACAGCATGCACAGCATGGTCCTGATGCCCCCGTCTCACCTGTCGTCTCCGTCCCCCTTCCTGCTGTCCCAGAACGCCCCTAGTCATCAAGGTAACCACCACCGCCACAAAAACTCACCCTAAAACCAAAACCTGGTTCTAAACTTCCACCACAGCTCTTCTGCAGCAGAATCTGATGTCGCTACCGGGGCAGAACCAGAACGGTCTCCTGCATCACCAGCCCGGCTTGGCTTTGACTCCGCAGGTTAATGCTCCCCCCCTCCCCTCCCAGTCTACATAATCTGTATAGACAAAACATACAGATGATGGAGAATCCTAATTATCAAAGGCGATGAGCATTTGTCTAATCAAACATGACTAAGGTATGGATTCGGTGAAGCAACATTTGGTGAGCTCAGATTGAGGGAGCTTAAAGGCTTTTTTTTTTGTGGAATTTGAGGAACATCAGATTGAGGATTTTTGTGTTCGACTCTCAAATCACCCAAATTCCTGGAAAATGAACGTGACCAAATTCTTCCAGGCGATGAGTCGTTCGGGTTTGGTGGGCCCCTCGCTGGACAACCACATGGACATGTCCCACCTGCAGATGGTCAAACAAATGGCGCTGCCGCCCCAGGAAGAACCCAGCGACCTGGAGGAGCTGGAGCAGTTTGCCAAGGCCTTCAAGCAGAGGCGTATCAAACTGGGGTTCACGCAGGTATAGATCTCCAAAACCATTCCGTGCAACTTTTTGGGCAGATTTTGACGGGAGTCCGTTGTGACGCATTCCAGGGTGACGTGGGCCTGGCTATGGGTAAGCTGTACGGCAACGACTTCAGCCAGACCACCATCTCCCGCTTTGAGGCTCTTAACTTGAGCTTCAAGAACATGTGCAAGCTCAAACCTCTGCTGGAAAAGTGGCTGAGTGACGCAGGTAGATTAGAAAAAGCCTCTTCAAATGCCAAAAATTCCAATTTCATTCCACCTGTTACCCTAAAAAATATCAACTTTTCAAGAGTAAATATAAAAAATAAGCAACGACGTGGTTGCATAAGTGCGCACACCCTCTTTAAATGGGGATGTAGCTGTGTTCACAATTCACCATGAACCCTAAATTAGTTGAACATTTTCAGAGAACTCCCCTTCCGACTGCATGAACAGCGCCACCTCCCTGCCGCCGCTGATGGAAGGCTACGGCCGCAAGCGTAAAAAGAGGACCAGCATTGAGACCAACATCAAGCTCACGCTGGAGAAGCGCTTCCTCGACGTGAGTCACACATCTGATTGACTTTTGACCATTACGGCAAGTACACGCTGGGGCTATCTTGTGACTTTGCAGAACCCCAAGCCCAACTCCGAGGAGATCACGCTGATTTCTGAGGAGCTAGCCATGGAGAAGGAGGTAGTCCGGGTTTGGTTCTGCAACCGGCGCCAGAAGGAGAAGCGGATCTACTGCCCAGTCACTAGTTTGCCCGTCAACTCCAGGATGGTCAGTCACCGGCCTTGAAAGCGGTCATCCAAATAAAATAAAATAAGATTTTTTTTTTTTGATGTAGGCCACCGCAATGTCACGACCGTACAGCCCGCTAGCTTCAGGCGGAGGTGAGCAAGTCTCTTACTTACGTCCGATGTGTGCAACTTTGGTGCATTTGACAAATCTTATTTTGCTTTCCGCAGTTTCTTCTAATTCATCTCCCAACTGCTTGAGCCGGGAAGTTTCCCCCGTCGGCCTGTCCATGTCCTCGGGCTCATTAACGTCTCACATCAACCCGCCGCCGTCTTACAGCGCTCCAGGGTGAGTTCCACGTTCATCACTGCATGATGTTGGATCGTCTTTTTGAAGTGCTTAGCCAGCATCTGGTGACAGCTCGAGGTAATTGCAAAATCCTTTAGGCGTGGGTGTCAACTGTTTGCAGATTTTCACTATTCGTAGCAGAATTTTTTTTAATTTATTGACATTACAAAAAAAAAAGACCTGGTGGTACTCAATATTAAGTTTTTATTTAAGAGTTTTTTTTTAATTAAAGTGTTTTGCATCATTTATTTATCATTGCAATGTAAATGATTAAAAACAAAATAAAATGTGATTTTAATTATAATAGTTACTTTAAGGTCTAATAAATAAAATGTATTTAGCTGTAGTTTGAATTGATCCAATTAAATTAAAGCAAGCTGACCAAGTCGTGATGTTGATCCAGTTTCCGCTAATCTAATCACCCAATCACGATATTTAGTCACAGTGAGTGAATGAATGAATGCAGCAATTGGATTATTTAAAGTAACACAATGTTCCATTTGTGTTTCAGGCAATGGAGCCGTTGGAATTCGACCGGCTATCACCTCTGAGGTACCTCAGCCACTTTGCTGATGTCTTGAATTTTCGAAGGATGTACAAAGAGTTTGAGAAGGAGATGAGGAAGACTTTGAAACAGTACCCAAGAAACATCGTGAGCTCTCGCCGTCAAGGCTTTCACGGTCCAGCTCATAAGCTTCTAAGTGTGAGACTGTTTATAAAAAAAAAAAAAAAAAAATACACTTTCATATGCACCATGTCTGTATGGCATGTTATTTTTATTTTTTTTTTGTCTACATGCAGTTTTTAATTTTAAACCACTAGCTTGCAAGCAAACAATGGTGCTGAGATTAGTGGGATAACTAATTTTTTTTGCTGAAAATTGAATTTTAAATGAATCCTAACACTAAGTTAGACAAAAGAAACTATAATTACAAACAAGTTCAGTGCAATAGTGGTCGAGGTTTAAACATCTGGCAAAAGACCATCAGATGACACTCACTTGAGAATCCAGTTTCTGAAGAAATGACGTGAAGGCTCAGAGGCTGAATGAAGACCTGTGGAATGATATCGATAAATGTCAAACAATCTTGAATCATATACATACAACAATCATCTGAACATGTTGAAATAGTTTGTAAATGTATGAAAATATAAAAACTCTAGCTGTGGAATGGATCATTAAAAGACTTTATTTGATATAAAAATACTACGAATGGACTCTGAATTGTTTTTATGTAGGAGTTTCAGTTCAGTTTGAATTTAAAAAGGTTAGTTCTTGTCACACGCTTATCTTAAAACATTGTGGACAGCTTTTTCTCATACCCTTTTTGAAGGTGGAGGTAGAATGGCCAAAATGGAGGCAAGCAGGCCTTCAACTAAGGTTTCAACATAAAGGGTTCCAAGAAGTAAACTAAAGTTTGTTTTCTAAATTCCAAGTTCTAAAAATGACAAGCTTGGAGCAGACTTGAAGTAGCTTGAAGCTACGTCACTACTATCTTCTTTCTTTGTTGAACTGAGACTGACTACAAAGTGGGAGCAGCCTATTTACCTGATCAGGTGACTGATCAGGTGACCAAAGGCTTTGTCAAATAAAAGTTCATGGCCCAAGGCCAGCGAATTTTAAAGAAAAATAAGAATTTAAGCTAAGGAAACTAAATTGGCTCCAACATATCCTGCCACGTGTGGCTATAACAAAAAATTCAATTTTTGTAATTTTATTGGTAAAAAAGTGACTGTGGTAAGGCTTTAGTAGTCAATTCTTTTTTTTTTTTTAAATGATCTTTAAAAAGAAAAATGCATGTATGTATGTATGTATGTTTTTTAATTATTTTTTTTAATATAAATGGCTTTTTTGTAAAAAAAAAAAAAAAAAGACAATGTATAGTAAGGCTTTTTTTTTATTGGTAAAAAAGTGACTGAAGTGAGGCTTTAGTAGTCTTTTTTTTTTTAAATGATCTTTAAAAAAAAAAAATGCAGGCTTTCCAGCCACTAATATTGAGCTTACTTCATTTATGGGAGGGAAATCCCCAATAACGACAGTAAAGCCAATTCTTGTATGTACACTTTACTGATAAAAGCATGGCAGAGTGAAGTTAGTCATTTAAAAAGTGTCTTGAGAGACAACGTTTTTGCTTGATGATAAGTCCCAGTTGGTGAAGAGCTGTTGTGACTGGTGTTTCCTCCATTTAAGTTTCCTTGTACCTGCAAAAAGACAACATGGATGAATTGACCTCGTAAACAAGCGATCTAGACTTGGCGCCGTTTCGGTACTGCTTACCCTCTGATTCTCGGGATGCGTCCGCACCAACCTTGAGCTTCCTTGTAAACGAGCCTGGCCAGAAACTGCACAACGAAACCCGTCAAGTCACGCTGTTTGCGTGTGTTGCAAGACAGATTTTCTTCCTTACCAAACAAGCCAGCACGTCGGCAAAGATGAGCATGTAGAAGACGTTGTTCCAGCCCGACGGCGAAATGAGCCCGGCCAAAAGAGGGCCCAGCGCCGCCCCTGCTCACGGCACCCGCATGGCGTTAATTTGACATCGATTTCCGAATGGGCGAGAAGATCTCTTACCCACTGATCCCGTTCCATCGATGATGGCTGTCACCGTGGACAAGGCCCTGGAGTTACCTCTCAGGCTCTCGTGCGTGCCCTGAAAAATTATTTTGATTGATAAAAAAATAGATGTCATAAAAAGTAAGAAATCTTACCAGGTCGGCAGATACGGCAGTGGTGATGAGGGCGTACGGCCCGTTGACCAAGCCCCCGCAAAGCAAGAGCATGCCTAAGGAAAAATCAATTTACTTTAAATCAAAATATTCATGGAGAATAGAAGATTTTTCTCTCTTACCAATTGTGGTGCCGAGGCTTCGTTGTCCGATGTGGTTGTAGAGGAAAAGCTGCGACGGGAAGGTTTGTTGATAATTCACGTTGATTGGTGATGACGTAAAATGTGATACTCACCATGGGTGCGGCGACGAGCAGCATGACGCAACACGTGGTGGCTCGTCCGCCGGTGTAGTCGGACACGAGGCCCGCCATGATGCCGCCTGGTGAAACAAGCAGCACCATAAAATCATATCAGGATGGGATTTTTTTTTTTTTTTTTTAACTCAGAACTTACCCACAATTCCTCCCACATCAAAAAGCGTAGACATGTCTCCGGCTTCTTTGGCCTCGAAATGAGCTGAAGGATATAGACCCGTGAATCAGGCTGGTCATAAGTGTGTGTGTGTGTGTGGTTGAATACCGACCAACGTTGGAGATGTAGAGCGGCAGCCAGTAGAGGAACGTGTAGCTGACGAGCTTGGCGAAGAGCAGACACAGCGAGAACTCCACCACGCCCTGCGGGACGCCAATCTCACGCTTGGGAAATACTCATCCATTGCTCAAATATTCTTGACGTTCAACTCACGGGTATGCTGAGGGCTCCGTAGAAGCTGATGGCCTCCGAGTGTCCGGCGGAGTTGTCGGGCGTGTCGACCACGACGGAACCGTTGGCCACGTGCGACGGACTCTGCAGGAGAGGCTCGGTCTCACCACTTTCATTTTCCGAGTCGTTCTGACGCACAAACACACACGTGCTGACACGGTTTGCTGTACGCACAATCTCGTCGGCCTTGTCGATGCTCACGTGATGCTGAGGAGGGCTGCAGTTGACGTCTTCGGGTTCTGGATGAAGGTGAAGGTTAGGAGGAGGGCCAGAACTCAGAGTCGGCGATTGAGGAACTCACTCTCGACCAGAAAGAAGAAGCAAAGGACGCCGGTGGAGGCGATGATGATGCCTGGCACGATGAAGGAGAGGCCCCACGCCGACGAGACGAAGACGCCGGCGATGAGCGAGCCCAGGATGTTCCCCACCGATGTATGAGAGTTCCACACGCCCATGATGAAGCCGCGCCTGGCGACAGACTTCAATTGCAATTGGGTCTCCACAACATGAATCCAACTTCATCTACGCAGGCTTTTAAGTGTTTCATTATTACAATGTCACAAAATGGTGGGCAAACTTTGGGGCAATTTAAAACTTCAATTGGTTAAAAAAAAAAAAAAAAGGCCGTCGCTCTTCTAGATGTCTGGACAGAGTGGAACTTCCTCCCAGGAATGGTGACTCAGCTCGTCCCAGTTTCCATCGTGTGAAACGAAAATTGCCAAGGTGGCCAAAACGTGCGGCTGTTGACTGACGAGAACATGAAACGTGTTCATTGCGATGTGAAACGCGGAGCGGCGTTGCTCGCCCGCACTTCTAGGAAGTAGCGCTTTTGCGCTTGGGGTGGGAATTTGTTAAGTCGCTGATGTGTCGAAATGCAGAGTCAGCACTAATTGGGTCGTGGATGGAGGAGGGGGGGAGGGGGGTGTCACTGGAGGTACTTACTTCCCTTTTCCGAACCAGTTCCCCACGCAGGCCACCACAGCCGGCCAGCCGGTAGTCTGCATCAAGCCGTTGAACACCTGCAGGGGGAGACGGTGGGGGCACAGATGAGTCCAGAAAAACAAAAAATCTGACTTTTGACCCTTCCTACTTATGCACTCAAGTGCAACCCCTGACTTGTGACTTCAGTCATGTGACTCAACAGCAGACACAAGTCAGCTGACAAAGACAGCCTTGACTGACTCAACTCTGGCCTTATCGAGCATATTTTTCCAAGATTCAAACGATCGGCTCGTCAGCACGAGGCCTGATCGTTTGAGTACTATACTAATGGTGAAAACAAAAATAAAAGATGTCTTCACATGAACTCATTTCGAGGTGTTCCTCACAACGTACCTGGATGACGGCGTAGTAGCCCAAGGAATGGATTTTCCAGTAGAACCCGAGGCCGAACAGACAGGTGAACAAGCCGCTCATCAGCATACCAAAACTCAGGTAGTAACGTAGCGGCAGGCGCTCCCCGAAAATCCCACTGCGGACACGGCCGGTACATATTTCTACTTTCCCTGCTTTCCGGAATTGACGGAAAGTTTCAAGCCAACCTGAAAAACATGCCGATGGCGTAGGCCACCAGGAAGGAGTTGTCCAACACCCCAAAGAGTGTCTTGTAGTTGTCCTGGTCTGGAGAGATAACACCGTGAGTGTCAAATAAAAAGTGTGTGTGTTATTTGGCACTCACCAAAAGGAGCCCAGTCGCACCAGGTGACATTGTTGGTGATGTTGATGTCGGCCGGGCGAATGACGCCGCTGCAGTTTCGATGGAGTTCGCTCTGGCAAAACACAGAGGTGGGTTCGCAAATGTGGGCGATCACACGCCGTAGGGTTTCTTAGCTACCTTGACGATGCTGATGGGTTTCCGAGACAGGTGGTAGGCGGTGTAGAAGAGGAAGGTGAGCAGCAGGATGAATCCTCGATACCTGGGCAGGAGGACATGGAGATTAAATAATCGTTATCATGAATGACACTTATTACGGTTGTGGTAATATGACAAATAAAAAATGTATAAAGATTTTTTTTTATGAAGAAAGGCTCCCTTTGTGTTCACTCTTCCTTTAACGAAACTGCATTACAAAAAGTGATTATTTATCAACGCCTCGTCATTCATTATCATACCATGCCGCCGCCCAAGCAGGATGAAACGATGTTCTTTTCGTGGTATAAAAGCCACAATTTGGTCACTAATTTCGGCCGAATTCTTTAAATACTACATATATCTTTATTTAGCCCAACCTATTGATTTTATAAAGGTGAAATTGGTGCTAGTAAGGAAGGAAGATGTATAAAAAGGACATTTCTTAACCGAGTCTGGTGCGATGGGATTCTCTAGCTGGTAAGGCAAGTAAAACCCCGAGGGCGAGAACAAACTATGACAGACATTGTCAAATATAAATAAGGAATTGTGTTTACTGCTGTGTATTGATTGTCTATATTGATGTAGTTAGGTAAATCGTTAAAAGCCCCGGGGAGATAAGGACAAGTCGTCCGTCCACTCCAGAGAATGAGACGTTCACAGACTGAAAAACTGTGGGGGGAAAAACATATTTTTGTAAACTCACCAACTATCCCGAGAAAAAGACGTGATGCAACGAATGCCGGGGGCCAGGGAAGCCTTCATAGTGGATGAAAAAAATTGTCGGGCGAAAAAATAAAAAACACTCAAATGCTTCTTCCAGTCATGATGAAAAGCGTCGATGAGACCGTGAAGGCACCACTGAGGTCAATAGGCTGCTTATTTGCGTGTTGTTACGATCGTATAATGAATTCTTCAGTGAAAATTAAAAAAACGGCTTACTTGTTTTGCTATGCTTTCAAAAAGTGACATTTAAGGCACTGCCCGAAGTGGGAAACTAATGCTAACTGCTACTAGAGGACAGAAGCGGCCACTGGGCTTCCTGGTGGGATTCGATGTCCGTCAACATCCAGACGACGTTCTCCATGGTGGCAGAGTTTAAATACGAGTCAGCCCGACCTCCAGAAGAATACCAACGCTTGCGAAAAAAAAAAACCTCCGACTTGATATGCAGCTGCGAGGAGTGCTTATTAATAGCGGTTGGTTATTCCACAAGATTTTCCAGACGGAGTCACGAACCGTCCCTGGCGACACGTGATCGGAGGAGGGTGACGTCACAACAAAGACAGGAAGTAGTCGAAGAGTCGCGAATTGTAAACAACTACAGAAAATAGAACACATTTTAATAAATAATTATAATTAAGTAGAGAATTTATTTTCTGGATGATTTTTGTGTATGAAGGTGGAGAAGTCTAATAAAAGGAAAGAATATAGAGTGACAAAGAATTATATACATTGATCTGACGATGGAATGATTTGAATTGGTCTCAAAGGTAGAGGATTAAAAAATATATTTTTTAATTATTTTGTGTAATTGGTTGAATTTTATGATTTAATGGTTGGTCTCCATCTCGTCAGTATTTTTTTTTACTTTAAATCCAAACTGGACACAGCTGCATGTAGTGCCTGCGCGTACTCTGCCAAGAGAACAATATTTTTGTTAGAGGGATTTTGCTTTTTTGTCACAAAGTCAGGTTAGTGTTATCGGCGACCGGCAGTACCTTTGGGATTGTTGTGGAAGACGCAATTGTTGGCGCAAGTGTCGGGGTGCGAGTCCCAGAAAGAGGACGCGCAGCAGCACAGTGGTGGCAGGTCCAACTTCTTGTCAGCCATTCGGTCCCGCACTTGGGATCTCAGAGCATCGATGTACCTGTACGCAAATCAATGGGGATTACACAATCGACAAGGACGGGTAACTCCTCATTACCTGGTGGTCACTTTCCCTTTCTCGGTTTCCCGTTTCCTCTTCTCACGATAGGCCGCTCTCTCTACGTCCTCCAGCTTGAGGCGCTCCAGGATGAGCATCTCTCGCTCCTCTAGGTGCTGCCGGACATGTGTGAGCTGCCGGGTACGCTCCAGCTGCCGCTCCTCTTCCAGGCGAGCCTTTTCCTTGTCCGCTTTGATCCTTCGGGGTGGGAGGTGTAAGAGTTTAATGAGCTTGAGAGACTCAACCACTTTGTTGTGAGGGATGATCAGGTGTTGCGTTCCGTCGTCACCTCGCTGTCTTCTTCAGGTGCTTCCGGTGCTGGTTGTGTTCTTTGACGCGCTGCCGCTCGATGTTCATGTAGTGGCGGCGGTGCATCAGGAACTGCAACTGGCGCTGTAAAATAAGAGATAAGTCGGTATTTTACCGATTTATTATTATTATTTTTTTTAAATGACTCACTATAGAACAGCACCTGTCTTCTCAACTCCTCCTGGTCCTGTAAAGTCCAAAGGATCTTGGAGATTCTCGAGTCAGACATCGCCGCGTCCCACTCGCATGCACTTGTCTGAAACCAGATTAGAATGTAGATTAGAATTCTGGCACGTTGATTTCATTTTGTGATTTCAGACTTTTGCAAAGCACATAAAAATTGCTACAATTGTAACTTCCTTTAAAAGGTGGATGTCAAAATCAAAATATCAAAGGGGATAAACACAACACGCTCTCTGACCTGATTGGAATTATTTAAAGAAAAGTGAAGTTCGAGGGTTATATTTAATGTCAGTTTGGAGATAAAGAGGAACTAAATGAGTCAAGACTATATTTTGTTCTCTTGATTCCTGGCGGACATGTTAATGTTTAAAATTGACACTTGTGGTTGAACACACCAAACTAGATTTGCAGCTGCTTACTGGGTGTCTAGGGTGGCTTCTGTATTCATCTTCCTCTTCATCATCATCTTCAAAATCCTCCTCCTCCTCCTCCTCCCTCAGGGCGTCGCATTCAGTCATCTATTGAGAACAATGGCAATTTGTTACCTCCCATGATTACCATTTAAAAGGAAATCATGGAAGTGGGGACACGTAACGCTCACATGTCTGGCGAGCGAGATCTTGGAGCTGTCTGTGGAAGACTCTGACGTCTCGTCCGTGGACTGGCTGGTCTGGCATGCTGCCAGTTTGAGTCGGACCTGTCTCGTACTGTCAAGGACCTGGAACAAAACATTTAAAAATCTTAAAAAGCATGTCACTTGTCAGAAAATCTGTCTCATCCTTAACTGTACCTCATTTATGTTTGCCTTTCCTGGCACACGTTTTGGGATTCCCATGTTAACAGAAGCCTGCACAAAATATTTGAAGATGCTGTTAGAATAGACACCTCATTTAATCACAATCCAAATTAACAACTTTACCAGTGAATGTACTTCCTGTCGCCTCCTCTTGCTGATTACCGCCACACGATGGCGCACTTGCGCTTGAAATCTTCGCAGGGTTTCTTCGTTCTCCCTCTGCTTCTCCGCCTGGAGTTCGTCAGTGTAAGAAGCCAAGTCCTAAAGGGGGATGTATTGATGTTTTTATCAAATTCAACGTTATAAAATATGAGGGGGGAAAAAATAAAGGCAATGCAGCCAAGTAACGGCTGCACTTGACAACAAGCTTCAAGCACTCACACACGGATGCTCTTCAAACTCTTCGCCATCCTCCACCCAGGCTCCCACGGCCACGATCGGCTGGTTCCGCTCGGCCAACATCTTGCTGAAGCTATACTCTTTCCCCCGCTTGTTGACAGCGATCTTCCGAGTCTTTTTCGCCGTTGTCGCCCGGTTAGCGAGCATTATCGTTGCTAAGAGATCACCAACTCTCGCGCAAGGAAACTCGCGAGTTTTGAGTTAAGCTTGTTTCATAAAATAGCATGAATGTTACGTTAACATCGATTTGTTAAATAAAGTAAATAATACAATTGTTAACTTACATCATTTTGTTTGTGTCAAAGCGACGTTAGAGATTTAAGTTTCGCTCGCTTCTTTTTTTGTTTGTGAGAATTGCAATGGCTCTCGGCTGCCCCTTACGGACTGGAGCCGCATTTCACCACAACTAAAGATCTAGGTCACATAATGCTTTATGACTGTAATGACGGCTCACACACGTTTTGTTCACATTTATTTTACGATTTAAAAAAAATAGCCCAAAATTTAGCACATACAAAGTTTCAGATGTAAAGATTACTCTGAGGGTCTCTGGTTCTGACAATCTTTCGGAGGGCATCTGAGCTTGGACAATGATCCAACTGAGAAGAGAAAGAGTGCAAAAGATTAGAATTTGAACACAATGAAACAATTCATAGATGTAGATCAAACCTTTTCAAGGAGCTGTTAGCAAATTAACTTCAGAGTTTTGGTCCATTTTAAGACCTCCCCATAATAATTAATTTATTCGCACATACTTTGAGCCCTTCTCAATTCTGTCGTTAGCCAAAAACGCAGAAACAAAGCTTATAGAAGCGCAAATAACCTTTATGGACGATCCAAGGTTGACGAGCACCGGTTTGTAGGTTTCCATGGTGACCGAGTCGGTGCCGATGACATCAGTGAAGCACTGGTAGACGACGGCGGGGATGCGGTGGACTTGGCAGTGGTTCAACACTAATTAATGAGCCAGTAGGACATAACTTTATCGTAAGGAAATGATTCCAAAACAATGCGCTACATTAAAGCATTACTGTTTGATGTCGGTGCTACCTGCAGCTGGCAGTCCAGTGAGAATGTTAGGCTGCTCTAAGGCCGGGCACACGGGCGGCCCGTTGAAGGTGGTCGTGTGGAGGGAGCGCAGGAAGGGAGCCGAGTGGCCGCCGAGGTACTCGGCGCTCTTGTAGTCTGCCACGGAGCTGTCCGACAGCACTGTCACGTGCAATTCTCTGTGCTGCAGGCAGTCCAACACCTGCAAGGAGTCAGACGCCACATAAAAATTCAGAAACGAGCATTTTGACAGTTTTACTTTTATCAAAATAAATACCTTTTCTGCCCACTGAAACTGCTGATCTTCAGCAACGTAGCACGTCAATTGGCAGATTAGAACCTAGAGAGGGAAAAAAAAACATTAACATGGATCAACTGAGGAGTGAATGGATGAAATGTAATTTTTTTTCGTTGCCTCACCGACGGCTCGTCCCTGTGTCGATAGAAGACGCACGACTGGTCACTGCTTCTTGGCCGGCTCCTCTCATTCCACACGGAAGCACGTCCCACCGCGTCCCATTTTTCCGAGGCGAGAACGTACACCGACAAAAACCCTGGCGGAGATGAGACATTAGGATCAAGTCTGCATGGGACAGTCCTGTTAGCATTGTGTGCTTACTGGAAGCGTTGTGTCCCACAGCAAGGATGAAATGAGAGCATGTCAGCTTGTCTCCGGTCTTCAGGGCATCACACACGGCGGGACTCCAATTGATGTGAACCTGCCTGATGAGGAATAAATAATTTAGAAAAAAGAAAAAACTGAGTATTTGCAAAGATTAACATTTGCGAATCACACAATTCTTTATAATTTAGCGACTTGATGATGCCTCAGCAAGTTTGTTTTGAAGGATGTGCACACTGATGTGTGATTTATCATTCATCTTCTTATGCAATGGATTGATTTTCATTACAGGGTTGCTGACTAAATTTAAATCACGTACGTAATATCGAGATATCTGGCTTTAATTTGTGGAAAAAAATTTGCGTCTTCTTGTCTGTGGTTTTGCAGCAATGGTTTCTGCTAATTCATACTATCGTCTCTCCCCACGCCAGTTAGGTTAGCTAGCCTCATGTGTACCTCTTTTCCTCGAGTTCTCTGCGGATTTGGGCGTCTTCTTCGTCCTCGTCGAGTTCCTCTTCGTCGTCTTCTTCCACAGCCCGAGAGAAAACAGACACAACCTCACCGAAAAACGTGGCCATTATTCAGCAAAAGTGATGTGAAATAAGTAGATGTAGCGACAATGTGCCGGACAGGAAGTACTTCCGGTCGTTTTCCGCAAGTATCTACCTTTTCAAAATAAGACTACTTGAAAATACACATTACCATTTAAACTAAAATATCGAATCAGTTTTACTTTTCAGGTATAATTTTGTTTTTTAGTTACAAGTTGCTTTGAGGTATAAAAATTGCATTTTACACATTTTATTTATTTTAACTCCAGTTCAGTACATTTGAAACTTTTCATGGATAATCTAAAAGTTATGACCTGCTTGTTGAGTTTCAGAAGCACCTCAGGCAAAAGCCAAATTGTGACAAATTAATTTCTAGACCTGGATTTCCTATTTTTGTTTGTATTAATCATAAAACAAATGAGTGTGGCAGGTGTGAATTAGTTTTATTTAAAAAGAAAAAAAAAAACAGTAATACTAATTCAGAAGTAGAAAAAAAAAAAAAAGCTGTCAAGATGTCAAATTAAATGTCCCGTCACTTTCCAACTCATTTCCAGCATTTGAACCGGAGGTGATGCATCGCTTGTCCCATTCGATGGATTGTGGAGCTCATAACGGCTTGGGCATGTTGGTCACCTCTTCCAGACACTCGTTGTACGCCTCCTGATAATCTTCGTGAGGTCTGATCATGATCACGCAGGTGGGCCTCTTGGAGCAGGCGGACGCGCCCAAGTCCTGCAGAGAAGTCAATAGATTAGCCACAAAGCCTTGAGTGGAAAGATGCTGTATTTATGTCACGAGGAGCGTCTCACCATTTTGGAAGGGATGTAGATATACGGCAGATTTTTGTCCTCGCACATAATCGGCAGGTGGCAGTAGACGTCGATGGGCAGCGTGTCGCCGGCTAACAACACGATGCTGAAGAAATAAAACATGAGAAAAATCCAGGGGGCAATTTCGATAACAGTAGCACCTCAATAGAATTGTTCAAATAAGAGCATTCCATATTGAACCAAAACACCAATGGTGCAGCAACACACATTACAACATGACAACACTATCAGACTTATATTTTTTCTATCCTCTGCAAACTTCTTCCAGTACTGTGTGTTTTTATTATACTGCTGGTGGTCAAGGTATGCATACACAAACTTTAAAATTCTGGTCATGATATTAGAATAAACCTGGGGACAGAACAAAGATAACATGGCTCACCCTTTCTCCCCTTTTCCAATGAACTTCTGAACTTCTTTCACTCCTCTGCGGATATTCTTCAATTTGGACGCTGCCACCATTTGAAACACAGTCATTATAAAAAATAAGACATCTGTCGTTATAGACGCATTGTTTACGACAGTGTCGCAACGTTTGCATCACCGCTCCATAAGGCGCGTCTAAAATGTGCAGAAAATAATATTGCAAGTTAAATCTTACCCTTTTTGACGCATTTGTAGAGTTTCTTGCTGAGCTTCCTTGTGGCAAGCGGCTGCGAGATGGCGTTCAGGTTGGCGACCAACTCTTGGTAAGTCTTCTCAGATTTTTGGTGACCGCCGGCCTCCGGTACCTCTTCGTCATTGGCCACCTTTTCCTTCTTCACTTTCGTCATGTTCGATCACCAAAAACAAGTATCGATCACCTTTGTTTAACTAATAAAGCCCGTTTACTTGCCGAGTCGGGTGAAGCTGGTTGGGAACGGAGGAAATCACATGTGCTTGTCTTCTTCGAAAACGGGGCTGGACAGAGTATACAGCGCCCCTATCGGATCGGAGAGTAAAAACATCGACAACAGCTTGCAACAAAAAAAGCGGTGGTTTTAAAATAAAATAAAATAAAATAAAATAAAATAAAATAAAATAAAATAAAATAAAATAAAATAAAATAAAATAAAATAAAATAAAGAAATTCAACAATACATAGAGTATACTATTTTCCATACATTTTGTGCTTTATATGCATACACTCTGTTTCAAAAGTGTTTTATTGTTTAAATGTACATGGGAGGGGTAAAAAAACTGCATTACTTGCAAGAGATGATTTTTAAATAATGCAAACAAAATGTTCTGATGAAGCCTGTCAGTCATCTGAGATCTCGCCGCAATGGCAATGCATAGGTGGTGGAAGCCGCAGGGTAAATAGTGTCATATTCGTTTGTGTCCATCTGGTAGATGTTGTCTGCGGCCGCAGCTTCGTGGTGGGAAGACGACAACGTAGAGCTGAAGTGCACCGAATGGACGGACGGATGCTGCTGATGACTGCAACACATATTCAGCAATTGCAAATCAGTTGATTCCATAGCTAAGTTAAAAGCAGTTGGTGTTGACCATTTAAAGAATGTGTTTTGCTACATTTTCAATAACTGGTGTCATTAGCCTGATAGCGTCATTGCCAGAGCTGAAAGAAAAGGTGAAGCTTTTTTTTTTTTTTTTTTTTACACTAGTTCACACTTCTTGCCCTGTCTGAGTTTCCTGAGCTGTTCTATACGATGTGACTCATTCTCCTGTCGGTCATGATGACTATATGTAACCTAAAAAATGCGGCACTTCTAAACCATGTATATAACGACAACACATGAAAAGCAGAAATGTGACAAACCACAACGGCAAACTTACATTTTGTTGCGGCGCTGCTTTCTTCTGCCTGAAGATAAAGACAAAAAAAGTTTCAATTCTGGGCTACATTTTCTTTCTTATGGCCTCTTTTACCTCTTTTCTAAGACAGATTAGGGCAAACAAAAAGTTATCTTTTTCTTTTAAGTCACCTACTGATAATAATGATGATGATAGCAGCACCAAGAAGAATCAGCCCAAAGAGGACACCCGTGGCAACTCCCCACGCTGGGACATCACGCTTCTGTATATGAAGACAAAATGTGAAAAGATTCAGAAAAACTGAAAAGAGATTCTTCTCAGTACATATGGTGTTTACAATCTGGGTCACACATAAATGTCTGACCTCGGTTTTGAAGCTGATTGAAGAGGAGGAAGTTTGGAGACCTTCTGAGGAGGTCATCTGAACAGCTAAAAGGAAGTGAAAGTGTTTTAGCCCAGCTGCGTCCGCCTTATATATATGTATATTTACATACAGATATTACGTGTTATTACATTTGCTTGCAGCAACTAATAGACAAGCTTTAAAAGTTTTAAAAGAAACTCACTCTGATTTGGAGTTTTTGTTGCAGATGGTGTGCTGATGCTCTTCGCATACGTGACAGTCTTTAAAGTTGTCGTTTGAGGGGCTGAAACAGAAAAAAATAATAATATTGAATGTTTCATAAATGAGGAGCAGCTACTTTTCATCATCAAATCCACATGTAGTGTGTCTGTATGATGGATATTATTTATTATTTAATTTACGGCAAGATAAGTGTTACAAGTTAGCTGGAATGACTTTCTCACCATCTTTTATGATCAGCTGGAAGTCGTGTTTCTCATCATTGAAGAGACCAGGG
This sequence comes from Syngnathus scovelli, assembly GCF_024217435.2. Classification (NCBI taxonomy): domain Eukaryota; kingdom Metazoa; phylum Chordata; class Actinopteri; order Syngnathiformes; family Syngnathidae; genus Syngnathus; species Syngnathus scovelli. The sequence goes on from NC_090861.1 coordinate 3,382,722, forward strand.
ACCATCACCCGACAGCCGTACTTTCCAGCGTCCTCCTTCGTCACGTTCAGGATGGTCAGTGAAACGTCCCCGTTCTTCAGCTGGCCCAGAAGCTTGTACTTGCTGCTCTGTTGAGTCACTGTCGACCCGTTGGTCGCAACAATCTGGTCTTTGCAGCCCGTGAACGGTACATTTCCCCGTCCCCAGCAGGCATCCACAGGTCCGTGTTTGCGTATGTCATACTTGCATGTCAGCGTGACGTTCTGACCTACGATGGATGACTTGGACTTGGACTCGGAGTCACAGACTAAAGCACAGAAACACCCATTAAGCTCAGTTACTCAACACATTTTAGTAATGCAAAAGTGAGTTAAATAGCGTCATTTGGACAAAATTAGTCCTTTGACACCAACATTTTGCAGCTATATGCAAATACAACAAATGTTTCTAAAATAATTCGGATTATTTCTATTTGGAAGGCTTCACTTATTTGTCTAATGACAATAATATGAAACAATAAAATCCGTTAAAGTTCACTACAGACTTAATTTTGATAGTCCAAGCTGAACATTTTTTTTTACTCTGAAAAAACAATTAGAGGATGAAAAAAACACTGACATTTTTTTAAAAGAATATAAAAACAGGATACCTGTGAGGAGGCAACAGAAGAGCACTGCAATGAACCGTGTCCTCATTTTCTTGGCGGTCCCGGCCAGAATCATCAATATGATCATTCACGTCCGATGGAAGAATGAGATGAGCGTGCAGATGACTTGATGCGTGTGGTGATCTTTTTTTTTTTTTTTTTTTTTTAAATGATGACCTTTTAAGAATTGGCATATGACTTCATTTTTGTGGTCCAATCAGCTTCCTGTGTAACAAAGGCACTTGGGTTTCACTTCCTGATTGTTGTACTGTCACTTTTCTTAAAAAAAAGTTCAGTCTACTGGTTAAAAGAAAAGAAAAAAAGATGTACTATTTATGATTTTTTTTTAATTGATTTTGAGGCTGATTGCTCTCACTACATTTTCATTTTGACAGTCAAAACAAATCCAAAGGCTCCATTTGAGTCTAGAGAGCCACGTCGTCCTCCGCCGCTTCTGATTGGGTGTCACCGGTGTTACCGTCAATCGCTGCTTTCCGATTGGACCTCCACATTTCTGCAGCCAAAATCAAATGGCAAGAAAGAAACAATGTAAAATGAGAAAATGCAGTCTGTGTCGAGGAGCCCACGCTAAACTGAAATGTGCAATGGTTGAAATATCAAATAATTTCTAATTTTAATTTTGGCGTGTACTGACTGTAGGCCGCAGTCAGTATCACAGCCGGAATGAAGACGATGAAAGCCATCCTGATTGTGTTTCCGAGGAACATGGGCAGATTGTTGCCATCTTGTCTCCGAACGGGCCCCTGTTGCAGAGACGTCAGCAAAGCATCAAATTGGGCCATCTGCCTCCGAATTTTATTCCTCACACCTGAACACGGGCAACCGCCGGTCCGGTTGTGTCGTCGACCGTGCTGTCCCACAATATCTGCGTGACATCACTTCCTGTCCCTGCTTCCAAACTTCCACCTTGGGTAGTCGGCGGTGCGTTCAGGTTCCCGTCACCTAAAAGAATTTGAGGGTTAAGTATGTTTTGGATAAGTTTGATGATGAACCGACCTTTAATGACGATGAGGAACACGGAGAAGGTTTTGTCGTTGAAGAGTCCCGGCAGCTGAACCCGGCAGTGGTACAGGCCCGAGTCAGAAGAACGCACGTTATAGATGGAGAGAGCGGGCGGCCCGCTTGGGGTGGATGACAACGAGTACCTGCAGAAGGGGAGGAGAGGGGTAACCATGGAAACCATCACGTGGTTCAAAAGCGTTACCTGAACGAGCTCTTGTACGTGACCCGCGCGCCCGCCGCGTTGAGCAGCATGTTGTGGCAGGAGAAGACAGCCGGCTGGCCCCGCCCCCAGCAGACGTGCACGTCTCCCCGCTTGGCCGCCGCCACTCGGCACGGCAAGGCCACCCTCCGCCCGGCCACGCCCACCACCGTCTCCGCCGGACCCGCCCACACTGATGCAATAAAAATATGCATCAATTTTTTTTAAAAAATGTTTCTCTATATCTGACATGGTAAAAAAAATATATATATATCAGTTGATGTGTTTTAATGGATAGAAATTGTAAATTTTGCGGTAAATTCTCGAGTAATTTTTCGTCGGTACTCACCTGCGGCGACATAGGTGATGACGGAGAACCGGAGAAGCAGCAGCATGTTCACCGTTGCGCTCCCATGAGACGGACGGACCGACGAGGCAAGAGCCCAGCAGACGACTAAGTTTCGTCTCTTCCCTTTTCCATTCGATCTTATATTTAGAAGCAGTTTCTGTTGTCCAAAAAAAACAGGAATCGAAACACACGGAAAAAATAAACATCAGCTGCTTTCATTTCTGAAACTTCTGCCTGATCATCCGGAGGTGACAGGTCAGCCATTCTCATGATGGACTTCATTCCTATGAAATTAGATTTCTTCATCTGGAAAGACAAACACGACTTTATTGACTCATTGGACGTATGGACGAGCCGACCGACTCCCATGACATCAAATTGATATAATTATTTTACATTTAGAAAAAGCTTTGTAGAAGATAAAAAAACAACAACCCTAAATTGAACATCAGGAACATGCCATAATAAAATGACGCAAGTGACCTACATAATCCCAATTCAGGTTAAAGACGCAGATAACTAGAAGCTTCTGCGTCAACATGTGTGTGGCCGTGAATACAAAACAACACTCCGCCTAATTTGGACTCCGGAACATCATGTCGCCTGCCGTCACCTTTGGAAAAACAAAGCCCCCGCTGAGGAAGAGGAGGCGCATTGTAAAACCACGCCGTTACATCATCATCATTACCCAGGTTAACCTCTGACCTTCCAGCCGACAGGTGGTCGCCAGGACGACGGCCATGAAAGGCTCATCAGCAGTGGCGGAACTAAAGGGGGGGTTGGGGGTAATAATGCCTCCCCGCTGATATTGTTGGTTGGGTGTTCACAAAGTGCCTTTGAGTGTCATCTGAATACTAATCAGTCCGCCGACGTTTATGAGCGCTGCTTTTTTTTTTTTGGTCGCACGTCATTAGCATAGCCACCGGCGCGCGTTTGTTTGCGGGATGCTAATTTAGCCGGCAGCCAGTCAGACACGGAGGCTGTAATAAAAGAGACGAGAAAAGGGGGCAGATGGTGGAGAAGGAACAACGGGAGACGAGAAGATGGAACAGTACAGTCGGGCGCGAGACAGATTTACTGTGGCATGAAATATTTTTTAGAAGGTGATTTCGGAGGGTCTTTCGTTCTTATTGCTCAAATTGAAATCCTTTACAGTCGTGATTTTACGGCGGGGATTATCAAGCACTTTACATCAAAGTTGAGGTTAAAGCTACAGTCCAAACATCTGGATAAATGTCAAATAAAATCAAATTAACATCGGAGGTTTTATGCTAATTAGCGGTCAGTGCTAATTGCGGCTCAAGGCTGAATCTCCGTCACTCAGACTCAAACACGTGAAGAAGATAAAAAAATGAACGCAGCTGAAAAGTTCTCAGCGGGGATTAAAAATAGTTTGGGCCGATTGCGTGCTTGTGAGTGCGCGTGTGTGCTAATGTGCGTGTGTGCTATCTTTTTAAGGCAAAAAAACAAACCCACAGCTTCAAGCTGTTATTCAAGGCTCCATCTGGCCTCCTCTTCATCATCTCAACACCGACCCCCCCCCCCTTCCTCCTCCACCTGCCAAACATCAACAACATTATCCTCACCATGATCATCTACAAAAAGATCATTCAAAAGGCCAGATTTTTTTATTTTATTTTACTTGGCTAGGCTAACTTTGACTGTTTTTGTTTCAGAGGGCGAAGAGCCAATTTTGTAAGATGTTTTTGGGTCTGAATGAGAATTTTGTTGTCGTTCAGTGGCTTTAAAGAAATGTGGGAATGAATGAAAGTTACTTCTAGCTTTGCTTCCCTTGCAGTACGACACTTCTTAATCCTCAACCTCGTCCATCCATCAGCGGTCAAACTCCCGGCAGCTGCCCGAGCGAGCGCTCCCCGCCGACATAACTCAGCCCCGGCCGGGCCGGCGCAAGACAAACTGCCCCCGAGAGGGAAACACAACAAATAACTTTCGCGGCCGAGGGTTTATCCAAGAACGGAGGCTCGCGTCTCCGCCGACTGAGCGCAAGTATTGGGGGGGGGGGGGGGGGAGGCTAAATTTGGAGCTTGGTCCAGCAGGTATCTCCAAATTTGGTGGTATTAAATTTTCTTTCCTTTTTATTTTTTTGAACCTGAGATGTTCTTTTAGGACAGCACGCTGGAGAAGTGCTTTGGACAGTTTAACATGATTTTTTTTTTTTTTTTATCAGATGGATCAGCTAACAGCTAACTTCAAATCCAAGATGTTTAGATTCAGAAAACAGCTGGAAAGTATTTAAGCAAGTGAAAGACCTCTCAACTCCTCTCATCTCATCAGTACAGCACTAATATGAGTCATTCTTTGCAGAGGATAAAGAATATATGTTAAATATCATATGTCCAAATATTTGGTGCTCCAAGACAAATTTCAGGAGAAAAAAAAAATAAGCAGCTATATGGATGGATGGATTCCGCTTAACCAGTCTACCCTGCGTGAGCCGGCAAACATTCCCCAAAAGCGAAATGATTTAATCTTAATCAAAATCCAGAGCTGGAATGCACCCCTGCTCCCTTCTATGGAGGCGAGTTGGAGCTTCGCTTGAACGATACGACACGTCGCCTCTGACAGAGCGCCTGACGTCTGATGCGTTTATGCGGCAGTAACAAATATCCGGTAATGGCTTCAGACATAAACAGTAAAAAGCAGTAAAAGCTCCATTTGACCTCTGTGTGTGTCTGTGTGTGTGTGTGTGATTGTCTGCGAGACAGTCGGCGCTCTTCGGTTGCTCTGCTTCAACCTTAGAAATAAATAACTAAATATGTAACTGAGCTGGCTGTTTCTCCAAAAACTGGAAACCAACCGGACAGGTCCATAAACACTCTTGTCCTCATGGGGGTCACGTCTGGACAAGTCTTCAGCGAACCCGATAGACGTTTTTTTTGTCATTATTTGCATTATGTAAATCCGCCGCAGGCAAACATCAAACAGCGATAAAGTGCCGAAATAATGGCGTTAATTTGTCTGTTCGAAAACACTTGGCCTGACGACAGACGCTTCGGTACCATGGCAACGCTGCGGGCCGTGGGAACACGTCGTTCGCAAACCCATTCGGATCCCCTTGAAAAAAAAAAAAAAGCCCAAAAATCACATCATCTCAAGAATTCATATTTTTGATGAATGAGATGATTCACATGCTTGATAAGCCGCCAAAGGCGAGCTGTATTATAAACTGTCTGGCCAAAATATTAGGAACACCAGGACAATCTCTCAACTCCATTTTCTGCAAAACGGACACCTTAAAGACAAAATATGTAAAACCAAATCTAATAAAAGTCTGCTAGCTTAATGCTAACATAACGCGACAAAAACAACAGCCATTATTAGCATCTTTCGTTCCGCTGCGGCTGTTTGATTGTCTTTTATCGGAATGTGAAAGTGGTACCTACAGCGAAGCGGCCAACAAGCGCAAGCGTATGAATTTATTCAATTATGATAAAGCGGATAGCTGCGGCGGAATATTGAGCAGCGTCCAAGATGCATTGGCAGGCAGAGCAGGCTTGTTGAGGCCTATGGCTTATTGAACAGATAAACACGTACACAACTTCTCTCGTGTGTGTGTGTTGTGGTGTTTTATCAAAGAAGCGCCTCAAGCAAACTTGCTCATGACACGTTTGAGAAATGAGCTATCGGTGGAAGCTGCTATCAGCGCAAGACACTCGACGAGGGGAACAGTAAACACCACCACGGGGTGACAATTAGCCGAACGGCCAAGCTGTCATGGCGGCCGAGTCTTTACACAAAACAATTTACTCTTGTGAGCATTTGGAAGGGGTTCGGATTTGTTGATGCTGCTGCGTGTGTGGTAAAGTAGCGGCAGTAAAGTCTTCCATCAATCTGTGAACATCTTGAAAATGGGAGTTGGCTCAAGTGTTGCTCTGAGCAGTTAAACAAAAGAGCTGGGTGTAATAAAAGACTACCCCCTACAGGTCAGGATTGGAATTTTTTTTTGGATTGATTTCAAAGCTACACAGTGAACTTGAATGTTAGCCAGGAGTTCTCAGTGGTCCATGTTTCTCCAATGTGTTGGGGTGAAGGTGAGATTTTTTTTTGAATTCCAGTGTATAAATGCAGTGGAGCGTGGCAAGCTTGATGAGGAAACCACTTTACAGCCCGCTATGTTATCTGACAAATGATGACAGCAGCTTTGTTGTTAAGCTTGCCTGGGCGGATGGATGGTTGCTGCAGCCACAGCCGCTAAATCAGTCTCCTCCTCCTCCTCCTCCGCCTTGATCCACTGTTGTAATTTAACAATGCAGCTACTTTCTTTAAGGAAAAGGAGGAAAAAGGACTCGTCAATGTCCCCATGGTGAAGGAATGACAAATGGTACATGACATGTGCAGGCTGTGCAGAAATATGCCATTATAAGAAATTAATGGAGTAATGATGTGATGAGATAAATGGCTTGATTTTTTAAAAAAGAATTAAAACGGGTTAAAAATGCAAAAAAATATATAATAATGCACAATAAATGTAAATAAATAAATAAATAAATGTCGTTGTAAATGAGAAAGTGTTCTCAATTGGCTTACCTGGTAAAACATTGAATTAAAAAAAATTAATTAATACATCAAAACTGTTTTTAAACTTTTCTTGCATTCACAACACAAAGCCTATTTAGAATTTTTTTGTATTTGATATGTTTTATAAAAGTAAAAAATGAAAGTAATTTTAGGGGTTAAAAAAACAGTTATATGAATGCAACAAATATTACACGGCTGATAATGTCATGTTTGAAATACTGCTTTAACCTTTCCACTTAATTAGCTTTTTTTTTTTAACATCCATGCTTGCCTTTCGATCTGATTTCACGACTTCATCTCCTACAGTATATTCAATTTGAAATATGTGAAAATGAAAGGTCAAAAGACCACGAACAATTTGCAACGAGGGCCTGCATTTTTATGACTTCATTATGCGCCAATGCATGTTTGCGCCAAAACATTTCCAACGCACAGTGCAGCTTGAGAGGCTGCGCGATGGAGATGTCCACTCGAGTGAAGGATGCTGCAGGTTGGAGAGGAGGGGGGGTGTTTTTTTTTTCCTCCTCTCTTCTTTTCTATCTCCTCCTCTCGTCGGAACTTTCCCACATTAAAACACTTGGACCATAAAAGGACAGACGGCATAGTGACCCGCCACTGAATCAGCACTTTTGTAGCCGAGGTGGAGCTCCGGCAGCCCGGCCAGGAGTGTGACCGATCACCCAGGGGGAAGGTGGACCGCCAGACTCTCACTTTTCCCGGATAATAACCCAAAACAACCGGATTCCTGCGCTTTCGCCTCCACAAGATTACATTTTTATCTTCTGGTGGTCCGACTTTGCCTGGCATCATGAGCTTGTGGACGAACAGCTCCTTGGAGCCTTTAGTCGGCTCGCAGGCGCCTCCGGCGGACTCGAACGCCACGGGCAACCGCAGCAAGCACGCCCCGCCGGAATTGAGCCGGGCCGTGCCGGTGGGTATGGTGCTGGCTTCGTTCATCGCTTTCGCCATCGTGGGCAACCTGCTGGTCATCTTGTCGGTGGTATGCAACCGCCACCTGCGCACGCCCACCAACTACTTCATCATCAATCTGGCCATTGCCGATCTGCTACTCAGCACCACCGTGCTCCCCGTGTCCGCCACGCTCGAGGTGAGACGGCTGACTCGACAGAAGAACCAACTTACTTGCAAATTATGACTTCTCAAACCTTCTAGATCACTTTTTAAAAAAAACTTTCTCCATGTGACACCATTATGAAAAGCGGTTGAAATTACAGAAGTGTAGTAGGCCCAAGTGTTCATCAAAAATCAATGCACAGATATTTAAAATAGATAAATATAGATATATATTATAGATATTTATATATTTTTATATATAAAAAAATGCACTTACATGAGTCATTTCAATAGTATTGCACAAAAAAATCCTCCTAACGCAAAAGAAATTAAAGTAGTCTTAAATGTTTTGCACACGGCTGAACTTGTGGCTTGGTTGTATTTATTGTTTTAAATTAACAGTTAAGTTATTTTGTTTATTTGCTATTATTTCTATTTTTAATTTTGAAATGATTGTATTTCTAATTTTTATTATTTTTTCTCTCTCCAAATTACACCTACTTTTAAAACGATTATTACCCCAGCAGCCTTTATAGGCGCGAGATCAACTAGTGGGGCCTGAATTTATTGCGCCCTCTGCTGGCTTATCAGAAGTACTGTTGAGTTACTCAACTTCCTGCTCTCCATTTTGGTCTTCCATAGTTATCATGCATGTTTTTTGGAATGTGGAGAGCACAAGAAGAATATACAAACTACACACTGTGATTTCCCTTTAATTTTTTTTTTTTTTTTGCTATGTCTCATTTCATAGAGGCCAAAATCTTCGAGCACCCCCACACTCTTCCTATGTCGCAGTGCAGTTTCAAACCACTGCATCCACAAAACCCAAAGCTGCCAACAGTGACAAAATGAGCCCTTGCACCCTATTTGTCATGTCCCGGCCTCCAAACGATCATCAAACTTTTATGCCAAACACCAACCTCACTGGACAACGTAGGCAAAAAAAAAAAAAATCTATGTGATTATCACATCCACCATCTGTCGAGGAAACCTGCTCAATTTGTGGCTCAATCGGGACACTTCCCTAGTGGAGATTCATAAAACCTTGGTATATTCCTCAAAATTATCCTTCGAACCAACATGGCTGGCTTCTTAATCAATTTCACTGTTCCGTTTTTATACGTCTTGATATGATGTACACCCAATTTCATATCAATCGGGGACTCTGTTTTTCTAACTTTCCACATGTACTTCAAAATCTTTGAGCAAAACCACCTAGTTAGAAAATTTAACAAGCATATATTCTTTATCATCTGCAAAAAATGACTTTAGTTCAGCTTAGTTGCAGTATGTTTATATATTATACTGCCCCCTTGTGGCCAAGGCACCACCAAACCAAAAAATGCCAATTTTTTTCACAGATTCTGGACTACTGGGTCTTCGGCCGCATCTTCTGTGACATTTGGGCGGCGGTGGACGTCCTGTGCTGCACGGCGTCCATCATGTCTCTCTGCGTTATCTCCATCGACCGTTACGTCGGCGTGCGCTACCCGCTGCAGTACCCGGTCATCGTGACGGAGCAGCGTGCTCTTCTCGCCATGCTGGGCGTTTGGATCCTGGCCATCGTCATCTCCATCGGGCCGCTCCTCGGATGGAAGCAGCCGCCGTCGCAGGTGGGTGTGTCCAAGCTCTTGTACGTTCATTGGGAGTGATCTACTCCATCCATCCCGCAGGATGACACAGATTGCGTGATCACCGAGGAGCCTTTCTACGCCCTCTTCTCCTCGCTGGGTTCCTTCTACATCCCGCTGGCTGTCATCCTAGCTATGTACTGTCGCGTCTACGTGGTAGCAAAGCGCACCACGAAGAACCTGGAAGCTGGCGTGATGAAGGAACGGCAGCAAGACTCCAATGAGCTGACTCTCAGGATCCACTGCCGCAATCAGCAGATCCAGGATTTGTGCAAGGCCGGAAGCGGAGGAGCAAGCTCCACCGGACGCAGCAATCTGACCGTCAAGCTGCTCAAGTTCTCCAGGGAGAAGAAAGCTGCCAAGACGCTAGGCGTGGTGGTGGGGATGTTCATCTTGTGCTGGCTGCCCTTCTTCCTGGCCCTTCCTATCAGTACGTAGCTCTCATCTTCAAGCATTTGAAGTTTGGGGTAACATTGCGTAACATCTGCTTCTATTTAAGATTCCCCCCTCGCCTATTTTTTTTTTTTTTTATGATTATGATCTACTAAAACATGAGATAGCCAGAAGCTCTCCGCTACGTAAACATACGCCTTCAGAGTTAGTTCTGCAATGTGATAACAAAACTAATTCAGACACGGAGATTTACACCAGCGCACGATCTTCGAAAAAAAAAAAAAAAAACATTTACAGGGTTTTCTCTATTAGCGTTATAACTCACTGAATATTTGATAGTCGAGTCGATGTAACGATTATGAAAAAGCAATAAAACAGGCTATATAGTAGTAAAGATTAACCATAAAATGCTTTTATTTAAAAATATTTTTTCCAAAACTTTATCTATAAATGTCGGAAAACTTTAGGACGGAATACATTATTCATCATATTTATATTTATTTATCTATCGTCCAGGCGCTTAAAATTGCTTTATAGCTACGCTTTGACCTCTGCTGCGGTTTTAGTGCTGAGTTGCTCTGGTGGTGCCTCGTTTCTGCTGAGTCGTGAACTGCTTTTGGGGCTCAATAAAACTGCGCTCGGGATGAAAAAAAAAAAAAAAAAGAAAGGAAGACCAAAAAAAAGTTTCCACTATTAAAAGAAAACGTCAATTTAAATGATGGCGGCATAAACCGAAAACATATGGCATGGGCGATTTTACGACTTGAAGTTTATTGAGGTGGAGCTCGGTGATGCTCATTTTCAGATGTGCTAAACATTTAATGGAATATTTTAAGACGGGCTTTCAGGCCAAACGTTTTGAGTAGGACAGATTGAGCTAAATGAAGTTGAATGAAAATAGATAGCTTGATGCTACAGTTAGCATCATACATTGCATTTCCTTGAGAAGAATGCTAATGTTGACATGAAGGCTGGAACCCCCAAAATGAAGCTAAAATAGAAATTGCCAAACTTGGGTTAGGATGACAGTGATGCATGATGGGAAGATGATGGCCACACACTCGTTATGGTGGCGGGCGGCTGCTTTTTGCGTTCGGCATATATAGTCAGAGATAGCAGGCGGAGATACAAGATGGCCTTACAAGTCCATGTCGGAGGAGAACAAATTCATCTCGCAAGAGATCTCTTATCTAGGAAAAATAAAATACCCATCCGAGGCAAATCCCGGAAATCCCAGCAAAGTCTCCGACATGCACCTGCCTCACCAAAGGGATTTGGACCTGGTGGACTAACATCTAAACTGGATGAGAAGATTCTTAGGGATGATAATGATGTTGGAAGCAAATACTCCCTCTAGTGGCGAGAACTCTCCACTGCACCATTTTATCGTCTTCCATTGCTAATCTGCTCCTAGCATATGGCAGCTAGCCAGTTGGCTAACAGTCAACATCTTCACTCAATGTTCCTTCTTGTCGAACAGATGGACTCAAATGTGTCATTGATTCCTGGGGGTCACCAAAAAACAACTCAATATCAATTCGGGCCAATGTTCTCGGGCAATCAGACAGCAGTCACCTCTTGTGTTATCCAATTCAAATAACTGCTGAAGGTCCAAAAACACACTATGGAATATCAATTATGAACTTTTCCATTGCAGAAGAAAAATGGAAAGTACAAAACTTACCTCCTCAAAAAGAATAAACAAAATTAGCCAGTTAGCATGAGAAGCTAACATAGCAGTTGACCTTTTCACTCAAATTTGACATGTCAGGCTCTCAACCTTTAATGTAACACCAAAATCTCCACAGATCTTCTCAAATTTGATTCTTCTGTGTGTTTCAGGCTCTTTTAACAAAAATCTGCGTCCACCCAAAACCTTCTTTAAGGTGATTTTCTGGCTTGGCTACTTCAACAGTTGCTTGAACCCCATCATCTACCCCTGCTACAGTCGTGAGTTTAAGCAGGTATGAAGCCGCTTTGGCAACTATTTTGCATAATAACAAATTATTCGAAGCACTGCAATTTAATTCCAGGCCTTCATCCGGATCCTCCGCTGCCGGTGGAAGCGGAAGCGCCAGGGGTGGCAAGCGTACTACAACTACCGCTGCCAGCAAGGCTCCAACAACTCGTCCTACCTGAATGGCAGCCAGCAGACGTTGTCCTCCATCAGCCACAGCCCGCGATGCGTCGCCCCCAAACCGCAACCTTGGTCCTCCAACACCGGCCGTAACCTCCTCCCTGGATCGGACGAACGGGCGCCGCGGTCGGGCCCGGTTTCTCCGCTTGTCACGGAAGCTGGTGGACGAGACAGGGGTGTGAAAAAGCAGTAAGGAGCGATGGGGAAGTGCAGCATTTCAACGAGCAGAACGACGGCTGCTTTGGATGTTAAACATCATGGAGCAACACAACATCTGACACCTTGGGTGCTTCGAAGATGATTCGATTGACCTTCCGTCACACAGCGTGTTGTGTTTTCTTGTAATCATATTTATTAACGGGCACACGGTGGACTGGCCTGAAGGCAGCGGATTTCCATGCCCAGTAGACCTTTTCTTGCAGGAGAGTGGTTGCCACAGTTCTGAGGAGAAATTAGACACTCAACTCGGGCCTTGCATGTTCTCCCTTGAGTGTTTTTTTTTTCCTCACCAAAAAGTCAGATGGGATAAGCTCTATAGATAGCGTCTGTATAAGGATGGATGGATGGACTGTTAATGAAGCACATTTATGGAGGTCCGGATTTCTCTTCTTGTGTTCTAAAATGTATCTTAACACAAAAAGCGCGTCCATGTTCTGCCTGAGTGAAGGAAGAGCAGAGAAGCATTGGCTGGTTGAGCCTCCTCATGTGCCAAGTCCCGCCTCTTGCTCGCCGACTGAAAAAGTCGAGTCGTTGTCACGGCTTGCTCTGAACTTAAGCGAGAAAGCCACCATGGCAGAAGAACCACCAGCGACAGGATCGGCTTGATATATTCTCAAAAATACACAAAGGCTCTTTTTAGCGCTATCTACTCAAGAGGTTTTTGTTTTTGGACACTGATTAAAATGAAGGGTTAACAATATTGTTGTTTTAAAATAATAATTATAAAATGATTTTACCTGAACGGCAGTCACAAGGCACTCATGGGAATGATTCTAGGTGCATTTTGATATGTGGGATTGGGGAATTATTTAAAAGATATATCTCAGTACAAGTTGCTTGTAACTAAATATAACAAAATGGCTTCTCTATAATAAAGTGCACCTCAGGATTCACGTCACTTTTTCTTCATTTCCCAGTGATTATAAATCTGCAGAAAACTAGAAAAAGTCATAATTCACGTTGCCATTTGCACTTTTTTGTTTCTCTGCACTACAATTTTGAATGACGCTCTGCACTTCGCCCATATTATTTTGTGTTGATTTTTTTTTTCCCTCGGAAACAAAATAAATAATTAAAATAATAGCCAATAAAGATTATATTCTGCTGTTTTTCCTTCTCCCTTAAACGGTACGCAACTGTCAGTTTTCATTTGCATTCAATTTAACCGCGCAATATTTGAAAATTTTATAAAAGCGCGGCGACTTCCTCTTCCACGCCCACTATTTCGAAACCACAACTCTTACGTCACTCCCAACATAGCCAATCCTGTAGTAGCAACAGCACACACATATTTGCATACAGACGAATACAAAAATCAACTTCACCCGGCTCCACATCACACAGCGATTACCTGAACCAAACATCAAAATGCCAGCAGAACCAGCCAAGGCCGGTAAGAAGGGCTCCAAGAAAGCCGTCATCAAGGCTACCAAACCCAAGAAGGGAAGACGTAAGACCAGGAGGGAGAGCTACTCCATCTACGTTTACAAGGTACTCAAACAGGTCCACCCCGACACCGGAATCTCATCCAAGGCTATGAGCATCATGAACTCCTTCGTCACCGACATCTTCGAGCGCATCGCCGGTGAGGCTTCACGTCTGGCGCTTTACAACAAGCGCTCCACCATCTCCTCCAGGGAGATCCAGACAGCTGTCCGCCTGCTCCTCCCCGGAGAGCTGGCTAAACACGCTGTGTCTGAAGGAACCAAGGCTGTGACCAAGTACACCAGCTCCAAGTAAATTGCTTGTGATCATCACAAGCCCATCCAACGGTCCTTTTCAGGACCAACACAAACTTCTAACGAGTACAAATTCCTTAACTCATTAACTTGTGTACTTAATCCTGAGTAATTTCAAAACTACTTAGAAATTAATAACTTCATAAAGCTTTTCCTGAGAAGGCATGACTGATCCAAAATTTTTATTTCACACCAATAATAAAAAAAAAAAAAAAAAAAAAAGACAAGACTATTCGATCTGTACTACAACAATGTCCGGTTCCAGTTTTTGGATAAACACAATGTCTTTATCGCCCGGGTCCATTTGGTGGAGAACTTCCTCTTCCTGTGGTTCCTCGACCCCCGCACATTGAAAGGGAAGCTCAAAAACCGTGTTAAGGTATTTGTCGCTTCGGTGACTTTTTCTCGACATGGCTAACACTTGCGATGCGAGAGACCAGGCGAACTCCACCTTGTGCTGCTTCTGGTAGACCAGATTGAAATTATAGTCTAAGATTCGGTAGAGGGAAGGCACGTAGTGGAGGTGGTTTTGCTGCACGTAGCGGTGCACCTCAATAAGGACCCCCCTCGTTAGCTGTTGCAGGCTTAACTTCCTCTTGGCTTTCCGTTTGGAGGCCACGTCGAGGTCCAGTCCGATTTTCTTGCAGGCACGGAAGTCATCGCATCCCGTGAGAGGGTCCTCCGACTTGGTCTGTGTGAAGACAGGCGTGTTGAGCCACATGTCCCTGGGGAGCGTGTTGGGTCTCCTCACAAACCATTTCTCCGTCGAGGAGCATTTTTGGAAAACCCCGGCGTACCATTTTTGGAACACAGCGACGGCTTCGCTGTCACTGCTCTGCAAGTCCAACTTGAAATTGTGCTCCAGGATGTCCTTGACCAGGTCGAGCGTGGTGCTGCATAGAACATCCACAAAAAAAAACATTTCCAGCAACGCGCCCACCGTCAGCGTAGACAACGGCAGCTTGTTATCATCCGTCGTCCAAAAGTCCACCCCGATCTTCTTGCAGAAAGGATACTCTTCCATGTCGTTGGATGACGACGTGGACTTTGTTGACTCGACTTCTTTTGCTTTGTCATAAATGTCCGGGAGATGCAAAATGCCGTTGAGGAACTCAAATCGTTCTCTGTCGGGATGTGTGAGGAGGACCTTCTTTTTCATGATTAAATTCCTGACGAGAGTCTCCGTGCTAAGGTTCTTGTGGAGGAAAATGTTAAAGTTACGCTCCAGGATATCCGATAAGAATCTCACCAGGCCTTTATTTATGGCCGTGGCAAACTGGTGAACCGCCATCAGGACGCCGTTGGTCAGCAGATCCAAGTTCAAGGCTCGCTTGGCGCCCGAGCCCACGTCGAAATCTAAACCGATCTCCCGGCAACTCTCAAACTGGTTGTTGGCTTTCTGGGATGTGAGAATGCGCACGTAACTGCTACGCAGCAGCCACAGCTTTCGCTTCATGTCAACGTCCTGGGTTTCACTTTTGTCGTTCGCGTGAGTTGAACTTTCCAGAAGCGCCGACTCTCGAAAGGGGACCCGGCCTTTCTGATTGAGTGTGCCGTGGAACACGTGGCGCTGCCTTTTGTAGTTATCCGCACCCTCCATATTTGTATCCCGGTGTGAGAGAGACGCAAATCTCGTGTCACATCAGTGATACTAGCAAGTGAGAGAAAAAAAAAAAAACAAGTAAACACGTATGCCCACTACACTACTGTTTTGTAATGTTAGTATTTTAAAGACTTTTTATATGGTACTTGTAAAACGTTAGCAAACACTGAATGAAACTATTAAACTGAGTGCTCAACTAGTTGGTTCAACAGTTAAGTTTGTTAGGGGGGGTAATATAAACAAAACTAACAATACAGCGCATGTCCAATGGGGGGGCTACTGCTAGCTTAAACAGTAACTACAAGAAGTCAGCGGCACAAAATACGAGAGACTCGAAGGCGAACTCACCAAAGAAAGCATTCGTTTACTTCTCACCGCCTGGATGAACCGTTCAGGTCAATTTAAAAGACCGGCCGGCAAAATGGCAGTGGCCGAAAAGTTTGGCCGAAATGCGTCCTGTAAGGGTCAGCTCACGTGGTGCGGAACTTCCGGTATGACCAACCAACCCCGACCATGAGTTACAGATTTCTTTTAATTTTAAATATCTATATATATATATATATATATATATATATATATATATATATATATATATATATATAAACCCAGCAAATTCAAACAATTATATTTTTAAAATGCAATATTGTTATTTTTTTCATTATTGAAATTTGTTTTAGGAAATGTTTCCGCCAGGGCGCCCACTATTCGCGCCCTGGCGGTGACGTATGGTATGTGCGCACCAACTACTATATTACGGAAACTCGTGCTAGTTCTGGTGATCCACGACTTAACGAACTTACAGTATTATTTAAATGCAGTTAGTAAAACTAGTCAGTTGAAAGCTAACGCATAAAACCCCAATAATTGAGCATGTCTACAACCATGACAAATACTTTATGATGGCAATTTAATATTCTAGGAAATTGTACTCATTAGATATTTGTGGTGGCCCTGAAAAGGGCCGTTTGATGAGCTTGTGATGATGACAAGCACTTTACTTGGAGCTGGTGTACTTGGTCACAGCCTTGGTTCCCTCAGACACAGCGTGTTTAGCCAGCTCTCCGGGGAGGAGCAGGCGGACAGCTGTCTGGATCTCCCTGGAGGAGATGGTGGAGCGCTTGTTGTAAAGCGCCAGACGTGAAGCCTCACCGGCGATGCGCTCGAAGATGTCGGTGACGAAGGAGTTCATGATGCTCATAGCCTTGGATGAGATTCCAGTGTCGGGGTGGACCTGTTTGAGTACCTTGTACACGTAGATGGAGTAGCTCTCCCTCCTGGTCTTACGTCTTCCCTTCTTGGCTTTGGTAGCCTTGACGACGGCTTTCTTGGAGCCCTTCTTACCGGCCTTGGCTGGTTCTGCTGGCATTTTGATATTTGGTTCAGGTAATCGCTGAGTGATGAAGGCACAGCGTGATGCGGATTTTTGTATTCGCTTGTATGCAAATTTATGTGTGCTGTTGCTACTACACGATTGGCTTGTTGGGAGTGACGTTTATTTGAAATAGTGGGCGGAGATGGTTGGCCAATCAGCTGCGGAAGAGTTCGCGGGTTTTTTATTTGAAATGTAGCTATCTACAATACTAAGAAAACCGCGCGAGAGAGAATAATTTGAACCCAAAGTCGCTGTAAATTACATTTGTCTGAAACACTCCTACAATTCAAATTGCAATTGAATGCGATTTCCTATGTGTCAATTTTTTCCTAATAATGTAATAAGTGTTTATTACACGGTTTATTTTACTTTGGGTTATCTTTTTATCAGGTTATGGTATTTTATCAACACAGAACTTCTCATCCAAATTCGGATTTCCTTGTCATTTGCACGCCTCAAGCGTTCGCACATTACATTTTATGAATTATCACCATAATATTTGGAAATTTACTGTTTAGATCAAGTTGGTGGCTCTTAAAAGAGCCGTTGGTGAGGTGCAGTCGACGGTAAGACTTAAGCCCGCTCTCCGCGGATGCGACGGGCAAGTTGGATGTCTTTGGGCATAATGGTAACGCGCTTGGCGTGGATGGCGCACAAGTTGGTGTCCTCAAAGAGGCCAACCAGATATGCCTCACTGGACTCCTGCAGAGCCATGACGGCTGAGCTCTGGAAGCGCAGGTCGGTCTTGAAGTCCTGAGCGATCTCCCTGACCAGACGCTGGAAAGGCAGCTTGCGGATGAGAAGCTCGGTCGATTTCTGGTAGCGGCGAATCTCACGGAGAGCAACGGTGCCGGGCCTGTAACGATGAGGTTTCTTGACTCCGCCAGTAGCCGGGGCGCTCTTACGAGCCGCCTTGGTGGCTAGCTGCTTTCTGGGAGCCTTACCGCCGGTGGATTTACGAGCAGTCTGCTTAGTTCTGGCCATTTTGAGTTTATTTCGCAAATAGTGAGAAAAGATCAGCCAAACTACAGTCTTTATACTGAAGCGGCAGCGCCATAAGGACGGTGATTGGCCGCATGGAAAATGTAGGCGGAGTTATCTAACGACCAATTGGACGACAGGATTTAAATTGAGCCAATGACAGCGTTGGCGGGAAGATTTGAAACAGGCCCAAGGAGTTGTTCGAACATCTTAGTTTTGTGAGTTGGATTGTAATTAGAATTCGGTCTGCTTGCAAATTCCATCATATTAAATATTTGACAGAATAAACTCCGTTTTTGGACTGCTTTTAAAGCGGGACTGTTTGGAGGAGGGCGGGTCAGGTTTATCAAAGACCCACATCCGACCATGCATTTTCTAACTAAATGTGAGTGTGACACACCTGCCACCTAGTGGTGAAATGTAATTTTGCAACTTCATGAATGAATCTCTGCATAGCAGTTCATTAACTTACCATATTTGAAATTATTGACAATATTCTAAATTAAGGAAATTTCTCTTTAGTGGATGTGGTGGTGGCTCTTAAAAGAGCCTTTGGTTGTTTCAAAGTAATGAAAAGCTTAAGCCAATTCACTTTCTGGCTCTTTTCGCTGCTGGCTTCCTGGCTGCCGGCTTCCTGGCTGGAGATTTCTTGGGAGCTTGTTTTTTCGCCTTCTTCGGAGTCTCCTTTTTCGCCTTGATCTTTGGCTTAGGCTTGCTCGCAGCCTTCTTAGGACTGCTTGCCGACTTCTTGCCCTTTTTCGGGGTGACCTTCTTGTCAGGCTTCTTGGCTTTTCGGTCAGCCTTTGCAGGAGTGCGTTTCTTAGTAGATGCCTTTTTGCTAGCCGGGGTGGTCGCCTTCTTGGTGGCGGGTTTCTTCTTGGTGTCTTTGGGCTTCTTGGGTGATGGTTCCTTCTTGGCAAGTTTGAAGGAGCCAGAAGCGCCGATTCCACTGGTTTGAACCAGGACTCCTTTGGAGACCAGGTTGACCAGAGCGCTGTTGATGCGCTTGTTTTGCTTCACCACGTCCACCTCCAAGCGCGCCAGAGCTTTCTTGATCGCGGCTACCGACATGCCTTTGCGCTCCTTAGATTCCGCAATCACCTGGACGATCATTTTCGGGAGGCTGGTGCCACCGTTGGTCGCTTTTTTCGCCGCCGGCTTCTTCTTGGATTTCGCCGCCTTGGCGGGGGCAGCTGCGGGTGCTGGGATATCTTCTGCCATGATTTTTTCCTCTCGTGTCCTGTTGAAAACAAGTTGTCGGGCTGCGAGCGGGAGGCGGGACTTATAAGGCACATGAGAACCGTAGAGACTCAATCCAGCCGCAGTTTAGCACTCCAGCGAAATGTGGACGCGCTTTTTGTGTTTTCTCTTCCACTTTCAAGCCTAAAATAACGAGATAAAATCAAACCCACGAGAATATTTTTTACTCGAAATAATAGATAAGTCCCCCATCTTTAGCCCCAGATTACTTTTATCGGTGAAAATTATCTGGTTTTCTTACTAGAGCTTCCAAACCGTACCGGTTGTTCGTCATTCGGAGACGTCCTCGACCACTTTTCGTGACATTTTGTCCTCAAAATGTGTCAAATTTAAAGGTGGTCGTCGCGATACAGGTTTGGACATTAGTAGAGACATCTGAGTTTGGATTCAAATCAACTCCGCTTCACAAGCTGGTTTATTTTTTATTTTTTCGCCCAAAATTGGGACAGTGGTAAACACAAGACTTTTTCGCGGTGACCCCGGGGCGGTTACGAGTCGACAACATACTTGAGGATCGAATGTGTTTATCAATTGTTTTCATGCATAAAAAATCAATACGTGATAGAGTATTGATCACATAACTTGAATTTAGTTTTGAATTTATGTGGCTTGATTTGATCAAGTTGTTCACATCGATGTGAGGTCATTTTAAAATCCTAATCCCCATCATCATCTTTTGTTATTCTGAGGCAGTTTCAGACAATTATTTTATTTTTTGTTTCTTTTGTGTCAGGTCATACAAGTTCAATTGATCCACCACAATATTTGTTTCATTGGGGGGGTCAGTTCCACTTTTTCGCTAAATTCCACATCACCTTGTAAGGTGTTATGATTTTACGACAGTGCACATTCTGTGGTTGTGCATTAGAAGGCGATCGGTGACATTTGTGAAAACTAATAATACAAATACTTTAAATTAATAGATTACTTAAAAATGTACACCTAGAAAACATTGAGTTAATCCAATAAGAATGAATCTACTTGAATGCTTTTTTAAAAATCTTTATATGTTTGTGAATGTCTTTGCCGTGATATCATAATTTTAAATAAAGAATTAAATATTCAATTTTTGTATTCAATGTTTAGGGGACATTTTGAAACAAAAGATGTAAAGAAATAAACATAGTATTTATATTAATAACCCAAATTTATGCAGACAGCTTTACTTATGCTCTAATATCAGAACAATTGGCCTATTTCAGATTTTGTGGACGTAAAATATTTTGCATTAGTGTTTACTACTTAAGTCCAATACCAAATAAATCAACGATATTGATTAATCTTGAGTACAAAGGGGAGGAATTTAGAATTTGCACACAATTTGACTGAATTTATTTTTAGTATTTAATACCTTGGCTTTGTCTTAGTGAGGGTCTTGATTTTTCTTACCTTTATAGTGTATGGATTTATTTACATACGCCACAATTGACGTTACTTGGTTTTAATGATGCTTGCAAGAGCATAAAACCAAACTGCACGGAAGTCAACTCTTAAAGAGACATGTGGGTGGCTCTTAAAAGAGCCGTTTTGTTGGTAGGAAGCTACCGTGTTTACCCGCCGAAGCCGTACAATGTTCGGCCTTGCCTCTTCAGTGCGTAGACCACATCCATGGCGGTCACGGTCTTTCTCTTAGCATGCTCGGTGTAGGTAACGGCATCACGGATGACGTTCTCCAGGAACACCTTCAGCACACCGCGAGTTTCTTCGTAGATCAAGCCGGAGATACGCTTCACACCACCGCGACGAGCAAGGCGCCTGATGGCAGGCTTGGTGATTCCTTGGATGTTGTCTCGGAGAACCTTACGGTGACGCTTGGCGCCCCCCTTGCCGAGTCCTTTACCTCCCTTACCTCTTCCACTCATTATTACCGTCAAGTAGTGTCTGTCGATCGAAATGAATAAAGTGTCACAGTGAAGACGAACTTGACTATACTCTCCAACTGCGGACGTGTTAGAAACCACCCTGCAGCCACGTCACTCTTTCACCGCCCCGCTCCGCCTTCCTGGCTTGTACTGCAACGTCATTCAAACGAATGAATGAGTACACGTCATAAAGCTAATGAAATTATTATAATAATATATATTTTTTAATGAAATTATTATAATAATATATATATTTTTTAAGTTTTACACACGCACGAAAGAATGTATAATTTTCCACATTGATTAAATAGAGTTAACCGAGCCGCTGCTGGTTGTTGCTGGACTGGTTGTTGCTAATGCAAGATGTAAATTGTTTTAGCGTAACTTTCTTTACCATTTCCCTTGCATCATTGTTTTCTTTCCCCAATATGTGGAAGAGGAAGTTTGCCAGAGTGCGTTTCTTTCTTCCTCTTTTATGATATCTTGGACTCAGGCCTTTCTGTGTGTATTTAGCACGGTCCTGCAGTGATCTTTTAATGAGGATGCAAGCAAAAGAGGAACTGATGTTGGCAACATGTTGCGGTCGCAATGGAGGCGCGCACAAGCACGCGCACATTTTAAAACAAAGCTCCAGCAGGTCTCTCAAATCATTTGATCTCCATCCGTCCAAACATGGAGGAACTCTACATAAGACACGTGAAGCTGCTCGGCTTTGAAAAACGCTTTTACCCCAGTCAGCACTATGTGAGACTCCAATTATTAATCTTTTTTTTTTGTTATTTATTTATTTATTTATTTATTTATTTATTTATTTATTTATTTATTTATTTATTTATTTATTTATTTATTTATTTATTTATTTCAGGTGTACATGCTAATGGTGAAGTGGAGTGACCTTGCAGAGAAATTGATCTTCAGGACATATCCTGAAATTTACACATTTCATGTAAGTATCTTTTTTTTTGTTTTTTTAATAACAAGGCTGGTTGAAATGCTTTCGATTTCTCATCCCCAGAAATCCCTGAAAGAGATGTTTCCTATTGAAGCAGGCCAAATAGAGAAGAGTGACCGAATCATTCCATCGCTTCCAGGTAAAAAGTACTGCTGAATGATTTGGAAAATTAATCAAATTGTTTTTTTTTGTGTCCTTCAATATTACGATTGCAATTTTAACATAATACTAAACACTTTGACTTGCAGTCTTCTAAGCGGTCGCTATGACAACTTCACAAAAATTTACCAAACATGTATAAACACAGGTCATTAAATCAGATTAAAAATTGAATAATAATATCAATAATAATATCAGTGGCTTCATTGCTTCCAATTTTCATGTTTTATGACATGTTGACGCTTATGGGTACTTTATTTCAAATTAGAAATGCGTATAGGCTCGGGGTATTTTATTTAAGGAAGCACCTGTGTGTCAAAACTTTTGACTTCTCTCTTTTTTTTCCCCTCTTGCTTTCTTTATTGATGCAAGCCAGCACAAGAGAGGAAATGCAACTGAAATCACAGAAAATCCACAATTTTCATCACTTTGTACACAAGTTGATTGCAGCACTTCCTCTAAGGTCGTGCAAAAAGACTTGAAACGTTTTCTGTTTTATTTCTTACCGGTAAAATGGCAAAATCTTAGAACCTTCTTGATTATAAAAATAATTCAAGAGTAAAACAAAATACAGAAAAACGTATCACTCGCCGCACAGGTGACTTTTTGACTAACACTTAATCATCCATTATGACCTTCAGCACCACGGTGGGTGGAGAGCCAAAGGTCACGAGAAAGCAAGCAGAACACGTTGACCGAGTACTGCCTGTCGCTGATCGCTCTGCCGTCGCACATCTCGCGCTGCGCGCACCTCAACGCCTTCTTCAAAGTGCGGCCTGAGGACGAAAATCCTCCAGCTCCAAACACGTCAGTTTCCATTAACATTCAGATTCCAATCATTCTCACTAAATGACTAATTAGCCGTTAGCGAGATAAACTAGCTTAAGTTGTAAGAAAGTAACAACTTGATGATAAATTTTTGTATTGTGATCTGTATTTTCCATAATAATAGAATTAATCACTGTTTACGTCATCCCAATAAAATGTTTATTTTCTTTTCAGAGGCAAAAAAACGGAAATCTTCTTAGAGACCAAAGTTAACAACACCATATCTGGTAAGACTTATTTTTATAATTGTGTCATTTTCTACCTTACCTGGTTTTGTCCCCAATTTTTTAGAAATTTCCGGGCCCATCATACTGGACACATACCGAGTGATCGCAGATTTCACCAAGACGTCCAAACACGAGCTCAACCTGCACACTGGAGACTTGGTGGAAATTGTGGAGAAGAACCAGAATGGTGAGAAACTCGAAAGGTCAAAATAAAAACATGATAAAATGGCATCATTTTATGTAATGCTAGCTAGCTAGCGTAAAATGCATTTGTGTTTATTAGCTGGCTAGCTAAAAAAGGAGTGTTTTTCTTGTTCGCTAGCTAGCTAGCTAAAAGTGATCAACCTTGTTACTAGGTCTGGTAGGTTAGTTATATTTCGTGGACTTCAACATTGCTTTTCTATTCAGGCTGGTGGTTCTGCCAGTGCGAGACCAAACGGGGTTGGGTTCCTGCCACCTACCTGGAACCCTTGGATGGACCCGAGGAGGCAGAAGACGTGGAGCCAAATTACGAAGGTAACATTTGGCCCTTTAAATTATTATTATTATTTTTTTTTAATCAAGTGGATTTATTTAAAACATTTTGCCCCCGAAGGAGAGTTACACATCGCAGTCCAAGCCTACAAGGCAGAAACGGACGATGAGATCTCGTTGGAACGGGGGGAAACTATTGAGGTCATTCACAAGCTCTTGGACGGCTGGTGGGTTGTCAGGTACAAAAGGTCGCTGCTTCACTTGTAAGTAGAATAATTGAATTGTTTGACTTCAGTTTGCGTATATTTCTTGTTTTGCTCAGGAAAGGTGAGGAGACGGGTCACTTCCCTTCCATGTACCTGCAGAAAGCAGGAAAAGAGGCCAAGTTGAACGGCGAGCAACCACAGGGACAGAAACCACCACCTCGCAGGTCCATTAAAAAAATAATTGTTCTTATCCCGTAAACTTAATTTGCTGGATCCCAAAAAAAATAGCCTTATATTCCCTCCAGGTCCACCATTAAGAACGCCAAGAGCATTCACGAGCGATCCCGACAGCGCCTCAGCCAGGAGGCCTACCGAAGGAATAGTCGCCGATACCTGCAGCAGAAGGGCGGACAACCCAGCGCCGTAACCCGGAAATCCAAGATCCCAGAAAAGTCGCCCCTGAGAGAGCGGAAGAACCAAGGTAGGACATATTTCTTGGAAATAATGCCCCCACCATTCCCAAGACAACACACACATAAGGTGACTGACGTGTGACCCACAGGGAACATTCCCGAGCGGCGCTTCAGTTCGGAGAACGAGCTGAAACCAGAAGCCCCGGTCATCCCGCCTCGACCGAGTCCAGAGCTCATCCTGGAACGCTGCACCGACAACACCCGCAAGAAAGTCAGCATCCGCAACTCTGGAAACAGAAGCAACAGCACCTAGTGAACTTCACTTGGTGTCCCTCAAGGGTCAACCTTGCACCCCCTCCCATTCCTACAAGTTTCTCTTCCTGTACTCATTTATTAAATAGTCCCTTTGTTGTGCTGAATCAATTGTTGATTAAGTTATTGATGAATCGCTTCCCAACCGTGTGTGTTATCCAATTCCATTTAATTGGTCCGAAAATATTATCGAGTGCCAACAAATAATGTCATGACTCAATAAATATTGGAAACACTTTTGTAGATAACCTGGTAGCAGTAGTATTGCGAAAAGCTTTGGCGTTTTTGTCTCTTCTACTTTCTTACAATTGCAAAATAATGTCAATAAAGGCGCTATTGTTCCTTATTTGGTGTTACTCAACAAAAAGGTTTGGCATATTTCGGGGCAATTTGCAGCTGAACTTTGCACATGAACTTGTGATGCTTCCAGTCTGTGTTGCAATCTGCTGTCGGACATTTAAATGTCGGCGAAAATGTGAGAATCGTTCGAGGGGGAAAAAAAAACAGGTTGTGGGAGGGAAGAAAATTTATGACCCCGACGTGATTTGAACACGCAACCTTCTGATCTGGAGTCAGACGCGCTACCGTTGCGCCACGAGGTCGACGCGGTGGAGGGTGTAAAATTTTGTATACATAGTTGTAGTGAAAAACGTGCACGATTAATGCGTGCACGTACTGAACGTCAGCTTTTAGCGACTAGCTAAGGCCTCGCTCTTCCTAAATAAAACGCCATGCATTCTCTTAAGCCAGCTAAGGTACCCTGGTTTCTCCTCACTGTCCCACTCCAAACTGCAATTTTTTTTATCTGCATCGTATTTCTTCCTTTTTTATACGGCATGTGTGTGTTTTATCACATCGTGTTTGTCGTCCAAATAGTAACATTTAAAGATGGTCTCCAATGGCGATGGACGCGTTCGTGTTTTCCCTCCTTTTCCCCACTGCAGCGATGTTGCGTGTCTTTTTTGACTGCAGTAAAGTGAAGTCTTTAGAATTAAGGTCAGACTAACCGGATCATAGCTCAGTATATTTTCAAACTACAAAACTATACAACTGACGTTTGTGATGTCAAAGTTCAGATCACACAATACAGATAATTATGTTTAAATTATGTATTATGTTTTCTACAATCTATATACACTTTATATTGATAGCGTCTAGAATAAACAGCAGAAACACGTGACAATACTTTTATTCTGAAAACAAACGGAAACACAAGTGTAATATATTTCGGCAACTTTGTGCTCGCTCCCCTGCAGGCCGAAGAGGAGCAGTGCTTTCTCCAAATGCGACTTGGAGTCGGTACTCACTGGCATTCTTCGTCGGGACCACCATGGCGGTGCAAGCGATGGCCTACTTCGTGCAATAATATCGCCTTTTCCGGTGGAGGCAATTGCGTAATAGGTACGGGAATCTGGCAGGTGCGGGGCGATGCTGAAGGACCGAGGAGGACCATTACTCCAAACAGGTCAGCCAGTCTATCTATCTATCCATCTATCTATTCTGAGCCAACCCTTTTACAGTCCTCCCCCCCATCTATCTATCTATCTATCTATCTATCTATCTATCTATCTATCTATCTATCTATCTATCTATCTATCTATCTATCTATCTATCTATCTATCTATCTATTTTTTTCTTTAACAAGTTGCAAATGCTTTGGCACATCTATACAATTAATTGATTAATTGATTGATTTTGATTGAAACTTTATTGATCCCCAAGGGTTTGGGCAAATTTAGGCCCCAGCAGTATTCATACCACTGAGTATATAAACGATACACAGATGACATGAGCATAACTCAATATATTTTCTACGTAGCGTCCTGTACTTATTTATTGTGTATTATTTATTCATCACTCTTATTTATTCATTATTTGTGCCTTCTTTTATTTTCTTGTGTTTTTTACTTGTACGTACATTGTGAACTATGTCTTGTCACCGTGGGATAGTGGGAACGTAATTTCGATCTCTTTGTGTGTCTTGGCATGTGAAGAAATTGACAATAAAGCAGACTTTGAATTTGAGATAAGGCTGCCACACAACGGCCACAAAAAAAACAAATTAATTGCAAAAGTTAAAAGCCATCAAAGTAACAAAAACACCCCAAAACACACAAAATAGTATTATCATTTGTTTGTGTCATCAAAATGGGTCTCATCCTTAAGGTCCTTATTTTCTAACCAAAACAAATATGACAAGAATGACTAACCATTTTTTTTTAAATAGTTCTTGTCAAGTGAAGAGAATTGTTGTGATGTGGATGACAGTTTGTTTCCAAAGAGAATTGAAAATAATCGGAATTTTGCAATCAACTTTGGATTGTGACAATGTGTCTTTGTTCGCAGGAAGTATGAGAGGAGAGCTAAAGGGAACGGAGCGTTTCTAAACAACAACAGCGACAATCTAACATGGGCTACAAGGTACAAATCGTTAATTGATGATTGAGGAAGTTGGCCGTGTTTTTGGTTTACGATAAGAGTTCTCACAGTTGTAGCGACTTCCCCATTGTGACTCTGAACAGGGAATATTTTCATCAGTAACACACTTGGACGATAATCAGACCTCAAATTATCATGTGTTTAAAAAAAAAAAATATCTTGCAGTTTCACACGAATTGAAAAGATGGAAATAATAGAATCATTAGATATTTTTAATCATTAATATACTGTGAATTGTTTATTTTGAGGACAGTCAGCAATAAGCATCCCGTCAGATTTGTTGCTTTTGTTGGAGTCGGGTCACGTGACCCGCTCTGGAAAAGAGGGCAAGGGGATTCAGGCCGACATCTTTAAGCAGATACTGAGTGACACTGCCATCTGTCGCTACATCCTCGGGCAACCATCATGTTTTTTTTCTCGTTCTTTTTTTTAATGTATTAATTGTCGCGAATCCATTTTAGACCTTCCTGATGAACTTTGACCTCTGATTTTTTTAATGGCACAGTCAGTACTCACCCTATCTTGGAGACTATTGGATCAAAATTTTGCAGGAATTGAATTTTGTGGGGTTTTTTTTTATAATATAATTTTAGTAAAGACCTTTCAAGGTTGTTTTTCCCTTAACAAAAAAATAATCCGCTTTATGAGTTTTTATGTCAACAACAGACTCGACTAAAAACATAAATATTTGCTATTCACACATTTGTCATTGCTGTACCTTGACCTTTGACCTTTATTTGAAGCTTGTGGAAAACCCAGAAGCCAACAAAAAACCAGAACACAGGAAATCATAAATAGGACGCCCCAGTCAAAACAAAATGGAGCAGCAGTCTCCTGAAAGGCCTCTTTACTTTTTTTTTTTTTTTTTAATTCCCCCGAGGGTAGTCCTTAAAAAAAAAAAAAGGGAAAATCTCCTCGCTCGGTCGTCATGCGAAAAGAGCGGATTAATTTTCCATCAGATCCATGGTAACCATCAATCATTACCCGATCCACGAAAAGTGTAAATGACAACTAGGTCAAGTTTGGCAAGAGCGAGCTGTCTTCAGATTTCCTTCTTTTGTTAGATTTTTTTCTCTTCGATATAGTATCAGCCATGTTTATCTTATTTTCTACAGTTGCTCATGTTTCTTCTTGTTCCTCATACGTTGCCCTGAGGGAGATAGTAGGGGAGTGATTTCGAGTCAATCTCTTTCTCATTGACTTTTTTTTTTTCTCCTTTACGATATGACGGCCACAGTTAGGACATCTGGAATGGGAAACACAATGAAGCTTTTATGCACGGTCGACGGGGAAATCCCAAAAACTGATGGCCAGATTTTTTTTTTTTTTTGCCACCATCAAATTTCCATCTTCGTTTCCATCCAGAAGATACAATGAAGAATGAAACATCCACCTGTTGTCTTTCATACAAAATAGATTTCACACAAAAACATGAAATCAGTATTTCAATATTCTGTCTTGACATTTTTTTTTTTTTTTGGAGATCCCTGGAGCAGCGATGGACCGTGTGAGCCTGCTGTGGCGTCTGCGGCGTCGTGCCCGCCGCGGCGTCCTTTGCATGGCCTTCTTCGGCATCGCCATGACGCTGCTGTACGCTCTATGCGCCGAGAACAGCGTGGTCGTCACGGACGCCATCTTCGGCGTGCGGGCGCGGACTCGGGCCCAGCCTCGCACAAACTCCGTCGTCAAGGTACACGTGATAGAAAAACTGATTTTGCAAAATGTAACTCCATCACGTGACCACCCCATCAGGTGCTCCGAGGCGGCTCCAAACTGGCATACGTGGATCCCCAGAAGCTCCCGGGTGTGATCCCCGGAGACCCCCGCCGCCGCATCCCCGTGCTGTCCTCACCCAACCAGACCCACGAGCACCAGCCCACCAAGCCAAAGCCGAGGGAAGGTCAAGGTTTCTTCACCAGCATCCTCCCGCGGCCCTTCATGCGAGCGCTGGACACCATCTTCGGGGTCCGCCGGCGGGGCCAGCTGAGCGGCAAGGCCAGCGACGCCGAGTTCTTCGGGCCTAATAGCCTTCTGGGAAAGGTCTGGAACGAGCACATGTCCAGTGGCATGCTGGGGAACCGGTTGAAGAAGGTGGTCCACAACTACCAGGTGAGAACAACTGAACTGCTTATTTGCATCTTCTATTTTCTTGGGCTAACTTTTCAACCCTCCAGGCGATGAACAAATACGGCGTGGAGCTCCCCGACGCGGCGGACTTGGCCCGGAGGCCCGTGCTGAGCGGGCCGGAGCTTTTGTGTCAGATGAAGAAGAAGGTAGCGCTGTCCACGCTGACAGCCTCTCTGCCGCCTTTCTCTTCGCTACCGTGGGCTTCGCAGTTGCCGCCCAAGTCGCTCGCCTCCGAAGTGGGGCCCTTCAAAAGCTGCGCCGTTGTCTCGTCCGCCGGCTCGCTCCGAGACGCCGGCCTCGGGAAAGAGATAGGTGGGACAAATCGGACGCTCCACACCCCAAAGTGCTTCAACTTTCATTTTCTCTTCTTTCTCACGTCCCCCTTCTTCGGCTTCAACGACAGACTCCCACGACGCCGTGCTACGCTTCAACGGCGCCCCCACCGAGCGCTACGAGAAGGATGTCGGTTCCAAAACCACAATCCGTCTCACCAACTCGCAAGTAAAGCCGCAGTCGCCGTGACAACGACTCAACTTCCCCTCTCTGATAAAAATTCACATCTCGTAGGTGATGGCGTCCGACGACCACCACTTCCTGTCCAGCTCGCTGTACAGCTCAGGTGTATTGGTGGCCTGGGATCCCGCTCCTTACTCCGCTAACCTCACACAGGTATCAGACTTTTCTAGAACGTGGATGAAATCACGTTACTAAGCTGACGGCGTCCATTTTGTAGTGGTTAGGCCACACCGACTACCCTATCTTCACCCAGTATCAGCGCTACAGGCGGCTGCACCCCCAGCAGCCCTTCTACATCTTGCACCCACGCTTCCTCTGGCAGGTGTGGCAACAAATCCAAGACAACATGCCGGAACCCATCCAGAAGAATCCGCCCTCCTCTGGCATGATGGGTATGATCCGCACTGTTGATCCTGCAATGAAATTTGTTTTTCTCTTTAAACATTTGATCTTCTCCTCCCTTCAGGTACAGTACTGATGATGTCCATATGCGAGGTGGTGCACGTGTACGAGTTCCTCCCGTCGCGACGGAAGACGGAGCTGTGCCACTACTACCAGCGCTTCTACGACGCCGCCTGCACGCTAGGCGCTTACCACCCGCTGCTCTACGAGAAGAACCTAGTCAAACGTATGAACCAGGGGTCCGACCGTGACATCTACACCCACGGTCGCGTCACGCTGCCCGGATTCAGGAGCCTCTCTTGCAACACAACACGTCCAGGTTAAACCAGGAAAGAAAATGCCGAGTCGTAACACACACTGGAATTCAATCTTATATTTTAAATGTGCCTGCTGAAAATATTATGTAATATACATTATATCCTTAATAGGATCGGGAAATTCAGAGGGGGAAATTGGCACGGCCGATTCATCGGCTTCAAGGTATACGGCGGTTTCAATAAGTTGCTTTTTGAAAAACGCTAAAATTTTGCATTAGCGGTAAAACAGTGAGGGTAACGCTGAGGCCGATTAATGTTTTGAATTTCGAGTATCACTAATCAATGGTATCATTGATGTATTACTAGAACGCGTTTACAATTGTTGAAATAAATACGACAGACTCCCTTCAGCTAGTTAAATAGCATAGCTAACATGTTTGTTTTCGCCCTGGTGTTAGCTTACATGAGCAAAGGAGTAGCTACTCGTTTTATGAGGAATATGTTTTTTAAACGTACTACATTTTGATTGTACTCAGATAGCTTCTTTTCTTTTTAAGTTCAACTACTGAGGCAGATAGCGAGCTAATTTGCACAGCTAGCTAGCATAGCTAACAGTGTTTTCAATCGGATGTTGTTTCACAAAGCCAAAAGCCAAGAATTTGTTACCGGAGAAATGTTATCCCGTAGCTGTGCTACATTTTGAGTTCATTCTGGAAATTATCATTTTCTTTTTACGTCGTCAAACGTGCCAATGAAAAAAATGTTACAGAAGCAAAGCTAGTTAGCACGTCGCTTCACAATTCAGAGTTTGCATGTTCTCCGGGTGTTCTTGTTTCCTCCAAAATTCCAAAAAACATGCGTGCTTGGCCGATTGACTCCCAAGTTTTTTTTAAATGTACTATGTGTTTCTAAACTCCGTTGAATTATTGATGTCAGTGCATTTCCGAAGGCAACATTTGATCTCTCTCTATGCAGCCGCTCGTCAAACATCGCATGCTTCATTTCTCTTCGCTTTGTTTTACCTCGGAGTTGCACGTCCCTCTCAAATTTTGCCTTCCTATTCCTTCTCTTCCGAGGAGTCACTGTTGCTGATGTCAGTGGGGGATAAGAATATTTCTTAAATGTTACTATCATCCCCAAATATGTTAAACCCAACCAATATACAATAAAAATTTGGGGGATCATTAAAAACTAGTTTTCATAAATTTAGTACAAGACTTTTGGGAAAAGTGGTA
This sequence comes from Syngnathus scovelli, assembly GCF_024217435.2. Taxonomy (NCBI): domain Eukaryota; kingdom Metazoa; phylum Chordata; class Actinopteri; order Syngnathiformes; family Syngnathidae; genus Syngnathus; species Syngnathus scovelli. The sequence continues at coordinate 3,414,275 of NC_090861.1, forward strand.
GTCATGGTGTTTCATTTTCCTATAAGAAACCTTACGGACAAAAAAATAAAAATAATTCTTGATGTTTTTTGGTGTTTTCAGGGGGTTGCATGTTCTCTTCTGTTCTGTCCGTCACTGTAAGAAACATCACAAATCAATGTCACTGCCTGAATAATAAAGTAGACTGTGATTCAGGCCTTTTGTGTTTTATTATGACATCTTAAATCTGCCATGTTACAAATCCACCATTGTAAAGTAGAATTTGGTCTCAAGGATACAAAACCTGTTTGAGAACTTATTTAAGGATAAGCAGCTTTGCCTTCAAGGCAATTCAACATGCTTGTTTGAGTTGTTTTTATTGGCTCTTAAGGATATCAAACCTGTTTGAGAAGTTATTTGACATCAGGGATATCCGTCTTTCCCCTCCAGGCAAGTTAGTTTCCTAAACAATGGCTGTCTTACAAAATGTCCCCCACCCACACATTTTTTTGGACCAACCCATGTTTATGTAGAATATCGACTAACCTTAAAGAAAGACAAAAAGTGCAGGAGAACTTTGAAAGTTAGCCATGACATCATGCGTACGTAAACTTTTTCAACTCATGTCCCCACAGAAACACAAACGTAACACCTCCAGGACTCATTAAGTCAATATTTGGTCAAAACATGCTGAATAATTGATGCGCCCAAACACGTTGTTTTTTTCCAACAAGTATCCCCACAGACATGCAGACTTAATACCCGCAAGACTCATTAATTAAGTCAATATTTGGTTAAAACATGTTAGTTGGTGTGCCCGGATGAGTCTTTCGGGGACAAGGTCAAAGGTGGGGTGGGGGCTCAACATGGAGCAAGCAAACATATAAAGCCAGCGTGGAGTCTGCTGTGATAGGACTCAACATTTACAGATGTTAATGGAGGGTCCCCCCCTGCATCTTCTACATTCATGCTACCCACCAACGTGACCTTCTGGATCTCCCCAGAGGAGCGAGCGTTGTCTGCAGCCCTCATCGCCGTCATCAGCGTTATATTCTTGGTGGTCAACGGGGTCATGCTCTTCACCTTGAGGAGTAAACGTGTGTTTCGGGAGACATCACGCCACATGCTGCTGTATAACCTGCTACTTGGAGACACGGTGCAGCTTGCCCTCGGCCTGTTGTTGTATTTGTTTAACGTCTCACGCGTCATGATGGCGTACGAGTTATGCATCGTGCTCAGCGTGCTCAACAGTCTCACCAGTAGGATATCACCGATGATGCTGGTGATCATGTCGTTGGAGAGATACGTGGCCGTGTGTCACCCTCTCAGACATGCTTCTGTTATGACTGTCAGGAACACGACGGTGGCGGTGATCACCGTGTGGGTCTTTAGTTGTCTAAATGCTTTTATTCAGGGGGTTTTAATGTTGCTGTTTCGTGCAGACAAGATGGAGAGTTTGCTACGTACGTACAATTGCAACAGCGCAAATTTCTTCTTTGTGCCTATTACGGAAATGTACTATAAAGTGTCCATATATGTTCTGTTCATCACAGCGAGCCTGAGCATCCTTTTTAGTTACGTCGGCGTGGTGGTGGAAGCCAGATCGGCTGCCACGGACAAACACTCGACACATAAAGCTTTGAACACCTTGCTGCTGCATCTGCTACAGCTTGGCCTCTGCCTTTTGTCCACGTTCTTCTCCAGCATTATGACTTACCTTGCATCTTTGATGAGCTGGGAGACCACGGTTCGAGTCCAGCTTGTTTTATTTGTATGTGTTTTCCTACTACCCAGATGTTTGAGTTCTCTTATTTACGGGCTGAGAGACGAGAACATCCGAGTGGTGATCATGGGCCGTCTCTGCTGTCACCTCAAAGTGTCAGTCGGTCCGGTCAAAATCGTTCATATGTCCTGAGAGCATCATTCAAACTTTACTCCTATTGCTGTCAAAAAACACTTGCTGGCTTTATTGGTTAATAAAATTTTTCAGAAAAGGTTTGCCCTCGTATTTTTCGACTTTCCTATGATTTGTGATGTGGTGCCCGTGCCTCCCACGCCCTAACAGTCTTTGAAGGCATCGTCACACAGAGGTCGTCAAAACGAACCTGTCGAGGGGGTGTTGGTTTTTCCTTACAGTCTGTGAAGGCATCTTCGATGACGATACTCACGTTATCGTTACGTCACTACACAGACCGAAACAAACATGGCGCCGCGAAAGTGAGGGAAAACGACGTGAGTGTCTTTCAACTCATTTCCTCACCTACTATGTACTGTTCATTCCTTCGTAAAACTGACGAACATTACATTTTTGTTTTTAAGCCTTATTTTACTGTCAAAACGTATCCCGCCGTGTAGTAACTGCTGTTAATAGTGTGGTTCTATTTTGTCTCGTCAAATTGACACTTGAGTATTTTCAACTTGAGTTTCTCATTTCGCGCTACAATTATCTGGAACAGAAAATTTTATGATAATTACCAGGCAAACATTAACCACGGATGTGTATTCCACAATTTGGTGGCTAGGAGCTTTTTAGTTTTGTGTGAGGAACATTAAACAGTAAGACAGGCAGCAGAACACAAAGGGACAAGCAGGAATGGATTACAACTTCTCTTTTTTTAAATACCACACCGAATATAACTCCAGAAGTTGTGTTCCGTGTGTCAAAGTAATGGTGTAGCCGAGCAGGATGCCACAGAGGAAGCAACGTAACAGGGACGGACACCCTGAAAGCCAGTTGCAACAAGATACACAAAAGAACGTAGCTGTCAATGATGAGGAGCAGGTACAGATTTTAAAAAAAAAAAAAAAAAGAATCACTTGAGCATTTACCGCACTCTGAACAAGCAGCCTTTTCATACCATCCACCGTACATGCCAAACTTAACATTTGACACCCCCGGTTAACAGCAGCGTCTTTGTGTTCTCTCGGGATCAGAGCACCATGTCACGTCTGCCACCATCCTTGTCGGACAGAGAAAGAAGATGGAGAGACAGGAAGTGCAAAGCCAAACCTCAAGGTAGACACGTTTTCCATAAACATGGGGAAACTACTGTTTTTACTGATGTGAAACTGTTTTATAGAGATGACAGAAGATGAGATGATGGCCTTGGCTCTGCATCTGAGTACGCAGGAAACCAGCGCGCACCATGAAGACGCTGCTGTTGCGAAAGCCATCAAAGAGAGTGTGAGTACAGTTAAAGACATCTAAGACGACGTTTTGTCTTGTGAGAAAGATTATAAGTCGTAGTCAAAGTCGGGATGATATTTTGGTGTCTGTCCCTCTTAGATGTTCAGCCAGGGGCCCTCTCGGCGTCAGAGCCGGCTGACCCAATCAGACACCACTTGCTCAGGACCCGTTGGTTGGTACGTCAGCAGCTGGCCAGAGTCGACCATCGATCTGACGGCGTCAGGCGACGGATTCACAAACCCGAGCCAAGGTGAGTCGCTCATAAGCTCTACCTGGAGATTTTGTCATGAATGGAAAGTTCTGGTCCATGTGGTTAACAACCAATTGTAAACTGCTTATGTGTGTTTGTGCTGTTGTAGAGGTGAAAGGTGAAACTAAACAAGATCAAAAGTGGAAAGGGACGGAAACTCCTCTGTCGGACTTGCCGTCAAGCCCCGATATCTCCACTCAGGCGTGGCTCGGTAATTCCGAATCAGAATTGTTGGACTCGCCGCAGGTAACACACTCGGTTCTAAAATATTTAAATAGAATCAAATGACATCATGGCGGCCATATCTTTGTTCTCTCTATCAGAGCTCCGATTCGACGCAGATCGACGACTCTTTACTCCGTAAATCCCCCGTCTTCTCCACGAGCGGTCGCAAAGCCAGGGTGGACGTTTTCCGGCTCAGCCAGGATACGCTGGAGAGCTGCAAGACCGGCGCCGGCTTGACGCTTAACTCGCAACACTCAAATGACGACGGCCTTCCTTCGGCACGGCGCAAAAGTCCCGCCTTCTCCGAGTCTGATACAGCAGACGAATTTGTCCAGTATCTAAAAAGCCCGGTGTTTGGCGATGAGGCTCGGCGTGACCCGTCTGCGCAGGAGAGGAGTTTAGCTTCATCTCCGCCCGTCAGCCCGGTATTCCCGAGGAGTCCGGCGCGCTCCAAGAAACTTGCTGACTCATCAACACTCTCGAAAAGTCATCCGGTCGCGGACGATTCATCTGAAACGGAACTCACGAGCGACACGACGCTATGTTGGTCCGACGAAAACGCGGATGAGACGGTACGTTAAAGAGTTCTGTTCGGGAGGGGCGGAGTCCATCGGTGGACACTCTCGGGCTGATTCTCCTCGAATTGTGTTGTAGCTGCTGAACTCACCTAGTCCAGTCTACCCGGATGAGAAGCGCTTTCAACAGGCCCCTCAGAACCCGGAGACCGAAGTGGACCCGAAGGCAAACAGCAGTTTGCGTGTTTCCAGTCTGAACACTGGCCAGCCTGTCCCCAACCAGTCCACAGTCCACTACTACTGGGGGGTCCCCTTCTGTCCACGTGGTTTGGATGCAGACGCTTACACGCAGGTTGTCCCCCTCGCCCTCCCATTTGCGTTCACACTGGTCTTGAAATAACTCGTGTTGCTTTTCAGGTGATCGTGGCCCAGATGGAGGTGTACGAGAAGAGTCTGAAGGAGGCTCAGAGGGGTCTGTTGAGGAAGGCCCAGTGGGGGGCCCCCATCCTGCCGCAGTCAGACGTACAAAGATTAAACAAGAAAATATCTCTTGATTCGTACGATGATGTCACTGACTCAAATGACGATCGTTTTTTGTTTCAGAAATTCTTGTTATCGGACTCCTCCCATACTAAAGTTCCTCGAAGGTGAGAACTTGCCTGAACCACCGGGAGTAGACCAGCTCGCTTGTTTTTCACCAAACCAAAAATTAATTTCCATGTCATAGGCGTGGCCTCAGACGCAAAGACAGTAAGCTGAGCAGTCAGGACGCGGACAGCCTTTTGTTGGAGGAGGAAGAGGAGGATCAGGAGGAGGAGAATGAGCTGGAGATTGAAACCGGACATGAAGAGAGAGATCAGACCAACATTGACGACTGTGTCGTTTGTCCAGGTACTTCCACGGAGCTTTCCTCCATGTTTCAAGTGACACAATTATAAACAGAAACTTTGAAGACGGAAAATAATTGTCAACAGCAGCTCACGATTATTTCGATTTCATTTGATCATTTTGTGATCCTTTCAGAAACCCAAATGAGTGAGGAAGATTACGTGGATCCGCTTAAGGTGACTGCTGCTTTTGCAACGGAGCTTTGTTTGCTAAACAAGATCTCACCATCTGCGTTCTTCCTCCGCAGCTTGGCAGCCCGGAGTGTCCCAAAACTGTGACGAGCGATGACGGTCAAAGCGATGATGGTCAAGCTATGGACGAGGAAAAGATGATGGATGGTGAGGCTTACTTGAAGGAGACATGCACATAAATGTTTTTTTTTTTTTTTAGAATTAAAAAGACTTTCCAGGTGTCATAATAAAGGCACTGCTAGCATTAAGCTAGCAGACTTTTGTTTAGCACAATTATGTGGTTGTGTTAATTTGCCAGTCAACTCAAATTGAAAAGTCGCCATAAACAGATTCAAGTCGAGTGTCTTTAACTCAGTTACGCTCTCGGCAGACGGCAAGACTCAGACGACGCACTTCGTCGGCGGCGACACGGGTCGTAACCCCGCCCTGACAAATGAGGAGGAGGAAGAAAGAGGACCGGAAAGGTCCCCCTCGCCTGAGTCGGAGACCGTCGGCTTCCAAGCGGACGTGGAGTGTCCCCTTTGCCAGGAAACGTTCCCCGCGTGCAAAATCGAGATGCACGCGGCGTACTGCAACGGCGACATGGAAACAGAGACGGTCGTCGTTGCGGATGAACATTCGGAAGGTTGGAGAAAGGCGTCTAAAAAGTTCAGAGTCACCGCTGTGCTGGTTCACCACTTGATGTCAGTGTTTCTGCTTCCCCCCCCTCCAACACTGCAGAGCTCTTCAAGCCGAGAAGGAAAAGGAAAAGATGGACAACAGAGGAAGAGGGAGACGCCGCCTCCACTGACAAGTATGTCATCTTATCAAAGTGGTTCAGTTAAGAAAATAAAGTTCTTCCACTCTCCCAACAGAATCCAGGAGAAATGTTACATCTGCCAAAAGGCCGTGGCCCTGCGAGACTTCAGCAAGCACACTGATCTCTGCATCCAGCAGAGGGCGACAAAGATACCCGAGGTAGGACTCAAGTGGCCTTTTTTTTTTTTTTGGTCACACATGCACACACATTTACACTAATTTCACCCCGATATCATCAGGGACTCTCAGGACTTGCACAGCATCCCCAAATAATTCACAATAGTCCTTTTATTTATTTTTTTAACCATTCAGCAGGGAAATCTGTTGGCGGCTCTGGAGCATTCAGAGAGCAGGTACGCAGGTAAGCCTAACGCTCACCAGTCGCTCGACTCCCAAAACAACCAACACATTTTTTTTTTTTGTGAACTTATATCTATCCGTCTTTGGCAGGAGCTGGGCCATCCAGTTGCAGACTCCAGCGAGGGTAAGTAAAAAAATTCTTCTTAAATATTTCATTTATTATAATAATTTGTTAGAATATATTTTTTTTGTCATTCTCTAAATTATTTTTTAAATTTGGGGGGGGATTGACAAAAAAAAAAACTTGTTCCCCTTTCAGTGACGTCAGCGATCTGAGGGACAACGACAAAGAAGAGGAAGCTGGCATTTCCATGCTGCCCCTCAGCGACTCGCCCATTAAATCCTTCACGCCCATCTCTGAGGCCACCGACTGTCTGGTGGACTTCAGACGCCAGCAGCGGCTCAAGAAACCCAGCAACAAACGAAGGTGAAGAAGGGGTTTGGGGGGGGGGGGGGGGGGGGCTTAATGAAGACCGAGTGACCAACGTCAGCAAACCTTGGAACTGATGTCCACTTATGCAACACACTTGAATGTTAAGAGGGTTCTCCGACTCCCTCGCAACTGTATACTGTACTGTAACATTCCCTTTTATTTTTTAATTTCATGTGCAATTTTCTTGACTTCAATGCAACAACTGCATTTTGTAATTGCATTTAAAATTAAATAAGAATAATTGTAGTTTGCATAATGCTTAAAAGCTGTAGCTAATACGCGGGCCAATGACATGAACATCGTCTCAATTTCTTTCATTCAGCTGTTTTTTTTTTTCTTTATTTTTGTTATTCATTAAAAGATTGGCTCTTTTAAAATAAAATATTGTTCAAAAATTTGGATAGATCTGACTTTTTAAATTGGGTTTAGAGATGAGGCATCGAGAACTGCCGTGTGATAAATTCATTGTTTATGCAAGTTTTCCGGTTGTTTCTAAATTCATTTAATTGGACATGATTTGGACCCGCAAGGTCCCACATAACCGTGCATGTGAGCAAGAATTTTTTTTTGCTGAGCAATAAAATCTGTTACTTCCATCTCACATGCACACTGCTCATGATTATTTTTTGTTATTTCATCAGGTTGGAGCTTTTGCATTTCCTCCCCCAAGTGTTTGCGTGCGACGCATTGAGACACAGTTGTATTTTATCATTTCCATCTATGTCAATGCTGCCCCCTTCATGTGCCTACTTGCATTTCTTCTTCCTCTTTTTTTTTTTTTTTTTTTGGGTGCGCTCGGGCTCAGACGTTGATGGCTGAGCTCGCTCAGTGTGGAAGAAAAAGCAGCAGGTGAGTGATGTCATCGTCTTTGTACACTTGATTTACTGATTTTGCGGTTATTCAACATTTGCCTACTCGGCAGAACCGAATTGTTTTCCTCCTGTAGGAAATGGCGCTTCTTAGTTTCGTGTAGTCCAACCTTTTTTGAAAGATCTCAAACTTGTTCTACCTGATTGACTGACACTGTTGGCTTATTTGAATTTCAACTGCAGCACACTTAGTCTATTCTGGGCTAATTAATATCTTATTTTTGCTTTTTGTTTCATTCCTGAACAGAAACCAGTTTTGGTGATTCCAGCCTGCTTGAAGAATTGGCCGTGTATTTCAGGAGGAGGCACTTTAATATTTGGTTTGTGGCTTTTGTTGTAAGAGCTGTGTAAATACACCACACCTAGAAAACAAGCATCTTCTGACTCAATTTTTATCATTGTTGACATTGTAGCATAGTTTCCATTCATATTAAGGTGAACCCCCAAAATCCAAAGTAATCCATTACAGCCACACCCACATCAACTTTATATTTGAGTTGAATTCTTTTTTTCTCTTCTCTGTGCAGGTGAGTCATAGAATCACAAAGACAAGCGAGAATGAACGCCGACATCTGCACCATCCACGTTGACGGCATCCCTCTGGACACGCTCAGTAAGGTGCATGTTAAGCTTGGCTCGTAATGTTGCACAAACATTTCGCTCATTTGTATTTGTCATCGAACTTAGCTTAGACCATTTTTGTACGCGCCTCAATTGCGTCCGCTATATGTGTCGGCGACAATAACAAGGGTTACTGCTGTAATTTTATTTATTCTGTTTTCTTTAGCACTTTGAGATTTGCCTTCAAATGTAAAGTGCATTATAAATAAAATTATTATTAACAAAATTCCGTGACATGGCAATGAAGTGCTGCCTCCGTGAGTGAAAATAAAAATACAACCTACGCTTTACCACTAATATTTTGAATTCGGTGTAGTTTCCTCAATTATACTTTCATCCGGCTCTTCTCGGCTGGTTTGAGTCATGATGGAGGAATGAAGTCAAGTAGCAACAGGTCCAGCGGAGAGCGCAAGGCTTCATTATGACAACATGCAAATGGCGAAAGGAGGCGTGCGCTGACATGCCTGTTGGAAAATTACTGGCAAATGACGACAAACTAGCGCCGTTTAGTTTCGTACTTCCACAAATATCCGCTGTGATCATGACACCTGCTTCTACCGAGGAAATCCAACCGAAGCAGGATGTGATGAAAACACTCCGGTGTTGCAATGAACACAAGCACTACTTTTATCCCGTTTACAAACCTGTGCGTTTGCTTAAGAGCGTTTTATTGCAAAAAGAAAACAAGGCGTGTACATCCACTTCAATATTTTATGTTACAGCTTTATTACAAATATTTCTGTTTTCTCCCCATTTTATCATGCTTTTGAATACGATTAGTTCATTGAGAACAAAACCACATGCCTTACATGTTGGAAGAGGGTGTGCACACTTGTGCAACCACACCAGGTATTTTTACAGCTTTATGGGTAGACAGGAAAACGGGAAGTGTTGCTGCGGTCTCGAGGTGATCGTAAGCGTCTTTGCTTTCCTGCCCAAATGACGCTACCCTCTGCATGCCAACCTTTTGGCCCCCCGCCCCCACCTCGCCTTTTTATTCCCTCGTTATTCTTTCCATTTATGGCCATGTAACAAACTAGAAGGTAGAATTGATTAGACTTCCTACTAGACTTTTCTATTATTCCGAGTATTAACTAGCAAAATAAAAATTCCTCCTTGCCGTTCCTCAGGTTCAAACCTACCTGAAGCCGTTCATGCTGTCCCTGGAGGTCCTGCAGCAGGTTTCCGCACGATTGGAACGTGACCTGAGACGAGGCCTGGGGAGGCACTCGCACCACAGGGCCGCCGTCCAGATGCTGCCCACTTTTGTCACAGCCACACCAGACGGGACAGGTAACTCGCAATTCTTTGCAAAGCCTAGAAACTCCTATTAATCTCCAGTCCACGTAAACACGCCCCCTAGTGGCGATGAGCAGCATAGGCTGATAACTGAAACTGGTCGTATATAGTGAGACAAAAAAATATTTTATTCCTGGACAAATAAAAGTTGTTGCACCTGACAGAAAAAGGCGACTTCCTGGCTTTGGACCTGGGTGGGACAAACTTCCGGGTGCTCCGCGTGCGAGTGCTGGAGGAAGAGCAGAGGATGGTGAAGATGGACAGTCAGATCTGCGCCATCCCGCAAGACATGATGGAGGGACCTGGAGAAAAGGTGCAAAAACAAGAACTGGACTGAATCATACCACGATAGCATTTTTTTTCCTTATGCATGCTTTTAAATCGAAATTCTTGGCTGCTCGCAGTTGTTCGACCACATCGCCGCCTGTCTGGGGGAATTCCTCAAGTCGCAGAATCTGCAGGGCAAAATTCTCCCTCTGGGCTTCACCTTTTCTTTCCCCTGCCATCAGAAGGAAATTGACAAGGTCTCACACACACACTCCAACGATCCAGTTTCAGTTTTTTGTCTGACATTCTGTTTGTGTGTGTGTGGGGAGCAGAGCATCTTGATCCGCTGGACCAAAGGCTTCCAATGCTCGGGGGTGGAGGGCCATGATGTGGTGCAGCTCCTGCGAGAAGCAATTCAGCGGCAAGGGGTAAGTCGTGTCGGTCGTTGGGCGCCGCCGATTGAAAACCGACTGACGTTGTCCTTCAGGATTACGACGTGGGCTCCATCGCCATGGTTAATGACACCGTGGGCACCATGATGAGCTGCGGCTACAGGGACCAAAGCTGCGAGATCGGCATGATCATCGGTGAGCAACATACAACGGCGCCGTACCCCATGTGACCCGCTAAGTGGTTGATTCTCCATTCCAGGCACGGGCACCAACGCGTGCTACATGGAGGAGATGAAGAACGTGAAACGTGTGGATTGCACCCAAGGACGCATGTGCATTAACACCGAGTGGGGCGGCTTCGGCGACAACGGTTCGCTCGCGGACATTCAGACCGAGTTTGACGTCCAGGTGGACAAGACGTCCATAAACCCCGGCGTCCACACGTACGTGTATGGAATCATATCACGCAATGTTCCCCGCCGCAACAGATGTGTGTTCTTCTGCAGCTTTGAGAAGATGATCAGCGGCATGTACCTGGGTGAGATAGTGCGCCTCATTCTGGTGAAGATGACAAAAGACGGGCTGCTGTTCAAGGGGCAGGCATCGGAGGCGCTGCTGTCACCGGGCGGATTTGAAACCAAGTACATCTCCCACATAGAAGAGTGAGTTTTTATTATTTTATTTTTACCACATTATTGTCCTTAATTCCTTTTGTTTTCTCATACAAATCTCTCTTGAAATATGTTTAAAGCCATGGTGCGCTGCTTTCTGTTGGACTTTGCTTCCCTCTAGTGGTCATTTTAGAGAGGTGCACATAAAAAAAACAATTTGAAACAAAGTACCAAAAGTAAGGTACCAAAATTAATTTCAAAAAGTGCTTTATTTCAATCAACTTAAATGATGTTTTGATATTAGCGTATTTCATCAAATATTTCAAAATATTGAAAGGAGAACCAACTTTTTGAATGAAAAATATGTAAATGGGGGGAATATGACGATGATTATTATTATATATTATAATTATATGATTATTCAGAGTGTGTCATTTTTTTTCCACCTTCAGAGAGCTCAGTGGCCTGGAGAACGGGAACAAAATCTTGAGCAACTTGGGTCTGGCGTGGGAGCCGGTGGACGTGCGTGTGGTGCGGATGGTCTGCGACACGGTGTCGTCGCGCTCGGCTCGCCTCTGCGCCGCCGCTTTGGCCACCCTCGTCAACCGCATGAGGGTCGCCCGCGGCCTGGAACGCCTGAAAACCACCGTGGGAGTGGACGGCTCTGTATACCGCAAACACCCCAAGTAAGCCACCGAAAAAAAAAATTGCAAACATGGAACAAATTAAAAGTCTTTTGCCCGTGTGTATTTGACTCACCCGTAGCTTCAGCGCCGAGTTGCAGGCCACGGTGCGCCAGCTGGCCCCCAAATGCGACGTCAGCTACCTTCTCTCGGAGGACGGCAGCGGCAAAGGTGCCGCCATGGTAACGGCGGTGGCGCTGAGGCTGGCCCGCGAGTCCCGCCTGCTGGATGACAGCGACGGTGAGGACAGCGACGACGAAGAGCAATGAGACGCCTCTGACGTTATCGCACATGGCTCCGTTTCCCTTTTTTTTTTTTTGTGTTGGTATGGTACAGACTAAATTTGAAAAGACTTGGATTAATCTTGCCCTTCAAAGTTCTCAAAGTCTTCTTTGTCAAGGTTATTTATATAGCCCTAAATTACAAATAGTCTCAAAGGGCTCCACGTAGACAAACAAATTGACAATTATTCTCAAAGCATCCCCTGATCTTAAGCTCCCAAATACTTTGAATGCTTTAGTTAATCTGTTTCACTTTTTCCACATTTTGTTGGGTTCCAAAATGGATTAAATATTTTTTCCTCAAACTCCCACACTCAATAATTGGAACATGAAAAAAAATACAGTTTTTTTTTTAATTCAGAAATTGTATGTACATACAGGCAAGGTGGGTAATATAAAAAACAAACCTATCAAGTCTGGCTTGAATCCATTTTGGAATAACAGTATATTTTCAGCCCAACAGTGCTACCCCCTAGCGGTCAGTTTATATATTTCATACAACTCTAGCCAGTTAAGCTTTTTCAAAAAATGCAAAACGTTTCAGCCACACTCATACTATTTTTTAAAGTTTTTTTTTTTATTTTTTTAAATGTTGTACAGTTACAAGATTAAAATCATGTGTCTTGGATTTTTTTCAGATTATAAAAATGCAAGAATATATTTATATATTTTGGAGAAAATACATAACATTTACTTTTATTAGACGTAATATAACTCACAATTCTACCGCATCTTGAGAATTTGCAACATAAAAGCCTGCTTGAAACATTTAACTCTTCGTCAAAATTGTATTTTCTGGAGACTTCATTCTTATAAAAGTTCTGGTCATAAATCTCGCCTGAATTTGGACATTTATGTGTAACTCTTCACCTTCATTTTCAACTGGGATATCAGAAAATAGCAGGCTGCATATTTCTAGACATGAACAATGGATGCTGTCATTACAGCCTCCATTCAATGCTCAACAACCCCCCCCCCCCCCCCCCCGAAAACCCCCTCCCCAAACTACACCCATATAGTGCGAAATACCAACACCCATAATTTCAATGATAATCAAAATTTGTAATCAAAATTTGTTTACATTTTTTAATCAGACCCATTCAGCAGCTTACATTGTATAAATAAATAAATTAAATTTAATATATATATATGTATATATATATATGATGAATGCCTTTTTTCCTTCTGCAGGCATTGAAGCTTTACGACCACTAGAAAACATCGCCATGCGTTGAACTTCCCGCATGCGCAGTAGGCAAACACACATAACATTGAAAAACACACACACACACAAAAAGAGAGAGAGGAAGAGAGGCAGCTCTGGGATCAGCTCAACTATTTATTTATTTTTTTCAATTTCTCAATGTAAGGCGGCAATATTACCTACGCGTACGCCTTCATGGCTTCCATACTTGGAGAGTCGATTTAATTTGTTTCATTTTCAAATTGGAACTCAACCGACGTGGATTTATCGAGGGAGATTGCTCATCCGTTGAAATTTTTTTTTTGTTATTAACATTTAAGTTGGCAAACTTTAGCCACACCTAGAGCTAGCCGTATTTTTCGCCCCCACACCCCAGAAAAAAAGATTTTTTTAGGTTTTTTTTTTTTTTTTTTTGGTTTAATTTTTTTTTTTGCTTTGCTTTGCTTCCTTTCTCTTGCGCTGGTTCGGTGGTGCGTTTGTTTGTGTGACGGCGAGTCCCGGCGGTGTAACCGGAGAGGGGCCTCACAGAGGGAATGCAGGACTGCAATGGAGCACAATGCAATACAGGTAAAAAAAATATATATTGTTTTTATAATATTTGCTTTCATTTTAAATGCTCGAATTCGCCTCAGTCGATTTTCTCGCTCCTCGCTGCCTTGATTAAATTAAACGTCGTCAAATTAGGCCTCGGATTTGGAGTTTTATTTCATATAGTTTGACCATATCGCATTGATTGCCCCCCCCCCCTTCCCTTCCCACACACACACACACATAGAGTTGCTGTGACTCACAATTCCAACTTTTATTACACCCCCTCCTCAAACGTGGCATATGTGAAAATAATATTCTAATATTTCGATATTTATTTTCTCCCCCGCTCTCAAATGTTCGACTGTGTCACACAGCAAGCTGGAGCCTGACCACCCCCCCAATGGCAGCACGTTCAAAATCCGCGTGTAATAATTTCTTGATATTTTCCGTCGTGTTTAATGATTAATTTCTTTGTGTGGTCGTGTCGACATGAGTCCCCCCGGTTTCTTGACTATGCCAACCGACCACCTCTCACCCACCCACGGCGAAGCATATATTACCGGAATAAAATAACATTTATCGTTTAAAATTGAAGAAAAAACAGGAAACTTTTAAAGCGAACCCCCCCGCCCCTCCTCCTCCTCTTTTTTCAAGCTTAGCCAGCTAGCTAGGTTAGCCTAGCCGCAAGCCAGCTATCGTTATAATTAAAAATAAACTAGATATTATTTTTGATTAAAAAAATGTTGGACAAGGTCGACCGGGGCGAGGTTGGACTGTTTCGTTTCTGTTAAACAGGGATCGTAATAATATTATTAAGCACCGACATTTTGTCTCGGCTGTAATTACCACAGTTTAAGGAGGAATGCTAATATTGAGGCAGAAATATGATGACTTTTTTTTTCTTCCCATTTTAAGTTAGACTTAATAATCACAGAGAGAGCACATGAAATCAATTCATTTCAACATAAACGTTCCACGAGTGTATTTAATATTACTATCTGATATTAATTTTGAAAAAAATGTCAAAATTCTCATTGCTGTTTTGCGTCGCTGTGTTGTTGAATAACAGGATATAGCCAAGGTCAATACTCTTTCTTTCTTTTATAATGTATTTTATATTCTAGTGCATTCTGTCATTAATACCCAAAAAGGGAGCATTCTCAAAACTGTTAGCAAAAAATGTCATTTTATTTCCCAGAAAATATCACGAGCACTGACGCAAGCAGATTAAGGGTTTCCATCTCAAACTCTGTGTGTGTGTATGTGTTCACATTTTGAGACTGGCCTCTCAGATTATATTATGTGGCTTTTTATTTTCCTGCCTCATTTCCACCACTAGGCTGAGTTGAGCACTGTTCGGTTTTTTTAGGCACCTCCCCTCAAGCCCTAGAGGAGAGGGAAGGAGGGGGTAGAAAAAAAAAAAAAAGTCCAGAAAGATTGGAGAATGCTGCATGAAATCCTTGTAATGGATAATAGTATGTTTATCATACTCTCATGTTGCTATTCATCACATGGCTTCACTGTAATTAAGTTAAAGACAAGGAGAATGTACATTCTGGTGCCCCGGTGGCTGCAAAAGTCAAGGGGAGCTTTGTTCTCTTGCTTTTGGACTGATAAATGATTTAAAAGTGATATCATCGGCTAGTAAAATATTCGATTATTGCAGTGCAGCCTTTTCTGTATTCGCATAGCAAAAAAATCTGCCAGTGTCAAACTTTTTACAGGCTTTTAAAAAATACATCAAAAATCAGGTCGAGGTTTTACTCCTAAAATTTAATTTAATAAGAAGTCACTTTAACATTACGGCTAATTTAGATTGATATTAAAAATGCTTTAAAATTACTTTTATTTTCAAGTTCATCATCCTTTATAACTATAGAATAACATTTACGTTTCTTTGAGTATGTTTAAGTTTTTCTTATATGATCAGATAAAATAACCTGGCATTAATCCTGTTCGTCTTGTTCGGCCTCCATTTTGTCAAATAAATATGCTTATGTAAATGCAAGTGCTGGGTGAAATTAATGTTCACATAATCTGTTTCCTGTTGCCTTTCATATCTATTTATAACCTACAGTTCCACATTCCTTTTTAAAATTTAGGCGATATTATGCCTCAAAGCCAAATAGTCAGTTCTACTTTCAAACATTTTGATTCCTCTGGGTATGTGTTAGTACCTTTTTTATTTTTTTTTTGATTGGACGCCTGCTTTCTCTGTCATTATAATATCACTGCAGTCTTCCCACACGTATTTTTATTCTCGCTTCTGTAATTTCAGCTGCTTACGTATGTTTGCCGTCCACCGTGGGCCTCGCCTTTTTCTTTTTTGGGGGGAGACGTCGGGGGAGATGCATATCACGTTAAGAATGAAAAAGAAGAAGACTTTGTTGTGGTTTGGGAGTTTTTTTTTTGTAGTTTTCCCTCTGGGCCTCTGTCATGTATGGCTTCCTTTTCCTCCCAATGCTATCTGAGGCACCACGATTTCACCACGTCACCACTCTGCATTTTTTTTTTTAACTTCCTCCAAATTTTTATTTTCTGCTCTGACTTTTTTTTTAAAATTCATTTATAAATTCATACTGTGCCTGCTGCAGTTTGTCTGCAGATTTGTGGCGGATGGGGGAGGGAAAGAGGAGGAAGGGTGGGTATGCAGTGGGGGAGGGGGTGCACGCCGTGGTGCCTTTTTTTTTTTTTTTAAGGGGGCCTTATTGTGGTTGATCAGCACAAGAGTGGGAATTTGAGGATATTCTATATTTGGGCAGGCAGAGAAGTAATGAGGCAGGCATGACAACGATGTGCCAAACGGGAACGACTGGTTGTTGTAATGTACACGCATGCGTTGCAGGAAATGCAGAATAAGCGCTTTTTTTTTTTTTTTTTGGGGTGAATCTTCAAGTCCGACCTTTTTTAGTAGGAGTAAATAATGAGCGGCTGCACAGGCGACCCCACCCACACACACGCCGCATTGATTATCTCATCTCAAAAAGATATATTTCACATGACTGGAATATAAAATGCATTTTTTTTTCCATTGATATTTATTTTATGTGTGTGATACATTTAAAAGGAGTTCTGTGGAAAAAGCAGCTCACTCAATGACTAATGCATCATTCAATTATTAAAATATGTATGCAGACAATATTTTCAATGCGCTTTTTCGAGCTTGTCACCCAGAAAGATCATCTGTGAAATATTTGCTGTCGTTTGCTGCTGGCAGGCAGCAGCTGGGAGGCTGCGTATTGTGTTTCACCTAAAGCTGCTCTAAGTCTTTTTTTATTCTTTTTTTTTTAATGCTTTCAGCTCCAAACTGGAATCACATAGGCGCGTGATGCATTCAAAATCAGGAGAAATGCATTTCCTTAGCTTCTATGTTTAACATTGGGCCCTGTCTGTGATTTAAAAAACTAAAAAAAATAAAAATTCTCTGCAACAGCAAAACAACGACCCCTGGTGTTCAGATTGGGGAGCAACGTTTTCAGGAGGCGGATTTCAACCAATTTGTAAAAAACATTACCCCGGTAATAAAACCTCCTGCGGGCATGAAAAAAAAAAAAACATTCGTCACTTCCATACCTCATTCCAAGAAAGCTGTGGCTTCATATTTTGTATTTATTTATTAGACAAATCCTCGCATGCTTTCACTTTAATTTTCTGCATGATTTTGCCCGCACCCGGCGAGGCAATTATTAAAAAATATCCTAACCGGAAAAGAATTATTCCTCCAACCATTCACGTCACGGCGTCTAATGCATCATATTTTTTTTCTAAATAGGCTGCGGGTGAGTCATTTGGAAAGAACCTCATGACATTGTCGGACGTTTCCACGCAGGCACTATTTACAGTCAGGCGCCGCAGATGTGACCCGCACACGCAGGGGTTAATTTATAACGCTATTTTTTTTTTTTTGCATCAGCTTCTTGCCATGTTTCAACACGGCAGCAACGTGAGAAAGATTCATGGTGATTTGTGTATTTTGCAAATGACTGACAGTCATATGATGCTTTCTAAAGTTGAAATATGTAATTGATTTGAATGCTGAAGATATGCGGCCTCATTTGCATATGATTTGCATACCCATGCTCACTTCTTCTTCATCTTCTTCTTCTCATAGTGGTTGGGTGCTCCTTCCTGCCAGAGAGGCAGCTATGCCTTCTATAAGTCGGTCGGCAGCAAAAGCCAAACCGACGGCCCCATGCAGGTGTGGCGGCTGGGCGAGTTTTACTTTGTTCGCTGCGGGCCCGAAGATCCCGTGTGCATTGCCGAGGTGAGGTGGAATTCAAATCACGTGACCCTCGTGTCGGTTTTATTTGTTTTCAATCATCTTTGTTATGAATGCCTCTAAGGAAATCCATAATATCATGTACAGGTGACCTTGTTGTGGGAAGACCAGGTGCAGCGCCACCTCCTGGCCAGCGCCAGACTCTACTTCCTGCCGGAAGACACGCCAAAGGGTCGAACCCGAGAGCACGGGGAGGTAGGAAAAGGAGTGAACAAAATGTTGAATCTGCTGAAAGATTTTGCGTGACGGCTTTTGTTGTGCAAATAGTGCCAAGTCCACCCACACACAAAAACAAAACATATGTCAGAACGTGAGGCAGGTTTGGAAATGCCATTCCTGTACGCCGGCGAGTGAGTGGAACGCCATTTTAACGTCATCATTGGAATGCATCAACAACGTCTATTAATAACCTTGTGACAAGAACGTGGCCTCCAAAGGTGTTTTTGAGAGCAATCTAAACAATTTCCACCTTTGAGTATGCCTTTTTATGAGAACGCTCTTCTCTCCCTCCCTCACCCCCCCAATCTACTTTTCTGGCTGAGAGACTCCTCAAGCCTTTTCCATTTCAGCCGTAGCGAGTCGCTGGCTCACTCGCCATTGTTTGAATTACAAGCGGCAGCTTCCGCCTCACCTCGCTCTCAGCAGAAACAAAACTCTTGCGCAATAATGCACCGCAGTGGAGGCTGTGGCGTCGGCCTATAAATCAGCTCGCCAAATAAATGCTTTTTTCGAATTTTTATTATAATAACTTGAGCTTCTTGCCCTACCTGTCTACTGTGTTAACGAGCTCACACCTAGCTACTGTGGGGGGCACGAATGTGGGTAACTACCACCCGGGGGGGTGAAGGTGTGATATTGTGTGGGGGGGTGCAGATGGGCTTGCAAATGGACATCCACTGCAAAGCATCTGGACCGTCCGTCACTGCCTCTTAACGTGCTCTTTATTCACACACGACCTTTAAGAATCGCTTTGCCGGTGTGACCGATTCCCAAAATAAAGCCCAACCTTGAATGTCACAGAACTGCTGGGGGGGGGGGGGGGGCGCTGCACGCATTTGTAACACAGCTGGGATTTGATAAATGTATCATGCAGGATTTTTTTTTTTTTTTTTTGTCCGCCTCCACAATTGACTAAGACGTGAAGTCATCATTTTTCTGGTTCTTTTCAAGTTGCTCTGATTTTCAAAATGCTGTAGAAGTTCAAAATTGATTCGCTGCACCTTTGTGTAGGACGAGGTCCTGGCCGTGTCCCGAAAGATGGTGTTGCGGGTGGAGGATCTGGTGCGCTGGTCGTGCGCCGAGCCGCCGGCGTGGAGCGGTAGATCAAAGGCGGCGCCCCACAGCGCCCCCAATGGGCTCCATAAACCGGCGCAGGAGAGCGACACCGACGGCAACGCAACCGACCACAAGCCACTAAAGGACAGGAGTGAAAGTAAGAAATACATTTTTTTATCGGTCTATGTCAGCGGCCAAAATTTATTTTGTCCCCTAGATGGCGCAGCCGAGTGCCAGAGCGTCAAAGTCCTCAGCTACCCCCAGTACTGCCGCTACCGTTCGCTGCAGAGGCGCATTCAGGACGGCGCCCGGGGCCCGACGCTGCAGGATGTCCACCTTCTAGCCTTGGGCGGCGTCAGGGTGTCACCCAGCACCCGCTTGATGTACTGCAGGGACACCTTCAACCACCCCACGCTGGAAAGCAGCGTCAGCTTTTCCTGGAACTTCCGTAAGCACCTCCTCACAAAAAGTTACTCAGCCGTTTGAGTATTATACATGATTTTATTTTTGGGGGGGCATGCAGGATGTCCGTCTCTTAGCCTCCGAGGACGACCTCGCAAGAGACGAGGCCGCGATGGCAGAGACACTCCGACATCCAGCCAGTCGGAGTCCTGGATTGAGAAGATGAAGGTTTGATTCTTTCTGTAGATCAGAGATCAGACGGATAACAATTGCATCGGCCAAGTCTTCTCCCCTCCCATTTTTTGAAAAATACTTTTTTGCCTACTTTTCAGCCCCCTTGATACAAACAAGAGCCTTTAAAAGATTAAACTGGATTCCTGCCCAGTTTTGGTTTTGATTTATATAGTGTAAAGAAAAAATAAAATAATCGTGGGCGCCCTCTAGTGGTTTGTGAAATAACCATTGTTCGACATCTCATGTAAATTCCACTTGGTATGATTTTTCTGCTTGTGCTCGATGACAAACTCCTGGCATTTTTTTTAGGAGAACGTGATGGGCAGCGTGGAGGTGGGCGGCGATGACGGCTGGCTCCCGCACCCCGAAGAGCAGCTGTTCCTGGACGAGCTCTTCACTTTCATGGAGCGTCAAGGCTCTCCCATCCACAAAGTGCCCAATCTCGGCTTCAAGAAAAGTGAGTTGGCCTCTCGTCTGAGCTCAGCTTTCTCAACAGCGGGGGAGATGATTCATAATAGAATTTTCTTCTTTTTTTTTTCTCTCCCATCTGTCTCGGCGCCCTCAGTCGACCTCTTCCTCATGTACTCGGTGGTCAGACGTCTAGGAGGCTACGAAAAGGTGACAGAAGCAGTTTTGTCTTCTCGTTCTGTCTTTTTGTTCACGATGTGCTGTTTCGAGTGATACCAACAACGGCTTGATGTCTCAGGTGACGTCGGAGCGCATGTGGAAGGTGGTTTACAACGAGTTGGGCGGATGTCCCGGCAGCACCAGCGCCGCCACTTGCACCAGAAGACATTACGAAAGGTCCGACTTAAGCGCTTTTTCTCGCTCGAGCAGCTGTTGCTCCGACTGGCATATCGAAATGCGTCTTTTTGGTCTCAGGTTGATGCTCCCGTACGAAGAGCACCTGATAGCCGGAGGCATGGAACTCAAAATCCCACAATGCAGCCTGGCCGTGAAGCCCAGAGGCATCCGAGGGAGGAAGCCGCTCCCGCGGGGAAGAAAACCCGGACCCAAAGTCAAAGCCAAGATGGCAGATGTAAGAAGAACTCACAGCGTGTGAAGTTGTGAGACTATGGAAGCTCTTCACATCATCTTTCCGTGTTGACTTTCTTCCTGTCTGCGCAGATGACCGCCCCCGGCGCCGGCGAGGGCACGGCGGTGGTGGTGAAGCGGGGGCGAGGCCGTCCGCCCGGCAAGCGCAACAAGGCCACGCTGATGGCCGAGGCCAAACTGCTGGCTCAGCAACAAGCCAGAGTCAAAGCGGAGTCTCCCACGCCTCTCCTGGTAGCCCCAAGCGCCAATGGACTGACGCCAAGCAACAGCGCGCCGCAGGTACGTGCTGCACTCGAGATTCCGATTCAGGTCTCCGTGTCCAAATTCTGTTGAAAAGTCACTTTCCCCACAAGATGCTGACCTTCTATCTTCTCTCTAGGTGTCGCAGCCAGCCCTCCTCCCTGTGAACATGCCCCTCGCCACGGACCCGTCCCCCATGTCTACCCCTTTCCTCCCCTTTCCACCCAAGCCAAAGGAGCCCGAGGATCGGACCGGGGAGTCCGCACCCGTCCTCCTCTCCGGCCTGCCTCGCCACTTTGTGGGCGGGTCGTTGGGAGGTTTTAGCCCCATCAAAGGTCTGTGTCCCCTGGACGTACTAAGGAACTGCGTGGGCTTCCAGAGGGTCACAGAGAGCCCGGCCCTGACGCCCCAAGAACCGAATCAGCCGCACATGACTATCTACACCTTGCAACCCAAACGCGGAAACCCGGACACGCCTCTCCCGAGCGGAGACCAGTTGCTTCCGCCGCCGGCCCGCCCGATTCACCAGCACCACAGCATGTGCTCGGGGTGCACCGTAGACGAGGACGCCCACAGGGGGAGTGTCCGAGAGGCCAGGAACCGCCACCCTCTGCCCCCTCTCCGGGTCCTGCCTTTGGACCTGGACTGTAGTGTCCAAGTACGACAACTGATGAGGACTCGTCTGGGTTCGAGTCAGTTTCAAACCTTCTCCCGCCGGCTGTCCGAGGTGCTTTCCCAGGACTTGAGCACCAAGCCGCCTTGCACGCCCTTCACGCCACCGCCGGAGCAGGCCCTGCCCCTCAACCTCAGCAAACGCTTTACGCTCAAGAGACCCGACGCGGACCCGGCCGAGCTCACTCGATCGACCACTAACGGAACAGAGTACGAGCCGTCTCTCAAAAGAGTCAAAGCCGACTGCTCGGAGCGCCCCGCAGACTTTAGCATGGGCGGTGGCCACGGGCGCCCCATATCGGGGTCCACCGGAGGCGGAGGCCAGGAACTTGGAGCCAAAAGCCAGGAGGAGCCGGCAGACCTGAGCTCCCCCAGCAGGATCAGGGCCTTCCTGCTCGGTCTGCCGCCATTCCAGGTGAAACTGGACGAGGATCTGAACGGAATCAAGTTCGGCAAAGTTCCGTCGGGCTCCGAGACGGAAAGCCAGAGGACCGTATCGGTTAAGAAAGAAGGCGAAGCGGCGCTAATGGATATGAGTAACCACAAATCAGAGTCCATAACCAAACAGGTAGGAAATGTCGAGATGCTGAACGAGGACGTCAAGGAGGATGGGAATGCCTTGGCGGATAAAATGGAGAACTTGTGCGGTCAGATGATAGCCAATGTGGAAAAACACGACGTGGACGTCTCAAAGGGCCACCCGAGCCCCGTTCTGCCCCAGGCCGGTGCTCTGGTCCTGGCTCAGCAGAGTTGAAGAGAGTCCACCCTCAAAAACAATTTTTTTTCTTTGCCAACATCCGCAATCAGAATGTTTCCGATCCCATTCTTACAAGTCGCGCTGACGATTGCAAATCATTTCTTCCCAGTCAAACAAGAAAGAGACTGCCTCGCAGCCCCGCCCCTTCTCATCCATCATTCAGAAGAAACATTAAGAGCAAGAAATAAATTCAAGCTAAGTCGGTTGCGCTTATTGACGATGCTATGCATCGAGGCGCCGAAATGAGCATCTGAACTATAAGTCTGCTAGCTTCAAATCATACTCTAGTTCTGTCCAGACAGATATTTTCTGATTTAAAAAAAAAAAAAAAAATTCTCGGGAGTCTTCGCATCATATATGTACATATATCGCTTCGTTAGTTAGCTCGACAATATGAAGTGTACTATTAACCGGCTTTTCTGACACGAACGTGCCTTAAGGAAGCGGCTCGCGGTTAGCGCTAGCTTCACTTTGCTTTAAAGGAGATACCTTGGCAAGCGGCATGGAAATCCTCACAGCACGCCACCAAACAAAATTATTTTTGGTCTTTTCACTTTTGAAATCATCCGTTCAAATTTGCACACGTCTATAGTTCCACACTAATCACCTCCCCCCCCCAACAATGAGTAGTGGAAGCAACGACTACTACTGACGGCGTCATGATGACTCGGTGCTGTTTATTTCTTGCTATGTAGCGGTTGCCATATTGTTGTTGCGCCAAAGCTGATACTGTATAATTCAACACTCTAAACCTCCACATACACTACAAGTGTGTGTCATAGTGTCACTTTTAGTTTTATTTTATTTTTTTCCAATCATATTTGCATCATTTTACATGGGGGAGAAATATGGATGACTTTCCATTGTTTCACTTTTTATTTATTGAGTGAGCGTAGCGACGGTAGCTGGGCTGAGAATAAAGTTGGATTGCTAAAAAGAAAATTTAAAAGTTAACAGGTTATGCGAAAAAAAAAAGTGACACGGTGAGATTAAAGTGATATTATGAGACAAATTTGTAAATTTGATAGAATTAACAATGTAGAAAATATAGATGGCAGAAGTTGTTTATTAACAGAAAAAAGTTGTCATACTTTCACGAGGGGAATTCTAAAATGAATTGTCCTAATTTTAGGAAGAAAAAGTTGGAATGTTTTGCCATTTTTTTTAGAGTATTTTTGCAATTTACAAGATGAAAATGAAGTTGAAATTTTACGTGAAACAATTAGCTAAAATAGCTAACACTACAAGAATGCCGTAATACACTATTGTGAGATTTACCATAACCTTTTTCCTCAATCATCAAAAACAAATTATTCTTTTTCTTCTCGTATTAAGTTTATTCTCGGAACATTGAGGGTTTTTTCCCCTCTTGTAATTATAGTGCGTCTCAAAACTAATTATTAACAATTAGCATTGCAGGTTTTTTCTTTTAAAAATAAAAACTAAACTTTATTATGACTTTTTTTTCCTCGTCCAACACTAATCCTCTTGAACTTTACCCTCCTTGTCTAAAGTGGCATTTTTTTGTCATAGCCACTTTTAAAACACACGTGCCGTTTCCATTTGGTCTTTCCACTTGAAGCCATTTTGTCTCGCTGACGACATTTTGGCTCAAGCATGTCGCAGCAGCTCACTGGGTGCCAGTTGATTAATTTTTTTCATGATTATTTTGAACATTCTTGCATGTTTTATGTTGGATGAAACGCCACTGAGTGGGTCGGGTTGGGGTCTTATAGTCTAAAGAGCATGTTAAAAAAATTAATTAGTATTTTTCTGTTTGCTCTTTGACTATTTAAGCTTATGTTAGGTTATGAATATTTTCTTACAGGTTTCAATGTTTACATTTGATTTATGTTGTATGCATGTTGATGTACGTATAGCCGGTGTTTTTGCACACTACCGCAACATGAATAGTTTTTAATGGCACTGTACTTAAACATTAAAAAAGTGCCTGATTACTTTGGAGCCAACTAAGATATTTTAAAAAAAATTGGTTGGTTGATGATCTTTACAATTGTTCCTCCCCTTCCATATGTGTATTTGTCATAAATGATGGCAGCACAAGTTCGGTTACCATTTGTTGTTGTTTTTTTTTTCCTAATAGCATTAAAGAAAGAATGGCAGTGTCAGGTACCATTCCATATTAACAGACTGTATATTTATAATAAAAGTATTCTGATAATAAAACTTGTCTTATTTTATTGTTATGCCACTAGTGGCCACATAGAGCACATTTTGATTGATCAAAAATAATTATCAATTAATTTGGTAACTATTATTGTTGATTAATTATTATTATTTGTAGCTATTATAAAATATGGCGGACATGTTTGTTTTCTCCATTAATAATTCCCAGTGGTACGTAAATATATTCATGTATTGTGTTCACTACCACATTGACACACAAGATGGCGGCATAGATAGATAGATAGATAGATAGATAGATAGATAGATAGATAGATAGATAGATAGATAGATAGATAGATAGATAGATAGATAGATAGATAGATAGATAGATAGATAGATAGATAGATAGATAGATAGATAGATAGATAGATAGATAGATAGATAGATAGATAGAATGTTCTTGAGTCATATTGCAGTGATTTATTTTTTCCCTAATCCTGCAAGCCACCAGCCAAACATGTCTATAAACCTTATGATGAAAAAAAAAATACACAAGTTTTAGAAAATCCTAAAATGTAAGTAAGCTTTTTTTTTTTTTTTTTTCCATCTTTAGCAGAAGCTCTGACCTCAATCTGAGGATTTACAAGCGCTCTCGGTGACCATTTGCCGGATTAAACTCTTCCATATTTCTAAGTGTTATTTATTTCTTCGGCAAACCAAGTGCACGCTAATCTGGACCCTGTTCTAATTTGTTCTGTCCGTCACGCTCGGTAGGGAACGGAAAGGTAGCAGTTTTGTGTTAACTCGCTCGGGACCAGAATAGGCCCAATTACCCCAAGAAGGCCGAGATGCTTTTGTATGATATTAATCTAACTGGCTGTGACACCCCTAACAATGGCGTTAGCCCACTCTTGTTCTCAGTAGCTAAATTCACATTCCCAAGCCAATCTTGAATGTGTACACGCTAATTAATAGCATTCCAAAGCTAATCCGATGCATTCTCATTCCAGCAGTGCTTGGATCCAAGCATGCTGTTTGCACATTTCTCCAACTATTATGCTGAATAATCTAGTCTGCCACTAATTGAGTTTAATTTAAAAAGAATGCAACTTTTCTGATTTGAATACATCTCTGAACGTGTTAATCGAGGTCCCCCCCCCCCTCGCTTCATCTCCCTTTATACAGCGCCCTCACTGATGAAGGTATGCGGGCTTGGAGCCAACCCCCGCGAGGTCTATGGGAGGAAAACATCCCCCGTGTAGGGTTGGACACTGTGAGGCAAGCAGGTTACCATGACAACCGGCCCACCACCACCGCCACAGGCCAATGTGCGAAGCCTCTCGAATAAATGTTTCCGGGAATTGAAGGGGGGGGGCCCAATTTCGAGTTCATAAGGACCTTGCACAAAAGAACTTTTTTTTAGTCCCTTAAAGGCTTTGAATGTGTTTATTATCAAAATGTTAATCCGCTGTCTATCATTTGAAATAATTCCAGTCTGACTCACAGGCATATATTCTTTATCCTCTGCAAAAGACAATTAAGATTATTGCAGTTTAGTTGTGACAGTCTACTTATGTATGCATATCATACTTTCTTTTATTTCATTATTACTTTAGCACGCATTTATAATAAATGTTAATTATACCCGTTTTTCCCTCGAATAACTGTAGTTTACAATTTTAGTTCGTTTTTTTTTATTATTTAACGGGTGGCACTAGGACCCAGCAGCAGGTCGTCCCTCCCTGTTGTTGAACCCTGCGGCGCTAGGACCTCTCGGCCACCATGACGTTTCCTTTGTCTCTACCACTCATGGCTTCCTCCTCCTCCTCTTCATCCTCTCCCTCCTTCTCCTCCTCCTCCTCACTCATTCCGCGTCTTTCCTCCATCAGCAGCGGCCTGGATGCTCCGCTGGGCTCGAATATGGCTGTGAATCTCGCAAAGAACAGACTGGCCCTGCTCACCGCCTACCAGGACGTCATCGACGAGAGCACCGACACCGACTGGTAAGTCACCACCGGGTCCCGGCTAGGGCCCACGCCGCTCACCTCGCACCTTTGCCGGCTTCAGTCTATGCGAAGGATGCTGGTGTCTGGTGGTTCTCTTTTTTTCCTCTTTTATGGAGGATGCGCCGGACATCCATAGCCGAGCCTGTAGCTTTGATTTAGGCGATTGAAATGTGTGCGAACTAGTGAAAGTGTGAGTTTTAGGAGCTTTGCAGAGTGTGCGTAAAAAGCTTTTGTTTGCAGCTATGTTTGCGTTGCAGCCAGATGGAAGCAATTTGTGACTTTTTTACACAATGTCAGTCTGTGTGTGCGTGTGTGCTTGAGATATTGATGAGCTCCTGCATCCCCAAAATGAGGGCGAGCAAGGAAAGGGGCGAGGCCAGGGTGGGAGTGGGTTGGGGAGGAGGGGGAAGTAAAGAGAGCATCCATCCTCACCCTTGTGGCCTTCAGTGTACTAACATGGCCAACTTTGTGCGTGGAAGAGAAGATTAACAACAAAAAATACACATATTTAAAGTCACAAAGGCCTTAAGAGGTCATGTTTGATGGTATGCTTCTGATGATATTTTGTCAACATACAATTGTGACAATTGGGTTAGTTTTAACTTCAGGGACAAACAATTTTCATGGAATTTTAATTAGCAAAAATGTACAATTTAATGCTTGGGATTTTTTTGACCAAAATCTCAGAATCCCCCCTGAAATTATTGCTTCAAATCAAAATGGCACACTTCCTTTTCAATGTCAAATTAGTTACGTTAAATTAGCACTATTTTTAGCATTAGCGCCGTTATCTTCTTCTCGGGATTGTTAATTGGACAACAATGCTCTTGACTGCCACCTTAAGGGCTGGAGCGGAACAACATGTCGAAAGTAACTCCCTGGCTTCCATCCACTTGTTTATTCCGTTTGCGAGAGAAAATCGACACATCCAATTGATTTCATCCTTGCCAATATCTGGAAAGAAGAACATAAAATAAAAGTTGGTTCAATCGCTTCACCAAATAGATTATCTACACCGTTAATGGGTCTTTTTTGTGCAATCCTTCCAAATCAATCAACATGCAAGCACTGTTCCAGTTAGATGGATTGAAGCCACCATTTTTCATGTGCGTGATTAAATCAGCGGTGACAGTTTGATGTTGACAAATCAATATTTGATGCCAGTGTAGCAAAATTGCTGAGGGACATTTTTTTGGAATTATTTTTTAATTATGCCATCTAAGTTTCATAATCAATTAGAGGCTTGGCCATGAAAAAAAAGGGGGTGAGGTCCCGTTCAATTGTCCCTCGCTTGGGATTGTGACTAGTTTGTTTATTCCCTCCAGCAGCGAGTGATTTGTGAATAATTTATTCCTTCAGAAGGCCTGATGGTGCTTGTAACATTAGCGAAGGTCATATTTGCGTTTTCAGCAGAGTTGTAGTTAACGTGTAAGCTGCTCGTCCTTGATCGTGACCCCGGTCGAGTAGAGCAAATGATGTTTCTCGTTGATTTTTGGAGAGCGAAACTGTAAATAGAGCCTTTTAACTGCTGGCAGCATAACCCGGCTTGTGTAACGACGTAGCCCGGATTGCATATTTTGGTTGGAGTCGATCACAAGATGGGGAAATGAGAATCGGACACATCTGCTTCTGGCTCCCTCCGGTCTGGAAATAAGAGGGCGTCTTCTTCATTAATCAATCGACGTCGTCATAAATTCGGGAGGGCTTGGTTGTTGTTGTAGCGAATACACAAAAAAATAAAGAGCATTCGAAAGGGAAGTACTAAACACTTTGGTTATACTTTAAAATGGAAACTGTGCTGTTTTGAAAGTAAATTTAACTGCA
This sequence comes from Syngnathus scovelli, assembly GCF_024217435.2. Lineage (NCBI taxonomy): Eukaryota > Metazoa > Chordata > Actinopteri > Syngnathiformes > Syngnathidae > Syngnathus > Syngnathus scovelli. Next base: position 3,442,710 of record NC_090861.1, read on the forward strand.
CAGTTTCCTCTTATGAGTTTTTACGCCAACAAAAATCCACTTGAGCCATCCTGAAGTGAACTCAAAGACTTCAAAATGGAAACTCAATAAAATCGTCCCTGATACTTTTTGGATCTAACAGATAAAAAAAAAAAATCACTATTTTAGGGGCTGGATATTTAAGATTCTTGATCAATCAGTCGTCATCACAGCTATGACGATCATGAACAGCTCTGCTCGGTTGTTGTTCACGATCAATACTCATTAGTTTGTGTCCTTCCTTTCCGATCGTTCTGACAGCCTTGACTCATTATTGGCTTGCATTGAAAGGGGGGAATTTTTTTTTCCTAGCTTAGAGCTTCATCTAGCTTCATCTTAGCCCTAAAGTAATTAAAAGAGTTGTAGACACCCAAAAAAAAAAAAAATCTTTCATATTTAAGCTCAAATATTTGTGTTTTAAAAGCCATGTCGGCGTGACGGCAATGACGCCCGGGGCTTCGGGCCTGCCCCCGTTTTTCACACTTGATGAGATTTGAACAAAAGCAGAGACTTGCAAACACGGCTGACCCCAAACAACACGGAACACCTCCCCGTCGCTCCCCCCCCACCGCCGCCCTAGTAATGATACACTCATCAATGACGACAAGGAAGCAAGTACGTCATCAATGTTGTTATCACAGCTGATTGGAGATGGGTAACCCGGTTAGGTGATTTAAAAACAATTTTTTACGTCTTCAAAAATTATTTTTTGTCCCCAGCCACCACCGTTAGGGATCAAAACTCTTTCGTAACGTGTTTGCTCCGAGCATACAACTAGCAGGCATTAACCTTGTTACGCAAGAGGGCGAAATGGCAGCAATAAACAACTTTGATGATGGAAATGTCACTTCCTGTTTTTTTTTGCATCATTATTTTGTGGCCTGATTAGAATCAGGAAGTGTTGCCCAGTTTCCTTTATTTCGTAGCCCCTGAAGCTTCTCTTGTTAAGATTAGATGTTTTATAGCTTATATAAAATATTTTAGAAGCTTGCTAGCTCCCTCAGCTAGCCTGCTAGCTGTTGTTAGCATTCATCCTCCTTCTGCCATGTGATGGTTCTTCCTTCTCCACATCTTCATTTGTCGTGGCTGCTCAATGTCAAAATCCCGCCTAGGTCTTCTCTTCACCCAAACTGCCCCGAAGCTAGAAGAAAAAACCCTCCTCGGCAAACCGCAAATGTCAGACATCAGAGAAGGTTTAGAAAAAAAAAGCTCAGAGAGCGAGCGAGTCAAGGTTATCCGATATCAAACCATCCGTAGACGGTCTGGAATGTCCTCACAGGCCACCCTTCCCCCTCCAGCTGATGATTATGAGATGAAGAAAACAATCATTAGTCAGCAAAAACAGACTTAACGACTCCCTGTCTTCTCTTCAGTGTGACAATCAATGATAATCAATAACTTGTGCTTCCCAAGCAGCTGGGGTCAAATCACAAGGAGATGTTGCTTCACTTTGACCAGCTGGTTCTTTTAGTCTTTTAGTCCCTCTGGACTTCACTTTTGGATCATCCACAAACCCTGAATGGGGTCCAAACGTCCGTTAAACATCAGGCAAACATATCGTCTTTTGATATCGTGTCTTGTCGACTCACTGTGGGAATTTTTTTTGTTCCTTTCGATCAGGCAAGACATTCCGAGTGTCAAGAGGCCCGCAAAAACTCAAGGCCACGACCAAACAAAGAACTGAAAGAAGCAGGAAAAGACTCGGGTCTTCTCAAGTGTTGAATGCTCACTTTTTTTTCTCTTGTGACGGATTTGAGCAATCACAAAATGGCTTCCCAAAAAAAGTACTGATTTGCTGAATCGTCCGATTTTTACAACCAGCTCCGGTTTCAAACTATTTTTAGATGCTCTTTGTTGTCCCTCCCGTCCTGCTTTCTCTTTTTTGCGTGCTTGAAAATAGCAAAACTACGAGCGCTTTCAAGTGCGTGAAGATGTCGAACTACTTCCATAACCCAGACTTGCGGTTGCTTCTAAGGTTGGAAGTTCAAACCTCCGATGAACAAAGATTGTCGATCCAGATCAAGTCAACTTTTGTTATCGTCTCGGCTAACATCTGCGCTCTTCTCGTTACTAAATATTACAGAAGCTCTAATGCATAACAGACGTCTCTTTGTGCTCGACTCCTTTTGCTCCAGGCAATGAAGACTAGACCGTGATATTCTCTGGACAGGCCCGCGATCTCTATCTTCCTACATTTTTTTTTTTTTTTCCCCCTCGGTCTCGAGAGACTCTTTGGTTTCTTTTGTCTGCGAGACAGAAACCTTCATCTCGGCGATTTGTGGTGGATTATTCGAAAGTGTTTCTCCGCTGAACTAAACACGACAAACTGACCTACATTTCCAATTTATATTTTAATATAAATTGTATTTACTCCAGCGGTCTTTTCGGTTTATTTGTAACCTTTCTCACAGCCGCACATTGATTGTCACCGAACGAACCTCCCAAGCGGCGGAAGACGACGAGTGATTTATTTGGTGTGTAGGATGGAGTTGTGCAGCTCCAGACCCCCCCGTTCATGAAAATGAGATTAACAGACATTGATGGGAGAGAATGTGGGCGGAGAAAGGAATCGGATTCATCGGGAGCGACTAATATTCAAACGGGGACTGTGTTTCATTTTGAAAAGCAATCGTGAATGTTAAAGAGGGGTGAGCATACTTTTCTAATTGGATTCCGCGTTAATACCGCCGCCATCGTCAGAAACGCTCTCATCAGATTCCGACCCTGCATTCCATTTCCGTGCGGTCACTCAGGAATGAAGAAGTGTACAAACGCGCGGTCGACTGCTAGCAAGCGTCGCTCTTGACTGTGCAAAGTAAAAGATAAATATGATAATTTTGTCCGAAACCAACCCGCTGTTTTTTTGTTGATTTAACGACTGGGGGGTTGCGCAATAGTCCTCGCTACGCTCTGTGATTTTTACTGCATTTTGAAAGGGCAGCCATCTTTCCTTTGTCATCCTCAGTCTGTTAGCTAGCATGCTGGCATGTGCAGAGTATCTGACAGAAATACATTTAATGAACAATACGGAAAATAAATACCCCGCTTAAGCTAAACTAGCAGCTTCCTGTCTCCACTTGTATCCTTGTCACCCAGCCGAATGATGCTCTCCAAACAAACCGGCTCAGTGGGGCTTTCCTTCAGCTGGACTTTTTAATTCCAGCGTTTATGTCAGTGTCGCGTGCCCCCCCCCCCCCCTCCCTCGTCTATCTGCCGCCATCAATCCCATAAGCCCCCCGGCAGGCGCGTTGGCACCAAAGCAGCTGAGCGCAGCTTGACTCCTCAAACTTGGAGCGTTGTCCATTAGGAGCCACTCGGCGAGCTGCGCCCACGTCAAAACACAATACGAAGAGACAATCTGTCTGATTTGAACCTCCTGCAGTGGCTCCGGAAAAAAGCTCAACAATTACGGTTTTAAGCTCAAAATATTGCTTCTCCCACACATACAAAGCTATTAGACAAGTCGTAGTGCTACTTTCCTATTGGCTGGTGTTTTGGCGCCACCTTGTGGCCTCTTTGGAAAACTACACAAAAATGTGTGAAATTGCAAAGTCGCTTTGTTTCATGCTCGGTAGATTTTTCCGCATGTAAACAATGTGGGGCACATACGCGTCAACTCGCCCGTTAAGCCCCGCCCACTTTGTTTGCACATCCGTCCAGCTGATCCCCGCATCTCCGGCGGCATCGGGACACTTTTGACTTTGTTACGATCGAGCAGCTGCAACAAAATATGTTTGTAAAAAAATAGTGTCATTTTATTTTTCAAATGTAATGCATGTCTAAATATTTAATTATGTAATTGGTTTTTAAGGAAGGGGAGGGGGGGAGGCAACTAAATGATAGCAGGCCTACAGGATTCTTGATTATGTAAATGCTCAGTGGGAGAATGACAAAGTCCTACTTTGCCCACGCCCGCTCTCGCTCCATTCTGCACAAGCATACAAAAAAATTCCAACGAAGGAATCGGTTATGCTCTGAAATGTTCAAATCAGCAATCAAATGCAATCAATTAAGTGGTACTCATTGCATACGCATTTTATGATCACCCCCTCTTGGTAGATTTTCACATTACCTAATTTAGCTTCTAGGAAGAAACTACTATTAAATTAAAAAAAAAAAAAGTGTCAGCAAGACCTAAGTAGTCGAGTCGTTTTTCCGCTGTTGTTATTTCGAGACTGCGGGATGGAATCTCTCCGAGGATGGAGCCGAGCGAACCGAGTAAACGCGTTCCGGGTCTCAGGTGGACATAAAAAAAAAGGATGAAATGGATTTGTGGGCTGCGTGTTCTCCGCCGGCACCTGTGTGTTTGATGGTGGGAGCCTTTGAAGGCTTTGCCCGTCCCTCGATGCGTTCAGCTTCAGGCGGACGGACTACAAGACGATTTTTTTTTTCCAACGCCGCTGTAATGTTAGCCATCTTGCCTCTAGCCAGATGGGACGCTAATAATGCCAAGGCAGCTGCGGCCTTTGTGTTTGATGAGAAGATAATCGGGAATCGGACGATCAATCGGTAAAAAGAAAACTGGGAAAAAGAAATCATCCCGCCCCCCCCCTCCCTGCCATGTAGTGGAGTTTAACTGGGATTTGGATGGCACGCGTGTGTCTGCGGAGCAAAGGATTTGGCTAAACATGTTTGACCCCAGCAGGGGTGAAAGCTCGGGTTGGGCCCCCCCAAGAGGACTAGAGACTCCCCCGTCACTCCTCATTTAATCTCCACTGAAGTTGTCACGATACTAAACCAACCCGAATCGTAACCCCGTGGAAGAACAAAACGACGGACATGAAGACGGATGCTTCGTTTCGGACGTGTTGAGATAAAAGCGCCAGAGCGCAAAAGAACAAACGCTGCTGGAGAATTGCTATTTCGGGGCGTTTCATAATAAGAAGTAAAAGATCAGCAGTCCTGCCGCGTAAGCTCTCCCACCTCCTGCCGTCCTTGGATTGTCTTCCCGTCGACTCACCGTTTTGTTTACCATCCGTATTCTGCCGCTTTGAAACGAATCTAAATAAACGTAATGACGCAACGATCCACTTTTGCTAAATACTCCGAGAGCCAAATTAACGAATAAGCCAAACAACAGATTGCAGCTTGGCCTGACGTTTGCTGAGTTCAGCACTCTGTCGCTTTGCAGTGAAGTGTGTGTTTCGAGATGGGGGAGGGGGGGGGGGGGAGGCCCACTGGGGCATTGTGGGTAGTTTCCACACAGGTTTCACTCGCTCTGCCTGGATACAAGCTGCTTTGTCATTTTCATTAAATTTTATTTGAAATGAATATGTCTCTGGATATCTCTTGTGCCCCGAAGCTCCTCGCGATCTGTTTGCTTCCGACAATCAGCCTCGAGGCTATTTGAGCACCATCACGGCTCAATGTGGACCACAAAAGAGCTGCTTATAAATATTTCAAATTGGATCAATTCTTTCTTTGGTTTCCTTGACTGGAATAAGAAGATGCATCCGTAAATGGTGACATGAGAAGAAATCACAGATTGAAACGTTCTTTCTCTTTTTTTTTTTTTTTTTTTTACGCTTGACACGTCCATCTTGGACCATCTGGGTCCAACCAACTGCTCCTGTCGCTCTTCTCCGTATGCCTGACACATGAGTCTGCTAACAGACATAAGCCAAGACAGAATGAAAGAACACCTCGTCAAATTTTATATATATTTAAATTTGCAATTCTATTTTGATGTGATGAAGCAAAAAGTCAAGAAATTTTGGAAAATAATTCTGAGAAGCGGCAGTTAGAGCCAAAACAAGAGCAATCTGTCCTTGACCACAAACGCAAACAATCACGATCCCGAGGTGGTCCGTGATTGGTTGAAAACGAGGAAGTGAGAGACGAGATGACAAAACATGCAGCCCGAGTGAAAATTCAATCTCCGAACTTCAGAACCGGCTGTGCAGGGCAGAATGCCGGAGCGACAGCGGCCTAAATCATTTATGGAAGCGAATACATCGACTATTGTCGGCCGTAATTGAGTTGGAATGAGCTCGGGAACGAACGCCAACCGGTGCGATGATGTCACTGCCGGCTGCGACTCACTCGCTCGCTCATCATCGGGCCCGGATGCCGCCTGAGCCTAACCGAGCTTGCCTCCGAAGAGAAGCGTCACGCCGAGTCGAGAAAAGAAACAAAAGCGCCGATTAAATCAATGTCAGGGGCCGTTTCATTGTCAAACGACACCGATTCGATTGTCTCTGGAAATAGAAATGATTCACTGCTGCTCCTCTCGGTCGTTTAAGTGCTCTGATCTTCTCGCTTTGTCGGCCCGCAAGCTGCCGTATCCTCGACGCAGAGAGATTAGAATTTTTTTTTTTTAGATTGGCAGAGTTTGTGTGTTACGCAAAATAAGGCTATTATGTAAAGCATGAAGCCGTAGATTTGATCCCACCGGAACCTTCACAGCGATATCAATCTCGGTCACATGACTCGGTCGGTCCATCCTGGTGTGGATTTCAGGAGCCAGCTCACCCTTTGCTCTCTCAGTATAAATCAGTCGCTCCAAAATGGCGGTAAATAATAAAGAAGGTGAAGCAGCGCTATCTGTCACTTTGCATAAGAAGCTATAAATAACCACGGTGGGCCCAGAATCATCCCGCGAGACGGCACCTGTAACTGAGCTAGTTTGAAACGCAAGATCTTCACTTTTTTGTTGCAATCGTTATTTTTATCCATACAGTCAAGCGACGCTTTGAGCGCCACTCCAGATGATTCGGTGGCGTGTCAGACGAGCAGGTAAACGAGTGACGCTGGCACTCACGTCTATTTCTGGCGAACACCCACACGGAGCTGAAAAAATTACCGGATCAGCTAACGATTATCCTAGCTTCTACTTTTGTATTTTCCGTCAATCTGGCTGTTTTCCATTAATTGATACCGCGACAGACTTCTCGTGTGTGGGTCAGAAAATCGTAATTATCCTTGTGTGTGTTGATTTCCCATTTAAAATAATTGGTTATAAAAGAAATCAGATTATCCGCATTCAAAGGATGTCAGGGAATTAACGAGCGGGCGGAACATCTGTTTATCTGGTTCTTCTTCTGCTCCTCCTTTTTGTTTCCAGTCAGACCAAGTCAACAACATGTTTTATTCATGCTGCTAGAGGCTCCTCACTTGATTTATGTTCAAGGACACAGCTCCGTCCATCCGTCCGTTCGTTCGTCTCGCCCGGTCAGCCGACTCTATCGTCCTCGTAACGCTTCCTGTTTTCACCGCAATCGGAGAACGTTATCGATTGAACGAGATGATTTGTTGTCGCTCTGAAGTTTGGCTTTCTGAAGCGCTGGTGGATTTGTTTTTTTAGGAAACACAAACAGTGGAGTCGACTGAGCATTTACAAATCCTAAACAAAGTGAGCCGATGTTTGCATGTGAGTCATGACTTGAGTTGTTCCTCAAAGCCAGCTGACTTTTTTTTTTAGCCTGTTTTAACACTCCATGTTGATACTTCATCACATTACGAGATGCTTTGAAGTCAAGAAAAAAATGTGACTCAATTATCGCATCTTAAGTGCTTTTCCACCCGTTTCTTCATCTTTGATTTACCGTAGCGACAAATTGTTGCCACTAGAGGGCGTGTCGGACATTGACGTGTGTGCATACAGTTGCTAAACTTCTGAGATTGACCGTCGTGACTTTAGGAGATGTTTATTGCGAGCTTAATTTACCCAGACTACTCTATGGCACGAAAAACGAGGGGGGGGGGGTGTTTTGTTGTAGCGCCTGTTGTTGGTCGCCAGCAGCTTTTCTCGCTATCAACAATCCCGATAGAAAGATAAACAGGGTCTGGCTCTGCAGGGAAAACACCATGTTGAGGACCTCATGTGGTGTCTTGGCATGGAGCTGCGGCAACCTCATTTGCTGATGCTCTACATTGAGTCAAACAAGCTTATTTTGCTATTAGGCTGCAATTTACCCGATTGGACTAGAGGGGATAAAAAAGGGGGCGGGGCTAAGGGCGGACAACCTGGGAGAAAATAGTTTTTATTTATCATGGTTTCACTTGTCTGGCATCCGAAAGATTTGTTATTTACTGAAATGTACACCCCGCTAAGATATTCGTGTAACAAGGTAACACGTTATTGAAATTTTGGCGATTTTGGCGATCGGTGACTGGAGTGGGCGTGTCCACGTGTGATTGACAGCTCGAGGGCCAGGAGGCGCATCTCATCATCTGTTTGGGCATCCTCCCACTTGGAAGGCCTTTCTCTCTCACACATTTTTTCTTTCTTTTTTTTTTTTGAGTGGTGGAAGTAATTTCATTTCGATCGCTGCCAGCGCCGCTGCAAGATCCCTGACGAGCATCATAATGCTTCATGGCAGCCGCATGAAGTGAAATCGCGTGAATTGGATGAAATGATTTCGTTCCATTTGGCGCGGCCATTCCATCCTTTTCTTCCTCACGTCATTTCTTCGCCGTAGCAAAATGATAGCTCATTATTTGACACGAAAGCATCAAGTGGGATGGGGGATTTTTTTTTTACTGCCTGTATGAAATTTAAAAATGCTCAGATGTGTTTTTTTTAATTCTCTTTATCCCGATTGAAGTCAATTTAACAAATTTGTCGTTTCCTCTTTTCTCTTACATGTCTCTTCTTTACCATCTGATCTTATCAGGTAAGAAAATGCTTTTTATTTAAAATATTATCACAAACAAGCTCACACTTGACCTCCATTTTGATCACATGGCGCTAAACGTAACCCTATTCAACGCTATCAACCTCGGGGATGTATTTTCTCCCCGAGAAGCCTCGCCAATGTCGATATATGGGGGCGCCGCTTAAAGGTCCAGCGCTTAGTCCTGCTGGGAACACTGGGAGTAGACGCCTTTAACGACAAATCGATGCGACGGGGGACACGGAGCTTGCAAAGGTCGCGGCAAAGTGCAAGCCGAGCCGGACGATAAACTTGATAACGCCGATAAAAAAAAAAACGAGCTGGACTGCAGTCACAATCAAACGTGGAAATAGATTGTTATTTTATTGTTGTGACCAATCTGTGACATTTGCTTTAATAGATAAATAAGACCATAAATGAAGGCCTCCATTTTTTAATCAACAAAACAAAACAGGGTGCAGCTGCAATCATTGATAAGAATATGTTTGCTAACCAAAACAGCAGCAAAAAAAATGTGTAGAAATAAAAGAACGGAACAGCGGGAACGCAATTTCTATCTGAGCGTGGGCAGGACAAGATGAAAAAAAACTAGAGTAGCGAGCAGGCGAGAGGGAAAAGGCCTCGCTGGCTCGCTGCCTACGCCGACCCGGCCTATCAAACGAAATGGCGGCTCACAAAAGCCACTCTGTGTGAGTCCTTGTTTTGTTTTTTAAGAGCAGCTCCCCTCGCGCGACACCGACGGACGTCTCTGTCGGAGGCGACTTGACGCCCGCCGCCGAGTCTCAAATGAAAACTATTCGGCCCACACATGAGCCACTTTTTTGTTGCCGCCCGATTAAACATGAACACAAAAACACCTGCTGGTTCGTCTAAAACATCTCAAAATAGAAAAAGCGACGGCGTCTATCGCCCCAGAACATCGGGTCCCGCTCAAACACTCGCGTCGCCCCAGTCCAAACATTCTCGGCGGCCTCGCTGTTGTTTACACTCGCTCGCATGGCAACGGCCCAACTATTGTGCGGGTCAGCGCTCGGACGCCATTAGCTCCGTGAGCGGAGGATTCGCAGGAAGTCCACCATGAGCTCAATACCGCACAAAGGGACGCTATGAAGGCCGTTTGCAGTCACGAACATTGCGGGAATTTCCTAAATTGTACTCCTAAAATATAATTAGTTGTGATTTTACTTGATCTGGAGGGTATTTGAAATATTTCTGGAATGAAGGACTTGCTTTTTCACTCCCTCAAGGGAGGGACGCACTCTCGCCAACCGAGACCTTTTGCACGAAAAGGTCGGGAAAAAAATTTGCCTTCGTAAACCCGCTCATATCCTGAATAGAACCTTTTTTTTTTTTGTAGTTCCAACTTCTGTTTTACGTGTGCTGCTTTCATTTCACTTTTTGGTCCACGCGAGATGCGTCACATGGTTATTGCGACACCGCTCTCGCCGTTTCAACTTCCGTTCGATCTCGAATCAGAGTTTTAAGATTTAATCTCGTCCTTCACAGCAATCTGAGATCATAATTGCCTTTCTAACTCCTCTACAGCAACGAGCTAAGTGTCTCTTCGCCTCTTTTGTGAGCGCCGACATGTTGCTGACCCAGACAATCTAAACGAACCACAGCTAAAAAACATCGATGGAAAAATCTTGCTCAATTCGCCGCCTCAGCTGCTGCCGCCGATTCTGCTGGTGGTTTGGCCGCGATCGGATTCCCATCTGGTCAATTCATTTTTTAGCCCCGCAAACATCTGCGTGACGTTGTCGCGGGGGGAAAAGCTAAAGTAGCGCCAGTGGTGCTGATGTTTTATGGCGAGAACAAATACATCCTCTTAGCTCAATGCTAACAAGTAATGCAAATTGCAATAGACAGGCTAACAAATAGCCACCCTGTTTAAAACGGATATGCGTAGAGAGACAATATATATATATTTTTTTACTCCCGACTCTTTTTTCAAGTCCAGACTGTAATTTGAAAGAAAATTGCTTTCACTTGAGTGTGAGTGTGTCTACTTGTGGGTCGCTTCCCTTGTCTTACTCATCACCAATGAATTCCCCCTCCTTCACGTCTGTGTGTTCACTCCATTGCTTGTGCATGAAGTCACCGCTATGTTTTTTTTTTTGTGCAATAAATAACACAATCCTGTCTCCACTTTTCTCTTACTCAGATTTTTCCCCCCCCCAGCTGTTTGAGCATAACTCCCTAAGCGGGCTGCATGCTTTTGCCATTGAAGGAGACATTTTTTTTTTTTTTTTTTGGTGGACTGGTTCTCGCCATCTCACCAGCAAATGTATGCATAACACAGTTGGGGGGGGGGGGGGGGGGGGGAGTAAAGACAATGAAAGCACGGCCATTCACCGCATGTGAATTCATTAAATCCGACTTGAAACTCTTGTCTTGAGTTTCTTTGGGTAGAGGTTGTCATGGTAACAGAAGCAAGACTTTGCTCTTTAATGTTCACATCAATTGCACAACCTGATTGAATCATAATTAAATCATATTGCGTTGTTCAAATGCCTGTTCAAATCAAGCTGAACTCTTCCCATTCGTCATAAATATAAATATGATGACATTTTTTTGCTCATCTCCACCAAATAATGAGATTAAATGTAATCAAATGTCAGTCAAATGTTGCAAGACTTTTAATTGGGTTGCTCAATCCCAAAGCTTTTCAGTCTTAATGAATTGAACTAACAGTTTCAATACTTTTGACGGCTCACTCAACTCGGTGAAAAGATCTCTGTCGCCCTCTAGTGGCATTTTGCTGCATATGTCTAAACTCAGACTTCCACGTTAGTAGGCCACAATAAAAGAAACGAAAATATACCCCCCCCCCCAAAAAAAACTAAATTTATATTACCTATATATTACCTGGATATTGATGCAAATATTCAATTTTTATTCCAAGTCATTATTTTAATTTTACAAATACATCAGGGACCATCTGTTCCATAAGCAGCCTCTTTCCAAACTATAAATGCGTTTTTCTTTTCCACTATCCTCGTCCTATCTTTAACGCCACCGCTAGCCTCCGGTCACAAACTGCTGTTGCCTACATTACAGCGAGGGGTGGGTGTGGGGGATGCACCCGGTTACCATGGCGACACTCCCAAGTGGCCTGTCTTTTTTTTTTTTCCACGCTGCTAATGGGAAATAAAGACCCGGAATTGAGGTGCTTGGACAAAACTATAAAAGGAGAGAAATGTGAGGAAAATTCCACAAGCTCGTGATTAATCTGATTAGTTCTTTGCAATCACTTACCACCACTTATTCTTCTTTTTTTTTTTGTCTTCATCAGTACTCTTTTGAAATTCGTCCAGTACCATGATTTGACAGTCTCAAGATTTTTCTTGGAGCAGTTTCTGGGTCACGGGAGTTGTGTATGAATAATAAACAGCTGTCTGCTTTTTGCAAAGAATTATTTATAAGGCACCGTCTCATTATTAACCTGCGTCTCATCTCGTCCCTCTTTTGTTTTTTCTTTTTCCGGCGATATAAAGAGAAATGTGCGATATGTTGATTAGCTGATTGCTGACAAATGAGTGTTGGTCTTCACGTGTCCAGTTTTGCTTCTCTCGGCAAAAATCAGACAGTTCCAGCTCTGCCGTGACCTTTACGAGAACAAGCACGATAGAAATTGGATGGAATATCATCCAAAACTGAAATTTATGATGTCTGGAGCACATTTTTGTTAGCACATTACAGATAGGATGGGGCTGGTAAATGATGACAAGAAGGACGTTGGTTTTTTTTTTTTTCCCCCGAGCTGGGTGACTAAGCAGAAAGAGAATCAGGGAGAGAGGGAGGGAGGTCAGCACAAAGTCAGACAAGCGCCGCAGGCTAAAATAGCGTAAGGTCAGCCAGACCGGCTGCTAATTGCATCCCCACGAGGCACACGCGCGTCTAACACAAAATGTTGTTGCTAACCAAAACAGCAGCACCTAATATTGTCTATAAATAAAACCCTAATGTGATCTTGTGTTTTATTTCCAGGGCCTTGTACACGTACGAAGATGACAGCAACGACTTGACGCTGGCTTCATCAGGAGGTCATCATTTCCGTTTGATCCGCCGCTTCCGTTTTAGATGACGTTTATTGACGACGATTTTTCTTTGCACTGCAGGGGGCGGCCTGGCAGAGATCACGCTGACTTTTGATCACGCCCGGGTGATGTACGGCTTCTGCAGCCTGAAGGAGCCCAACGCTGCCCTGCCGCGATATATCCTCATTAATTGGGTAAGTTTAAAAAAACACAAAAAAAGAAACACACATAGGCTCCAAAAAATTTGTTTTTAAAAACACAGAAAATCTTTCAATTCAGAAAACCAAACTATAGAAGCTATGCTAACAGTTAGCAAGATAGACACTTCTATTAGGATAATCCAGATCTTCCAACCAGAGCTAAAGCTAACATGCTAACAGTTGGAATAAATAACGCTTTGTGTCATTACGTTTTATCACCGTGACGCAACACACGAGCTTCTCAGGAACACTCTCTTCACCGAGTCAGCGCCATTCTTATTATTGAGTTTTATGACTTGACTTCCAGGTGGGAGATGATGTTCCCGATGCCAGGAAGTGCGCCTGTGCTAGCCACGTGGCCACCATCGCAGACTTCTTCCAGGTAATCTTCATCAAGATCCGATGACATATTCGATTTACATCGGTTTCTCGAAATTGAGCGGACATGTCTAGCATGACAACATGCACCAAAAAAGAATCCATGCTGCAAATTAAACAGGAAGTGGCAGCCATTTTGGTTGGAGGCGGCCATTTTGGGCAAGTTGGGACATTTTCCTGTGCACGTCATGACTAAAAAAAGGTTTCTACATTTATGATGGAATATTCTATTTGGGAATCAAGCGTGTTAAACGTGGTAGGATGATCAAAGAGGAGCGTGTGAGCTCGCATGACTAATACTGTCACTCTTTTAAGTGATATATATGCGAGCTACACCTGGCGGACGGCCTATTTTTAGGATTTGCCGAGCCGTTCAAAGGAGTAAAAGATTAAAGCGGCGGTGAACGGGATTGTCCACGTTTATGTCACCACTGAGTATTTTTTGCGCTCTTTCTTCAGGGTGTGGCCGTGATCATCAACGCCAGCAGTCTGGACGACATCGACCCGTCCGCCATCGGACAGCGTCTCACCAACGGGACGACGGTGGCGGCCAGTCCCGTCCTGAGCCGTCTGAAAACCAGAGAGGAGGAGCTAGCAGACGTGGTATTACATAATCGAGGCTGATACGATTAACGCCGATTACAATACGATTTAAAGTTGCGCTATTAGGATCAGGCTTTTTTTGTCATCTTTCACACAAATGTTTTTTCTTTCTGTTCTTTCTTCCCCCCGGGAGAAGGGCGCGGTATACCAAAAGACCAACGCGGAGGTGGAGATGAAGAAAATCAATCGAGAAGAATTCTGGGAGCAGGCCAAGGTTGGTGGAGCGAACCCTAAAAAACAATCATACACTTGGCGAGACGTGGATTTTTGATGGCCAGCGCGAGGAGGAGCTGAGGAAGGAGGAGGAGAGGAAGAAGCTGGCCGAGGAGCGTCAGCGTTTCGAGGAGGAACGGATGGAGCTGGAGCGGAAAGAGCAGGAGAACCGAGAGAGGAGGTACCGCGAGCGAGAGAGGCAGATCGAAGAGCACAGGTGGACCGCATTCTCTCAGGGCTTAGTTTAAAATTAAAATAAAAAAAGACATCATCATAATTTCATATTGTGCTTTGTGTATTTAGGAAGAAGCTACAAGAAGAAGAGGAGGCCAAAGACAGGTTGCAGACTCAGACCACCTTAGTAAGTGGCTGTTGCTATGACAACGGGACAACAGCATTCTCCAGAGTGGAATTCATTTTGAATAAAAGTCAAATTAACTACAAAGAATGGAATTGTGATTTCCGCAGCCTGCAGAGCTGAGCATCGATGACCTCAGCCTGGATAAGAAGGAGTCTGAAGTGGAGGTATGCTCAAACTTTCCTTTTGTCACAATTTTTTTTTTATATATAATCATGCCAAACATGCAATTAAAAACAAAACTTGTCGCATCCCTCTTACATGTTCAGGAGGCGAAAGCCATCATAGCTCAGCGGTCAGGAAACCCCCGCGAGTTCTTCAAGCAGAAGGAACGAGCCATGACCATCAGCGTCGACACCTCACCCGTCAGCATCCACCGAGCCGGTAAGTGCGAACGCTCTCCAGACTTTGCAAATATCAAAATAATAAATCTTCCACCTCGCCATTATGTCAACGAACTTTTCGGAAATCGGAAGTCTGTTGGCTCCGTTGTGAAATAAGCCCTGCCTCCCTCAGTGTTTCTATGGCAACTGCAAGTTGTCATGCGGCCAATTTTATTTTTTTTTTACTTGACACTGCGCTTTACGCTTGCTGGAAGGTTTGGATTTTTCTTTTTCTGCTATTTATTGACACGAAAAGAAGAGGAAGAAGCGGCCGCATTTCATTTTCTTGCATGCACTGTGGGCGTGTGCCAGCTCACTAACCTCCTCCTCCTCTTTTCTCTTTCTTTTCCCTCCATTTAACCCCAACCATCTTTTTACTCACTTCACGATGACCCCCCCCCCTCCCCCCTATTTCGTGTTTCTCCCTTGGTTACGTTGCTTACGTCTTTATGTCGGCTGCGTGTGGGCGTGGCTGCGTGTCGCACTCCCCCCCGTGGCCCAAACCCGCCTCCCCCCACCCCCCTCGTTAGGCCGCTTGGACAGCCCCTTCTTGAGACAGCAGCACAGTCCCAGCAGCCCCACTTCGACTCCCCCGCCCAGGGGTGTGTCACCCCTGCGCACCAGCGCGCCACACGCACGGACGCACCGCGCCGCCGGTAGGTACAGCGAGTTTTCCCGGACGCAAGACGGAGGAGGAGCCAATTGAGAAATCCGATAGAGTGTTTCTTTCATTTCTTACCTGTGAGTGTCTTCCGCACCTTTTTTGACTTTTGTAGCACTTTACCGTGGTGTGCTATTGTGCCCCCTAGGGGACAACGACGAGCAAGCCAGCGGGGAGCGCAATGTGGCCGCCGTCTCGCCCATCCCTAAAATCGTCACCACGCCCATCAAGGAGGACGCTAAAATGGAGAACGACTTCGCATTCGACTGGGGTGGGTAACGGAAATATTTTGTCGAATCAGCAGAAGGCGGATAAGCCAATGGTGTTTGTCGATCAGAGCCAAAGCAGGAGCAGAAAGCTCCGATCCAGGAGTCCAGCACCGCCAAGCCGGTACAGAGCGTGGCCCCCCGGGCCCGTGAGCCCGCCGCCTTCTCCGCGTGGGATTCGACTACAGATGACCTGGCGGACGTGTGGGACGCCGCCCCCCCGGCCGAGCCCTCCCGCGCCTCTTCCAATCTGGTAGACCTGATGGACGACCCGCCTCCCGGGGATCTCGTAGACGGCGCCGGCGGCGTTCGCTCGCAGCCGCTCCTCAGCTTCGACGACGTGATAGACGGCGGCCTGTGCTCGGCGGCCGACGACGACCCGACCAGCCTGGTGGACGTCGACGCCGCCGAGCAGATGACACTCAGCTATCAGCACGCGCTGCAGCACGCCACCGGTGACGGTCAGACGCTCATGACCAATGGCGAGATGCTGATGAAGGAAGCAACTCAGGTATGTTACACTCCTTGATATTTCACGATTAATAATTAATACCCTCAATTGTGTTCTCATAGGCAAGTGAAGGCTACTTCAGCCAATCGCAGGAGGAGGAATTCGGCCAATCAGAGCAGGGCTCGGCAAAACCCGCACCTGTCTTTTATAACAAGCCACCAGGTTAGTCTGCAATGCACCTTTTCTCAAAAATCCCTTTCTCCCCCAGTCTAGTGTGGTGTTGTAGTGCCACCTAGTGGTTCAGGAAGTCATTCCACTAATATTCTTTTTTATTTCTTCTTTTCTTTTTTTGCTAAATAAATCCAAACACTGACTCTTGCTCTTTGGTATTTGTAGAGATTGACATCACGTGCTGGGACGCCGACCCCGTGGCGGACGACGACGACGACTAGCCGGCCGGCAAATCGGAGGCCAAAAGGCTGAAAATGAGGAAGTGCGCTTCATAAAAAGAAACCCATTTTTCTATGAAAAAAAATACAAGAAAAAAATGTAACAAACGAAAAGGTCTGGAACGAAATCGTGTGTATCTTTTTTTTTTCTTTTTTTTTTGGAGCAAAATAACAGTAGCCGAGCAAGCGGGTGTTTCGCTATAAGACTTTTTTCTGTGTGTTTATTTATTTCTTTTTTCTTTTTTTTTTTTTTTGCTATGCAGATGTAATAACCAGGATGTTATTTAGATAGCTCAGTGCTATGTAAAGCTATTTGAGCATTTATTCACTATCCAGTTTAAGGTCCACATACTAGTACACCTTTTTCTCACTAGCAAAGACGACTGAATTGTACTTGTATCGTTTTTTGTTTTTTTTTCCACTACTTTCAATTTCTCAGTGTGTAATTAAACCTGCGCTATGCTCACAAAAGTGACTCGAAGGCATTTCTGCTTACTAGTTGGATAATTGCAGGTGAGACACTTACTAGTGGAGACAAAGAGTGGACTAGTAGGTGGACCTCGAGAAAATCAAGGATGCGCTCTTTGTTGAACTTAGTGTTTGACAACTGCCTGCTACTAGTGCATCTAGTAAGATGATCAAATTTTACTAGTTAACATCTAGAGCTTGACGATAATATTTGAGCATTTATTCAATATTGAATAAATGCTCTTCAGCTGCCTTTCTTCTCATTTTGTCCGAGTTGCTTGTATTTAGTCAGCCTGGAGGCTAAATATTTATTTATCTATCGCATGGAAAGCAAAATATCTTTTTTTTTTTATTATTTTGCGGCTATAAGCGTTTCAATTTCGGTGCATTTTTCTCTTTTAGCAGCGTCGGACTCAATTGTGAAGTTTTCCCCTTTTTTTTATGTATTTACAGATAAAAAAAAAAAAAGCATCCTGATGATTATACTGTAGATATTTTTCCAGGTTTTTAGAAGTTTTTTTTTTTTTTTTAATAGCAATGTTGCACAGTAACAGAAATCGTTTGGACATGTTGATTTGGATTTGATCAAACCGTTAAATGGGTTGAAAATTCAAAGACAACCAAATATCAAAAACAAAATGTGCTACAATTGACACTTTTGAAATATTAGCAACAACATTGTTTTAGTCTCTCTTTTTTTGCTGTATAAAAACTGTAGAAAATTTAAACTAGGCAATAACAAGAATATTAATGTTAATACTCCATGTGTGTGCGTGACATCATCGGGCTCCTTGTGACGCTCACGTCGACATCAGTTCATAAGTATGCAACTTTTACTTTGCTGTTTTAGTTCATTGTTACGTTTTTTTGAACTGATTTTTAATCTTACAAAAGATTTGTAAAGTTGTTATGCGAGGAAAAAATCCTAAAATCACAAGGAATATAAATTGGAATTACAACTTTATCATAGAATACTTTCATGTAATATTCAATTTTAGGACTTTTTCCCTTACAAAAATAAAAACATGATTTTGACTTTACAATTTTAGTGTATTCAAATCTGGTCGTGAAAAGAAATGTTTAATTTATTTGGGTCTTCTGGGCAATGAGAGGAGTTCAAATAATAATATTAATGCCATTAAATTAGAATTAAAATTGAAATTGCTTCTCTTTTCCTCTGAGGATGCCTTTAATCTCTCTCTCTCACACACACACACACACACACACACACACACTTTACTCCAACTTTGAAAGGTTGGAGCTGCTGGTAGTTTTCATGATATCACGGACGGACAGCTGTTTGAATAATCAACTTAACATGTTAAGCAACCTACAATAGACGTCATGTGTTTTTCATTTGTCACAATCTGTTCTCAAAAAAATGTCCACCCGTGCATTCAAATTAAAATTGTTTTCTAAAGGTGCAACCGGTCTGTTTTGATTGATTTTATTTAGACGAGTGTTTTGCACGACATGTATAATCATAGTATGTACTATAAAGTATTCTGTGTACATACTGTATACTTCTATATGCTTGTTGTATGTATATATACTGTGTGTGTGTATAATTGTCATGACAACGGCATAGTGCGGCAGAAAATGTGTTCCGCTGGTAAACGAGGCCATCGAGCTGGTTGCTAGGCAACGCATCCCCTTATTGAAAAATTGGATTATTGTGTAATAAAACTCGTATGAGAATGTGTTTGAACTCATAATGTCCTGCTGAAGCAGAATCTGGCTGCAAGATGATATGAGATTATTTTTTTTTATATGTCAGAAATGTTTTTTTTAAAAAGGGAGGCAGGAAATCTTTTTACTGACTTTAGAAATTACCTTTTTTACTGTCCTCTGTTGATGATGGACTTTGAGAAGATGGAAGTGACGTGACAGTACCGACCAGGCCGAGTCCTTCAACGTCGTCTGATGGAGACCACGTAGTTCCCTTCGGGTACCATGGCAACGGCAGCTTGGCACAATAGAGACGTTCTGGATGAAATAGCCTCTTTTGAGTCAATTAGCGTCCTCCGTGACTGGAGAGTGTGCTTCAGCTTGGAGGGGGGTTCTCAAACTGTGGTCTGGGGAACCCTCAGGGGTCGCAGGTAAGATGGAGCCTATCCAAATCTTATTTTGAAAATCACTTTCAGACTATATGGCCTTTTAATGTTCCCACCGGAAGCGGAAATAGTTTTTTTTTTTTTACTGCTATTAACGCAACAGGTCGCGGCCGCTTGTGCTCTCAACTACTGCAAGAATTGGAAAGTTTTTATGATCGAATATGGACAAAATAAATGGTTGTTCTAAATTGTTTGCAAGTTTAGCAAGGATGCATCGCTGCACGTATTTGGACGGGGATTGCCACGAGGAACGTCGCGTTGGAATCAGCTGATTGTCATTCACACACCTGACGAGTGACAGGTAAGGATGCTGTGATTCATTTTATCATTGAATTGCTTTTGATGGCTTTGTGGAATTGTGTGATGAAATAAGGTGACTCATTGAAAAGCTAATTGTTGGCGTAGAGGTTTTTTTTTTTGGTGTTCCGACCGGAAATGCTTAACTTGTGCAGCATTTGGAAGTTTAATGATCACAAATGTGAATGTGGACAAAATTACATTCAATCGCCAACGAACTATGTTGAACTCAGAGGAGGAGACCTTAATATAGAAATTAATAGTTTTAGTTTAAAAAAGAAAAAAAAAAGTGTATTATCGCCATCTTGTGGCATCCATAAGCAAATACAAACTTTAATTGCACATTTTTGCTTTTTATGGCATGGCAGGGTTTGGCCCCTAAATTGTCACTTGTGAGGGGTCCCCGGACCCAAAAGGTTTGAGAACCCCAATCCTAGACGGCGGTGCTGCGCCCCAATAGGGGGAACGCTGCTGGGAGACCGCAACTGTGCTCCAGTCCTCGTGTCCCATGCCCCCCGATCCCCCCAGAGAACCCGACCTGTAGTCCCCGCCCTCGCCTTCCATCGCCTCCAGTCCTGGGTTCGCGACGGGGCATTGTTGCCGTGGCGACGCCCGGTGGCACCGGGCCGTACGGGTTGAACGGCTTCAGGTCCACATTGGCGAGGAGGTGGCCCAGCGTGTCCCAACGTTGTGATGAAGGCAAACGGATGAGGGAGGAGTAACCCCGTTCGGGGAACACGCAAGACCTCGCCGACCTCTGCGGAGGGGTCTTGCGTGTCTCTGCGCTCGGGTCCTGGTGGTCCCGAAGAGAGGAGGGCGTGGCCCGAAGCGGTGCGAGTTTGGAGTAGCCACTACCCCCTCGTGGTTCTACCAGGACTTCGGCGTATGGCGGCGGAGGGTCCTCCATCAGGACCGCCTCCTCGTAACAGGGCGGGTTCTCGAGCAGATCTGCTTCTGAAACAGACAAGCGAATAAAACCACTAAACTTGAGTCAACCTAGTTCATAATTAGCTTGTATTCCTGACAAGGCACTTTAGGGTTTTCGAAATCCTGCAGACTCATGATTCCATTAGTCGTTTCCATGAGTCAACTCATTAGCAGCATTCCCACGTGTTGTGATTTACCTCGAAAATCTCCGGCAAGTGAGAAGACAAAGACACGAATAACACGCGATAGAAATCAGCACTCTGCGCCCACGCACGCACCTCAGCATCGCGGTGCGCTCTTTGTTGCTGGCATCCGCCCGCCGCCGTATTTATATCGGGCGTTTGAATTCAAGGCGAGCATCTGTTTTGTTGAGCTGTTGCCACGGACGCGCTGGATATTGTCGTATTTATGGATGCGCCTCCGTTCCGCCCGGGCAAAACAACAAGATCTTAGTGTTGGTGATCAAGTGCATGTGATGATGTCATTTCGCACACACAGAAAAATCGAAATCATTAAAAGGTCAGCCAGGAATGTGTCCGGAATGGTTGTAAAAAGTCTTGTTGGCTCCGGCTCAGCTGCTTCTTCCTTTTCAGTCGTCGTGCTGCCTGGTTACTGAAACCTCTTCATCAGTCGTGCTCCGACGCCATAGCGGACATCTTTCTTCTTTTTTTGTTTTTCTTATTTACTTGCACCACTGGTTGCAGCTGATGCTATTTTTTTTCCCTTCAAATTTCTTTCCTGCAGTTTTGTAGTAGCGCAAAAGTGGATTTTGAAAATCTACTGGATTTGAATCACCAAATTCCAACCACTTACCCGGCATGCTAACCCAGTTTGCTTCCGGCAAGGGGTGAGAGACCTGAAGCGGAACAGGTGGTGGCGAGAAAGCCGGCGGGTCCCGCGGTATGGGTTGCCGGGGCGGCGACGGCACCGGCGGTATCGTTGCCAGGGGCGACTGCGGAAGAGGTACCGAAACCGGGACGGCGGGACATCCCTCCGTCTCCACCGTCCGGAGGCGGCGCTCCCTCAGGCGAGCCTCGTCACGCCGCTTGAGGCGACGCTGCAGGACGCTGCAGAAACAGCAAAGCATGACCACCAAGGCCCACACCAACCAGAAGCCGGCGAAACAGGCCAGGAAGGTGGACGTGCCCCGGGACATCACCATGGCGGGGCTGGACGATTGAACGCTGGGACGCCTTAAATGACATCCATGAATGTCAATGAAGTTCAGGAAGCCTCAAACCAGGCCAAGCTCCACAGGCTTGAAAGTCACATCTTGTCTTCTATACGACACTTGACACCCATTGTCTTTCGAGTCTAACGGTTGCGAGGCGGTGAGGGAATCCATTCTTCAGGCATTCATCCACTTGATGGCGGCGGCGCCGACCCGAGTCGGTCGGGGTGCCAAATTCTTCCGCTTCGGACCCCGGCGGGATGCTCCGGCCTCACGCGGCTCTACAGAAAAACACACAAGATGGTCGTAGGAAAAGGAAAAAACGACGGATTTCTCTCTACACCTTTTGTTTCCATGGCAACGCAATATCAAAACAAAAGCAAGGTTGTTGTTTTTTTTTAACACTCAGTTTGATTTATTTGCTGGATTTTCAGAGAAGGCAAGTTGGAAATATAAAGTCCTGCAGGTTTAATGGAAACCACCATCTTTACTCAAGATGGCATAAATAATGTGGAAAAAAAAAAAAGGAAGGAACCTAAGCAGAATCGTGTAGGAGCTGCTATTATGCAAGTGTTGACTTGAAGAAGGTGTACCTAATAAATTGACATTTGAGCAGAATTTCCTTAATTACCCCTACTCAACTACGGCAGTCACATTAGCGAGTAAAACCAAGAAGACATTCTACCTCGACAAAATGCAGATTATTAAACGCATTAAAAATACATCCCTATATTTTATAAGATTAATTACAACAGTTACTTTTAATTAACGTGCAAGTTTTGAAACGAAACGGTGAGAAAAAGTAATTAATGCAAAGGTTCAGCATTGCGGAGGTAAATTACAAATACACAGTGTCAATCCAAAAAATTATTACATTTATATAATAAATTTTAATTTACGCGATTCTTATGAACGCAATAAGGTTAAATAAATAAAATGGTATTTTTTTTAGATTCGGCAGGTAAACGCACCTTGTTTCGTGCAGCTTCCTCCGCGGTTATCTTGGCGTCGTGCTGCGCTCGCTCGAAGCTGCAAATGAGGAGGCGCGCACGAGCGAGCTCACCTCTTCTCTCTCTCTCCACCGCTCCTCCTCCAACGAGGACCTCCTTCCTCTGCCCACGTTCTCGCTCTGCTTCGTGACGCCGTCTTTCCGTGCCGACGACGGGAATACTGATGGGGTTGATTGGGGGGGGGGGGGGGGGGGGCACATTTGGGGCTGTATCAACCCCCCCCCCCCTCCCCAACAGTTGGAGCTTGCTATTTTAGTCCTATTATGATTATTATCCACAGCACAGATGGCCACTTAATGAGAGCATTTACCTTGGTAGGTGCTGCTAGTTTGGTTAGCAACTGCTCTGATTGCCTTTATGTGGGGGGGATTCTTGATATTTCCTCGAGCCTTTGTTCAGATTTTTTTCCCCCTCTCCCCATGAAAACTAGTTAAAGGTGTAACCAACGTATGACGCACACACACGCGCTCAACACCATTGACGGCCCTTTGCTAACATTGTTGCCATGCTGAACACTGACGCCCGTTGTCCTGCCGTCATAAAGATCAGTCTGTTCATCCGTCTGCACAGACGCACAGGCGGGACAGTAAAAATCCCATTCTCGCATTTTTTCCACTCAGAATGTCCATATAAGCAGACAAAAATTTTCCAGGGTCACATGACCAAAATGAAATTCTTCCATTCGGGCAGTCATCTAAAACTTAAGCACAAATAAATAGCGATCCATGTACGTTTATGCTAAAAATAGTTAGCGGTGAAGCACCTTAACGCCACTAGCATCGTTAGCGCTCGCCCCCGCCATCTTGTGACCGATGCGTGAGCATTGCTCACTCTCGCTGAGACTGCTCATGCTGACCTCAAGCCGCTTAGTCACTTACTTTGAGTCATTTTCTCTCTTTGGACTTTTTTTGTATATCATGTTTGATGCCAGGAAGTGTCTGTTACTCCATTGTCAAGGATGGGCAAAGATCCAAAGCCACTTTCAAGTGATGTCGTCTCGTCATACTGTCTGAAAAACACCGTCACGCCTGATGTTCTTAATATAGACATCTTTTGTCTTGTCGTGGGTTAGACTTTGATTGACAGGCGAGTAGGTGGAACATGTCGTACACGTCCAACGACCTTTGAACTTTACAAACCCCCTAAGCTATGTCCCTCGGTGATTAGCGAAGCCAAGGCCGGCCTTCCCCGAATCCCTTCCCGCACTCGGTGGGTCGGAACACGATGTTGGACGGGCATGAAATCAAAACACGCGTGCGTCTCTTTGTAATGCTTTCATCGAGATGCCTCCGTTACTTTGTTGCCGTGGCAACAACAGGAGAGGATGAAAGGGAGGAGGAGGATGATACCAACACGTTTGCTTGAGTCGCTTTCCAGTTAGGTAATGGTTTAATAAATATTATCCTGATTACTATAACACAAAATTTCATAATATATTGATTTAAATACATGTATGATTACACATTCAATTGAATTATTGCGAATATTTTGTATAGGTATATAAATAAACGACAGTTTCACGCGTCTAAAAATGTCAACTCAAGCATCAAAATATACAAGAAGCTTTTCTACCGCCGTCAGTGCTGCTCAGATTTTCCTAGTGAATCAAAAAGCGTGTCAAACCCCGCTGAGGCCTGAAAGCCTCTCGCTTCATTTGCACACTCAAACCTCCTGCGGTGTAATTGCTGCTCATTTTGGCGTCCGCGCGCGTCGGTGCCGCCGTGATGAGGCCCAGCAGGGCGTCTCGTCCCGATTGTAAATGATCTGCAGCGAAAGCCTTCTTAACGTTTAACTGCTACCGGATATGTGTTGAACTTGAGGGGATCTGGGATTTCATTTGGCCCGGTATAAAAAAAAAAAAAAATGAACGAGAGCCGGAACTTCATTCTGCCGATCCGCAATAAGCATTTGAACATTTGTCCAACACACTGTCGCCCTCTAGTGGCTGCACGCCATACGACCAGTGGAAGAAGCACTAACGCAAGAAACTTAGATTTTTTTAAAGCATTTTAATAAGTTAAAATAGGTTTTAGAAAGTCTAAATGTGCTTAAAGCAGGATGGGGAAGGGGTAAACAGCAAAAAAAAAATTCTACAGATTGTGGGCGGGTCTGGAACATATTACCCATGATGAACTAATTTTATTTTAATACGTATATTTCTATAAATATATATACACATTCTGTACAGTTGCATCCCATAGAGTACATCAAGTGGAGGCAATTTTCTCTGTTGTTGGAAAAAAAAAAGGATATTTGTATATAAAAACATTTGTGGGTTTCACTTTCTTTTAGTGAAACTAAAAATAAAAGACACAAAGTAAAAGTTAAGTAAAGTTGGTCACTGCACAGTCTTCAGTCACTTGTTTTATTCCCTGGAAAATTGGAAGAAGGCTTTGCCCTCTCTACTAAGTATTATTGTCACTAGTGCCCTCCAGCAAGGCACTTTTCTGTCTTCTTCCCCCCAGCAGGTGATTTTTCCGTTAGTCTCTTTCCGGGGAGGGAAAAAGCCTCGGCTTAATTATTATTTTTTTAAATAATAAAACATCATTGTTATGGCTATGATGAAAATACATTCGTACATTTCAAGATCGACTATCTTTCAAATAGAAATGTGCAAAAGGTTGTAAACAAATATGGTATGCGTGTGCGCGTGTATGTGTCACAGCCTCGTTGGCTCGTCGTCACTGTCGCTGCAGTTGCCACAACATTCCTGCAGGGGGCGGTACAGTAGGACAAATGTGAGAAAATTGCCCATATGTCACTTAACACTTGTTATACTGAAGTATAATTTTGGTGACTTAGTGAAAACAAACTAATACTAAAAATAATTAAAAAAAATAAAATAAAAAGCATTTAAAAAGACAAAGTAATTCAAATTATTTGTGCTCACCCACCTGTCTACCAAATAGTCGCTGCAAGAGTCCTTGCTTGGGGGGCGGAGACGGCTGCCCTCGCAAGTCCAGATCCGGAGGAACCGCACCGTCCGGGTAAAACACGTTAAGCTCTGTGAAACATTCTGTTTCGATCATCTGCAGCGCAAAAAAAAAAGTATTTTAAAATATTTTGAATGAGATTTTAATCATTTTTTTATAACGTTACCTCATCCTGCCAGGGAATGGAGACGCTACCCGTGGACACTTTACTGTAGAAGGACTCGTCTTTGGGTTCTAGTTCCACGCCTTTGACGGTGGAGAACTGCTCAATGTCCAGCACGTCTTTACAGTAGATGGCTTGTGGCTGCAAACACAACACGCTTGAACACGCTTGTCAATTTTTTGTAGTGAGTGTGAAGAGTTGATTTATTCGAACGACTTACATCAGGAATGAAAGGCGCCGGCAACATTCCGGCCTCTAGCCTTTTGAAATTGATGGAGTGGAAGATAGGGTGTGCTTTGACCTCTGAAGCCCCGCCTCCCTGGCAACCCAGTCTCCCCCTGGGGTCTTTGGCCAGCAGCTGGAAACCACAAGAGGACGTTCGTTGCCACAATAAAAAATAAAAAAATCCCCCTATTCGTCCACTCACCGCTTTACAGAGCGACTCGGCCTCTTGGGAAAACTTTGCCGAGTATTCTTCTTGCACCTCCTTCACCAAGCGCTCCACCTCTTCCCGCTTGATCTTCTTCTTCCTCTGCTGGAAGGGCGACTGGCCCTCGATCATCTCGTACAGCAGGCAGCCCAACGCCCACCAGTCGGGGCTGAAGGTGTAGCACTCGTTGGTCACCACTTCCGGAGCTGGAAGAACCAAAAGGACCAAAACCTTAGACCACCAGAGCTGCCATTTTGGTTTCCGGTGGAGGCTGGGTTCTTCTTACCCATGTATCCTACCGTTCCTACCCGGCCCCGTATGGTCTGACCTTCTGGGACGTGCACGGCCAGACCCAGATCCGATATCCTGATGTGTCCTTAAAAAAAATAAAAAATAAATAACCATCACTCCCAAATCTGCCATTTCTGAAAATAGTTGGTCCACCTTCTCCAAAAACGCTTGGACTTACCATGATCGTCCAACAGGATGTTTTCAGGTTTCAGGTCCCTGTGTGGCAGAAAGACCAGATGAATATAAGCCCAAACTAGGTTGGATCCAGGTGAGCTTTGGGCACCTGTAGACAATGTGCTCCCTGTGGAGGTCCTCGAGGCCACAGCAGATCTCGGCCGAGTAGAGGACGGCTCTCCTCTCGTCAAAGCCCGCCTCGCCCATGTGGTAGATGTGGAACTTGAGGTCGCCGCCGTTCATGAGGGTCAGAACGAGACATAAGGTGTCCTTGGTTTCATAGGCGTACGCTAAGCTCACCTTGAAACGAGGGAGGGAAGAGAATTGATGAAAAATTGACGTTAGATGCTTTCTGAGATGCCGCTAAGGATTATTTTTAATAATCTCTTGAATTAAAAAAAACAATAAAACACACTTTGTGTATTGATGTTCTATTAAGCAAGGCGCCCTCGGCTAGCTAAGGTCTTCAAATCCAGCCCATCCAAATTTTCAAAATGGACCCACTTTTCTTTTTTGTACTCGTGACCACACTGGACACAAGAGGAATTTGTTAGCCGCGTGTTAAAACAAATGCTATGTGTGCGCCACTGAATGAATTCATTGACTATATATGGGCCACATCAACTAGCATCACGCAGATAGAGAATAGAAAGGGCTCTAACATGGATCCCTGAGGTACACCTGAACTTTTCTTTAGGTCATTTGATTGGGTTTTCACCTTTTTTCCATCGCTTTGTAAATTGTCCGCACTACAGGTAGATCAAATAATATTTCTTGTCAACAGGGGTTCAAAATATACCAAGCAGATACCACGTTGAGGTGTTTACTGAGGCTTTTTTTTTTGTGTATAGTAGTTTTGCTTCATAAGCCCAAAGGCGATCTTCACTGAGGGAACACTTTGTGCACTTGAAACAAAATAACAACAGAATAAAATAGGATGATCTATCATCATGCCCGGAGCGACTGCATTATGATCAAGTCTTTTATTTTATTTTTTTTTTTTTTTTTTTTTTTGCTACCCTACCTCAGGGGGATGCCTGTCCCCCCCCCCCCCTCCAGGCATGTCAGCCCCTCCCCGTTTGCGCACCACTGCATGTTGCCATTAAAACGAACTGAGGCTCTCTTTGATGACTTCAGAAGAAGTTTACAATGTGACAACCTCGACTGTGTTTTGTTCGCACCGTGAGAGCCAAGTATTCATCGCTTAAGGTTGGATAAGGCCCATCATGCGGACCCGAGCTGCAGGTTGCATTCAAAGCAATTGCGTTAAACACAAAGAGATGGATTGAAAATGAATCAAAAGCGGTTAGCCAACCCTCCCCCGACGCAAAAGCTTGTCACGTTGAGAAATGGAAACATAATAAATACCTTATTTGTGTTAGAATGTACGAAATAAGCTCACCACAAATCTGCTGTTGACTTTCTCCAGGATCTGCTTCTCGTTAAGCGCCATGGACTCGCCTTTGCGCTTCTTGATCCTCTTCTTCTCCAGTTTCTTGCAGGCGTACATTTTGCCCGTGGCCCGCACCTGACATGCACACACCTGCAAAAAAATAAATAAATAAATGGTACTGGACAGAATTTATTTTCATGGCAGCATGGAGTTAATTAAGTGACTTCAGCGGAAGCCGGCGGGCTCGCTTCTAAGTAGTCGTCCACGAGCTAACAAGTTGATCTTTTCGGCGGAATAATACGTCCCTTGTAGCCTTTTCTCAAGACCCTCCATAAAACACAGCACAAACAGATAACCCATTGAGAGGTCAAACGACCTCGAGGGTAAGTTATAGAGTCCGGCATTATCTTTGTTAAAGGGAAGAAGCGTAACCTGGTGGATGAATGGGAGCTTTGATTGATGGAAATACACAACTGCTCCTGTTTGACGATCAATTAAAATGGCTCCGATTGAATTTGTATATTACAGCAGGTTATATTTTTTAATTTTGGTATTGATACAGGACTATATTTAAAACATCCTCTACAGTATTATAATTTGATTTATGTCTTTTAATTTTTGTTAAATTATACTTAGTTTTATACTGTGTGACATCATTTTTTTATTTTTTAGTTTTTTATTTAAAAAAAAAAAAAACATTTTTCAACACCGTGGCAACAACTTACCTCTCCAAATCCGCCTTTCCCTAAAACTCGGTACTGCCTGAACGTATTCTTTGTCACTGGTTGCCTGGAAAATACAAAAATGACCTTTTGAACCACAGAGATCGACAACTCTTGATTCTGTTTCTGTAAATGCAAACGTCACATTATTCCCGGGCGCTTTTGCAACGGCAAGTTGGGCCCTTCCCGATGTGAACGACGTGCACCCGCACGCCCGCCTCAAGCATGTTCTCGTCTCACTTCCCATAATTCACGTCACCTTGAAACCTCTGACATGACACAACGCATCTGCAGACTAGAAATGTGCCTCGTTGTTGCGAAAGTCACTTGTATTTTTTTTTTTTTTGGATGACTTATGCACAAAACCAATACCTCTCCAGCCACTTCCACTGGAGAAACCTGTTGTAGTACATGCTCTCGAGGTAGTCGGCGAAGGGCGCCACGCTCAGGAAGTCGTGGATCAGTCTGCAAGGAAAATACAGCAAGTTAACCCTCCCAAAATAAGACTTTTTATTTATTTCCATTGAGTAAAACTAGTTGAAAACAACCTAAAACATGGACACTTAATCTTTGTTTCCATACATTGGTTGGTGCTGCTGTTTTGGTTAGCAACAGAATTCAAATGATGTTGCAATTTATAATTTTTCAGTGTGCTTTTACTTGGTGGAGTCCTTGAAGAGCTCCTTGCAGGCCTCCTCCTGCAGTCGCTCGGCACACCTGGCCACCGTGTTCTCGTCCACCTCGGGAACGCGGTCGTCCGACTGTCAGTTCACAAGAGAATCAGTAATTTAGGAATAAACCAAAAATATTTGAAGGATGTCGTAAGCCTGGACCAAACTCATATCAGAAAGGCCCGACTATAACAGGACAAAACATTTGAGATGATGGAGGTGGACCTTTGGATTGAAGAAGACATCGATGAGTTCTTGACCGCATTCCTTCCTCTTCTCATCTGGCGCCACCTCGTACTCGGCCTACGTGAATTAATTTAAATTATGACCAAAACTGAATATTCATATTATACATTATAACAAGCGCAATTATTCTAGTGACCAACAGGTGGCAGCATAAAAAAGATGCCAGCTAATAGAAGCAACCGGGTCTGACTGCCATTAGATTGCCCAGTCTGCCCGGAAGCCCGCAAAGTGCTTCCTCCGCGTAAGCTAACGAGCCAGCCAGCAAACGCTAAGTGACAACAGAGACGCCGCTTGCGTTCTCCTTTTACCATCTCCGTCTCCTGGCGGACAGGAAGCGGTCACGAGGAGGCTTGGAGGAGACCTTTAATGCGAGTCGCTGAGAGCCGGGCCGGAGCCTCTCGCATCAACAACCGCCTCCACTCCATCTCAATAAAAACCTCGGGACCCTTATAATTTGTAGGATACTGTATGTACTTGGCATTAATGGGCAATTTATGGATTTATGGAAAAGAACATTCTGAATAGCTTGTTCCAAAATAACTTACCACGGCATCCAGAAACTTCACGCAGCGCTTCAACTCGGGTCGGGTGTCGCAAAACTGCCGGAAGAGCAAGCGACCTATGGGCTGACGTTCGCAAAGGCTGCTGTAGTCTTTCTCTATTGGAGGACCAGGAAGGGGAAAAAAAATAAATTTAGGCTACATTGTTCTCTCAAATATCAGTGATGTCATCCCAGAGCAACCAACGAAACGTTCTGAGGATCTGTGGAGTGAAATTTCCAATGGCGAGTCTGAACCTACCTGAAGAGTTCTTTAATTGCGCAACATTTGTGATGTCATACGATTATTAAAAAAAAAAAAAAAAAAAAGAAGAAGCTACCAAACGAGGAAGTTCACAGTTTCCTGCCCACGTCTTTCTCAAGAGCGTGTAATGTACTCCAGGTTTCGTAATAACACGTTGAGGTGTACCTCGACACGCATGGGAGCGAACGTTTAGACACGACAACTTTTCTCATGTCCTCAAAATGCTTCCTTCCTGCCTCGCTCAGTCATAAGGTAGTCATTTGACTCATTCAAATTCAAAGGCCATTTGCATGGCAGCCTTCCATGTTGTTACACGGACTGCTGCTCCAAATTGGTTTTGTTGGTCCACATTTTGAATTGGTTCCAATGTGTTTTTAACGACTTTTTTTTTTTTTGTGCTTACCGGTGGATTGTCGCAGCTCTTCGCACAAACTAATGTGAGGGAACTGCAGCATCTGTTTCCACTTCTTGCTCTTTCCTTTCCGGTTTCCACCACCACCTGCAAACAACAACGCAGACAATATGAATTATTCATATCAAATCCGATGTTTATTAGTATAAACACTGTAAACAAAACGCCTTCATGCGCATACCAAAGCGGTCATAATAAAGATAAATCATAACATTTCAAACAACTGCCATTTTAAAAACAACACATGGAGCGGCAACACAAACGAATGCAAAAGTATTCTCTCTCCTACTTTCTTTTCTTCATGCTTTTAATGACGCTGCTACTTTTCCAGTATAGCTCAGTGCTGCCAACCATATTGTGGCACAACATGGTACTGCATGCAAGTTGAAATTTGGGACCTTCTCTGTCTTTTCTTCATGCTTTTAATGACACAGCTACTTTTCCAGTACAGCTCAGTGCTGCCAAGCATATTGTGGCACAACGTGGTACTGCATGCAAGTTTTAATTTCGACTCGCTTCTCTTCTGCATTGTAAAAAAAAAAAAATCAGACGACATCTGCGCTAATATTGAAGTGGGATATATGTAGCTAGCAAACGTCGTAGTTTTCGCTAATCAAAAAGTTGATAGTTGTGCCAAAAGGACGGACGGAGGAGGATGTACGGAGAAAAATGGACGAAGAATGTAAACAAGATGTGACAAGTAAGATAAAAGTTGGCAATAGAATAGCGAGGTTGTTTCCTTCTGTGGGGCCGGCGGTGTTAATCAAGATGAACAGCGTGGGAATAAAATCAACAAGACCACCTGAGGAGGTGCTGATGAACTAATGAACTCCAAAGACACTTGAAAGCGTGTCATGGCGTCCTGTGACAGGCCGAGCGCTGCTGGGGGAAAAAAATGTATAGTCGATCGAGGCGGCGCTTCCTGTTTTGTTTCGCTAGCTTTTTACAACACCGCTCGTAAATCTGAGTGACAATCGGCGACAAGCTGAACCCGGCAAATGGGTTTTGGGGGGGAAATTAGTGATTTAAAGTGGTGAATTTATGACACAACCATAAACAAATTTCATTTCCAATGGAGACAGAAAACAACTGATTGGATTCAGGAGACGCAGGACGGCAGAAAACTAACAAGCGTGCGCATTAATCTTCAGTGGTCTGTATGAAAAAAACAAAACAAAGCAGCATAATGAAATCTTTTGTGCTGAAGTTGGTTGAACTCATAAGAACGGCGCCGCTATCGCTAATAGGAAGCATCTTGCCTCGAGGAAGATTCAGTCTCGGCCGTTAATGTTAACTAGATTAACGGCAAGTGCACAAACGCAGCTCGGCTTGCACGTGCGGTTCAAGCGCCATCTTTTTACTTTTATCCAAAAAATATGACCTCACAAATTCATTTCATAGTTCCCATTTATGTAAAATTAACCTATAAAGGCAAATTCAGCCTCATGAAATGGTTTTAAATGGATTATTGTGAAGTTTTTGTAAGATGAAATGTGGATTTTAAAGTGGATAAATATAGCCGCTCCTTTTTGTAGTCTGCAAGGTAAACACGGATTTACCTTAGAGACTTTGTGTGCTGTCATGTGACTTCCTGGCTCCTTTTGATTGGTGGAATGGAATCATACATCTCTAGTGATTTACATTGGATTGGCGAAACAGAGTCATGTGACAACACCCGAGGCAGATGTTTCTCAGAGAAACCAAAGCAAATAGATTGCGCAAACAATAATATCGGTAGATAAAAAAAACGAAGTAGCCTACAGAATGTGGCTGAATGCAGCGGAGAAAAAAAAAGGAAACCAGTAAAAGTGGGTAGTATTACTGACAAGTAGAATTTATCTTATAATATACTTTAAAATGGAGTAATATTGAGTGGGGGGGTTGCAAGGACATTGAACAAATTCAGCTTTCTAAAAACAAGCCAGGCCGTCTTTTTGTGACACAAAAGAGTCAAATCAGATTTTGCGCGTTTACCCACAAAGTACAATTTGCACACTCTCCACATCCTGTTTCGCAAAGTATGATGCCGCAACATTGAACCAGGGAGAAACACGACATATTATATTTCACACACAACCTGAGTCATTCTGAAAAACACTGTTATCCTTTCTACAATCAATAAGCGCATGCTGAACAGTCACTTTGTGTATTATATTCGTTTTTAACCAGCGGATATGTGTGGGAGGTGACAGGAAATCTTAAATTGCTCAGCTTTCAAATTGAGTTTTGCAGCAATGTCGCCGATATGAGTAATTGCCATAACGATATTCCTCTGCTAAATCAATAAGCAGATACTCAATAGTCAAGTCCTACATTCAACGGGGTTGTTAGACTGATTCGAATGACATCATTATCTCAAATCAATAATTGGGTGTGTTTCCTTTCTTGGTAATAACACAGAAATTGCTAAATTTGCATCTCAGCAATGGTATTAACAGGAAAAGCTAATAAGCAAGGAAGACATGGTACTATGGACTTTAAATTAATATTTTTATGCAGCATCTATAACTTGGAGCTAAATAGTTGGTTGCAGATTAGCTGAGATATATAAAAGGTGTTTATGGTAGGAGAGAGCAAAGTTAATAGACTTTCTAATTGAGTTTTGCACGACAGCAATTTACAGTAATTGACAGTTGGAAAACTTGACCTTTAATACTATTCAGGAACTTCAGGAACTTAAGTCTGTGCCGAATTAATAGCTGGGTGTGAATTTATCCGATCGTGTATT
The DNA here is from genome assembly GCF_024217435.2 of Syngnathus scovelli. Taxonomy (NCBI): domain Eukaryota; kingdom Metazoa; phylum Chordata; class Actinopteri; order Syngnathiformes; family Syngnathidae; genus Syngnathus; species Syngnathus scovelli. The sequence goes on from NC_090861.1 coordinate 3,476,298, forward strand.
TTTAGTAACCATAATTATTAGGGAGGCGAAAGCAAGATTTTAATTACTCCGTTTTCAAATGGAGTTCTGCTCGTAAGCAGAAAACATCATTCCGGAGTAATTAGTGCGATATAAATGTTTGGTACTCTTAAGGATTTGTTGTCCGAACACTCTGCCCCCTTTGCAGACGATCGGAGCTATTTATCGGCCATCTCCATCCTCACCTTCTCGTGCTTTTAGTAGCACCGTGTTGGCCACGATGTTCTCCAGCTCCATGTTGGCTCTGTGTCGAATTTAGCAGCAGCGGCGACGCCGGGGCCGAGCTCCGTAGAGCCGAACCGCCACCCACTCCCGTGCGGATTCGATCTTGTTGAAACGAACACCGTAAACCACCGAGTCCGACTGGAGAGGGAAGATTGAGCCCCTTCAGTTTGTGCTTTCCCAGCGCAGTCCTGTCCGGTGACATCCGCACTTGTGCGCCCGCCTCCTCCCCTCTCCTCTGCTTTCTCTTCTCATCTCATCAGTCCTCTCCTCTCCTCTCCTCCCGCATTTCAAAATAAGACACACTAAAATTGCAATGTTACAATAAAACGATTACAAATAAAACACCCCAGTACTTCATTTTAAAAAATATAAATAATAACATGAGAGGAAAAAAAATAATTCTGCTGTATTTATACCCATCTATGAAAATGAGTGACATATCCCACTGTTTTAAAATTGTACTGATGTTTTCATCACACTTTTAAAAATACAAAAAGGTCACATTCGTCTATTTCTTTGCATGTATTAGTACAGTCCATTACCACCACTTAGAGTCAAACTGCCAAATGCTCAAATGGTCACCTTTTGTTCTAGTACAGGAACAATTATGCTCTCCTTTCTCTGCATGTGGATGAACCGCTTACAAAGCCATGAATCAATAACTCACGACTCCAGGGCAGATGCTCTTTGCGGCGGGGGATCAATGAACGCACCGCAGCGTTTTTTAAAGGTGCATTAGGAAACACTTTTTACTGTTTACTGCCTCGGCACAAGGCATGACGGCAGCGGCTCGCACATTGTCAGGTTGATGGAGTTATTGATCTGGTCTTCATTCCAAACTTATAATGCAATATTGAGTGGCTTGTTGTTAATGAGACAGCATCACGTCAGCGCTGCACAGGCCTCACCAGCAATTGGAAAACAGAACTAATAAGTATTTGTAGCAATATTTCTTATTTAAGACAGCGTTTTAGCTAAATACAATGTCTTGGTGGAGTTGTGATTTGGTTCAGACTGGTTTAGATCACGTTTCCTGCATTTTTATTATCTATTTTCTTGTCAACTATCATTCGGTTTCTGTGACATTACTCTCTACTGTCCTCTACTGGACAAATACTGATTACAAACGATGACGTCAATAATAAACAACGAAGGGGCAGGGTCTTACTAGTCACATGACCACAACTTCAGTACGTCCTCGCTTGTGAACTAATTTAATAAAACATAATACGTATTTATAATCATATGCATTTTAAGTATCTGTTTTATCAACAACAACAAAAACAAAATATAATAAACGACGGTAAAAATAACAGTGTGGTCACATGACCGGAACTAAAAAACGCAACTTCCTCTGGCGACTTCACGTTTTTCCACATTGCTAACAACACATGGCCTTGAAATAGCTATCACTCTAATTCAACGGATAAAACGTTTTATAATCAATAATCATGGGTAAACTCAAGAAGAATAGCAAAAAGAATACCTTTAACTATAATCGAGACCGTAAGAAACTCAAGAAGAAGTTCATGAAGAAGGCCAACCCGAGGATAGAAAAGTAAGCGACTCCATTATTATTCTTTTGCGATCGTGTTATTACATTTCATTTGTTACTTGTAACGTGATAATTACAACGGGTTGTCATATCTAACGATGCTGTGTTGTGTTATGTTTTGAATGTCTAAAAGCAGTTAGCATGCATGCTAATTTATACATGAAGTCCCTTTAATAGTTCCGAGTCAGTCAAATCAGTTCCAAGTTCACATGACTTCTGCCTGGAGGCTAATTTGATTGTTGTTTAGTAAATATATAGGAAACGCATGGGATCAAGGAAAGTCCATGGCCAAGAACCTGCGGGACATGGGCTTGGTGTCCGACCCGAACCGCAGTTTTCCCATCAAGCAAACCAGCGTAAGTGCAAATGCAAAATACAGACAACTCCATCATATGAGCCACATTGTTATTGATTGCAGTGATTTGTTTTTGCCAGAAGATGGCAAAATAGTGTCGATTTGGAGACAACAGTTCTCCAAATCTCATCAAAATAAATCTTGCACCAATACAGTATGATAAAAGCACATCCATGTTTTGATCCAATCCATGTTTTTAAACCATTACCAGGTCTTCGGATTAAGAAAAGAGAGGAAGGCTCCCGTTGTGATCAAGCCCTACGTTGTCACTCGTAAGTTTCCGGGCATAGCGGTAAAGCGGGGCACCTAGTGTCGTGTGTCATGACACAAGTATCAAATGTGTGAGCAGAGCTGGAGGAGGAGGCCAGCCAGTCAACGAATATTTCCCCGACGCTGTCGACTGACTTGATCGAGTACGTCCAGCACATGATCCGAGAACACAAAGACAACTACAAGGTGAGGATGCAAAAACCTTGAGGCACTTCAGTGCCAACCTCAGCCCTAAATCGATGACATAGTTTAATCATTTTGCATCAAAGTGTATTCCAAAAACATTTTTCCCCCTCATTTCCTATTTTTTTTTGGTGATAAAATCACCTAGTGTCTTAGAAAGCAAGCCATAAATGCTGTGAAATACTTGGTAATGATTTCACAGCTTTTAATAACGGTGTGGAACAAATTTATTCCTCGTGGTTGTTTTTTACCTCTTGATTCCAAATAAGGCAATCAGAACCGGCGCTTGGCGTCTTCCAATTGGCACATTCCCTCGAAATTCTAATAAATGCATCTTGTTCTCTGAACACAGCACATCTTGTGTCCTTCACAGAAGATAAAAATTTATTTTAAACATGACGATTCCCATGGACAAAATCGGATTGATTTCACTTTTCCTCTCGTTCGACCCCCGCAGGCGATGGCCCGCGACGAGAAAAACTACTACCAGGACACGCCCAAGCAGATCAAGAGGAAGATTGAGCAGTACAAGCGCTTACACGCGCAGCAGCACGCCGACTTTGTCGCCTCTCTCCCCAGCCCCATGTCCCACTGAGCGCTTGAAGCTTTACAAGTAAGAAAAAATAGTCTGTTCTTCACCAGAGGACTTAAAAATGGCATTCCCGATGTTGGTAACGCAGACTTTTCACGGTTGACCCAGTTTTGTGTCGCTACAAAAGGAAAAAAAGACATTAAGATGTGTTGGATATAGATTTGTCTCTATATCTTTACACACACAAAAAAAAAAACCCCTATTTTTATTTTTTTGCTATGGAACTCGTGTATGTTGATGTTTGCATCTCAATAAAATTGTTTCCCCATACACCAAATTAATGTATTTTTTTTCCCCATCGGGAAAACATGAATTGTACAGTAGGGCAATATGCTGCATGACACAATTTCTTTTATTTTCCACAAATAAAATGCATTTTGACATGTTCATATATAAAACAGTTTCTGCAGTCATGAAAATCTTGAGTCCAACCAATGAATAATTTTCCATGGTAACAGCGCATCAAATGGAATAAAACATGACATTCATTTAAAACAAGAAAACCCCTCATAATTGTGAGTCTTCGCTCAACCATCAGTCATCGGGCTAAAAGGCGCTATTAAATATTCGAGTGACCGGCTTAACGTTGTTTTTTTTTTTCCCCCAGACTCAAAATATTTACAAATGATACTGGTGTCTAAGCGACAATGTAACATAAAAAACAAATAAGCGTAAAAAGTGGACCACTCAATGTCAACATATGTACGCACACTATTACGCAACATTGGACTGGAAAACAGGTCCAGCTTAGATGGAAGAGAAGCAACCCCCATATCAAACAAGCTGGAGCAGGAGGTCCTGGAAGGCATTCAGGCTTCTGCAGGAGTTCCTCAGGGCGCTGTCAGAATCCAACTGGGCAGCCAGGAGGAACAGCTTCCTGTCCTCCACCACCGAACCCAGAGACAAGGCTTCGTGGAGCTCCGACACGCTCACCGCCTCAGCTTTATCCTGGCGGGAGCCACAAACGCAACCCATTAATTTTCATTTTACTTTCAAGTGTTTTTTTTTTTTTCTGTCTCACCTGTTTGTTTCCCAGGACCACCACAGGCAGCTGGGGTTGCACTTGCAGGAGGCGGTGCAGCTCCGACTTTGCCAGCGGTAGGCGGCCGCGATCAGACGAGTCCACCACGTAGACCAGCACGTGAGTTCTGATCAGATACTCGCACCAGTAACGGCGCAATTCCTCACCGCCACCAACTGTAAAATGGAGAAGAAAAAAAGCACTTTTGTTTTTGGTATCAAGATGCCAGATCAGTACTACTTCTAAGTAAAGCTAATCTTACTTACTCTCTAGAAAATCTAACTGACAAGCGGGTGCCCTGACGCTGATGAAATTAAAGCCTCGGGTGGGGCGGCAGCGGCCCCTCTCGCCCCCCCCGGGCGTCAGGCCCTGAAGCATGCTGCTCTTGCCGGCTCCGTCTAAGCCGAGCACCAGCACCTGGCGCTTTCCGCATTCCTCTTCCTCCTGCGGGTGGAGTAAACGTCAAACCCTTATCAGTGTGGACTTTGCGCAGAATCAGGTTTTCCTTCTTTATCGGCGTTAGTGTTGAGTAGAAACAGTGCCTGGATGATCAAACCGATTGGATGTTTTCCAAGTTAGGTGACGCTATCAAAACATTTGTGAGCTTTGTCTTCTTCAGGGTAAAAACATCTTGATACAGCATTGTCTTGAGATTTTGAGTTTGGTGACTTCACTGTTTTTTTCTATTGATGAACAGCCATGACAGTTTGCAAGATAAAAACATACGACGGCATAAGAATGGCAAATTTAGGCTATGGACATTGTACTGCTCCTGCTGGTGTGGGACAACAAGACTGTCTTCATGTGTTGTCTCATCTTTTGTGTAAGACATTACGATATTTTAAATGAGTTTGAGCTAATTTGCACAATGCCATAAGATTTGGTTAGCAGTCGATGAAAAGGTTCCTCTGACTTTTGGCGAGAGAAGTGAGGTCCAGCCTGCATGGCAGGACCCTAGCATGCAAGAAAGATCAAGATTTGAACCGAGAACGCGCGACCAAACAATGGAGTGCCTTACTTCCTTAATGGTGGCGTATTGCGCGTGGGGTGTCCACTTTCGTCTTGGGTAGAAGTAATTGAAGGCGATGAAGATCGCCGAGCCCAACGTGGCCACGGCAGCGGTCAGTGCCACCGAGATTTGCTGGAGGAGCACCATGTGTGCAGACCGGCGGCCGAAGCGGATTCGATGTTTCCCGGACGAGTGCGGAGGCCGAATGCCGGCGTTTCAGCCGCCTCTGCTGCGGTTCCTCCCTCGACATGTGACCGCGAGCTCGCAATATGGTGTTTTTGTTTTTGTTTCCCCAAGAGGCGCAGGATGACAATGGGGCGTTCAAGTGTTTCGTGTAAATGTGGGCTTCCAATGGGTGCGTTGCGCTCAAGTCATCTGGAGCCCCCACTAACAAAAAAGGAATATCTGACTGCACTTGAACGTTTCATCTCCACGTCCATCTTGTAATGTACATTCAAGTGACATTGATTTGCAAATAATGAAATAATGAGATGTTTTCCCTCTATTTTATTATGTAATTTAATAATTTATATGTTAACGCATATTATATTTCAGGGTTTTTTTCTAAATAAAAAAACAACTGCCGAATTGTAGTACGTACTTTTTATATAAAAAGTAAACAACAGGTAATTTTCCACGAGAAGGTTCCAAATAAGTAATTATGCTGGAAATTTGTTCTTTGGTCTACCCATTCCTAAGACATGAGCAGCTCAACTGACCTTGAATTATGAAGGCGATGCGCAAAATTTCCACAAGCATCCCCATCCTGTTGATCTCTTGCCTCCGGTGGAAGAGTCGTCAGTGTTTGGTGAGCTCCAACCGGCAATAATGAAAACTTGCTCGCCTTCTTGCTGATGTTTGGCAGAGTGGTTCCGTTCCCAACTCCACCAACCTTTTGTTCCTAAAATGATATCATAAAGTGATCTTTGAATGATACAAACATGTAGACCAAGTCATATGGCTTTCAAAGAAATGACTTTGAGGTAAAAAGAAAAAAAAAGTCATATTGTTTGGTACATTATGCAAGCATTGCAATGTAGTGAGGAAAAATAGCTAAAACCAGTTCTAAAAATGTAATGATTTGTATTTGTGAGCTGAGCAGCATAGTTGACTTTGTCCAATCTTGTTTTGCTATTGAGGCTGACTTTTGACCACATCATTTTTCTTATTATTGCAAAAGCCCATGCACAACTATCAATCGATCCATCTCATCGATCACATCTATCCTCCGGTCAGTATCAGTCCCTCAATTGGCCACTTGAGGGTGCTATCAGACTGCTCAAAGCCGTATTGGTACACTGGTCGAGGGTTCAACACGTCCTAGTTATTATGATCCTCTCTTTTGATCCTAATAACAGTCCATATTTTGTCATATTTTATGCAATGATGTTCTTTATAACATCAAAACAAAGGTGCAATTTCGACATTTTCTGATCAATCTGAAACCGTTTAAAAAACATTTAGTTTGAAACTAAAATCACAAGCCGGAAGCTACAGCGGGGAATATCCGGTTTGACTTGACATAGCCGGATGAGTGTAGTGAAGTCACCGGGAGCTAGTGGACGAACACTTTATCCAGCTGCACCATCACCGTGAAAGACGTCATTCAAATCGTAGAGTTTGTTTTTTATTTAGCGACCGGCGTCTCTGCGTCCTCCCGTCGGGCTTATTCCCCCCTTCCCTCTCCCAGTGTTGTGTTGTCAGGCGGACTAGCATCGGTTCCCCATCGGTCCTCCCTCGAACATGGTGGTGGCCTGTGGCCAAGAAGACGACGAGACAGCCCGGGGACGTCGAATGGAGTCTTTTTAAACCCATATTTCGGGTTTGTACTCTCATCTGTCGCGTTTGGACTTCACCGTTTGGACTCACTTCAAGGCAAATCTCCCCTATTAGCGGATTTGTAGGGGGGGGAGGCACAACGCGGTAATTTGGCGTCCGAAGTTACCCTCAACTTTTGGGGGGGAGATAAGATGGCGACATTGGAGGAGACAAGTGCACTCTGATGGGACCGCTTCACCCCCTGCGTCACTTTTAGCAGCCTTTCCCTTTGTTTGTTTACTTGGATTACTACATATTATGGATATTCAAAGTCAAGAGGCGCTTTCTCAGGAATAACCACCATCACCGGTGATGACAATAATGACCGAGAAAAGCGATGGTTTCCCCTCGTCGAGATTTTGAGTAGTCGCGGGCAGTTCATTACATGGAGACTCGGCTGACATGCCGAGGACGGAGTTGCCACTACCCGACGGTTGGGAGGAAGCCCGAGACTTTGACGGCAAAGTCTACTACATCGACCACATCAACCATAGCACCAGCTGGATCGATCCCAGAGACAGGTAAGAAAGGGAACAAGGCTGCCATCAAAGAATCTTACTAACATCTGTACGAATTATGTGATATGTGTTTCTAAAGAAAACTGTGAAGTTCTAAAAAGAAACATTTTGAATTATGTATTTGGAGAGAGCAATAATTTATCTCGGATAAGAAATGTTGAGTTTGAAGTGAACTTGTTATCTTGCTAGTAATATTCTTGGCGTTACATGTATAAAAACATCTCATGGTACCTTTATGGTTTCCTTAAGACCACAGACTTTGACACCAAATCCTTTTCATCCCTCGTGTCTGGAATCCAAACGGCTTAAGCTTGTTGCTTTTTTCATTTCATATTTAATTTCCCTCAGCTGCTCCAGTTGACGTGAGTCCAAACATTATTGTCATGGCAGCGTCGCTCCCTTCTTTTTCCATCGTCCGCTCACGTCGAGAAACGGGTTGATGCTGTCCTCGAAACTTAAAAGCGGCAGCTGCTTTGAGGACGTCTGACATTTGAAGGAGTCATGCAAGGCTGGGCAAACTTTAATATTCAGAAATTTGACTATAAATGCAATCGATTTGAAGGCCACACGTGCCGACCCGGGCAAGTAGTTAAACATTTAGCCACCGGTTTGTGGAAGATCGAACGAGGTTAGCGTCCTTGAAACATACACGCGCACGCACACACATTCCTGAAACGCACGGCGTGAAGGGCCAAGCGGCACTCGCCGGCCAAGCGTCTGATTCATCCCCAATCCCTTTCACCGCCTGCCAAGGTGCGCGGGGTTCAAAGTTCAACGTGAGGCCCCACAGAGTGCCACAGGCATCGTTGACTACTTCCTCTCAAATACCTAACCAATAATTTTCTTTTGGATTAACACAGCTCATTGTTAAAAAGAATCGTCAGAATCCAATTTTTGCTTTTCCATAAAAAATGGCGGAATTGCGTCAAACTGTTACTTGTGTTCCAAGTCATTTGTCATGTACAATTTGGAACACGCATCGGACATGCTTTACAATATCACATGACATGAACATTAAAGCGCAGGAAAGTAACAACAGCTAACCGAAGGTATGTCCGACACGAGCACTTGAGCAACATATTTGGCATTGCTAGCGTTCTTTCCGCCATCCAACTGGCCTGACGTGTCGCACCAGTAATCGTCCGCTGTCGCTAGAAAATACCGCCAATACTTTTAAGCTTCACAAATATGTTGTTTGGATTCACAATTTCAAAAAAAAGCCAGCTGCTCAGCTCTTCTTGAATGTGCAAAATGGTTCTTCTGACGCACCAAACGTGTGTCTTCAGGCTACAGGAATGTCATCTGCTAGATAAGATCGTTTACTAGCGCTACGCAGATCTTCTGATATTCCCGTGACAGAAATCTTGCGTGTGGATGAATAGTTGTTTGCCTTGGAACTCGCCGCTTGGTATTTAGTCATTCAGAAATACGCTTGGTGCTTTCCGCCATGGTGTAATTGGAAAAAAAAAACGATCACAGCCACATCTAAACGTTATGATGATTCGCGACAAAAGCAATCGCTTGACTTTGACTCGGCTGAAATAAAAAAAAAAAAAGCTTACTAACCGCTACTCAGCTAGCATTCAAGTCTCTTTCAAAACAAGTCACTCACAACTACTCTTGGCAACAAGCTAGCATCTTTGTACAAATATTTACGATGTGTACTCCCTCACCCACGGGGCTCTGCTGGATTCATTTCGATTTTCGTTTCGGTGCTGTGAAGCAGTGGAGCACGTGAGCGGGACTTCAAGTGGCAATTGAGTAACTGACAGCCAAATGGAAGCTAGGCCGCCGTAACCAGCTGGCCCTTCAAGTTTGGGTCAGCGGCCGTTAGAGGACACGATTTAGTGGGTGAGAGTACAGAGAGGCCCAGAATCAAATAATGGGGGGGTACGGCCAGCCAACCGGTGGTTGGCAGCAACCTCTATGTCGCTAAATTTAGAGCCAAGCTGAGGCCATCTTACGTGGCCCCTTCTTCTATTATTCAATAGGAAAAAGGACCCAGTTCACTTTCTGTCCGCAGTGATGCTCGGTGTTTATTTTGGGGCTACTTGTCTTTGCTTCAACTAAATTCAGCTGCACTTGACTTAAATATAAAAAAAAAAAATCACTCATGTAAGCGGGGAGAGTTTTTATGCCTCCGCCCTGTAAGGAATTCTCTCCGTGGCTAGTAAAGACCGAGTTTTGAGAAAGAGAAGGTGGCATCATTGAGTAGCCCCGCCCCTCACCACTTCGCTGACTGGTTGGAAGGCCGACGGTTGCCCTAGAAACCTCCAGGCGATGCGTTAGTGCTGCTCGAGGAATGCCGCGGGTCGGTTTCCTCCTATTGTGGTCTGCGGGAGGGACCCCACCGGCCCCCCCTCCCAGCCCTCTACTTTTTTTTTTATCTTACCCCCCCCTCTTGGAGGTGAATAGAGAACTCCGAAACACCAAACTGGTCACCCCCACCTCCTCCAACTGCTTCATGGAAGCTCTTTCAGACATCGCAATGAAAGAACAGGTTTAAAAAACACCCTCGAATCTCATTTGTGTCTAAAAATGAATGAAAATAACGCATAATTTGAGTGACACCGTTCCGACTTCATTGAGGTGTGTGACAATATTTTTTTTTCCTCCTCCTCCGCCGCAGGCAGACAAAGCCTCTGACGTTCGCCGACTGTATCGGAGATGAGCTACCGGTCGGTTGGGAGGAGGCGTTCGACCCCATGGTCGGGGCGTACTATGTCGACCACAACACAAGTGAGTTCATTTGATCTGTCTATGACAGTTCAGTCATTTGTATTTTCTGATGGGATCTCAAACGGTTCCTCCTAGAAAGCACCCAACTGGAGGACCCGCGAGCCCAGTGGCAGCGGGAGCAAGAGGCCATGCTCCGGGAGTACCTGGCCGTGGCCCGGGACGCCCTCAGCGCCCAAAAGGAGATCTACCAGGTGAAGGAGCAGCGGCTCCGTCTCGCGCAGCAGGAGTACCTCCAGCTCAACAACACTTGGCGGGACAAGTCCACGTCGCAGACCAGCTGTGAGCGTCGCCTCGGATGAATGAATCAGTCCGATACGGTGGGGAAAAAAGTTTGAAATATATTTCTGTCCTTTCCAGTGAACTCCAGAACGTCCACCTCCAGCAAGTACGACCCAGATATCCTCAAAGCTGAAATCGCCACAGCCAAAAGTCGGGTAAGAGAACATCACGTAAACGCCATACGAATTTGACTGGACCACATCATTTCATATCATCTACCCTGTCCTCCATTTTGTGTGTGTCTCAGGTCAGCAAGCTGAAGCGGGACCTGGCCTGCATGAAGCAGGAGCTGCAGTACAAAGAACAAGGCTTCGAGACCCTCAAAGAGTAAGCCCTCTCGCTCGGCCCGGCTAAAACGCACGCGCATTTCTCTTCAGGTCATTCCCTCCGCCGTGTGACCGGTCGGAATTCGACATTTGTGCAAACATCATCATTCTCGTGAGCAGTAAACGTCTCCTTATCAGCGTGGTTATTGCCTCAGCGTTTATCGCACATTCCACGCGGCCATTAAACACGGTTGCCTCGATTAAAGCCACAGCTGGCGAGAGTAAGTGCGTGCGGCGGCCATTAATCAAGCCGCTGTTGGCGGGAAGGTCCCTGTTCCAATCCCACACTGCCGCCGTTCTTTTGTTCCGCGTGTTTTTTTGAAAACCACTTCTCGCCGTCCGTCGTAGCTTAGCGGGGGGGGCGATGTGCGTCTCGCGCCGCTCCGGAGCTCATGCAAGTGAGAGTGTCACAGGAGGATTAATGAGTAGCCGAGCGGTTGAACAACATTCCTGCGTGGCTCCCCGCCGCCGCCGCCGCCACCTCTCTCCTGTTACAGTCATCGGGCGGCGCTTGCGCAAATACAAAATAGGCTTAAGCATGGAATGCGGCCGCCCGCTTCCTGATAAGATTTGACTAAATACTTAACAATACTTGAAATTTTTGGGGCCCCGCTGCGTGGGAACTTTTTTTGTTTGAAGTAAATGTTAAATGTCACCCCAAAGCACCTCGGCCTCATGACACTGTTCCTGCGCCGCCATGTATAAGAAGCATTTACAAGAGGATTACGCTCTCCCCTCCTTTCGCTTCCTCATTCTCCGTGCACGTCGCTCGCTGTCTCTCTCTTCTCCCTCTCGCCCTCCGCCTCTTCCCTCCCTGAAGAATGTGGAAGGACCTGTTGTCCTGACGCGCGCATGACTTCATTACCATAAACTCGGCTGCCCCCGGTGGCTGTTTGCCGCAGCGCCGCTCAACTCGACAAAATATTGCCAGCATTTATTCGGGATCCTTCACATCCATGTTGTGAACAAAACTCCCCTTCCTCTCTTTGCAGGATCGACCAGAAGGTGTCCAACGGCCCGTATGGCTTCAAGCTGCAGGAGGCGCAGGCCATCCTCAACGAGGTGCGCTCCATCCGAGACGCCATCAACACTGGCGAGAAGGAGAAACAAGAACTCATGCAGGTGCTTGGAATCATTTCCTCGTTTTCCGTCTGTCATCACTATACCGGGACTTTTAGAAGATGTAAACGAATCAATAATTCGGAATGGATCCACTGTTTTGAAAACATTTATCGTTGCCAATATGATTCACCCATGACTGTATGAATGAGCTCATTAGTTGTAGACCCTTCTGCACTCACCTTCCCTGTCCCCCTTTTGTGATCATTTGCAGCTGACGCGGCAGTCTGATCCCTCGTGTGTGTGTGTGTGTGTGTAGTGGGGGAGGGCTGTAAGTGTAATAGAAGTTTAACAAATATGATTGTCAAGCCCAGCCGTTTTCTGAGGTGGTGGGAAAATCGATTGGCAGGCTCAATGTATATGTTCCATCTTCCACACAGAAACTGGCGATTCTGAAGGATGCTTTCCAGTTGGACTCGGGCTCCCAGCAGGATCTGTGGGGCAGCAGTCCCTCGCTGGCCAACTCGGAGCTGTCCATCCCGCGACTCTACTCTGACGCCGGGTCCCAGACGGACATCCCCGCTGAGGTGAGTCGCGGTTGTAGACCAACAACATGAGAAAAGGCCTTCCATGAAACTGCTTTCTGCATGTGTGCAGTTTGTGAACAACTCCAACAAACTTGCGGAGAAAGTTCGCCTGAGTCTGAAGTACGAGGAGGCCAGACGAAGGTAAGCCGCCGCTTTGTTGGCGCGCTTGCCCTGTTTTTTTTTCTCATCCTTCATCGCGAACTTCCTTCCAGGATCGCCACCATCGAGGTGCAGATCGCCAAGCTGGACAGCGAAGCGTGGCCGGGCCTGCTGGACCCGGAGCGCGACCGCCTCATCCTCATCAACGAGAAGGAGGAGCTGCTGAAGGAGTTGCAGTACGTACGTCCCCAACAACGCCTGGAGCCCAGCGACGCCCAGAAGCTGGAGACGCAGAAGAAGTGTCTGGAGCGAGACCTGCAGGTCGCCAGGGACAACCAGAGCAAAGCTCTGACCGAAAGGTGAGCAAAAGAGTTTCAATCTAAAACAATCCGTCATAACTCCTGAAAAGTTGGATTGTTTCTGAGCACCAAGAAGGGTCACCATAAATGTTAGCGCAAAGTGATGAAAACCAAATGACCTTCAATTGTCTTCTGACCGTGAATGACGTCAAACGTCCGCAACCCTTATCGCAGACTCGACAGCCCCCCCCCCCCCCCCCCCCTTGTCTACCCCGCCGCCTCTTTTCCACTCTCAACAGGACTACCGTTGTTCAGGTCGGACCCTTCCTGCGCCGGAGCTCCCTTTGTGCCCCGTCTCCTGTTGCCGTAACACGAGACGTTCATAAAAGAGCCTCTTGTCGGCCGCACTCGGGCCCTCGTGTTCACAAAGACGCATGTACTACATTAAGTACACTCGCAGAGTGGTCGGAACCACTGCTTCAGAAGAAAATGATCAATATTGCAAATTTTGAGCATATTTTTACATTTAATTTTCAAGCTGTAATGTGGAATTTTCCAAATTGCCAAATATTAATTATATCATATTTGGAATTTAGAATTTCTGTTTTATTCCCATGGAAATTTTCATGGACTTTTGTGACTTTTTTTTTTTTACCAAGAGTTCTTTACTATTGTAAACTATAAATCGTACCCAAATTAGTAGGGTTAGTAAATTATTGAACAGGTCAACACAACAGCAAGTCCCATGAGTAGAAAGTGAAGGTTCAATAGATGTGAACCAATCCGCAGCTGCTCAGTAACCCGAGCGAAGGCTTCCTCGCTTTGGCCCGTTTCCATTCAAAACATTGGATCATGTGACCAGCTGTCAATGGCCACCTTTCCTCATGATAAAGTTGCAATCACCAAATATTTTCATAAATGAATGATATATTTTTTTTTCCAGGCTGCGACTTCACTGCAAGAGGAACAAGCTGGTCAAGGAGCTGGAGGAGTTGGTTCGACTGGCCACGTCGTTGCATACTCAGCTCAAAAGGTTGGTTCACTTGAGATCGTTCTTGGATGCAAAATTAATGCACTTTCTAACTTCGGTACGGATGAGCTAACTGAAGTGTCGAGGTGATACGGAGCAATCAGGGAACGTCCCTCAAGTGCAGGAAATTGTGACATTACACTTCTCAGCGTTCTAGCATTGCTTCTCTGGCACCACCTGTTGGTAGATGTTGGAACAGCTAGCGCTCTTTCATTGACAAGGACATCTTTTGTTCATATCCAAAAAATTAACAATATTGGTTGAGATTTCAGAAAGAACGCTCAATTTATTAAAATTTGGAATTTCTTTGTATGCAGCCTGTCCGCCAGCACGCTATCGTGTTCGTCCGGCAGCAGCCGAGGCTCGCTGACGTCCAGCCGCGGCTCGCTGGCCACCACCTCCAGCTTGGGCTCCTCCTCCTCCCTGAGTTTCACCGACATCTACCTGGAGCAGCCGGAGCTGGCCGACCCGGACTTCCAGAACAAGCTGGACAGCCTCCTGCAGGACGGCGGCCAGGCTGGCTACCGGCCCTCCAACTCCATCACAACCATACACGAACACGAAGTGGTGACGGGCGCCGACGGGAGGGACGACGAAAGGCCCGAAAGCCAAACGCAGAGGCTGGGTGGAGATTTTGGCAAAGGTGTTGCGGGAGGGGAGGTGGGACCATCCAGGATTCAAGCGCTCAGACTCTCCGAGACCCCACGCTCCATGAACTCTTTGTCGCCACGCTCGTCGCTTTCCTCGCTCTCGCCGCCTTGCTCGCCGCTTGTCACGGACGCTACCTTCCTATCCGGGGAGGCCTTTGCCGGCCAAGCGGGGCCCGGTGGCGTGAGCCTAGATTTGGAGCTTCAGAGCAGACTAGCGGAGCTGGACCTCAGGCTGGACTCCCAGGAGCAGCGGCAAGAGGAACGAGGCGCCCCCGGTGGGCTGGAGGAGAAGCAGAAACGCAACGGCTTGCTGGTCGAGGAGGTGAAAGGTAAACCGGAGAAGCTATAGTATGCTTCAAAATGTCTGATCTAGTGCCAGGGTGTCATCTCTGCACCCATCACACTTTCAGTGGCGCCACTTGCAGCGGGGCCAAAGATTGGCGTGATCTCAGCTGTGTCCGACGAGTCTGTCGCCGGTGACAGCGGCGTGTACGAGCCCTCTGAGCGCAGGTACCAACACCATATTTAAAAACAAATCACACATGTTCACTTTAAAACATATTATTTAATAGTTGAGGGTTATTTTTCTGCTTCTTCCAGGCCAGGCCTCCCTGGCGACCTCCTCCTGACCCCCGACGAGGAGAGGCTGCCTCTGGGCTGCGCTCAGGTGCAGCTCGGCTTCCGCTACGAGCCACGAGACCAGCGCTTCACAGTCTCCGTCATGCGACTGTCCAACTGTAGCGCCCTCTGTCTTCCGGCTGACCAGAAAATGTAAGAATTCAATACCCGTGAGAAAGATGGCTTCAAAATCTACACTAGAGCCGGAGCGCAAATGTTGAGTCACAATCTAGCGATCAAAATTTCACTTTGAAAAGCTCATGTGTCATGTGACACGCAGACACGTCCGCGTCGCCGTGCTCCCCTGCGTGGAGACCACACGCTGCCTTTTCCGAACCTGCAGCTACCCACCGGAAGAGGTTTTGGACTTCAACGAGGTGTTCGGCGTCCAGCTGTCTCACAACGCACTACGGCAGAAAACGCTGAGGGTGGACGTGTGCGACACCGCCAAGTCGGGCCACGAGCGATGCCTGGTGAGTCTTCATTGTGTTCTCCAGCGGTAGGAACGAACTAAAAAAACAAAATTCCTCATTCCACAGGCAGGAGCCCAGATCAGCCTGGCCGACGTCAGCTGTTCGGAGGAGAGAAGAACCAAGTGGTACAATCTGCTGAGTCATGCTCTCCTGCCCATTGCCAGCGGCAAGGACAAAGAGAGCAGCTCAACTTGCGGATTGGACACGGTGAGAACCGACGCAAACTTAGCGTAGGCCGCACACATTCTTGGCGTGTTTGTGAAGTGTCTTTTGTTTGTGAAGAAAAGGCGGGGCACTAATCATGGTCGCTTGTTTCAGAGCGGACCTTGTAGGAGTGACAGAGTTGCGGGCGACGAAGAAGCGTGGTGAGTTTCGTCGAGTTAGCACACCTGACTTTCACACCCACGCCTTTTTTGCGTCAACATTTCTGCGGTCAACACTTCTTCCTGTTTACACGTGAGAGAAGATATGAAAGAACGAGAGACATCAGGTCGGGAATGTTTGTGACATGACAACGCTCTGGAACGCGCCGTCGGAATGCCGGCCGGCCGGTTTGGGAACGTAAATAAAGCTGCTTGAATTTCCAAAACATCAAAGTGCGACCTTCGTTCTCAGGCACGGAGACCTGCTGGAGGTCTTTGATGATGAGGAAGAACTCTGCGCTGAGGGGACAGAGCCTGTGGAGGAAGGAGACCTTTTCTTCGCTGATGGCGGCCAGTGGCAAGCAGAGGAGGAGCAACTGCAAGATGAAGAGGAGGACGAGAGCGAGACCAAAGTTCCCCCTCGAGCCGCCATTAAAGAAAAGGTAAATAAATAAACGACAGCAAAAAAAAGCAGCTTTGAATTTGCCCACCTGATGACGTCTCAGGTGAACAAGGAGACGAGTATGGACGGCTTATCATCCGGTCACCACTCGGTGGTCCGACCCAAGGAACGGCGTGCCGACCTCCCGCAACATCAGCACGCCTTCATGCGGGGCACCGCCATCATCCGCTCCAAGACCTTCTCCCCGGGCCCGCAGAGCCAGTACATCTGCAGGGTGAGCTAACTCGCATTGGCCACAAGGGGGCAGCCGACGCTTGGCTTGAGCTCATTCGTCCATCTACTCGCAGATCAACCGCAGTGACAGCGACAGCTCCACGCTCTCCAAAAAGTCTCCGTTTGTGCGAAACGCCTCCGAGAGACGCAGCATGCGCATGAAGAAGGTACAAAGACCAACAACTTTTTTTTTTATTTTTGATGCACCTTAAAATTTGTCATACAAATGTGGTCTCAACATTCCAATGTCAAAACAAAGTTGTTGCTGGTGTCCTCCAGCCTCCCACGCAGGTGAAAGGTCTGGACGGCCTGCTGCGGACCTCTTTGGACCTGGAGCTGGACCTGCAGGTGTCCCGCACCCGCCAGTCGCGCCTGGATCAGGAGCTGCACGTCTTGCGTGAGCTGAAGGCGCAGCTGGAGACGGCGCGGCAACAGGGCCGGCGCGAGCTACCCGCCTGGGTCCGAGAAGACGAGCGCTTCCGTCTCCTCCTCAAGCACGCCGAGAAACAGGTGAACTTCTTTTTGGATTTCACACCTTTTGGGTAAACGCTTTAGCAGCTTCCGGGTTCCTAAAGTAAGCTCGACTGTGTCCGACAGACTCAGGAGGAGCAGCTGCAGGAGAAGCGGGTGGAGAAGATGATGAGGGCGGCAGCAAAGGACGTCCACAAAATCAGAGGTCGCAGCCGCAAAGAGGTCCCCGAGGTGCAGACTTTCCGGTAAGGGGAACCGCCTCGGAAAGACAAGTTGTACCGAAAGCAAGATTGCGTACATTTCTTGAAACAAGTTGCCTATTTTGGAGTTCCAAAACATCACGTCCATCTTTCCAGGGAGAAAATGGCATTCTTCACACGAGCCAAGACCAGTATCCCGGATCTGCCGGCCCATGACGTCTAGCCAAGCATTTCAAGAGAGTCTTAACCCTCCTCTGCACCTCAAGTCAAAGCGGTCGTATGAAGAATTTTACCATATCGTAGACGCAAAACAAATATTACCGTGACCACTCAGCATTGTTAGCTTTTGTAAAGTTAGTGACCACACTGCTCCAGGTTTTCGTTTTGTTTTGTTTCTGTTACTAACACGACTTTGAAATCATTCCAGCACAAGCAACAGCACAAAATGTCTAATCTAACAATAATGGTACTGAAGCAACAAGATTTGATGAGAATCATAAATACAATATGAGAAAGTATGTTTTTAAATGATCTGTATTTGTATTTGAAATCCTCTTGAACTGGAAGAAAAGAACTACAAGTCCCAGCATGCATCGCAGCACCTCGTCACACACCCAAATTCGCTCACAATCTTCACTATTTTCATCTAGAGTAGCAAAAGGAAATATTTGAATGCTTAAAAAAAAAAAAAATCCGATCATTTATATCCTATCAATAGCACTGATGGTCGCGATTCCGTTTTTTCGACATTCTTATTTGAGTCAAAAAAACTCTCACACTCAGGTAGAAAATTAGTTAGTCTGCACTTTAATGGAATGATTGTAAGCAGTGTCAAGAGAAAAAAAAAACACGCTGGAATAATTATTGAAACCTTAAAAAAAATTTGAATGACTGCAAAACGTCGTGATTGTACTCAGCACCAGCATTGGCACCTTGCTCTTCATTCTGATTGGCTGTTTCGTTGAACGAGTTGTAACTGGATGAATTTACAGTTTTCCGCAAACGATGACTGGACTTTTTTGAGGCTTAAAAGAAACAACAGAACCAGTAATCTGTATTTATCAATTACTGGGTTGCAAAGGGGCAGAAAGTTTAAAATAATTTTTCCATGGGGAATTTTGGAAATCTTCCAAATTGGAAATTTTATCGGCTTTAAATGCGGATTGAGGGTGTTTAATAAAATCCTACTGTATTCACGCAGAAGTTGAAACAATAGAAAATTATTTGGGGTCAAAGGACTAATAGGAAAGTTTTTAAATTATTTCTCTTGGTCTCATTTTTTCCCCATATCACAAAACCTGGCCCTTTGAACAGGGATGTCAAATTCACAAGTGATGAGAGTTAAATACTCGTTTAAAAAAAAAAAAAAAAAAAATCCAAACGCTGGAATGTTTATTTTTTCCTCAATGTGAACACTGTCAAGAGAATCTCGTCTAGATCGACTTTTTGTTGCTCTTTACTTGCGGATGAAGGAATGTTATTTTTACCACACGAATGTCGAGAGAGAAAAAAAAATGCTGTTGATGTCCCAAGTGATCTCTTTATTATTTTGTTTTTTAATGTAGAGACCCCCACTCATTAACCTATTTGTGTTGTGATGATGAGGATGTGTGTGCGTGATTGAGGAGGAACCAACCAGCATATATTTATTGCACTTTGTGATTTGGGTGTGCTTTTCCTTTTTTTTTTTTTTCTTCCTTTTTCTCGTCAGGCATCCCGAAAAGCTGTGAATTGAATTCTCAGACACTGTACTGTCAACCAGAGTTGTAAATACTTCACCAGCACAAAAAAAGACAACCACAACAAAAACACAATATCTTTTGTAGTTTCACAACAAATAAAATGTTATCTTTTATTTCTGTGGGTTAGTTGTTCTTGTTTTCAGTTTCCCCTTTAAAACAATTTTGCCTTTTCAGGAGCTTTTCTCGTAGTGAAACTTTGTGTCATATTTCGTCTCCGTTTTTTTCTTTGTGTTAGTGTTGTCATGGTTACAGTTTGCGTCTCTCCGCCCCTCCCCTCCTGTGTCTATTCATAATCAATGTAATCACCGGCCGGCCGCTTTTCCGTGGAAGTCTCGCCGTTTCTGTCAGCGATAAACTTTTAGACACACTCCGGTGCCGCCTCCGCATTTCAAATCGGGTCAAGCAGCAACGTTGCGCTGATGAAATGTCTTCTGGCAGGGATCTTGTTTAAATACCCGCCACCATTAATCGCCTTTTACGGCAGAAGAATTATCTCCGGGACTATTTTTAGAATCAATCATGGTGTTTTTTTTTCTTCTACCAGACACAGACACGTGGATGCTAATGGCTCCCGCGAGAACGCACGCTTATGCAAAGCTGCCTTATTCCATTTATTGATGCACAATCCGACTGTAATTGGCTATTGATTATCATGCGTATGATTGACAGCCATTGGGGGCTCGCTCTTCGCAAATGACTTTTTCCGCCACGATTCGTTCTGCATGACCCCTCCTCACCCTCAGCATATTTTTAATCTTTCAGTAGATATTGGATTTTCACCATTTAGACTTCAGGCACATTTCCCGCAACTGTCACCTCTTGGATTGTTGAAATTGTCTTTTGCAGTGTTTTCATCATCATCATCATCACCATCATCATCTTCTTCTTCCTGCCAACAGGTGGCCGCGAGCGAGCGCGTGCACGCGGACGCTACTTTGAGGGTGCTAAAGAGGGGACTGCGTCTCTCTCTCTCTTTCTCTCTCTCTCTCTTTCTCTCTCTCTCTCCGCCTCGCTGATCTCTCTCCACTGCGCTCCAGATCCAAAGTCATCAACGAGCAAGTCGTGCTCGAGCGCGGCGGTCCAGCAGCGGTTCCGACTCGCTTCCAAGTGTCCAAGGAGCACGAGGACGACAGGGATGATGGTGCCGCCAATGAAGAGGAGAAGGAGGTGGAGACGGGCGTGCGCGTGACAGATGCCGCGTTCAAACACTGTGGATAGAATCAAATCAAAAGAAGAGCGTCTCTATTTCCGCTTGCCCGCACGAAGTTCCCATGTGCAACATTGACAAGGTGGGTGCTTTTTATTTCTTCTTCCTCCTCATCATCCTTTGGATGATGTTGAATTTACTCTCAGGCTGAAAGAAAAATTGCGCATAAAGTGACACGCACGGGCGCGCACACGGCGCAACTTTGACAAATAAGAATTGGCGTTTTTATGACTTGTCGGCTTCCCCGCCGCGCCACTGCAGCGGTTGTCGCTGAGCATGAGTGAGTGTTTGCGTAATCCCTGCGGGGAGCCTCCTTAAGTGTCTTCATCATTTGGCCAACTCGCCCTTTACACTAGAGGGAGGCTGCAGGACCATACAATGCAGATACTGCGGTAATATGCGGCTTCGTTACACTGCCGTATTTGCGCGTGCGTGTGTAAGCGCGCGTGTTCCATAAGTACATTTTGCTATAGCTACGAGAGTGTCAAATCCAAAATTGTACCGTTTACATTGCCCATTACCTTCCTTGCAAATCTGGATTCAATCCAGATTAAACCATTTTTTTGTGTCCATGGACCAGCATCTAATAATTAGAAAAACGAGCAGCTATCTTTTAAGAACTTTTATCTCCTGATAATTGTTTTTGATATTGTGACGAAATCCCGTCCAGAAAAAATAACTTTTCACACCTGTAGTTCCCGATTCATAGTAGCAGTTAGTTCCTGGAACTAAAAGATTTCCCCACTCGGGAGAAAATAAAGGTCAATGTTGAGAATCATAAAAGTGGATATACTGCGTCTTTTGTTTTTAAGATCTGTTTACATGAAGACAGAACCTGTTTCAAATACAGGCTTCAGTGGAGCATTAAAAAAAAAAAATCCAGTTGACTTTAGTTCCCTTTTAAGGCGGCTGCAATTTTTTTTTAACTTTGTTGTTTATGTGATTTTATTGCTCACTTCTGTTTATCGCCCTCCGAGACATTTCCTTGTTAGGACACCGGGGGAGGGCAACAAAAATAAAGTGCTGGAGAGCATCTTTGTTGCCAGGCAACCGCAGCCGCTGTCAATCAATTAGCACACTAATGGTGTTCACGTCTGGACAGCGTCGACCCCGCCCGTCAATCGGCGCCGGACTGCGGCTCAAGCTAACATCATTACTGGCGTCGCTAATTGTAATTAGCTTAGCATTTCAATTGTTGAGTTGGAACAGAAAAGGATTAGGAGACAACACTTCGTGTCAATGGCGTCGTCCCGCATATTAGCAAGCGAGACTTTTAGAACTTCTCTTTTTTTTTTATTTGTCTGGGCTATTTTAATCGCAGGGGCAGACTTTTATTGATTGGTCAAGTGTCTGTTGCAACAGTTGCCAAGCAACTGTTAATGCTGTCAACATTTTCCCTTCAAGACGACGTCTACCGGGCCGGCGGCGGCGTCTGTTAGCATCCTTTAGCTCGGGGCGCCATGTCCCAGCTGTACTACCGGCGCTCGGACAGCTCGTCGTACCGCGACCGCATCCCTCTGAGGATCGTGCGGGCCGAGTCGGCGCTGTCGGCGTTAGAGAAGGCCTACCTGGGAGCCGTGGAAAAGGGCGATTATGCCAGCGTCAAGCAGGCCCTGCAGGTAAGCCCCCCCCTCAGGTCAGGTGGAAGTCACGGTTGAGTCACGCTCAGCTTGCTCTTGCAGGAGGCGGAGATCTACTTCAAGATCAACATCAACTGCATCGACCCGCTGGGCCGCACGGCGCTGCTCATCGCCATCGAGAACGAGAACCTGGAGATCATCGAGCTGCTGCTGAGCTTTGGCGTCTACGTGGGCGACGCCCTGCTGCACGCCATCCGCAAGGAGGTGGTGGGCGCCGTCGAGCTGCTGCTCAACCACAAGAAGCCCAGCGGCGGCGTGCAGGTGAGCGCCGTCGCACGTTTTATCGCTCATGACGTGAGCCTTTCTCCATCTCTTAACGATTAAGAGACGATGAGAGACTTTAATCCCTCCGTCGTCAGCAGAAGCTTCACTGCGGGAGTTCAGTGTTCTTTTGAACGGTGCAGAACGGAATGGAGGGAAACAAAAAAAGAATCCCAGATAAAAGAGAGCGGAAGCCGGCTCTGTGATCTGCCAGCCGTAACGGCAAACGAGACATCGATGTGAGCGAGGTCCATGTCTGTGTGTCGGCGCCATCGTTTGTCACTTGGGATGCTTTTGCTTTATTAGCTAGCTTTCAAGCCAATTTGTTGATTGGGCCTCACACACACACACTTACACACACTGGAACTCGGAATGGATCGGGGACTCGGAGTTTCGCTACCTCAGCCGCTTGTTCATTAATAAAAAAAGGTTTTTGCCTTGTGCAGCAGTTTTGTTTTCAGACTTGTGACTATGTTGGAGTAATGTAAAATCTGCCTAGCAACAAGTCACGCTAAACAATTTCTGCACTTTTTGTTTGTTTGACTTCCAATGTCATCTCTCCGCGCTTGTCCGAGCGCTAAGTGCTCAGTAGCGGGCTAATTTTTCCATTTTAAAAGCGCCGCCGGCTGTCATAAATTTAATCGGAAGGCAAACATTTCCACACTAAATTGGGTCAGGAGGGGGAAAAAAGAATTATGGTGATGGAGCGCTTTTCATTCCGCTATGTCACGCTTGGGTTGCGTTTCGATTGTTTATGCGGCTCACGTTAGCATCGCGACTTTTTTTTTTTTATCAGTAACAGCCTGGAGGAAAAGAACAAGGAGAGGACGGATGACTCTTGCATTAATGAAAATGTGTACTTTTGTGTACTTGTGTGTACTAATATGCACATTTCCTATGAAATGGAATATTGAAATATAACAATGTAAAAAATGTCACACCTCAAATAATTCGTCTCGTAAATGAATTGTGTACCTAATGAAGCGTCCCGTTCTGCAGGTTCCTCCCATCTTGTTGGACAAGCAGTTCTCTGACTTCACGCCCGACATCACACCCATCATCCTGGCGGCGCACACCAACAACTACGAGATCATCAAGCTTCTGGTGCAGAAGGGCGTTTCCATGCCGCAGCCGCACGAGGTGGGCCCAAGTCAGCACTTTCTGTCTCAGGCCGACGTCTCCGCTTGATTTAGCTTCTGGGCGGCTACTTGGAACCATCTGGAATTTGGGTGTGTAGGTGCGCTGCAACTGCGTGGAGTGTGTGTCCAGCTCAGACGTGGACAGCCTGCGGCACTCGCGCTCGCGTCTCAACATCTACAAGGCGCTGTCCAGTCCCTCGCTCATCGCGCTGTCCAGCGAGGACCCCTTCCTCACCGCCTTCAGGCTCAGCTGGGAGCTGCAGGAGCTCAGCAAGGTCAGCGACAAAGCACTACTTTTATTCCTCTGGCCTTAAGCTAGTCAAAATGAGAAGACTCGCAAGGAGCTGATGTAGGCCACCACTCACATCCAGATGCTCACACGGGCTGTCGGGTTGCAGGTGGAGAACGAGTTCAAATCGGAATACGAGGAGCTGTCTCAGCAGTGTAAGGAGTTTGCCAAAGACTTGTTGGACCAAACCAGAAGCTCCAGAGAACTCGAGATGATCCTCAACTACAGAGATGACGTCAACCTCCTGGAGGAAGAGGGCAACGGGGACCTGGCTAGACTCAAGTTGGCCATCAAGTACAACCAGAAAGAGGTACCTGTTATGCCGATTAGCGCGAAGAACCTCGTGATGTTTCGATGTAAGAGAAGGACCCCAACGCCTCGCCGTACGGGTCCATCTCATCCAAAATCCCTTTTCGTGCCACGATTGGGGTTGGCTTTGCACTTTTGTGTTCCGTTGACATTTGTACATCTCAAAATGTGAGTCACTCCACTCAAACACACACTCAATTTAGGAACCGTAGTTGCCATGGTAACCGGGCTGCAGAGTTGGCACCCGACGATGCGGGTCGACTCTTTGTGGCTCGACTTCACATTGTGTGTGTGTGTGTGTTCCGCCTCATTACTCAGACATCTGCCAAGGCCAACATGATCTGAAACATGGCCGTCTGACTTTTTTAATTGAACAATCTTGACGTGTCAGCCCTGTAGGGGGCAGTAAGCAGCTGGCTTTTGCAGGTGGCTCATGTTCAACTGTAACAATTTTACGGACAAATTTCTTCCTTGTGCCTAGCCACTCCAGTCCAATAGGTGGCAGTAAAGAGCAAGTTGTCCAAAAACGACTTTTGTTGCAAAAGTGTTCCCTTCGTATCCTGCAGGGGTCAGTAACGAGCACTGTCGGGATCTTTTCAGTTTGTCGCGCAGCCCAACTGCCAGCAGCTGTTAGCGTCACGCTGGTACGACGAGTTCCCGGGCTGGAGGCGGCGCCGCTGGGCCGGCAAGTTCCTGACGTGTGTCTTCATCGGGCTCCTGTACCCGGCGTTCGCTCTGTGCTACCTCACGGTCCCCAAGAGCCGCTACGGGCTGTTCATCCGCAAGCCTTTTATTAAATTCATCTGTCACACGGCCTCCTACCTGACCTTCCTCTTCCTGCTGCTGCTGGCCTCGCAGCACATCGTCACCACCGAGCAGGACCGCCAAGGCCCGGCGCCCACCACCGTGGAGTGGATGATCCTGCCCTGGGTGCTGGGTGAGTCTGCCGTCCCGACGCCACGTGCTCACCTCATGCTGCGCTTGTTTGCAGGCTTCATCTGGGCCGAGATCAAGCAAATGTGGGATGGAGGTTTCCAGGAGTACGTCCATGACTGGTGGAACCTGATGGACTTTGTCATGAACTCTCTGTACCTGGCCACCATCTCCCTGAAAATCGTCGCCTACACCAAGGTAACCGCTTGGACATCCGCCATCGGGTCTCCTACTTACCCATCTTTGTTCTCCGTCTCGCCGTTGCAGTACAGCGGCAGTAAACCGAGGAACCTGTGGGAGATGTGGCATCCGACGCTGGTGGCCGAGGCAGTGTTCGCCATCGCCAACATCTTCAGCTCCCTGCGTCTTATCTCGCTCTTCACGGCTAATTCCCACCTGGGACCCTTGCAGATCTCGCTAGGCCGCATGCTGCTGGACATCCTCAAGTTCCTCTTCATCTACTGCCTGGTAGCATCGCTGTAGCTTGAGGGGTTCTAGAGACGTGTTGAGTAGCAAAAGATGTCACCCCCCCCTCCCTCTTGCAGGTCTTGCTGGCTTTCGCCAACGGACTGAACCAGCTTTACTTCTACTACGAAACCAAAACCTCGGACGACAGGATCAAGTGTAAAGGCATCCGGTGCGTGGAGCAGAACAACGCCTTCTCCACGTAAGTCCAGTGGCTCCAGCCCCTTTTATAATCTTCAGCAAATTTCATGGACCTGATACCATCCTAACCTCAGCTTCTCCCTTCAAACATCTCCCGCAGGCTCTTTGAGACCCTGCAGTCTCTCTTCTGGTCCATCTTCGGCCTGATCAGCTTGTACGTGACCAACGTGGACGCCAACCATCAGTTCACCGAGTTTGTGGGCGCCACCATGTTCGGCACGTACAACATCATCTCCCTGGTGGTGCTGCTCAACATGCTCATCGCCATGATGAATAACTCCTACCAGCACATCGCGGTGAGGAATCACCAGAACCGCCAAAAGTTCTCCCGCCCGTGCCGTAACCGTACGTCCCCGCTTAGGACCACGCCGATATCGAGTGGAAGTTTGCCCGCAGCAAGCTGTGGATGAGCTACTTTGAGGAGGGGGCCACGCTGCCACCTCCCTTCAACATCATCCCCAGTCCCAAGTCCGTCTGGTACCTGGCCCGCTGGCTCAAGGCACGAGTCTGCCCGGGCGACGGCGACGCCCACCAGGACACCATCGGCACACTCGGGGTGAGCATGGATTCTCCTTGGTTGGCCTTCCAGGAAGGTCAGCTCTCTTATCTTTGTCTCCTGTGCAGAGACGAGCTGCGGAGAACCTGAGAATAAACCATCAGTACCAAGTAAGCTCCGCCCCTTTTATGTGCATGTTTATATTTGTGCATTTCCATCTGCTGCTGGAAGACATTAACGATGAGTCATAGCACCACTCGGTTCTATTTGTGCGCCTCCATGGCGGGTGGGGGGGGTACATATTTTTCTTTGTCGGTCGCCATTAGTCTCCCGCTTAACGGGCCGTGACGTTTCCACGGAGACGAGCGAAAAGGTGCTGATGGCTTCTCTGATGGGCGTGCGCGCAGGAGGTACTGAGGAACCTGGTGAAGCGCTACGTGGCCGCCATGATCCGAGACGCCAAGACGGAGGAAGGTCTGACGGAAGACAACTTTAAGGCGAGCGCCGACATTTTTCCAATGACCTCGATTCCGGTATAGTGCAAAAGTATGAAAATTAGTGCGTGTTGTGCGACAGGAGCTGAAGCAGGACATCTCCAGCTTCCGCTACGAGGTGATGGGCATGATGAAGTCGGGGCGACCGGTCCTGCAGGGTACCGCCGGCAGCCCACCCGAGTCCACCCTGGCTTACCCCAACGCCTCCTTAAAGATAGCCACTTGCGCCCCACCTAAGAACAAAGCCAGCCGCTTCAAGATGGCCGCCTCCCTTCTCCAGCATGTGGCGTCCGCCGCCCGGATCCCCGAAGCTCCTAACGGGCTCCCCAACGGCGCCGCCCCCTTCCTGGGCGGCGGTGACGCTGGAGACTTTGCCGTGTTCCACAAACGACACCCTGGTGGAGGTTGCCGCCACCACGGGTATGATCTTCGTCAAGTCGGGCCCACAGAACTTTCCAGGAAAATGTATTCTCTATCGGAGGAGTCGGAGGAGGACCAACCGGGTGGAACCGGTCCGGACGTCAGTAGCGACGTCGGTAGCGTGGCGGTGCAGGAAGACGAGAGCACAGCCTGAACTTTGACACATGCGCCAGTCGACGCTTGTTGTCCTTTGACAAGAGCCTCAAGGACGCGGAGGTGGTTAATTTCCAACCACTGCTCTAGTCCAGTCCAGTCCAGTTCAGTCTCACACGGGCGGCCTGTGGTTTTCTGTTTACGAAAACATGAAAGATGAATGGCTAAAGATTTGCGCCCAGCCACACCTTCAATGAAATCCCAAGTGTAGCAAGTGTTTGCTTGTTAGCTTAAATGCTAACTTTATGCAAGAGGCCCAATCGCAATGTTCATATCATTTGAATCCCTAAAATGGACTCCAAAGAAAGCTACTATTTATCAGTAAAATATTAATAGTGCTGTTAGCTAGGATGTAAACAAGTGGGTATCCATATATTTTTGGGAAAAAAAATCGACAGCTCATCTCAGGGTAAGTATTGTTAGCTGTACAAAACATTAACACTTAGCTGAAACATGAACATCCTGCTGCTTAAAAGTCCATATTTTGTTTTTTATCCCTTAAAAAAAAATGACAGGCACACAGCTACTTTAACCTAAAAAGCAATGCGGCCATTGCTAAACGAATGCCTTTCTGTAGTTAGCTAAAATGGTAACAATATGCTATCGAAGCGAGTTACCTAAAACATTCATTAGTGTAGCACAAATCTTTTGTTGGTATTTTGTCTTTTGTCAGATTGGGAAGTGAGCCGACCAATCAACGCAAAGCAGAAAAAAATAAAATAAAATGTAGGCAGGACTGAGCAAAGTGCTTGGTGGAATCAAGAACTATTTTCTTGGAGACTCAGGGAGACATTTAAGTGTTTTGTTAAGTTAGCATGTTAGCAGTTAGCCAAAAGGTTTGCCTCTTTTTTTTGTGCACTTTACGCCGATGAATCGATTTCCTCGATTCCTATGGTCCATCGCTGGTTTCTATGCAACCAAAAGATGGGAGGCCTCACTTTGGACGCTGACCACAAGGGGCGCCCTTTCCGAAACCGATTAAAGCAAGTCACTCTGACTCCTCACCGTTTGAGTCTTTACAAATGGTGAAAAGTCTTGAATAGAAACTAGCTAAAAAAATAGCAATGAACTCACGCAGGAACTAAAAAAAAAAAAAAAAAAAAAAAAAAAGCTGTTTATCACAGTACACACAACACAGGTGCGCTGCACAAGGGAGAAAAAAAGGCACTTGTTTAGGAAAGAAAGAATGTTTTGTTGCACCATAAAGTGTATTTTATTGTCAGATTTTTGAAAAATAAAGTCAGTTATTTTCCAGGAAAAAGTAGACTATTTCTGGGGATTTTATTTTTTATTAAAAAGAAAGAATACAGTCACATATTGCAATTTGGGCCGGTCATTACAAAGTTATATTATGGAGGAAATTAAAGTCTGACTTTCCCGGAAAAATACTGAATATTTCGAAGAAAAAAATAGTTTTTGTAATTTCAGAAAAAAAAAAAAAACGAGTATAGAGTCACACTTGAGTGGAAAAAAAAGTTGTATATTTTAAATAAAAATGTCTTTTAGGACAAAGAGTAATTTAATTTAAAATTTAAATGTGATTCAAAGTCATTTAAATGTCCGGAAAATGTATGTGTGTTTTTTGAGAGAATACAACAGCATATTACAAGAATAAATGTAATGGTTCAATATAAAAAATGCTTTAAAGTTGCATATTTTCCTAAAAAAAAATCATTTATCTTACCATAAAGACATTTTCTAGAAAACAAATTGAAAAAGTTACATACTTCACTGAGAACGTCAATATTTCTAGGAAAACAAATTCTCAGCTCAACGTGCCTGTACTGACAAATATTGGCCCCTAGAGGGAGACGTCATTGCAGAATGGCCACGCTATTGAAGCAGACCGTTCATTTGATTTATGCACCTTCCAAAAATTCTCATTTAAATTAACGATGCCGCAAAATGTATTTAAAAAATCGATTCCCCTTTATCGTGCTTGGGAGACTTTCACAGTGATGAATGCCGCATATAAAAGTGTAACAGATTATGCAGAATCTGCCTGTTGCTTGGCAGAATTCATTAGGTGCACAAAAAGAGGCCTCGGGACGACATGATGAATTCATTTAACTCATTGTTCCCAATGACTTCATTATTCCCATTTGGAAAGGGCTCCATCTTGCGGGGCACTTTTTCTCCTGCCCCTCATGCATTGTAGGCTCACTTGTTGCTAGGCAGGATTCAAAGTCAAGATCTGGTTACCTTTACTGATATTTGTATGAAAGACATTACATTTCACGGGGCACTGCTTTCTTTGCCCCTCATGCATCATGACATCATAACATCTGTAAACATGTGTTGTCTGTCTTTTTGAAGTGTGCGTAACAGGCGAGGGCGTCCCTGGTGCTCCAGGATGTGATGGAGGTGTGAACCGGGTAGGAGGGGCCATCACCCGCCTCAGCTGAGTCACTAGTTTGGGTGGGAGGTGATGGAAGGGGGGGGGGGGGGGGGGGGTACAAGTGTGGGAGTGGGGTTCAGCCCTGTGTGTGTGTTGGTATAAAAGAAGCGCCTGGCCCAGTGGCGCACACATCTCAACAAGCGTGTTCCGTTTCAGGCTCGAAGAGCGCGTGTGCGTGTCATGACGACTCCAAGGATGCATCATGCAACGGCAGCCGCCTTCCTGATGGTGGCGCTATGCTCGCTGGCCGGCGTGGACGCGTCGGCCTACGACAAGATCGTCAGCCACAGCCGCATCAGGGCCAGAACCGAGGGGTAAGAAATTTTGCTGTGGGAGCACAAAATTCTGCGTGGAAATGAAGAAAATAAGGCAAGAAAGTTAAAAAGTGTTCAGGAAAAAAAAGAAAAAATTAGCCTTTTTCAGACAAATTCTTTGAAATTTTATTGTTTTAAGAACAAGTTATGTTGTTAGATGGGAAATTATTTTTGAGAACTTTTAAAGATGATTAAACCCTCGATTTTTCAGACAAAAAAATCACGAGAAAAATGTTTTCTTTTGACTCAACTCACATTTTTTATTTTATTTATTTGAAAACATGTTCACAGGTGTTTTTATGGTGGTTCCATGCGCGTGCATGTGCGTGTGCGCTCCAGGCGTCCAAATCCTGTACTTGACTGTCAAATAAAACTTTGCGTGACGTCAATCAGACAAAATGAAGCGTTCGAGCGTGCGCTTCCTTTTGGACGTGTGTGCGCATTCCTTTTGTCTTCTGGCCATCCCATCACTCATCAACTTCCACCTTTCCTTGCTTTCACCACTCAGGCCCAACGTGTGCGCCCTGCAGCAGGTTCTGGGGACCAAGAAGAAATACTTCAGCACCTGCAGGAACTGGTACAAAGGCGCCATCTGTGGCAAGAAGGCGTAAGTGTCATCACCCCCCAACACACACACACATCTAGTGTCATATTGGTCACAAAATTAGGTACACCTGCATTTTTTTAATTTATTTTTTTGCGGTCTATTTGAAAAAAGAAATGGTCCAAAATGGTCGCTGCAGTGCAACATGGCTGACTTTGCTCCAGTACCGAGCCCATGATAAGAAGATTTCAGCTGTTTATTTAATCAAAGTACACAATTATTACGACGAGCGGATAAAGCGGAAGCTAGCCGAAGCTTGTTTTGTTTTTGTAGTCTTCTTTCAACAAGCATGGAAGCAATTTACAGCAAGGGCAAAGCGCCTCAAGACAAACACGTGCGTTCGTTTGTCGAGAAAACTAACAATAAATAAAGAACGCTAATGCGACGGCGACTTGAGTGTTGCCTTCAAGCGTGAATGCAGGAAGGGAAAGAAAAATTGCTGCTTGATGAGGATATGGGAGAGCTTTTCTTTTTTTCGGGGGGGGTCGTAACTGGTGCCAGACACTTGCGGGGTCCTTGAGGCTTTTATTGCGAGTCAGGCACGTCCAACAAATTTCATATTCCAAAATCAAACCAATTGTGCAGCTGGACTTTCCAAATATTCATCCAATTTTTCTTGGCAAATCCTCTAAAGGCTCATCAAACTTTGAAGCTTTGGTATTCCCCCAATCTGGCCGACGTCCTGTTAAATATGGGACACAGGTCCTGTCGATTTTTTTTTGTCATGATAGACAAATCCAGGCAAAAAAGTTTTTTTTTTGGGGGGGGGGGTCCTAAGTGTGTGTTTAATTTGTTCCCATGTGGCGCACATCTGTTTGGCTGTCAGCGGATGATGACATCGTGGCTTCCTGATGTCCAGCTGTGTGTGAAGATATCTGCACATTTTACACAGTGTGTGTGTGTGCGAAAGTTGTTCCGGAAAAATACTGTTGTCTATTAGCTCAGCGTGAAAAACACAATCATTTTACGAGGCGGCTTTTATTCGGCGTGGGAATTCTGAGAGACTCCACACGGCAGCTCACGGCAATGCAGTGTTGAGCTTGAATTAATTTCTATTAATTTTGCTGAGAACCATTTTGTGTCTCTCTGTCGCCCCCTTGCAGCATGGTGGTGTACGAGTGTTGTCCAGGCTACATGCGCCTGGATGGTATGAAAGGATGTCCTGCAGGTGGGTGTGGACTTACTGGAACAATTGGAAACAAAATGGATTCCGAGTATCACTATCTCCGTTTCCCAAAGTGGCTCCCATTGAGCACGTGTACGGCACCCTGGGCATGGTGAAGGCCACGGAGACGCAGCAGTACGCCGACATCTCCAAGCTGAGGGAGGAGCTGGAGGGCGGCGGTTCCTACACCATGTTTGCGCCCAGCAACGACGCCTGGGACCTGCTTGACAACGTGAGTAGGCTCGCCGAGAGCTCCTGGTTGACTCGCAAGACTGAAAGAACGTTGTCGCCGTTCCAGAGCGTGCGTTCGGCGCTGGTGAACAACGTGAACAAGGAGTTATACAACGCCTTGCGCTTCCACATGCTCAGCACGCGCCTGCTGACCAAAGACATGAAGGACGGCATGAGCGTCACGTCCATGCACGACCGCTTGGGGCTTCGCATCAACCACTACTCCAACGGGGTGAGTCGCCAATCGGTTCCCGTCGTCGCTCTATCGCCATCGATTGTTAAAACGTTGGGCGACACGTAGGTGGTGACGGTCAACTGCGCCAGGATCATCCACGCCAACCAGGTGGCCACCAACGGCGTGGTCCACGTCATCGACCGAGTCATCAGCAGCGTCACCAACACCATCAAAGGCGTTCTGGACGTGGAGGATGAGCTCTCGTCCTTTAGCGTAAGAGCGCTGTTTTGCTAACTTTCCTAGCACATGCTAATGCTAAACGTCAAGTAATGGAAATTCCCAAACTGCTGTGACCTCGGTGCTACCAGGCGGCGGCGTTGGCCTCCGGCATGATGGACAAGCTGGACCAGCCGGGACACTACACGTTGTTTGCCCCTACCAACGCCGCCTTCGACCGACTAGGACCAGGCCACCTAGAGCGCCTCATGTCAGACAAGGATGTCATTGCAGGTATGATGTCACATCTCCGTTGATTGACATGTGTAGCAGCCAATGAGGATTCCGGGCTCTTGAGTGACAGTTAAAAAGTCCAGTTTGGACTCCAAATCTGACTCTCCAAAGCAAAACATTGTTTTTTAAACGTGTGAAGATCTTCAGCATGTAAGGCGGACATATTTACGATTTCCGATGCAGTCACGTCGCGCTCTGCTAGCCAGAAACCCGAGCCAGAGTTCTCCGTGAGTCACGTCCTCCGTGAGGACATTCACATTTGGCTTCGGACGTGGCCTTGGCTTCCTTGACGTGAACAACTCTGTCCTGGCAGGCCTTTTTCCTTTGCTTACTTGTAAAATTATTGATGTCATTTCAAATGTAAACACGGAACAAGTGCCTCAAAGACTTTTAAGGGCCGGGACAAAAGTCTGGTCGGATCATGGCTTGTATCTTCTGAGCTGCTGCCGAATGGCTTTAATTGTTTGAAATCTAGAAGGCTGAACAGTTGAACAGTCCTTCCCGACTTCTTTGGTGTCCGGCAGCTCTGGTTAACTACCACCTCCTGAAGAGCGTGCAGTGTTCGGAAGCCATCGTGGCGGGCTCGGTGTACGAGACCGAGGAGGGCAGCAGTGTGGAGGTCGGCTGCGACGGCGACAGTCTGACGGTCAACGGTATCAAGATGGTGCTGAAGAAGGACATCGTCACCACCAACGGCGTCATCCACCTCATTGACCAGGTTCTGATGCCAAACTCGGGTAAGAACGTACGAGACAACCAGGTGTTGGGAATAGCTGGAGAACTCGCCAGCTGATGTTGCTTGCGTGTTTTTCAGCCAAGGATGTGATGGAACTGATGGACAAAGGCCAGAGTACCTTCAGTGACATGGTCTCAGAACTGGGCTTAGCAGCCGCCTTGGGTCCCAAGACGGAGTACACGCTCCTCGCCCCGATCAACTCGGCTTTCACCGGTGAGTCCATCCTGGAACATGCGTGAACGTTTTGAGTTTGACGCGGCTTCCTGTCCATCTCCAGACGAGGTGATGACGACCGACCAGACGGCGCTGAGGTACCTTCTGCAAAACCACGTCTTGAAGCGGAAGGTCACGCTAAACGAGCTCTACAACGGCCAACTGCTGGAGACCATGGCCGGAAAGTTTCTACGAGTCTTCATTTACCGCACGGTCAGCTCCCGCCAGGTTCCGAGTTGTCGGGGCATGAACAAAGAAATCAGTTAGTGCCAAATTCAATCAAAGTCTGGCAGCAGATGATCCGTGTTGGTCCCTCTTCGGATCATCTGGTTTGGCTTTACCTCCTCGTTGCTTACAATTAACGTGACGATCGGCAGACCTGACATCGTGATCTCAGGCGGGCTTTCGTAAGCGTTTTTGGGTCCAGGCGTACCTCACGGGAGTCAATATTTCCAAGTCGTAATTCTCCAAAACCTTAGTCAAAACCGGATTTTCTTTCCCGGGATGGCCTGGTGCGTTTTAGGCGGTGTGCATCGAGAACGCCTGCATGGTTCGCGGTAGCAAGCAAGGAAGCAACGGGGTCCTCCACCTCATCAGGACCATCATCAGACCGTCGGAGAAGACCACCTACAACATCCTCAAAGCCGACGGACGCTTCAAGTAAAGACGTGTACGCATTTTTGGCGGGAATCCATCATTTCATGTCGTTCCCTTTGCAGAATTTTCCTGGCACTGATTGAGATGGCCGACCTGAGCGAGCTGCTGAAGCAGGAGGGCTCGTTCACCGTCTTCGCACCGACGGACGACGCCTTCGCGGACCTGAGCCAAGAAGACATGGAGCTGCTGAAACGTCGGTCGCCGGGCCGCCCGCCAAGCGTCTGTTTTCCGGCAAATCCCAAAACGGCTTTGCCTTCCGGCAGGCGATCCGACGGCGTTGAGGACCATCCTGCTCTACCACATTAGCCGCGGCATCTTCATCAATGGCGGCCTGGAAGGGGGCGTGACCAATCTGCTGAAGACGCTGCAGGGAAGGAACCTCCAAGTTTTGTCTGTAAGTCCAAGTGTCCGTTTTCCAAATCAAATATGGCGCTCGCTCCATCCGGCGTGAACTACGGAGGCGGTAATTACGAGCTCCCCGTTTCTTTCGGCTATCTGGTGACATCTAACGTGGGCTACAAAAGCCGTGTGGAGGAGGGGTAACGGATCCCGGTGTGACTCAGCCGGGCCTCCTGATTGCAGGAAGTTCCGTGGTTAAGCCTGCTTTCACCATCAACCAAAGCGTGAGAAAGAGCAGAAGATTTTAATCACGATTGAACGACAATGTTAAACACGTGTGAGGTTTCGAACCGTTTGAAACTTAAACACAGACTGGTTTGAGCATCTGACAGTTCCTGACCGACGCTAACTGAGAGTCTTCCCGTGTTGATGCAGGTGAACAACTCCATTCATGTCAACTCGGTAGACGTACCTGACAGTGACTTGATGGCCACCAACGGCGTGATCCACGTGGTGAAGAACCTTCTCTATCCAGCAGGTCGGGACTCTCCTCAGAAAAGAATATATCGCTCTCTACTGATGCCAGACTTTCCCTTGCAGATCTTCCAGTGGGTCGTGAGGACCTTCTGTTCATCCTCAGGAAGCTCATCAAGTACATCAAGATTCGGGTAGGAAAAAAAAACCCATCAGGATACAATTTTTTATTTTTTAATACAAAATGAAATCTTCTCCGTAGTACGTGTCAGGATTCTCTTACTCGGAAATCCCGCTCACCTTTGTCAGTAAGTCGTTTTTCACTTTTGAGCCGGAGCATGCTCCGCTAAAGATGCTAACGCTAAAGCTATTTGTTTACCTGCAGGGAGGACCATCACTACCACAGAGTACACCCAGAAAGGTAAGTGCTCTTCCTCATTTGTTTGCTTTTAGCTCAGTTTAGTGCTTGGATAAAAGGAGTGCTCAGAAGCTTTGGTTTGTGAGCCATTTGTTTGGACTTGGAAGGCAACTAAACTTTTTTCTCCCCCTTCCTGGCGTTCTTAGTGTCTTGTTAAAATGCGTACATCCAAAAGTGACATTCGGGCATTAGCGAATTTCCTGAATGGCTTCCTGTGAGATTTATGTTATGAAGAGAGAAGATCCAAAATGTCTTCATTGATGGAATCCTCCCACGCCTCCAGACTCCGATTACATTCATGCTCCCTGTCATCATCCAACGTTGGCGTTTGCTCGTGAGCTCAATTAGCTTAGGAAGTCAGCTTCCTCTCAGACGGTCGTACGCCTCTGCCCGGCGTATTGCGTAACGGAAGAGATCAAGTGGGAGCCAAGTCGGCGAGATGTTTGTGTAAATCAAAAATCCTGTCTGGAAAGCCTGGCCTGGACTTGAAAGCCGAATCCTGTTCCAAATCTCTGATTTGAAATCTTATCAGTGACTTCAAACGCTTCTTTGATACACAGTACCCGAAGAAACCGGAGTGATCCGGGTCATCGAACAGCAACCGTCCATCACCAAGGTGGTTGAAAGCCAACCCTCCATCACCACGGTAACGCGGGTCATCGAAACGGAGCCGACGCACACCCGGGTGGTGGTGGACGGTGAACCCTCGGTCACCACGGTAACGCGGGTCATCGAAACGGAGCCGACGCACACCCGGGTGGTGGTGGACGGCGAACCCTCGGTCACCACGGTAACGCGGGTCATCGAAAGCGACCCCGACGTCACCCGGGTGGTGGTCCGGGGCGAGCCGGTGATCACCGAGGTAACCGGCGTTGTCGAGAAGAAGCCAACCGTTACCAAGGTAACCCGAGTGATCAGTGAGCCCGGCGTAACCAAGCTGACCAGAGTCATCGACGGTAAGACGTCCAGCCGTCTATCCGATTGTTCTTGGTCTCCACTGGCAGATAATCGATGACTTGTGAAATTTTAGGTGGACAGGCCGCATCGGAGAGCGAGAGCGAGACCATTGCAGGTCAGTTTCCCGTCCTTTGAGGATGCTCTTTCAGTGTCTAACAGAACCGTTGTCATCATCGTTCCAACTTACCTTGGTGCTCCTCAGACATCATTCTCATGGTGTGCACTGAATCTCGGCAAAAAGATTCATTCAAGACTGAAATGTCTCGAACGTTTACGAAAAGAACTCAGATGAAGACTTGTCAGGTTTGTTGAAGACTCCAAATCATCTGGGCTGTCTCAGAAAAAGACGGATGTTATACTTATTGACCAGACTTTAAATTGTTGTTTACGACAAAAGTATTTTATTGGGTCTTACTTGAAGGCAGACAGCTCGTAAAGTTGTTCAACGAGAGAGAAAAGCAATAAATAAGAAACTGTAAAGTTGCTCCGCCAAAGTCGTAAATCGCTGAGTGACTTGTGCTCGAGCAAAAAGTGTTTTTCTTTGACGGAAGCAGCTGGATGCAGCACCATGACGTTTGAATGTCTGACAAGAACATACTAGATGCCTCATTGAGTGCCATCCGTTCGACTGAACTGTGCACAAAATGAAAGCCTCTCCTTGATTTGTAGATTTGAAAGAAACTTCTAGTCCTAAATCCTGACAGAAGATTCTTTTAGTCCCAAAAGAAGACGCTGATCTCAAGATCAGGTTCTAGTGCAGCGAAAAGGTTCTCCCAAGAGAATACGATTATCCCAAGATAAGATTCTTGTCCTTGGATAAGACTCTTGTCCAAAGAGGTTTTCCTTCAGCCATAACTTAAGTCTCTAGTCTCTGTTGTTTCCTGGACAAGGATCTAGTTTGGATCGAACGTGATAGTCTCTAAGGAAAGTCCCAAGAAAAGCTTCTAGTCTCAAGTCCTGAGAGAAGGATCGTCTCAAGTGAAGGTTAAAGTCTAGTCCCAAAGATAGGCTTTGATTCCTGAGAGGTGGCTCCAGTGTCGAGAGGCAACCAGAAGAACTTGGTCTTGATTCAAAAGATTCAATGAGGCTTCTGTGTCTGTATGTCTACACCTCTTTGTTTGGTGGTGGCAGAGGTGGTGGCATCTGTCTGTCCGTCCATCCATCCATCCATCCATCTGTCCGTCTATTGTTGTCTATGGTGGAGGTGAAGGCGGTAGTCTATCTGTCTGTCTGTCGAGGTGAATTAATGGATTGATTCTCGCCAACCTCCCAAGGTGAAGCGAAGTTCCCCGCCGAGTTCGAGCCGCATATCATCGAGGGTAGGGTTCCGCTTCCATTTCCAAAACAGCAACAGGAGTCTTGATTGTGTGTCTGAAGTTGAAAGAACATCGACGGTTACGTTTTGATGAGGTTTTAACTCCTCGATTCACGCAGGGCCGGACTTCTCCAGGATCACCACCATCCACAGCGACCCTAACCTGATTGAACAGGAGTCGGAGAGAATCACTAAACTCATCCAAGGTTAGTTGTGGAATCCCTGAAGGTCATAACGAGTCATAACGATTGTGTCCGTGTCGCAGCTGGCGGGAAGCTCGGCGCCGCCAGGAAGGTTCCAGGTAACAAACCGCGATGACAACCGCAATGTGGACTTGTTATTGAGTTCCTCATGTGGTCTTCAGCCGGCATGAGGAGGAGGAGGACACGCTTGGTCAGGCGTCACCGCAAGGCCACGCCCCAGTGAAGAAAGAATCCAGCGCCGATGGATCAAGCGAGACGCGTAAAAGCTCATCTCGGTTTTATTTTTATATTTCCAATGAGGAAAAAAAATGGTGACATGTATGAATTCTTGCAATGGTGCTTTGCGTTCACCACAATGGATGCTTCGGAAATGTTCCCCACAATTAATTTCATTCTGTAAATTATCTCAAGGTCAATAAATACATGGAGTCCAAACTGTCTGATGTTTCCAATCTTAACAAAAAACGTTGACAACAATCCATATGTATGTGCGTCGGAAATCCTTGAAATGATCCCGTGGTGCTTGTTAGCCTTCGGGCTCGTCTCAAGTTAGCACAAGAGCGCCTGGCCTGGCGTCAAGGGAACAAATGACAAATGTTGGATTAGGAGGCGTGTCCTCAAAGCAGGATGAGGCTTGAACTTCAACTCTCATCTTTCAACCACGCGGGAACTAAAGATGCCAAATTTGAAACTGAAGGTTGTTTTTAGCAACATGGCGGCTGTCAATTCGAGAAGATCTTTGACGTTTCCCAGCCGATCCATAACGGATGCACCTCATTAAGCCTCGACGTGTCATTTCCTGTCCCTCCACCACTCCCAGGTGGCCTCCCAAGACAAAAGTTCCCCGCTCTCGGATCCTAACGACCATCCAGCCAGACGACTCGGCGCTCCTCCGTGTCTGTCCGTCGGCGTCCATTGACATCTAGCTAGCAAAATTAGCAGCAGATGAAACTACAGAGGCCACATGTGGGCTGGGACTCGTCAAGTCAACCATGACGTAGTACGGTAAGAAATGTGGCCGGTCCAACTTCATGGCTAGCAATCATTCGACAAAGTCATGTTTGAACCTGTTTAATCAGAGGAAAGGAAAATTGACGCTAGTCCAATTTGAGCGTATGCTAGCTTGAAATAGATTCATGATCATTTTTGCAAGGGACTTGTTGTGTGGCCTTGTTTTCGATGATATTTATTGGCAAGCAACCATCAAAGTGTGGTTTTCTGTGAATTGGGTTTGGTCGTAGCGACCAAAATGTCCTTGGAAGCAAC
Source organism: Syngnathus scovelli (assembly GCF_024217435.2). NCBI lineage: Eukaryota > Metazoa > Chordata > Actinopteri > Syngnathiformes > Syngnathidae > Syngnathus > Syngnathus scovelli. The sequence continues at coordinate 3,515,454 of NC_090861.1, forward strand.
ACGAATATAAAACATGTGCAAAACACTAATGGGATGATGATGATGATGATGACTCCATCTTGTTTGACTGTGCACAGGGATGTATTTTAGGCAGTCAACAAAATGGCTCCTCCGTATTCCCAGCCCGAGTGATATCATCATCCCCGCCAGACCATTGGCAGCTTTTTCCATGCAAGGTTTCGGCCCGCCGCAGACATTCACGTGTACAGAAAAAGGAAATATTGCAAATCAGCATAAATTGTCTTTCATGACAAATACTGAAGTCCAAATTAACTTTGCTGTTTTTTAATTCAATAAGTCCAGTGGAACCTTGAGATCGTCTTGGAAAAGGCTCGATGTTGAGCAAAACGACGAATGTTCAGGTTTCAAGGTTGGTTGTCGATTGCTATTGTCGTTTTGCTTTGTTCTTTCTCGTCTTTTTGCAACAGAAGAACCTGACGAGAGCCACGGTGGACAACACCGGTGTAATCCCAATGGCCGCCAACAGCAGGGCCACGTCCACGCCGTAGTAGGCATACCAAGGCATCTCGTAGGCCTGCGTACGCAGATGCGGCGCCCCCTTGTGGCGCATCACATACTCCACCCAGAAGATGGCACGATCCATGGGCCTCATAGGCTGATCCCGGTGCAGTTCAGACAACTTCTGTATGTTGCGGCGGTAGCTGTCATGGCTCAGAACTTCCTTGAGGCTGGCCTCAAAGCCTCGGCTAAGGTCGGCCAGCTCCAGGATCTTGGCGGCTCCTCTCTGCTCCAAACGCACCAGGTTGTCGAACTGGTCAAAGAAGAGCGGGATGCCCACCACGGGGACGCCATAGAAGATGGCCTCCTGGAGTCCGTTGGTGCCCCCGTGGGCCACGAAGACTTTGGTCTGCGGATGGCCCAGAAGATCCTTTTGGGGCATCCAGTCCACCACGAGGGTGTTGTTGCCCAGCGTGGACGGCCGAGGACCCTTGTGACGCCAAATCACCTAAACGTGAAAGACAAAGGGGTCAGTTTCGTTTACTTGTAAGGTTTCGTTTAAAACATTTCTCGCTACGATTCCATCACCTTCTGCGGCAACCTGGCAAAGACGGCGGCGATTTCCTCAGCGTCGCGCTCGGGCATAGCGTTGACCAGGCTGCCCAGACTCATGACGATCACGCCGTGCTCGCCGGCGCTCTGGACAAAGTCCTCCAGGTGCGCAGGCAGCGGGAGGGCATCCCGGCACTGGAAGCCCCCGATGTAGACCACGTTGGGCATGGTGGGCCGGGGGAAGTCAAAGACAAAATCGGTGCGGAAGAGCCAAATGTCAGCCTGCCGGAGGAGCGAGTTGATATCGCAGCCGCCCGGGAAGTGCTTCCTGCAGAGGGCGCTGTAGACGGGCTCGATCAGGATTTTCTGCTGGAGGGTGATCATGACGTAGAAGAAGATGTTCTTTACCCTCTGGAGGAAGTTCATCTTATCCGTCAAGCCTGATCCCGGCATGGGGACGTAGGAGAGGGGCGAGGGGGCCATGGCCATGTGGCCCTCGCCGCCTTGGATCCAGCGTACATTGAGCACCAGAGGAAGGTCCAAATACTTGGCCAGAATCACGCCGGGAGTGATGGCCGGGTCGGTCAGGACCAGGTCGAAGCGGGAGTCTCTTAAACTCTGAACTTGCCTCTCATCATCCAGGAACTTGGAGATTGCGTCTCCCCACGTCGAGTGGGCCTTGTAGATGAAGTTGGCGAACTCGTGGTGCATGGTCCGTCCTTGTCGGAGGTTCTGGGAGAAGAACCAGGTTTGACATCAATCTGACATTGTCTACTTTACTTTTTGACAAATAGTTTGAAACATTTTTAAACTGTCAATGGACCAGCCAATCAGAGCAAAGCTTGCACTGCTGAAATTAGCAGCCAATCGGCCGTCTCGTTATTGAGTGCTTCTCAAACATCTTCCAGGAAGTGAAGTTGGCATGATGGACTTGACCTCTCTTTTGTCTTTGGGGTAAGTTGCCGTTTCCCTGACTCCACTATGGTTGCAAGTTTGAAAAATGAAATTGTTTTGGGCTTTTTCCATGACCTGTGTTACAATTTAACAAACACACACACGCACGAGCAGGATGTTACCGTAATGAGCTCCTCCATAAATTCGAAAAATTCCTGCCACGTTCCCGCCACGTCGATGGTGACGGCAGTGTAGAGCGGCGAGCTTTGCGGCACGTAGACGCTGTTGCCGGCTCTGATAACCGTCAGCTGATGTCCTCGCTGGTGGAGCTCCTCTAGAAGAATCTTCATGTTGATCCAGTGGCTGCCGTCCACCGGGAACACCAAGACGTTGCCCCCGTCGCACCCGGGCGGACCCCCCCATGACGCCAATAAGGCCAGCAGAATAAATGTGAGTGGCGAGGATCCTAAAACACAATAAAAAATGAAATAAATAATAATAATAATACAAATAAATACATAAATAAATAATTTAAAAAAAAAAAAAAAAAATATATATATATATATATATATATATATATATATATTTAATTTGTTTTATTGTTGTAAAAAATAAAAAATATATACATTTAAAAAAATTAATAAATAAATAAATAATTAAAAATAATCAAAAAGAAATATATATTTTTTTATTTGTCTGAAAAAAGAACTACCCTCTATACTATATAGACATTTTTAATCTGATCCAAATAATTTTGGATCACATTGTTGCCTAGTCGCCGTCAAAATACACACACAAAAAATAACCCTCCCCAAAAAATTGAACGTACCCATGGTGTTGATCCTCAGCAGCTACGGAAACTGCCGGCAGCGTGTTGTCGTCTAAATGTTGAACTTGAAACTAGAGCCGCAGGTGAACTACCAAGATAACGGCGGCGGTCACGTGGTCGACCCGGCGGCTTCAGGTCGCAAGTCCAAAAAGCCTGAAATATCTCAAACATGCACCAAATCAGAGCCCTTTCATTCAGGTACAGAGTTAGTCTGACCCGTTATTTGTTTGCGCAAGTGCTACGGTCCTGTGTTATTTCCCCGTTCCCTTGTTTTCGGATCTGGTAAGCGAGGAAGGCTCCGGAATGCGCCCCGAGGCCTGAAAGCTTAGCACTCGCTTTTGTTAGCACTGGTGGGAAGTCGTTACAATAAATCGTTTTATGTGCTATTAAAAAAAGTGTATTCTTGTTAATATTTAGAATTTGTTTTAGTAAATTTTTATGCTTGTATTTTATGTTTTATGAATTTTAAAAGCAGAAATGATCAAGTTGTTGCATAATTGTTATTAGCGACGACAGACTGTACATTTTTAATGACTGATTGAAATGGAAAAAAAAAAATCCAGTTGTTGCTTGTGATTTAGGAAACTGCTCCCTTTTGTGTTTTGCAGGTGTTTCCTCCTTCCCGTCACACGCTTTTATCATCGGCGCAGTGCGTTGGCGGCAAATGGCTTTAAATCTCGGACGTGGCCAGCCGGGTCGGCCGTATTAGTCTGAACAAATGTTTTTTCAGCCCGGTTTGGATAGGATAGAATCCAACCACGGGATGAGACAGGAAGGAAAAAGTGTGTGGTAGATAGAACCGAACCTGAAAGGTGTTTTTTTTTGTCTTTTTCTATTTTTTCAGGAGAGTCTGGTTTCAACCAAACTTTTTTTTTTGTGCATCCTGTCCTGCTTGACATGCCCACCAAAATTCAAAACAAAAACTTAGCGTTAGCGCTAACAATAGCTTCGGGGCAGGGCCACAGTAGTGGGATCCTCCTTAGGGCCAAAGGTCGACGGGAGCACCGAGTTTGTCGGAATGAAGGCGGGTCGGTCGTGCGCCGGCGTATTCTTCACCGTCTTTTTTTCCGTTGTCAACGAGCAGGTTGGCGCTCGCCAAATAACTGCGGGGATGATGTCAGCGTGTCAAACACGACAGCCGAGTCAACAAAAAACGCTCAACCGGGTTGACACGCGGGTTGGCTATTTACGTTTGGAAGAAAACGCTCACAATCGCCCGCCGTGTTGGCAGCGTTCACAACAAAAGAGCAAAGTCACTCGGCGTGCGCACGTGTGTTACGCAAGCCCCGTCCATTGTGACTTGTGTGCAATGAAAAAAAAAAAAAAACGAGGCGGTGTTTTTGTGTGCCCTGAACTCACGAGGAAAATCAATGTGCACAGTGAGTCAGTCACCCCGCCGCTTTTTAACAACCTCATTATTTTTTCTTTTTTGATGCTGTGCGGCCTCAACGCAAACAGTCCAAAAGGTCGCCGCTGCTGTTTATGACGGACGCCATTGCTGCCCGTCTGGATATTGTTGCCAAATTCCTCCGCGAACATGGCAGGAGTTAAAACGCACGTCCGCCTGACGTTGATCCAGACCAGATCCGGCCTCCCTTCCTGCTACCTGAGCCTGATTCTCTCAATCGCTTTTTCCCCAGTCCCTCGACGGTCCACATTACAACAGAAGCTGGACGCTTGCCAAACGCTCCCATGTTCCCGAACGGGAGTCTAGCCGAGTAGCTTAGTGGAACCCTGCCTTAAAAAAAAAAAACGTGAAGTCATCCATTTAGGTTTTGCTTGTGTCATAATGTATACATCGTCTGAACGCCAGATTCTCCGGGGGTCAGTCGCCAAATGTCTGCAAATGGAATCATCTGGCATTGGAGTGGTGATGTCATCTTCCAGATGTGATCTGTATGAGCATGTTGGCGAGCTCGTTCAGCTCTGCTGGCAGTCGAGCTTCGACGCAGCGGCCCGAGGTTGACAGTTCCAAATGAATCCGCCCTCGCACGCGGCGGCAGATCCATTAACAGTGAGGGAGGGGGGGGGGCTCTTCTTAGATGGCAACCCACACTAACTTCTTCTAAGAAGCATTTTTCCAGCCATAAAATGTTAGATTTGCTTTTGGTTCTGAGCTGCCCTTTTTAATAGTGGATATTATGATATACATGTAATGCTTTGGTTGCCGTGGCGATGGCAAGCTTCCTTCAAGGCGATGACAGAAGCATTTTTCATTTCCCCGAGCTTGTTTGGAGAAGCGGAGCACTGTATGCTATTTTTGGCCCGATTCTGACGTGACCGGAATCTAAACTGTTTGAGTGAAACATGGAAAAATTGGACTTTTATTGGATCTCATCTTGGCAAATAGAAATCACGGATAGTATTGCTTCTTTACGGTAACATCCAGGGGGGTTACGGACCCTTTCCCAACTTGTTGGAGGGAGGCTGGATGACATCACTTCACAAACACAATACTGTCGGGTTTTATTTATACATCCTTTCGGTTGGGGATTTCTGTAGGTCGAGATTCTCGCCATGTCAGCCAAAATGTTGAGATTTATTGCCTTCCCTTATTTGGCCTTAAGTAATTTGACCATGTGGAATTGTGTTAGCATGCTGCACAATCCATTCCGCACCACCAGGGGGCACTATAACCCCAAATGGTGAGATTGAGATTTTTTTAAATTCTGCCAGCCAGTTTTAAATTTGGTAGGCATGTCCATCATGAGTAGAGCCACAAAAAGTCTCAGGAACACTTTTTGCCATTTCCGGGATTCTGTAGAGATGAATTTTTTGAGGGAGATTTTCCAAATTTGAAGCTGAATGGAATCATTTTTTATTGTGGACTTCTTCTCTTCTCTCATATTGAGCTCAGATGTCTATTAGTGTTGCCATGACAGCATTTGTTGAAATGGCAACACAAAGTGCAGCATGTCAGTTCCCGTTTGAGCGGTAACATGATTGTGTGCAAAGGCCGCAAACGACAAACCTACTCGTCCATCATCCCCATTCTTGTCCGCTGAGGTCGCGGTGCACGCTAGCACATGCTAGCGCACGCGAGCGTTCCCTTTTGATGACGTGGCAAACAGACTTTCCTCGTTAGTGTCGCCGGCTTTCACTCACTTTGCCACTTTGTGTTCAGCTTTTGAAAAAGTGGTCATGTGACGAGAAGAAAGCTGTATTCTATTGAGAGAGAAACAAAAAAATAATAATAATTGGCGGTTTGTTGGCGCCAAGTGCCTTCGAGTTGTCTTTGGGGGACCCCTGGCGAGTGTTTATTTGCGCTGATTGCGAGAGAAATTGAAATAAACACAAGCTTGGTTACACTTCAAAAACCTAATCAGAGTCTAAACGCTTCAAGGCTGCCGTGTTTTGCGTCTCCTCTTGCACGTTCCCGCCATGTTTAAGGATGAGCTGCATATACGTGGACGTTTAGGAATCCTCTCGAGCTGGTTCGAATTTTGGTACGAATGTCGTATGAACATGGGTAGGGCTGGACAAATGTTTCAAGAACGTGGTTGTCTGATTGCTAACAAGTTTTAGAGGGGCGGAGCTAAATGGTAACAAATAGGAATTACGTGTGACCCTGAGTATGACGTTAAAGATTGATGACTCGCCATAATAGACAAAAGCAATAACTCAGGGCCTCCTGCTACTAAGATCATTTTTCTTTTTTTTTTCTTTTTGGAGGACTCCTACTGCACATAAATTTTAACCAGGACAACTTGGGCGAGCTGTGGAAACGCCCTGAAAATAGCATTTTTTTTTTTTTTGCTAGCAGCAAACCAATGATAGGATGTGTGCACTTTGGAATTCGTCCATCCTCTCGGGAATGAAGAGAGATGGGCGAGATGACAGGATGGATGATGACACTTTGAGCTCAAGAGGGAGGAATGGCTGCCGCTCATTTTTTGTTTTTAAACGCGTGTTTATCAAATGTCCCAGAACGGATGCCTGCCAACTAAATAATGGCCGTGTTGCTTTTGGATTCCATTTTGGATCATCGCTTCCTTTTCCACTTCCTTTCCATCTACTGATGTAAAAGCTTCTTTCTCGCCGTTAGTGTTATTCTGGCTCAACATGGCTCCGCCTTTACAATTACATTTCCCTGGCGAGGAGGATCAACGACGTCTTATCTAAATAGCATCATTTGTTTAATTTGGAGATTTGAATCAGCTCACCCGTGGTTCTTCATTTCTGAATGAGTAGGAACAGGAAACGCACGAGAAAGGCTTTCTGTATTATGTTTACAGAGTAAGTCCACATTTGCAACCAGCAATCATTTTTCAATATCATAAATCATAAAAAGAATATTAGAACTCAAAAGCGACAGCTATCAAAGTTAATTTTCAAGCATGCAACATTGAGACGGAAATCAAAATAAGCACATTGGAAATCGGACACAGCGACAGCCGGAATGAATTTCAGCAAAATCGTCCCTAATGAAACTTTGTAAACAACGTTGAGAATATAAAAACAACATTCCCAACAAAGACACACAGCACTTGTCAAGATGCTTAAAGAGCGTTGAAATCTTACCTAACGGTTGACCTTCTGCAAGCTCGGTCATGTATGTGGACTTTTAACTTTCTAAAGAAAGAGGCCCGTGTGAGTGTGTTATAACGGAACCGCACCCTAAACTCTTGGGCCCTCATAAAGAAACCTCTTATCCCCACTCTGATGTTGACACAACTCTTTCAACAGAGTGCTGAGAGGCGCTCGCTATTGTTGAAATCATATGCATACCATACATTCAATCGCAGCTATTTTCCTTGCCATTTGTCAATTAAAAGCAATGGAAACCCAATTTTTGTATCTTTCTTCTGGAAATAATTGATGGTGGAGAGGTGCAGTCAGTCCTTCTGAATCCAGCACAGTGCTCGTTTTGTGTGCCAGATTGTTTTCTTAAACGCTCAGTGAGCGTTTTGGAGTAAGTGGCAAAGGACAGAAAGCTGCTTTTACACCTCTGGATTGGTATGAGGTCACGTTAAATGAAATTCTTTCATTTACTGTACATTCATTTTTCTCCACCGATTGCAACGTGGGCCGTGCAGAGGCTTTGCAGGCCTTTTGCGCCCCCTGCTGTACAGTTGTGGTACTAACACTGGGATTGCACACTCACTGGCCAGTTTTAAACAGTAGCATAGGCTACTGATGATCTAGATTTTTTTTCTTTTTACCCCTCAGCAAAGGACTGTTAATTTGCAATTTTTCAAATTATATATTTTCGTCAGCAGGCTAGCTCCGCCCACTTCCGCTCCAAAGCGGAAGTTGAGCTGTTGTTGTCACACTGGAAGAAGATGGCGGCCGCTCCTACTTTTTGTCAATGATGACTCCGATGCTTCCCTTCGCTTTCGTTGTCCTGCGTTGGAGCCGCTGTTGGCCCCTATGCAACCCTCAAGGCGAGTACCCCCTCCACGCTAAGCGTGTCATCGTGGGGCCGTCGTTTTCCGCCGAAGAGAACTTGAATAAAAGCCTCCTCGGGCTTGTGCTCCTTCGGAGCGGCGGGCTAGCATGCTAACTTTAGCCGCGCAAGCCTTCAGCTGGTCGGGCATCCATGGAGGAGATCCACATCCACGCATGTCCCATGCCTTCAAATAGTCTCGCTCGGAGCTATCAACTAATTTTTCTGTTGTTATTAAGGTGCTTAAAAGGCATGCTTTAGTGACCGTTGCATGCCCAGTGATTTTCTTCCTAGTTAGTTATGAGGGACTAGTCCGGCTGGTCTTTCAGTTTGCTTAAATGTTCTAAAATGTCTATTGTTGCCACACAGGGAGTGAATCCTCGCTTTAGGAGGCAGCCAGGCGGGCAGCATCGTCTACTGTCACCTTGTAGCTGGCGGCTCACCACAATGGTAGACTTGTTATTATCTTAATCATAAGCCAGAATCATAATAATCCTTACCTTGTTTTTGAAATGCAAGGTCTGAAGTTCCACTGGGCTGGGTTCTTTATATATACACTGATTTATGTCTTTTTCCGACAGCAACAAGTTTTGGAATATGCATTAGATCGAGCTGAGGTAAGCAATGTTTTTTTCTCGCCTTTCCCTGCATCTCAATTTTAGATTTTTGATCTACCATGGCTTGGTTACAGACTCGTTTGGAGTAAACCACTTTAACTGGACGCAACACTTATGATCATTTATTAAGGCTGTTATATATATATATTTTTTTTTGCATGGCTGTGTTGTTCAGTACATTGTGGAAAGCGCTCGCCAGCGTCCCGCCAGGAAGCGTCTTTCATCCGGCGGCAGGAAGAGTTTGTACCAGAAGCTCCATGAGCTCTACATCGAAGAATGCGAGAAGGAGCCAGAGCTGAAGGTCAGCCCCGTCGCTCAATCGTGGCATGGTTGTGGCGGTTACCAACGCATGTCTGGTTTGCGTGCGTGTGGCAGAATTTCAGGAGGAACGTGAAGCTGCTGGACAAGTTGCTGTCTCAGGAGTCTGTGTCGTGTCTGGTGGTCAACTTGTACGCGGGCAACGACGGCTACTCGCTCATGCTCAGGGGCAAGAATGGATCGGGTGAGGAGGGGGGGGTGGGCTCGGACACTCCCCGGCCATTGCAGGTCTGATGTCCTGATATTGTTACGCCTGCGTCGTGCAGATTCCGAAACGATCCGACTGCCGTATGAAGAAGGAGAGCTGCTGGAGTACCTGGATGCCGAAGAGCTGCCGCCCGTTCTTGTTGACCTGCTGGAGAAGTCGCAGGTGTGCGTGCGTCAGATGTGGGCGGGGCTCGGCGTGTGGCCATGCTGCTCCCACATCGTGTCTTTCCGTTCCCCAGGTGAACATCTTCCACTGCGGCTGTGTCCTGGTGGAGGTGCGAGACTACAGGCAGTGTGCCACCACCAAGATGCCCTCCTACCAGAGCAGGCACGTGCTGCTCAGGCCCACCATGCAGACTCTGGTTTGCGACGTTCACGCCGTGACCAGCGAGCACCACAAGTGGACGCAGGTGAGCCGTCTCTTTAGGAATGACGAGCAGGAGCCGGGAGATGCTGTTATACTGGTTTCCATAGCAACCTCTCCCCCCTCAGGACGACAAGTTGCAGCTGGAGAGCCAGCTGATCTTGGCCACGGCCGAGCCTCTGTGCCTGGACCCCTCCATCTCCGTCACCTGCGCCGCCAACCGTCTGCTCTACAATAAGCAAAAAATGAACACTCGCGCCATGAAACGGTATGATGGAGGCGGAAGCCGATACGCTTTCAAATGCTCATCCTTTGTTCTCTCTCCGGGCCAAAGGTGCTTCAAGAGACACTCTCGAGCGGCGCTGAACCGCCAGCAGGAGCTGTCGCAGCTGCCCATTCCGCACCAGCTGCGCCTCTACGACTACCTGCAGAAGAGGAAAGAGAGGAAAGCCGCGCCCGCCGTCGACCTGAAGATCTCCAAGATCGGAAATGTGAGCACTCTCGCCGTATCTTCCATCAGCCTCCATTAGTCAAAGGGAGATGGTGAATTTTTCTCACACTCTTTTGTTTTTGTGGACGCGCAGTGCGTGGACATGTGGAGACGGAACAGCTGCCAGCTGAGCGTTCCCAAAGAAATCGACGTAAGTGCCCGGCGGAGTCTCTCGCGTCTGTCAAAAGCGCCAACGTGTCTTTGCTCGCAGGTGGAAAAGTACGCCGTGGTGGAGAAGTCGCTGCAGTTGGAAGATACTCAGCCCCCCATCGTCATCTGGCCCGCTGAGGTCAGTGCCGTTGATTTGGCGTCTGCCTCACAGTGAGAAGTTCTGGGCTCAAGTTTCATGGTATGCCTTGGTCAAAATCCCTTTCCAGGAGCGGGTGGACGACTACACCTTTGAATGCGAGGTGGGCGGTCAGGCCCCGAGGACCAAGGTGTCCATCGTCCAGTCGCCGGGTGACCCGCTGGTGTACGGCAAGATCTACTGCGCCAAAGACGGCGAGGACGGCGCCGACCTGAAGCTCACGCATCCGCCGTACGGCCTCAGGATTTTGACGCTGGTAAAATGTGACCAGATTGACAGCCTGGCTTTTTTTTTTTTTTGCTTCAGGTTCCTTATTGGCTCTAAAATGGACGCCGAGCGGTGAGTGGGCACATTTGAGAGCATTGGAGTAATTGTATTGAGAGAAAAGATATTTTAATAAATGACGATATTTGCCTGTTTTGCTGTCAGGTTCCTCGCCCAGTACAAATGCGTGTACGAGCGAGACGTCAAGTGTCAGGTCAAGATGTCCCACAACTCAGGCAGCCTGGCTCCGGCACCCCCCTCCCCCTGCAAGGATGAGGTGCCCTTCATCATCATCTAGCCTTCTTTATTCCCTTTTTTGTTCATTTCAAGGCACCTCAAGCTACATTTTGTTAGGCAAAAACAAGAGCTCCATTTTTTCGATCATTTTCCAAATCACTTCATTTGTGGCAGGGCGACGGCTTTTCTCCGCTGATCCAAGCGTCCGTGTTGGGCAAAGGGCCGAAGCACCGGCCGCAGCCCATCAAACTGCCGCTGGGATCGGGCGGCGGCGGCTCCTCAGGTAAGCTCCGCCCCCCAGTCCGGTGATTGCAGTTCCCGGACTCAACCGAAAGTATCCACTTCCGTCTGGCTGCAGGAAATCCGTTCGGCTCCCAAAGCGCAAGTGGTCTTCACAAGTGTCCTACACCACCGCCCACCGCCAAAGGCCAGCCTCTGAGCAGGAAGCACTCCATGGAGCTGGGGCAGGTGGGCCTGCTGTCCCCCGCCTCCCTTTCGCCCATGAGCGCCACGCAAAGTGAGTAGCCAATAAAGACGCTTGCTCTTGTATGCTATTCTGCTGCGATGAGAAATTGCTAAGATCCTAAAAACGATTCATAAAACATGGTGGTGTCCAACGATAAAATGGTGGGTGGGACACAGCCCAAATTGAGGCGGGTGCTTCTTTGCGGCAGGATCAGGCACCCCCACCAACACGCCGTGCTCGACACCGCACCCCGCCGACTCGGCCGCCCCGCCAGAGGCGCCGGCGCAGCCCGCCCTGCTGGCACCGTTCGCCCAGCAACAGCTGGCCCTCAGCCAGCCGCTGCCCGTCATGAGTATCCCCATGCCCACGGCGGGCATCACCACCGGCACCGCCTCCTCGCCCGTCATGGCCAACCCGGCCGGCCTCAACTTCATCAACGTTGTCGGCTCTGTCTGGTAAGCGTCCGCTAAGCCCCCGACCCGTAAACAAAAAACGGAGCCGACCCGGGGGCGGTTTGAGGACGCTTTTGTGACGTTGCCGCAGCAACCCGCAGACGCTAATGAGCGGCTCCAACCCCATGCTCGGTCCCGGACTCAACCTGAGCAAGATCCTGCCGTCCGGAAGCCTCGTGCCCTCCATGCAGACCACCGCGCAGACCGGTCAGTAGCAAGCATCAAGCCGCCGGCCGCCGTTGATTTAAAAAAAAAAGTTCCAGTGTGGATCACTTGAAAAAAAGAACGAGATTTTTCATCAATGTGCGGATTCTCTCCCAAATAGGAACGTTGCAGTTGTGTTTTTCTCTTGCAGGGAGTCATTTTGGCCTGAATAGTAGCGCTGGGCTGCGACCGCTCAACGTGCTCCAGGTAACTGAGCGTTTGTCATCTCTGTTTCGGGCGTCCGCTCGCTCCATCACGCCAACGCGTTTTGTTTGTTGCCGCGCCAAGATCCCGAGCGGTCCGCTCATCTTCAACCCCGTGCAGCAGCAGCAGCAGCTGTCGCAGTTCTCCCCGCAGAGCCAGTCGGCCACTTCCAGCCCTCAGCAGCAGGGGGAGCCGGTGAGTCGTCACAGCAGGCGCTCCCATCTGGGAAATTCGAACCAGTTATTCATTTGCGCTCTCTGGCAGGGCGATCAGGGCGCAGACGCCAGTTTGGCCAACCAGCAAACGGCCGTCATCAACTTGGGCGTGAGCGGCTTCATGTCTCCGCAGGCGGCAGGTACCCCCCCCCACACTAATTCCACACTGAACACATTTCCCTCCTCCGTCTTCTTAGTGTCGCTAGTGTGCTAACGTGTTGTAGTTGACTCTGTAGACAAATCACGGCAGTTGTATTCAACATCCCTTTCTTCTCTGTTGCGTTACTCTGTTTTATTGATCCCCTTCCGCCCCAACCCCTACTCAACCTCCTTTTTTTTTTTTTTTTTTAACTCCCTCCTTCCATTGCACCTCCTCATGCAATGTTTCTCTTTTTTTTTTATCCTTTCACCCTTTTTGTTTTCCCTCCCGGGGGACCCTCCCCTCTCTTTGCAACCTCTCCCCACCATTAGTGCTGTCCCAGTTGGGCTGTGGGCTGGACGGGTCTGGGCCCCCACTGCCTTCTCCAAGGCTTCAGCAGCAGCACCAGCCTCAGATCCAAGTAACTGTGACATGGACATACACACACATGTGCATAAGGGCTGTTGAAGAAGTGAATGAATTTAAAAAGAAATGAAAAAAAAAAGTCCAATTGGATACGTCAGTCACACCATCTGTGTTGTATGTGGAGCATTGTGATTGGCCGCCGCCACGCCAAGCATGGTGCAACAGCGTTGTCCGACCGGCTGCATGAGTGCTGTGCTCGTCACGGTTACCTTGGACCATTGGCGTCTTTCCGCTTTGGGGAGGGGGGGGGTGCTTTTGGTGGCTTAGCTTAGCCACACATTGCAATTGTATGGCAAATGTTTGCTGATTTTCAATTTTGAACAAACTGTTGTGTTCCAACTCCTGGTCCCGTGTGGCGTCTCTCGTTTCATGCTTTGCTGGAGCTTCACTAACACGCCCGCTTGTGTGAAAAGCTGTTTATTTTTGTGCGTACTTTGATGCGCTTTGTCCTCACTTGGGAGACAACTGTGTGCACTGTGTGTTACTATTAACACTTTTTATTTCTGGAAAACATTGGTGGTGTGGGGGGGGCAACAATTAGAACCAGAGAAATTGTTTTACAACAGCAGTGGTTGTCTCTCAAGGACAAGAAGTGCACGAGTACATATGGAATATTTTTCCGCACACTTGTGACATCATCACCGCCGCGACACCCACGACCTGCTCGCTGACTTTTTTTTTTTTTTGTCTTGATGCAGTTGCAATTCTTGCAGCACCAAATGCAGCAGCAGCAAATGGCTATGGCGGCAGCGGCCCCCCAGGGGGCGGCGGGGGGCCCGCAGCATACCGCCAGCCAAGCAAGAAGTAGGAGGAAGAGGAGCACGCCGCAGCCCCTCCCCAAAGCGCGCCAGCCGGAAACGTTGCCCCCCGCCACGCCGAGACGCGAATGATCCGCAAGGAAGAAACTTTGTTCGGACTCTTTTACAGCCACACGAGGAGGAGAAGGTCCTTGTAGCCCAATACTTCCACTAAGACGAACAACAGCAAGGCCTCTCCTCCGTCCCGAGAGGATTCCTCATCGCACATCTTCCCACAGAACAAACTGATCCTGGGGGGCCGTCGTCTACCTCTCGAATCGCTTTTGTACCGCAGCGCTGGATTTGGAGCAGTGAGTGTTGACACATTTCTGGACACTTAAGAAATACTTTTTTAAGATGTCTTTGTCAGCAGTTTTATTGTTGTAAAAAAAAAACAGAGGAGTATATATTGACAGTGAAAATACAGCTTTTAGATATTAAAAACAAAATTTGTCGTATTTTTTATGTGATGCTTTTGATGACTTTGTCGATGAGTTTGTGGAGTTCTTTCTGCCGCGCTGTCGCTCGGCCGATCAACTCTCGGAGCTTCTCCCCAGACAAAGGCGTCCCACCTAAAAAAAAAATGTCAGTCATGAAAAGACATTTCCCCCAGAAGTCATCAAGAAAACGGAAGCCGCGGTCCTGACCCGGTTTGTGCATGGAGCACAGGCGTCCTTCCTCGTCCGTCACCACAGTGAGGCGAGAGGTGGCCAGTTGCTCCTCGTCAGCCGTGGGATCCGCCAAGACGGAGCTGCCAAACGAACAGCGTGCTTGCCGACAATCGTGACGACGTTTCGACGCAAGGAAAAGCTTCCACTCACTCATCAAAGGCGCAGAAGGAGGTGGCCACGGGATGGCTGCCGATCTTCAACCCACATCGCTTTTCCAAGTCCACCTGAGGCACGCCAGTCTCGCCGTTGATGGAGACCTCGGGGAGCGCGGCTGCGTGGGCCAATAACGACAAGATGAAGAGTCGACTGCGACACAATCCGGACGGAGGGACGTACTGTTCTTCAGGGCGGCCAGCAAGGCAAGTGAGCACGCGTCCAACAAGTTGCCGTCGTAGTCCAGACACATCAGGTCGCAGTACAACGACCAGCACAGCTACAACAACATCTCACATGCTGAATGCAACACCCACACACAACGTGATTCATGATTTTGCCCCCGTTTAGTCTCACCTTGGCTCGTTCGATGCACAAATCTTCCGTATGTAACACTTCCGAGCTGCAATGACAAAAAGATCAGACGTAAGAAAAGCAAAAAAAATGAAAGATTAGCGTATCCTGTGCACCTCTCAATGATGTCGGCCATGAACTGACTGGCGGCCTGGGCCTGCTCCCCCGGTGGTCCGGGTCGGAACTGTGAGGAGCACAGAGGCGGCAGGTCCACGTTGGGCACTGGAAATGTTAAAATATATTGTAAAAAATCCCACTACTTATTCATCACCCACAACTCACCTATGAAACCTTTCCCCGGCGCCTCGACTAATGGGTTTGCCAGCTTCTGCACAATGACACAAAAAAAAAAAAATCACTACAACTGATCCATCCACATCAGGAGCTAGTGATGCTTCTCCTTAAGTCATTCACCGCTTTGACCCCACAGATGACGGTGGTGTTGCCCATCTTGACCAGCGCTGAGCCATCTGCTGTGCTGATGGACCCTGAGGACAGTCGCAAGGTGAAAAAACATTTCAGGGATGGCTAATATTTTGTTTTCATTGCTGTAGAAGACTGCAACTAACCAATGTTGATCGACGTGGTTCGGAATTCTGACAGTTCACGTCCATCCGGTCGACAGTTTTCTTTCTGGCAACATAAAAACGTGAAAGATGGTGTTATTACGTGGTGTATTATTACATCAAAAGCTTAGTTACGCACCAGAAAGCTGCGGTGGTACTCCAGAGGTTCAGCCGTCCTGAACACAACCAAAACAAACGCGAAACCAGTTAGCAGATTTGAACCAATTTACCATGTTTTTGTCGTGGTCAAGCACAAATAAGCACACGAATTCACGAAGATGAAACCTGGATATAAGTCGCATTTTGTACTTGGTGAGCTGCTATCTAAGTACGTACAAATTGTCTGTAAAACGCAACAGAATTGTTCATTTGTGAGCCGTCGTTCTTACTTAAATCCAGCCGCCATGATGTTTTGATTAACCACGTGGTTACCGGGTTGAACTACGGAAGCCTGCAAGACAAAACGAAAGGCAATACTCGGTCACAATCATTTAAGTTTTATTTTGGTATAGCCATTGGTTTTGTTATACATACAAATTGGGGTGGAGCTTTATAATATCTGACAAAAAAGCAACATTATTGTTGTTGCTTTTACTTCAATTTTAAAAAGACAGGGGAAGCCAAGTGTTACACGGACATACGGGGAGGAAACAGCGCTTGTTATAAATCCTCCTGGCCTCTAGGTGTCAGTACTCGCCTAACTTCGCGTGTCTACTCGTCACAACCAACGTGTCAACCCGGAAACGACTACTTCCGTGTTGCATCTGTGTTCACTTGTGATTGGAAGCGAGAAGAGAGGAATGGGTAACTCTCGCACTTGAACCAATATGAGCTTGTTGTAGTCCGACTCTGTTGATTTGACGAACCTTTCGGTGGTCAATGTCCTCGAAACTGCGCAAAAAACAAATAGTCTCGCACGCGGGTGAAAGCTGACGAGCTCCGCGGCGAAGTTGCCGTGAGAAATTGTGACTCAGTCAGCATCCTTCAAGGCGTCGGACAAGTGGCACTTGTTCCAAAATGGACTGCATATTTGAAATACTTGAAGCTTTAATATTCTTGGCGATTGTGGCTGTAATTGTGGTAAGTATACCTGGTTCGATTGTTGTAAGTCAGAAAAACTAAATCACTGTTGGGTAACTTGAAAGAAAGGATTTTGGATTTTGTTAGTATCCCAAATGATATGTTTTGCCTCCTCAGTTTGTCATGGTGGCCCACGTGACAGCAAGCGCGGCGAACCTGAAGCGGGACGAAAAGGAGAAACGCTTCGTCACCTCGAGTGGCGTTGAGGAGCTTTTCCCCAGTCTGCACGACCCACCTTCCGTGGAACTCTCCGTGATTGTGCCCTCCTACAACGAGGAGCTGCGGCGTAAGGAAATCAACCAGCTGTAGACCACAGCTTACATTCACACGCGGACTAGCCGACTCAAGTTCCATGTCGTTTAAAGTTTATTCTGCCATGATGGTGTGTTGTTTCAGTCCCTGTAATGCTGGATGAAGCCATGGACTATTTGGAAAACAGGCAGGTCAGTGAGATGCTTCAAAGATAAATAATAATTTAATGCGGCTGCATGCGCTAGCGACAACAGCTATGAATTGATTTTGGTCTCCTCAGAAACGACAAGCTTCCTTCACCTACGAGGTCATTGTGGTGGATGACGGCAGCAAAGACAAAACCACACAAGTGAGAACCTCAATTATTGTCCACAGCTTTGATTCATTTAATGACATTCATACAATAATAAATCTGCAACATTTTATATTTGCAACATTGCCTGTGCTTTAGCCGTGTTGATGACGTCCTAAAATAGAATGCACTTATGTGTTCAACCACCAGGTGGCGTTGCAGTACACCAAGAAGTACAGCGCAGAGAAAGTGCGGGTTCTGACGCTGGTGAAGAACCGGGGAAAAGGCGGTGCAGTGCGCTTGGTGAGAGCCGTTAATCATAATAATAATACATTTATTTCATAAGGTGCCTTTCAAGGCACTCAATGTCGCCATACAGACATAAAATAGCATACCCAATTTAAAAAAAGTGTAAAAGCAAAGAAACATCTGCCTGGCATGCTAACGCTTGTTGTCACAAAGGGAACGCTGAGCTCCAGGGGCCGCCTAATTCTTATGGCGGACGCCGACGGCGCCACAAAGTTCGCCGACATCGAAAAAGTGGAAGCGGCCCTGAAAGACCTCAGTTCCAAACAGGGCGACGTGGCCATCTCGTGCGGTTCCCGGGCTCATCTGCAGGAGGACGCCGTCGCCAAGGTAACCCAAAATGTCGCAACGTTTTCCTTCACCGGCCCCCGGCTCTCCTTTTGAATAATTTTTGTGTTTCGACATCAGCGCTCCTTTTTCCGCAACTTCCTGATGTGTGGCTTCCACTTCCTGGTGTGGTTCTTGTGCGTGCGCGGCGTGCGTGACACGCAGTGCGGCTTCAAGCTTTTCACGCGTGAAGCGGCGCTGCTCACCTTCTCCTCGCTCCACGTGGAACGCTGGTGAGGACGCCGACGTGATCCGAGCTCGAAACATAAGGAAGAGTAAACAATGACCGACTTCAAATTGTGGCGTGATCTTTGCAGGGCTTTTGACGTGGAGCTTTTGTACATAGCGCAATGCTTGAACATCCCCATCGCCGAGGTGGCCGTCAACTGGACTGAAATAGGAGGTAAGGTCACAAATCGTTTTGCTCTTAGCTTTGTCTTCTGCACGAAAGGGGCTCGAGGCCAGACTTGATCGTGCGTGTCCTCAGGCTCCAAGCTGGTTCCATTCTGGAGCTGGCTCCAGATGGGCCGAGATCTGATCTTCATCCGCCTGCGCTACCTGACGGGCGCCTGGAAACTGCACCCGACCGTCAAGAGCCACTAGCCAATCCGTTGAGGGACCACCGCCACTTGCTCCCCAAGCAGAGACAGAAGGCGGGTCCATTTTTCTTTTTTTTTTTTTTTTTATAAAACATTTGTAAGAAAGGAGCTGCCTGTGCTTACCTTATGACAAACTGGTGCTGCGGAGAACGTTCCGGTACATGGACCTTAGGCCGGATAGCAACAGAACGCTCAAAGAGCTTTCCAATTGCGCGAGCCGCCATTTTTGGTGCCAATTTGTTCTTTTGGCCAGACACCATGGCTTATTCTTGTCTTAACAGGATGTGGAATGGGTAAACAAATATTTATGATTGATTGAGTGGAAATAATTGTTAAATAAAATAAAAACATGATTTAATATTGTTTGGTCATATGTTAATCAGCTCACATTTCAGCCAGCTATCTTTTCTGGATCGTTGCGCATGTGAATGGGTTAATTCATGTCACACTACTTAAACACCGCTAGGTGGCAGCAAAGCCTCTTATTGCTTCCAAGGAGGCTCCATTAGTTTTTTTTAGGTGCATTAGACAGCACAGTGGTTAGAAGCCTCACTTGAGTGTTGTTTTTTTTTTTTTAACGGCATGGTGTGTGTGAGGGATGTGGGGGGGGGGGAGTGCATTTGGAAATTTATGAACATCACAATAAAGATCAGATGAAAAAGTTGAAGTCTTCAACGACCACACCTTCTGTCAGTGAGTGATATTCGTCCTCAGCCAATAAGATGCGAGAGCGCCCCCCCCCCCCCCACACACACACACACACACGCACTGAGTGCCTCAAGTTAAAAGTGATGCGCGCAGTTATCGTCTTGACAGTGCCGGGAAGTCAGCCGGCTTGCACGCACATCACGCGACTGCACGCTCGGACATCAATTGTGTAGTTTTTGTGTCTTGCTGACATGTTGTGGGTGCTCCTCATCCTCTGCCTCTCAGCAGCACGCCTTGAGATTTACGCACACCCGCTGCGCTCCGAGTTCTCCGAGGATGCCATCCTGGTGGCCAACAACCGCATCCACGTGCCGCTGGGCCGAAGCGTGTTCGTGGACCCGGTCAACGACCTGGTGGTACAGACGCAGCCGGGTGACCGCTGCAGCGTGATGGTTCTGGAGGATGACCACCTGGTCCAGCGTCCTGGTCGCCTCTCACCTGGGAAGTTCCCTTGTGACTTCGGCCCCAGGGATGTCATGTACACCCACTACGGGTCCAAGAGTGTGGCGCTGGACCGGGTGCGGCTGCAACTGCGCTACGATGAGCACGGCGAGACTCTCGTCATTCCCTTCGTGATAGAGGTGGAGGTGGTCTTTACGCAGATGGAGCTGCTCACTACAAACATGCCGCTGAGCGTAACCCACCTGAGGGGCACCAGTGATGCCATAGACGGTAAGATCTTGGATTTCACTTACGACCGGGAGGCTTACAAGTGCGGGGTGACGTTGGCGGGCGAGAGCAATCTGCCTCGCTATGGGCGACTGCTAGACGGCGGGAAACTGACCCGGACGATGGACTGTGATGAGTTAACGCGGGCCGACATCCGCTATGAGCACACGTTCCAAGGGGCGTCTCCACCAAACCAGGACTACGTCCCCATGGTACTAGAGCTCCGGGATGGAGAAGGGAATTTGGTGAAACGGGAGCATTTCCACCTGATGGTTCGAATCATCAGGGGCCAGGAGAACACCCCACCCAAGCCCAGCTTGGTGGCCATGATGATGATGGAGGTGAGTCAGTTCGCCATGACGGCGCTAACGCCCGAAGCGCTTGCTGCGGACGATGCCGAGTCAGACCCGAGGGAGTTGGTCTTCAACATCACCTTGCCGCTGTCTTTAGAGGAGGGCTACATCGTCAGCACCGATGACCAGAACCTACCCATCACCTCCTTTTTCCAGCAGGACTTGCAGGACCTAAAGATCGCCTACAAGCCGCCCTCATTGGACGCCGAGAGAATCTTCCAGTTAGAGTTTCAAGTCCTGGACCCGGAGGGGGCTGCGTCGGACCCTTTTGCATTCATCATTGTAGTGAAACCCATGAACTCGCTGGCGCCGGTGGTGACCCACAATGTTGGTCAGCTGCTATACGAGGGCCAGTCGGTCCCCCTGGTGACAGGTCACAACCTGGAGATCGGCGACGAGGACAACTTGGAGGCCGTGAGCATCACGGTAGTGGACGGGTTACACCACGGCGTCCTGCTGGTCCCCGGGGCCCACGGGGACAGATTCTCAGCCGCCGACCTGGCCGCCGGCGCTGTGGTGTACCAGCACGACGGCGGTGACACCTACAGTGACAATGTGGTCTTTAAGATGACGGATGGCGAGCACCACGTGGAGTTCCTCTTCCCCATCACCGTGGTGCCCATCGACGACGAGCCACCCGTCGTGAACGTCAACACCGGCCTGGTCCTGTTCGAGCACCAGATGATGTCCGTGTCCCCCCTCGCGCTCAGTGCCTCTGACATCGACTCCGAGGACTCCACCGTTAAATTTACCGTGGTTCCTCCGTTTTCCACCGTCGGCATCGTTCTGTTGAGGCAGTCCGACGCACCGGAGGACCCTTCCTCGTGGAAATTCAACTCAGCAGATGAGGTCTATGAGAAGGAGGTTTGGCAGTGGCTCCAGAAGGATATTACAGAAGGGAAGCTGTTCTACAAACACGTGGGTCCTCACAACGTCAATATGGACCAGTTTGTCTTTACGGTGCAGGACGACAACGACCCTCCGAATGAATCGGGCAGGGCGACGTTTGTCATCCGGGTGGTGCCTGTCGACAATACCCATTTGGACTCTGAAGACCGCATAGCCAGCGATGACCGTGGACAGGTTCAGTCAAGGTGAGCTCAGGCAAGGTTGGATGTATGAGTCACTCCCTAAGTGACTTTTTTGTTCTTACATCTGGTTGAGGCTTCTTTTGACCATTTCATTCTTCAAACAATGCTTTTCCTGCTCACCCAATGTTGATCTAGATGACTGATAAAAAAATTCTTCAGAGGCACGGTTACACTTTGATTTATTTATATTTCCTTTTGTTCTTTTTTTGGATTCGGATGTGTCTGTCATCAGAAGCAATCTAACAGGAGCCGTAAAAGGAGAGAACCTGCATTAAAATAAAACAAGTAATTATATATATATTTTTTAAATTATTAAAAATATTTATTTTCAAAATATTGCAATGTATTTTTTCTAAAAAAAAAATAAAAAAAGAAAACAAGTAACTTTAATACAAGTAATATTTAAAAAAAAAAAGGGATGCTGCTGGCGGCGGCGTCTTGTCACCGAAGTCATCGAGGTGAAAGCGACAACGTGCTACTGCTTATTCACCCGTGAGACTTTTCAATATTTCACCGGCTGACGTCTTTGCAGTTTCCAAGCAGCGAAGAACGCCAAAAGTATTGGGACACTCACGGTCTTGACAGGAAATTGACCATAATTTGGTCTCCAAATAAAACCTATCTTGATAACTTTCTTGCAATTTCTTCTCATTCTGGCCCAAAACAGCCTTGTAGGTGTCCCAACACTTTTGTCTACATTATGACTATTTTCACTTTCGTCTTTTCTCTAGCCGATCTCGACGACCTGAACGTGTGCTTCGAGGACGCTACCTCCATCAATGGCTTCAGCGTGGAAACCAAGACCACTATGAATCCTCCAAAAGGTGCACACATTTTTTTTTTTTTCCATTTGCCTGCTTTTGCAAATTTGCTCGTCGGAAATGTAACTAAGCGCGTGCATGCCACCGAGTGCTTTTGACCCGTTTCCACCCCCCAAGGGCCATCCTCGTCTCCCTCATTAGCCCAAACGCCGCCGGAGTCCGCCGCTAGCAAACGAATCTTTGATACATGTGTTCCAAAAAAGTTGCCTGACGATGATAATTAAGCAAGTTCAAATCTAGCACATAATTTGACCTGCTCTTGCGCTTCCCAATCCTAAAGCTTCATCTTTCCATCCCGTCGTCGCACACTGAACATCAGCAGCAGGAATTCATCTTTTATTTTATTTGAGAAGCATCTTTCATTTATATTTCATCACAAAAAGCGGTGACAAAGTGAAACCTCATTTGCATCCCTCCTGCGTTCCCCTTTACATATTCGTCAGTCTCTTGATAAAAACAAAAAAACATAAATCTGCTCCGGCGCTTTTATGGCACGCGGCGGGGAATTTGGAAGCGTGTTAAGAATTGAACAGCAGAAATGTCAGCCTGGAGCATCACACTTCAACGCCTTTGGGGTTTGGCGTTCATACGTATACGCGTGCGCGGGTTCGCGCGCCTGCGGGAACGTTTCCGTCCCCTTGAGTCGCGCTCGAGGTGCTAACAAAACCTGAGCTTCCTTATAAACGCCTCAGTAAGTACCTTGGGGGTGATAGTGGGTTCACGCTTATTTTTAGTTTCCTTTAGGGTGCGCTCACCCCCCCCCCCCCCCCCCCCCCAGCAATTAAGGCACCCCCCCCTTCGGAAAAACAGCCAATGCGCGCAAAAACGTGTCGCTGAGGTTTTAGTTTTCTTGCTAATTAAGGACTTCAGTGTAGACGCTAATCTAAATCTTCAAATAAGCTAAATGTTGTCATAAAAATATGTTTTGTTCAATACAAAGGCTTTTCGAAAACACATCCAGGAAAAAAATGCATTTATACTTACTCTTGCATGCGTTTTTGTGAACAAGGGAGGGTGAAGAGATTAATTTTTGAAGCTCTAACATGATCAATTATGGATGTGTGCGTGTGTGTGTCAGCTACAAGCTTCCATTATGTAGAACAGACTTACGCTTGACCTGTCTGAAGGGTTGCATTGTGGGTAAAGAGAGAAAACCAATAAAGCCAAAGCAGACATGAAGTGTTGTCACAAGGTGAAAAGTTCAAGTGTGGCGGCAAGAAAGTACAAGCGAGTACACAAACACACTTAAACACACACACAAACACTCTGTTTCATTTTTGTCGTTGTGCCGGGTCAGGCGGCAACAAGCTGACGGGCCAGTGATTCGTCGTGGACCGGATCTTGCTGGAGAAGGACTTCTACGTGGTGGACCAAGGCCACGGGGAGGACGACGCCTCGGTGGAGGTGCCGCTAAGGCGGAGAAGCTCCTTTCGTAGGTTCGTAAAACCAACAAAAAAATGGCTGACGGCCATTTTAATTTGACTACTTCTTCTGTTCCTTCCAGGTATCGGTACTCAGGAAGACGGCGCTCAGAAGGATCAGGACTTCTGGGGCAAGATATGGCTGATCCAAAGTGTTTCCCAACTCAGCCAAAAACTTTTGTCTCTGTAGTTTTACACATTGAAGCACATCAGGCAGTAAGAAAGAGCCGAGGATCGTTTGACACTTGGAGATGCTTATTAATTGAAAACAACACGCCGTCAAAGTCACTACGTTTCGAGGCGAAGATGTCGCTGCCCCCCGGACGTACTTTTGCCTCCAAAGCGGGAGCCTGGCTCGGAGTTTTCGCCACGATCTTCACAGGCCAGCAAGTAATGAAGTCAGGGGGGAGACCAAGTCGGATGATGAGAGCAACCGCGTGTCAATGCGATGCAACATCAGCTCGCTTCATGGCTCCAAAAAAAAAAAAAAAAACCTCCAAAACATTCCAGTCAAGAGAGAAAGAAAAGATGAAGCACGCCAGGCTTGCTGTTAAGTTGAAAACGTTTGAACCCTGTATCAAAAATGCTCCAAGCGCAGACAAAAAAAAAAAAAAGAAAAAAAGCTAACGATGAGCGATAACATGGAGGCTGAGGGAGACAACATAATAGCGGCTGGTCAATTGAAAGAACATCAGGTCGAGGGGGGGGGGGGCGTAGCCAAGAGCCATGACCGTGTCTAACCCTGAATGCCAATTAAGGTTTGTTTTTGTTTTTTTTTCATTTTTGAAAGAGCAAAGGGTATTTTTTCCAGATGAAAAATCGTACAAGATGAAAGATTGGACTAACTAAAAGCTCTCTTCCGACGGTGGTGACATTGTGAGCGAACGTGCCTCCCCTCATAAAAAATTGAAAGTGACAGTGCTCTTTTCCTCACCGAGGTGAACTTGACCCACTTGGCTAAAAAGCAACGCCACTGTTGTCGCGCGTGCACGGGCGCGTGCATCCAGCAGTCAAGCCTGAAATAATTGTAGCAATAATTTCTGGTTTAACTGTACAATATATAACTTAAACTGTTATTGTTCCTAATTATTTGTCTTATTACAGAGAGGACTCATTTGCATATGTGTACATTCTGTCACTCCCATTCATACAAATCCGAGCTATGATGTGATGACGTCATAGCCACGCACGCTCCCCATGCACAAGAAAGTCACAATCGAACGTGAAATTCACTTTACGATTTTATATGATTTTTTAAAGGTATTTAACAGAATAAATAATCATTAAATAATCTTTGAAAGCTTTAAATGTGTTTTTTTAACGCGACTTCTCCCGGTTGCGTACTTGGCCACACCTACACAACTTTTGATTGGTCGAGAAGACAGATGACGCGCCGGCATCGTTTGCAGTCTCTTCCGGCTTTCGGGACTTCCGGTACTGCTTGTGTTTGTGTACGTTACTGCTCCGCCGCGCTGTTGCTTAGTCGTCCTATACGAACGAGTGAGCGAACGAACGACGGACCTACATCATGGCCGCGTCGTCCAGCGACGACGTGAGAAAGGAGCTGACCTGCGCCATTTGCCTGGACTTTTTCCAAGACCCGGTCATCCTCAAGTGTGGACACAATTTCTGCCGTGTTTGCATCTCCATGCACTGGGACCAAAATGGCTTCGACTACAGCTACCAGTGCCCGCAGTGTCGAACGGTAAATGCTTTGTTTTTTTAATTGGCGTGGTAAATCGGCTGCTATGTCGTTGCGTCGAGCTTTGATGTGCTAGCTGGCGTTCTTTAAAGCTAGCATCTTCAAAGTGATTCCTTCCTTTGTAACGTGTTTTTGTTTTCTGGGAGGGGGGGGGGAGCAAGTTCATTCATACAGTTCCCCAAGTAGATAATCAAACATTTGTTGCACTTCTTCTAAATGTTCCCTTCAGGTGTTCACCAAGAGGACTTTCACTAAGAACTACCTGGTACAGAACCTAGTAGCCAAGATGGACAGCTTGGATTGCTTGGGTTCGAACTCAAGTCAGAGCCCTGCCAAGGTGAAAGACGAGTGCGAGCTGCACGGCGAGGAGCTCAAGTTGTTCTGCCACGAGGACAACAAGCGCATCTGCGTGGTGTGTCGTGAGTCACGTGCACACAGGTGAAATGTTACCCCACAGACGCGGGACGGAAATCTTGGTCACGGGAAAGTTGATGACCATTTTGTATTTTAGGTATCACAAGATGTGTCCAGTCTCAGAGGTTGTGGATAATTTGAAGGTACATTTTTATTTTTCTCTTTTTTCGAGTGATGTAATCTCTACTTAGCTATTTTGTGATGCCTTTTTTTTTTTCGTTTCAGGGGGAGTTGAGAAAGCGTCTGAGGGATCTCAATATTTACAAGGCGGACTGCGTCAAAGTCATGACCACCGACGAGCGCACCAAAAACGACATCAGGGTACGCCACGCCGAGCGTCTCCTCCGTGTGTCGGCGTTGAAACGTGTCCGCGTGCATCCTTCAGATGAAGAAGCAGCGCCTGAAGGAGAAGGTGGAGGCGGACGTGGGTGCTCTGGTTCAGTTCCTGCTGGACGAGCGTGACACGCTGCTGGACAACCTGGACGCCGAGGAGGCGGCGGCCGTGGCGGCGGTGGACGACAATCTGGAGAGCATCGGCGCTCAGGCGGCCGACGCGACTAAGCACATCGCTGACATCAACCAGCTCCTCAACGGCGACGCCGGCTTCCAGGTCAGCTCCGCTCGCATTCGCCCGTGCGCACCACGTTACATTTTTAACATCAAGTGCTTTTGTGTCCGTCTCCCTTCAGAGCCTGGTGGACACCTTCAATAAGTAAGTTTTTCCCGTCTACCTTCTCCATCATCCTCCCGTTTTCTGACATGCTCACCATTTTGGATTTATTGTCATTGTGCGGGTGTACGTCAGAGCGTTGCACCAAACGTACGACGAGGCGAAGCCTGCCGACAGTCCCGCCGAGTTCCCCGACTTCCCTGGACCTTTCCAGCTCATCATGTGGAAGAAGATGATGCACGTTCTGCACACCAGTAAGTCACGGCACTCGACCCCCCCCCCCCCCCCCCAAACACAGTTTCTATTTGTGACGAAAACCCGTCCCACACACCCAGTGCCCCAGAACCTAACGCTGGACCCGGACACGGCGCACCCCAACCTCCTGATCTCGGACTTCGACACCAAGGTGGAGGAGCTGCGCAATCGCGGGCAGGAGCCCGACCTGTCGATGCGCTTCACGCGCTTTTGCGGCGTGCTGGCCACGGCCCAGTACTCCGGCGGGCAGCATTACTGGGAAGTGGACGTACGCGACAAGGGTGTGTGGTACCTGGGCGTCACCACCGAGGGCAGCAACCGCAAGGGCTTCGTCAGCCTCACGCCCTCGGCCGGCTACTGGAGCCTGTGCCTGCAGGACCGCCTCTACGCCAACGGGGAGGACGGCCGCGTCCCCGTGGCCGACTACTGGAACTCACCACGCGTGGGCGTCTACCTGGACTACGACCGCGGGCGGCTCAGTTTCTACGACGCCGTCACCATGAAGCGCCTCTACATGTTCGACACCTGCTTCGTCGAGCCCGTCTACCCCTTCTTCAGCCCCGGCAAGAACGACCCGGGCAGCCGCCTCTGCATCTGCCACTACTACTGACCAACGGCCGCCACAGAACGGCAAAGACCACTTTGATGGGGACCCGACTTAACAGGTCGCACGTTTTAATGTGAAAATCTTTGAATACTTAACATTTTCCATTTCATTGTGACTTTTTAAACAAAGTCATTTTCACATTTGATTTGTTTTTACAAAGTATTACCAGTAAGCCAGTATCTTTTTTTCTGTCAATTTATGATGTGCCATTTTTCTCCTTTTTTTTTTTTAAAAACATTTGATTTTTCCCCAAATCCACATTGAGTGCTCGCACAATGAGTTATTTTTGTTACTTTTAAATGTCCAAATGTGTGTGTGTGTGTGTATAAATGCTATTTTACTTAAATTGAAGTGTGCTTTTTTTCCAGTTGCCTCCGTGCAATATAATGTGCGACATATACTGTGATGATCTCTGTTGTAAGTTAACGTTTCGGACTCAACAGGATTAAAGAAATAAAAGAAAAACATGTCCTGTTGGACTTTTTTTTCCTCCATATTTCCATCCAGCCATCCATTACAATCAAGCTTTATTGGTCAGGATGGGCAAAACGCAAACTTGAGGATTTGTTTTTTTTTAAAACTCTCTAACGCTAAGGGAATAATACAGTGATGTTTATAACAATATTTTGATAACGTAAAAAAAAATACGTGACCGTGTTGATTTAACAGCAAAATTATATAAAATATTCAACTAAAATATATTTAGTTAAATATTATATTCAGTTAAATAAAACAAAGGGACTTCCGGTCCGCCAGGAGGCGCCCGCCCAAATTAACGTCGAAGGAAACGTAGCGTAGAAGAAGACGCGGAAGAGTTCCAAAATGTCTGCACCCAAAAGCATCCCCAAAGATGCTCAGGTAATTTAGTTATTTTACCAACCATTTATTTGCGTTCACACGACGGTGTTTAATCCATTGAAGTTGTTGCATCTTTATGCGGCGTAGCTCGCTGGATGGCTCGGCCGCAACTTGCGTGTGTTAGCATGCCCGCTGATAACAATGGATAGCGTCTCTTCAGCACAGCCAATGCTAGCTTAAAGGCTAAAGTACAAATGGTATATATATGGTAAAACTAATTCAGATTTCGCGCTACAAGTATATATATCGACATTTTAAGTTCTCTCATTGACGTGCTAATGAACATATTCACCGCGCTAAACTTAATGTAGAAAATTAATAGGTCGTGTTTTAAGGTGTATTTTATACACGATTTATTTTTTTATTTTAAGGTGATATGTGTAAAATTGTTTTAAAAAGAGTACACGTGATAAAAACGAACAAAATTATAATTTTCTTTACGGTGACGTCTAAAATGATTTGTTTAGGTGCATGAAAAAAGAAGGAGAAAAGTTATAAAATAATTAACAGTTGTAGAGCGCAGAAACAATTTTTGAGGTGAACAGTGTATGTCGCTGGTAGTGTACAATAAATATATTTTAAGTTGACTTCTAAAACCAACTGCATATTTTTTGGGGAGGGAGGAGTCAAACTGTTTTTGGTTTCAGCTGCTGTGTCAAATATTTGTTCCCCTCCAGGTAATGATGCAGATCCTGAAGGACATGGGGGTCACAGAGTACGAGCCCCGCGTCATCAATCAGATGTTGGAATTCACTTACAGTAAGTTGCCGC
The DNA here is from genome assembly GCF_024217435.2 of Syngnathus scovelli. Taxonomy (NCBI): domain Eukaryota; kingdom Metazoa; phylum Chordata; class Actinopteri; order Syngnathiformes; family Syngnathidae; genus Syngnathus; species Syngnathus scovelli. The sequence continues at coordinate 3,544,221 of NC_090861.1, forward strand.
CACTGCAGAAAGATGATGCTAGCCCCACCTTGGTCACGATTCCTCCTCTTCTCAGGATACGTGACGAGCATTATCGAGGATGCGAAGATCTACGCCACGCACGCCAAGAAGTCCACTGTGGATGCTGACGACATTAAACTGGCCATTCAGTGCCGCATGGACCAGTCGTTTACATCGCCGCCACCCAGAGATGTGAGAAATCGTTTATTTAGATGTGTCTGCATGATTGTGCATGGTTCCTGAGGGCATTTTACGTGTCCGTCAGTTCCTGCTGGAGGTAGCCAGACAGAAGAACCAGACACCTCTGCCCCTCATCAAACCGTACACAGGCCCCCGCCTGCCACCGGACCGCTACTGCCTGACTGCCCCCAACTATCGCCTCAAATTCCTCCCCAAGAAGGTTGGGTCAGCCGGCAGGATATCGGCACCTCGCCTCAGCGCCGTCTCCGGCCGACCGGCCACACCCACTCTTGGTGAGTCCTCGCCTACGGCTCCACGATGGAGCGTCCTATTTTTTGGGGAATGTGTTGTGAGCGATTAACTGAATTGGGACGTGAAATGACTCAACAGAGTAAAACACCTTTTGTTTTTTGACTGGTTGGGGTATGTGTTTGGATGGGCGGGGCTAGTACTGACCAGATGCCTTTGTAGGAAACGCGTCGGTTCAGCAGGTGGGCGGGGCCAAGGTCGGAACGCCCGTGTCGCTGACGGGTCAAAGGTTCGCCGTGCAGATCCCGCCGCCCTCGCAGAGCGGCGGCACTAAAAGCGGTAAGACGGCACAACACCGATCGGTGCTATGTTCCGGACAACTCACGGATCGTTCTTTCCCCACAGCATCGCACGGCACGCCCGCCACCTCCAGCGTGCTCATCAACTCGTCTTTGATGGGCTCCAAGAACATCCTCATCACCACCAACATGGGGGCTCAGAGCGCCAGCAGCGAGTCACTCAAAAGGAAACACCCGGACGACTACGACGCCGTGTGACGACACGCGCAACACATGTTGCCTCACATGTAGGATGCAAGGACACACACACAGAAGGACTCTATTTTTCACACTCTCGCTCATGACATCACAGTAATCCGCCACCCCAATACAACCTTTTTAACTCATTAATGACACAATGACAGTTTTTTTTTCTTCACCTTTAATCCTAAAAACAATTTCAAATAAAAAAAGAAACCGTGAATGATTATGACCAAGCATTAAAGTCACTTCCTGTTTGTGGCAAAAAGTTAGCGCACACGTTGACACATCACACGCGTCGCAAAAAAGTTAGCGCACATGCACGACTAAAACGACCACAACGACCAATCACGGCACTGCAAAGAACATGCTCCGCCTCTTTCCCTTCGGGGGCGTGGCCAACCACTGCACAGAGCCAAAAGATCAAAAGCAAACAACACAAAGAAAAAGCTGAAGTGTTTTTTTTTCCTCCCCTATGATGAGCTTGATGCCACAGGAAACACTTCTTACTGGCTGAATGGGATCATGGCACTCAAGAAATTTTGGGACTCTTAGAATGGGGAAAAAGGCCGAGACAGGAAACGAGGCAGAGAACGCCGCAGGACGTTCAGGATTGGGGCGGGGGAATGTTGAAAGTGAGGTGGACGGTAGGCGACGCCCCCCTGCGGGTATCAACAATTCTGTACAAGATACCATCCTTACCGCATGATTGGAAAAAAAACATTAAACATTCAAAAGGATTTCAAAACAAAAGCAACGTAGCTTCCTTTTTTTTTTTGTTTACGTCCTTCGGAGGATAGCGTTAAGCTTCTTTGAGTAGCGCAGCAAGCCGAGGTTTGAATTGGCAAAAAATGGAAAGTCCGTTCGTTTATCTTTAAAGGAAAAAAAAAATATGTTTTGGCAAACAACAGCAAATGAGGATTGCGAAGCGCCTCGCGTTTTCAATGCACTTTGCTATTTTTGGTCCAAGATCGGTTATGCCAAGATCCAAAACCTCGATTTACTGTCGTATGCAAAGAATCGCAACAAGCCGATTGGCGGAGAAGCCCGTTTGAAAATCCTTCAATCAAATAAAATGCGAAGATGGCGGTGACGCGGCACAACACAGAGGCGACGCCCAAATTTGGTGCCGTCCGTCCGTCCGTCCGCCGGGAATGTTAACCTGTGTATGCGTGCGTGTGTGCGTTGTACATGTGCGGAGACGCGCAGGTGGGCGGCTCGCTCCTAGCAGTCCTCATCTTTGTCGTCCACCACGCCTTTGAGACGCAGCCGGGCGAAGTCCTCGAAAACAAAGTCGTCGTCCTGGGAGACGCTGCTGAGGACAGTCGACTCTTAAGCTTAATCGTCCACGCGCACGGGCGACATCTCGACAGGTACTCACTTGGTGTCGAACTCGATCAGGTTGGTGTCGATGGGCGGGTCCGACTCTGGCGCGGCTGACACGCAGGTTAGGGCGCAGGTTAGCACATTAGCTCAGTTAGCGCAGCGGTGGCGCACACGCAACTCACCTGACTGCGGACGTGACACGGGGGGGTCGGCCGGTTTCGGGTGCATGAGGATGAACGGCAGTTCCACCGACACGTCGCTGTGGAGTCAGGAGGGACATTTGGGACCATGCTCAAGTGACTCCTTCAGTAACAGAGAGATACACTACCCGCCACGTGAGACCACCAGCTTGACTTTGACCCTGTAGGATACCAGAATGCCCAGAACCTCCTTGTTGGTCACATCCTTGACGCTGAAATACATGCGCACACACATTAGCGACAAGTGACGCGTACGTGCGTATGAGCAGGCGTGCACGTTACATGGTGGAGGAGGCTAAGTTGGTATCTTCATGTTTGAGCTTCCCGTCCAGCGCCAGGCCTCGTTTCTCGCGGTTCTTGTCCAGGGTCGGCGTCAGCGTGTACACTTTGCAGAAGGTGGAGCTCGACGACACCTGGTCGCTAATCCGCGCGACACGCTTATTCGCACTAACCCATGCTCCAATTTGCCGTTTTTTTTTCCCGCACACGTGTACTTACTCGGCCTCCAGCTGCGCCACGGGACATTTGTACTGCGCCGTGCTGAACAAACAGATGTCGGCGTACTGACGCACTGCGGGGACAAGGACACGCACACGCGGGGTCAAGGGAGAGCCCACTGCGAATCAGTTCGTGTTTGTCCATTTTCAAATCACGTCTCGTTTTTAGATCAATAAGACGCTTTTCTGTATCTGGTGCATTGAAGAAAAATATTCATTATTCACATAGTGGCAGCCCGAAAAGAAGATATGAGCGGGTCTTTGACAAGATGCGGATTTTGGAGGCTGACCTGAGATCTTGACCCTCTTGACCGTCTTGGTGGAGTTGTTGGTCACGTGCACGTTGACGCTGATGGGCTCGCCGTGGTAGTACAGCTGTCACACGCAAAGTCGTCACTCGACATGCCCCCGCCTCGGCCGCGTGGGCGTGTCGTGTACCTCCTTGTCCAGCGACGCCTCCAAGTGCAGCGACCTGTCCGACATCAAGAAGCTGCGAGTGGTCTCCACCATGGGCTGAGGTCCCGCCTTCTCCGGAGCGTACTGCACCTTGCGGATCACCAGACGCACAGAGTTCCTGGCGAGGAAAAGGGGAGCGTCGGAGGAGGGAGAGCGAGGCCTGGAAGGCTCATGACGGCGTCACCGAGTCAGTGAGTTGAGCGCCGGCCGCTCACCTCTTTTGGATCTTCTCCTCCATGTTCTTGGCACAGAATGCTCGGATCTCAAAGTCCACGCCGCACGCCTGCGAGAGTGCACACAATCCACAGCGAGGATTTGAAGATTGAATTAAAGACGGTAAGCAAACGTGCCTGTGCCAGCTGAACTGAAATAATAGTTATTTTTCTTTTTTTTTTTTATCTATACAGGGGACGCCTCCAGTGCCCCGCCCCATTTTGGACGTCACTCAATTTGCCTTCAACCTCGAGTTTACCTTGCCGGTGTCTTCAGGTCCAGGCTGCAGTGTGACGGAACATGGAAGATTTTGAGGGATCTGCAACACACACACACATACACATTTGAGTGTTGCCTTCTCACACACACTCACAAACTCTCTCACTTACACTTCAATGACACCTTCACACACGTACACAAACCTTCTCATACACACACGGTAACGACATATAAAGGTGGGTGAGGAAAACAAAGTTTGTATTGTATGTACACACACACACGCACAACATGTTCCAGCTTGTCATTGACGCACCATGTCACCAAGCCAACCACTCACGTGAACATGCACATGAAGACCCAGCCAGTGAAGTCCCCATGTGTGTGTACTCACAGTGAAGTAGAAAGGGTGCGCGTGCTGGCCCAACTTCTTGAGGAGCCTCTCCTGCAGTCGACTGTTGGCTTTGCGCTCATCAGGGACGGGCGGGAAGGCCTGAAACAGGAAGTGACATCACGTGAGCGCGGCTCGCCGGTCGAGAAGCGCGGCGGCTTGGCGTCTACCTGGAAGGTGGAGATGTACAGGTCCTTGCGGAAGGACAGACCCAACACGTCCAAGTCCTCGCGGCCATAACGGAAGGCGCAAGTCAGTGTGACGAAGACTAAAAAAAAAGATCAAGAGCAGGAAGTGTGAGCCAGCAGCTATGAGGAACAACTAGAAAATGCCTACCTTTCCGGTCCTTCAGGTACTCGGGATCCACCAAGATGACACCGTCTGTCCACATGGAGACAAATTGGTCACAACAGCAGCCACGAGCGAGGGTCCCAAGCGGGTCACATGACTCACCGACTGGATCCACGTGGTCGAGGTGGTCCACGAAGTCCCGCTTGCCCAGGTAGACTGTCACCTGCATGCAATTGCATTGTTACACTACGGAACCTTCGAGTCACCTCCAAAATACTTTCCAGTACCTTCTAGTCACCTTCCACAGAGTAACTAGAAGCTTACAATCAGATCGGAGAACCCTCACAGGAGCTTATGGCAGCATTCACCTAATACCAGCTTTTGTAGACTCACCTTACAGTTTGGACTGGATTTCTTGAAGACTCTAAAAGAAGAGGAGGAAGAAGAATGGGTGAATGGTCATTTGCCAGGAAGAGCAGACTGAAACAGGAAGTAGCAACTTAAGGTGAGGAGATTTCGCTCTGCTGACTTTGCGCTGTTAGCTAACAGGAAAGATTTTCTGGAAACGGGAAGTCGCTCTTGGACTTTTTTTGGGGGTGAAGCCAATGCATCCGTGTTGACACAACGACCAATCGTTTCCTTTCTCAAACCAAACAGGAAGTAGCTGCTTGTCAAAGCAGAAGTGTCACAACACGATTTAGCTTTTTTTTTAAACAAATTATAGTCCACATTTCTTTTTTTAAATAATTTGATTCATAAGTTTAATAAATGATCTGGGGCACGGTGTGCACGACGCGTGATCGATGACACAGTGGGTGGAGCAGGTGAATTTATTCCACTGAGACTTCAAAACAAATATTAAGAGTAAACACGCCGCCGGGTGTTCCTCTTAATATCGTTTCGAGCGTCTGGAGAAAAGACTTTCAAGCTGCACACCAACATTCTCCCCATCGTACATCTTGTTTTTGTCGGTGTGAAAATGCACCACACGTACGCCAACAGGACAGACAGACAAACAAGCAGGCAAGGAAGCTTGGCGGCGGCTTTATGAATTGATTTCTCTTCTGCTTCATTTGACCAAGCTTGCTCAAAATGACAGATGTTCACCATCCACCCTGGGAATTTGCTTCATTTCCGAAAAACACCATCCATTTGTATTTCATGACACCTGTTGTGGCCCTTCCCTACCTTGCAATGGCGGGTAGGGGTGGGGCTACCTGAGTGGTCGCACCTGTGCTCTTAAATTGCCCTCTGTGCTCATTTATTCTCTTGGCTTGACTCCACCAGGTAACACTTTTGGGTTTTGGTCTTTATTTTTTGTTCCACTTATCTTTGATTTCCACATTTGCACCATTCGCATTCATGCCCTGCACACACCACTGATTCTTACTCACACTTTCATAGCTTATATATATTTTATATTGAATTATTATTGTTTGTAAAATAAACCGTATTGATTGGCCGGAACCCTTTGCGTCATTTCCCCACTGTTAGATTTGTGTTGTGACTTGCCGTCGAGGTACTCTTTGTTACACACTGCAAAATGAACACATTAAATCAGAAATGCAACCCACGCGACGGAAAGTCAAGAGGTGTTTTCCGAGTGTAGCAGAGACGCAGCTGGGGCTAGCAGCTAGTCCGCTAGCTAACCCCACCCTGCTGCGCTCGCTGCGCCGAGCGACAGCGAGCTTACCGATCCCTGCGCAGAAAACACCACCGACGATCGCTTCGGTAATCAAAGACCACGAACACGAAGATCACCGCCGCGGCTTGACGAACACTCACTCGGGCCAATGGCGTGATGCTAATTAGCCCGTAGCGGCTAGCCCGCTAGCTCACCTCGTACTCGCCTTGTCGCCCATCTCCGCGGCCAGCGGACGTCAAGAAGGACCGGAAGAGACGAGCCCGGACTCGGTCGCTTACGTCGTTTGGCTCTAACGGATATTGTCCCCTTTTTCTTTTTTCAGTAGTATGCCAGCGGGCGGCGTTCAACCTTCCATCCGCCTCGGCGAACCGCTAAGCGGGTATGCTAATTTTATTTAGCGCCGCCTCAGTTTGCTGCTACTTCCGCGAGGACTGCTGCGCTGTTTGCTTCGCTCGCTTGCCGCTGTCGTTTGCGCGCGCGCGCGCGTGCCCTCCCCTACGTTTTTCGTCCGTGCCGCGGTTGCAGATGATCACGTTGTCAAACGCAGCGCACGCGCACGACATCAACACGAATTGGCGTGCGCGTGCGGTAGCATTGGTGTGCAAAGTAGCGGAACCAAATAAAGTGGTGCATAGAGATGCGACTCTAATTTGTTTCGTGACCGCGCTCATATATCCCAAAACACTCATTATTTTCGCCATTGAAATCGATGGAAATGCAATTGTTTCGTGGAAAAAAAAAAAAGTTAAACTAATTTCTAATTTCTCAAAACATAAAATCACATTGTGAAATCATATCGTGCGATGCATAGTGGTATCAAGCAGTTTGGTTGTGTCTGGTGTTGCGGAACGGTGTCTCGTTTCAGGTTGTGTGCAATGTAGTGTTGAGTTTTGCAATATTTTGTTGTGTACAAGTGCAATGAATAGTGTGTATTGTTGTGAGTACTTGTGTGTATAATGCATTGGTGTGTATTGCTTGTCATGTGTCGTCAGGTATGTAAGAGATTTGTAATGGCGTGTTGAGAACTGTGTGTAGCAAAATACACTTTTAGTGTCCTTGGAATGGCAGAATTGTGTATCGCTGACTATTGTATGTCTGTTGAGTAATGTAGTCTTGCATGTTGTAGCGTATTTTTATTAGGTTTTAAAAAAGTCAACATACAAATCCTATGCAATATGAATTTAAAAAAAAAGAAAAAGGGATGTCTTCACAGAAAGGGTTCCGCCACCTCAGATGCGGATGGCGTATGAGTCAGAGTGCGTGACGTAGCGTACCCAGCGCTGGGTGGGTCCGCGATGCTGCGTGGGCGCCAGCCGCAGGAAGCGCACGTGGAGGCCGCTGGCCGTCACTTTGGGCAGCTCGAAGGTCATACCCACCGGACCGACCTCCAGTGTGGAGGCGGAGCTTAGGCCGGGAATGTCCAGCTAAGGGAAAAGCAATATTGAATGTGGCAATATGCACATAATACGGAGAGATCTTATCTTTTTTGGGTGAAACAAAAGTGACACTCGAGCGCGCAGAAGCTCTCTTTTGCGAACCTTGAAGCTGGCCGACAGCTGCGTCCCCCCGGGAAAGCGCGGAATCTTCCAGATGACAGCTCGGTTGTGCGGCTGCAGCTCGGCGCTTTGATCGGGACTGCTGAGCTCCTGCGACAAACTGACAGAATCATTTGTCAATCAAATAAATGTCCTCAAATGTTTGGACTCATTCAAATTGGAACAAAATTTGCTTACCTGATGCAGCCTTTGGGTACGCGGACGCTGGCGCTCACGTTGACCGCCGAGCTGCACGCACACAACCCAGTGATGTTATCACAACAAGCTACGTGTTTTTGTGTATTTGTGTTTGTGACCTTTTGGGTGGCAAGTTGCAGCGTAGCTTGAAGAACATCAGCAGCCTGTGAGGCAAACAACAGGAAATGGCCGTCAGCACCTAACCTCTGATTTCCTGTCTGTCGTCCCTTGACACGGGAGGGCGGCAGCCCTTTTCCGTTACGTCTGTCGATGAGCTTTGCTTTTTGCCGTTGACAGCCTTTTTTGAAATTGTCATTTTATTTTTTTTAACTTGCATTGACAAAAGAGTTAGGCAACACTTGAGTTCTTTAGAGTGACATAGTTAAAGCTAACCTCAAAATGACTTGGGAGTTGCTTTAGGGTCAATTGTTTACCTTCCTGCGTTGTCTTTCTCAATGGTGGGAAAGAGTCGGAAGGGCGGGGCTAAGGGCAGACGGTCGGCCAGTCGGTACTGCATGACGCTTTGCTTCACAGGGGGTCAAAGGTCAACACGGTGAGACGTGTCACGCTAGTGTGGGCAGACCTCACCTCGCCCTGGCTGGGGCTGAGTCGCAGGATGCGATGGGCCTCAAAGTCGTCCAGTCGGACCGCCGGGTGGAAGGCGCACTCGTCCACGCGGACCGCCCCGCCGTAACCTGGTCGGGGAAAAGCCGTTGACGCCCTTCCTCTTTGCTCGGCGCAAACGTGTCAAAGGGCGGCGGGCCAGCTGACCTGCGAGATGCGAGCTGCCCACGCTGAGATCCTCGTTGAGGCCGATGCGAATCTCTGCCCCAGAACAGTGTGACATTAGTGGACTTGACGATCACCAAGGTTTTTGCCATTCCCCGTCGCCCCACTCACCCGAGCAACCGGGCAGGAAACACTTGACCTTGACCTCGCCCTCCACCTCCGCCTTCATCGGCATGCCCTACACAGCGCACACGCTCAGTACGTGCACGCTCGGCCCTTACTCTGTGGCGCTCTCCACTCACGTTGGAGCTCATGACGACAGACATCCTTTCTACGACGTCCACAAAGATCTCGCTTTTCCCTCCCTAGATGTGTAGAAGTAGGGCTCCAATCAAATCTTGCATTTTCTGAACCTGTTTTGAAGGCAGTACCTGCAAAGGCCTGGTGGCAGCAGAACTGGGCGCCACTTTGCTCTGCTGCGTGTCAGCTCCAAACTGTGGTGGGACAAGAACAACGAGAACATGGAGGCAAGGAGGAGAGGCGTTGATGCACGCATGAGCGACCACGTACCAGCCCCACATTGGCGAGGTCTAACAAGCTGAAGGGTCGTGACGACTGCGCCTCCGTCTGGATGAAGTTCTTCAGGACGTCACAGGATGTGGACTGGACGTAGCCGTAATCCTGCAGGCAATATCAGCAGATGATTAACTGCATTTACTGTATGTATATGACTCACCAGCATCTCATCCAGAAGTTCGTAGATGAGCGCAAAGTTCATCTGCACCGTCTTCTCCGACAGAGCGCCACAATAATCTTTGATGAGGGCAGCCAACCTGCCAACGGACGCACACCTTCATTCCCTGTGCGCGCATGCTGCCGGTTGCCATGGTTATGTACTGCACCTGTTGAGGAAGTCGATGATGGCGAAGGGAGAGGAGTCTGCTGCAGTGGTGGTAGCGACCAGGTACAGTCCTCCCTGCCACACGTGCACGAAGTGGATGTTTCTGTGCGTCTGTGGACATTAGACAAGATTGCATAGTCCCCACCAATGTCGTGAACACGTGCAAAGACAGGTTACCATGACAACAGGAGGTTGGTCTCCAGTCAATGCTGTTACTTTGTCATAAAAAAGGCCGACGGCGTCACTCCCGATCTCTCCTCGGACTGCGGGGTGGGGGCGGAGTCAAGGCGACAAGTGGGCAGATGAAAGGTGTTTGGAAAATGTTCATGTTCGCTGAGAGCCAGAAAACTCCAATGTGGAGTTCAGATCAAAAATAAAGAGTAGTCTGAAATGAACTCCTGCTTGAACCCCTAATGAACTCAAAGTTGATCTAATCCCAGTTTATTTTCTTTCAGTTAACCGAGATGGTACCGACCTAGCTCCAAGGTGATGAAGAAGATGACAGTAGGTCAGTTGTGGACAAAAGTGAAAGTTTTGTTCAACAAAATGACCCCCCAAAAATGAGTATGTCTTGAAGGATACAATCTTTATAGACGAGGCGGTCGCCTTTGGATGACAAGATGAAGACCTGCGAGATCATTCTGCAGCTGAAACACACTCACCTCCACAAAACTAAACACACCCAAACAAAGATTAACATCACAACACTAGTGATAATTACGTCCATTTACGCCTGCTTCACTTACCGACTGCGAGCTTGACACACACAAAATTAATGCAAATTAAGGTAATCATTTTAGGCTTATCGTGTTTTGAACGAGGTGTCAACAGTCACTTAGCAACATTAAATAAAATAAGCGACCAAGACGAACGGTGTTGTTGACATATCGTTTAGAAGAAGTCGACACACCCCACAGCACCATCTAGCGAGCAGGCGGAATCCTGGTTTTGTTATTTTGTACAATTAGTTCAAAAGTAAGCCCATCTTAAAATTAGCTCTACATTTTTTATATTTTTTAATTAACATTTAAATGTACACCTTTACGTACATAGACTTGAAAAACCAGAATGATAGTAACAGTACAGACCTCCAAACAGCAGGTGGCAGAAGACGTGAACTTTAACCCGGAAGTCATCTGTCTGCGATGCTGAGAAGCCCCAACTTTTCTTACAATGAAGTGAGTTTTTTTACTATTATTTTAGTATTAGATACAATCTACCATACGTGTTTATTATATGTAAATAGCTTTGTGTGCGTAGTTCGTGTTGGACTGTTTTGCTGTCGCGTTTTATCGGTGGTCGATTAACCGGCTAACCAGTGATAGCAGAAAGACGAGCTGGCGAGATAAATCAACAAATAACGTCACTTTTGAGCATCGCTCACACGTTGTTATTCAATTTAGTTGTCTACAAACCCAGCTAAAATGGTAAAGCATGGTCGACAAAATGGGCCATCACAGAACCTAGAGGATTAATTTTTGTCTTTTATTTTAGTCCACTGACTAAAATAAAGCTGATCAATGAGCTCAATGAGCGGGAAGCTAACCTGGGGATCAATGAGAAGGCTTCTTGGCACAGCGAGTACAAGGACAGCGCCTGGGTATTTATAGGTAAGAAGAGCAAAATAATAAATTCAATGAACGTCAGCACCATCTCACTGTCTTCTTGTTCCCTGCAGGAGGTTTCCCGTACGAACTGAGCGAAGGCGACGTCATCTGCGTCTTCTCGCAGTACGTCGTATGCAATCCTGTATTTTTAGTTCCCGCGCCGGCACGTGCTCTGACGGTTTTGTCCCATTAGATATGGTGAGATCGTCAACATCAATCTGGTGCGAGACAAGAAGACAGGCAAGTCCAAAGGCTTCTGCTTCCTGTGCTACGAGGACCAGAGGAGCACCATCTTGGCGGTGGACAACTTAAACGGCATCAAGGTGAGCAAATTAAATTAGTAAGTGGAAGGGACCGCTGTCAACTGAATGGGTTGAATCGAGGAGTGACCGAGCCCGCTTTGTCAGATCAAAGGTCGCACCATCCGCGTAGACCACGTCCGGGACTATCGCCCGCCCAAAGACCACGAAGACATTGATGACATAACGCGGCAACTCAGGGAGGAAGGATGCGCTCCCTCCATCAACCACGAACCGCCTTCCTCCCCGTCACCCGAGGAAGTCGTCATCCCCACCAAGAAGAGCAAGAAAGGTGAGCTCATGTCCTCTTTATGTAGGTGTGTATTTTGCGACATGAGGGTCACGGCTGCTATTTCCTCTACGTGCAGATAAGAAAGAGAAGAAGAAGAAGGAGAAAAAGAAAAAGAAGAAAGCTAGCCGAGAATCGTCATCATCATCATCATCCTCCTCTGCTTCTCCTCCTCCTCCTGTTGCTGCCATTCGAGTGAAAGAAGAGAAGGAAGACAGTGTCTATGACAAGTACAACCACAAGAGGGCGCCAGTCAAGGAGGACAGGGGGAATGGAGAGAAGAGGCGAGGAGATGATGAGAGAAGAAAAGGATACGAAGAAAAAAGGAGACGAGGAGATGACGAAGAGAGAAGGCGAGGAGATGACGAAGAGAGAAGGCGAGGAGATGACGAAGAGAGAAGGCGAGGAGACGACGAGAGGAGACGACGAGACGAGGAGAGAAGACGGCGAGACGACGAGAGGTACAGAAGGTGACCGTGGTGGATTTCCAGAATCTTCTCGTTCATTGTACCAACTGTTTGGGCTTATAAATTGTCCCTTTGTTTATTTGATGTTTAAATGATTAAACTTGTAATGACCAAGCACTATTTGTCTTGTTTGGTGACCCCTTCAAAAGCATCCGGCATCATATCATCTATGACATGCGTACAGTTTCTCTTAGGCCCCGCCCACCTGAGCATCTTCCTGCTCAATTAACCCCCACTCACCTTCGAGGTTGTCCTGGAGGAACGAGGTGAGCGTCGCATCTGGGCTACACAAGCTCCACACACTTTTTTTTTTTCCAACAATGTAAAATTTGGACCCTGAAAACAAGACAAATGTTTCAACGTTGAGATTTTCAAGATGTAAGAAGACTTCTCCACCAGAGGTCGCCAAACATGAGTTACTTTGCTCCCTCATCCAAGCAAACAGTCCAGCAAGAGTTGAAGGCCAACGTGAGTCACGTTACGTGATGTTAGATTTGAGGAACTTGAAGCACATGAGAATCACTGATCATTCAAATAAAAAAAAGAAAGTAAGCAGTTGAAAAGTAAAAGGCATTTTTTTTTTTTTGCCCAAAAAAGAGTAAAATAAGCAGTTGAAAGTTAAAATGCGTTTTGTGTGTGTGTGTGTCCCCAGCGTATCAATCCATTTAACGCTAATCCTTTAATCTGTTTTGCAAAATTTACGATGTAGGATTAATTTGAAGGAGGACGACCCCTTGATGAGGGGGGAGGCGGAAGAGGAGGAATGCGACCTCCTCGTTCATCAGCGACTCGTTCGCACTCGCAGCAGTACTCATCTTCGTCTCGTCAACCAGGAGGAAGAAAATAAGGATGACGAGGAAGATGGCCAAGAAGTGCGGATTCTACCTCGTGTTTCTTCTCCTTTTTCTCCCTGGTAAGACAAACTTTTATTTTGAGCAACTTTCATGTTTTTATTTTTTTCTTAACGCCAACCCTTCTGGAATTTAGGAGATTTTTCCTCGATTATCTGTAGATGTCATTTGAGGAGATTTAAATATTTCGCATGCGGGAAAGGGGTTCCTCAAGGATCCATTTCGGGCCACATTTTGTTGCTTATAGTTAAAGAAGTGGATGTCTCGTGGATGATTTTGGCTTTTCTTGTTGTGGGGGATGAAGGGTGACGCACACGCGCACGCGCGATCCACCTCATGTCCATGTTTGTACATGAAGCTCTAACGACCGGGACTCATATTTTATCTGAAGGTCCTTGAAATGATCACGCTGCCTTGTATGTGCAACAACGCCGGCACAATCAACAAACCACCCTACGATTTTGGCACTCATCCTGATGTCTTACTCTTATGTTGTGACATGTCAGTACGTCGTGACCTCACTTCCTGTGTGTGCGCAGCGTGCCAGTCGGCGCACGGCCGCTACGCTCACAAACTGCTGCGCGACTTATTGGCCAACTACACCAACGCCTTGCGGCCGGTGGCAGATACGGAGCACGTCATCAACGTGACGCTGCAGGTCACGCTGTCGCAGATCATCGACATGGTGACCGCGGCACGCTCGCACAACAACCCCCCCCCACATGTTCAGGCTGATGTCTACATGCATATGGTTCTCCAGGATGAGAGGAACCAGATCCTGACGACCTACCTGTGGGTACGGCAGGTGTGGATGGACGCCTTCCTGGCCTGGAAGAAGGACGACTACGACGGGCTGGACACCATCCGCATCCCGAGCAGCTACGTGTGGCGGCCCGACATCGTCCTTTACAACAGGTCGGTTGGATGAGTTTTGCAGAAAGCCAAGGGAGGCTGCGCTTGATGAAGAAGACTCGTCGAGGTGTTCTTTTCCACCGCAGCGCCGATGACGAGTTCTCCAGCTCCATGGAGACCAACGTGGTTCTGAGGCACGACGGTCAGGTGATGTGGGACCAGCCGGCCATCACCAAGAGCTCATGTTCGGTAGATGTGGCCTTCTTCCCCTTCGACATGCAGCAGTGTCATCTCACGTTCGGCTCCTGGACTCACAACGGTAACCAGATGGATTTGTTCAACGCCTTGGACAGCGCCGACCTGGCGGACTTCATCCCCAACGTGGAGTGGGAGGTGAGCCTGGTTATGTGAAGCCTTTTAAATGATAGGCAAGATGTTTTTACTGAAAAGATCCAAAAGACTTTAAGGCAGCCGGTCCACTTCACTGTTCTTCCCGGCAGATCCTGGGCATGCCCGCCAAGAAAAACGTGATCCTATACGGGTGCTGCTCGGATCCGTACCCGGACATCACCTTTACTTTGCACCTGAAGCGGAGGTCCTCCTTCTACATCTTCAACCTGCTCCTTCCTTGCATGATGATCTCCTTCCTGGCTCCGCTGGGCTTCTATCTGCCGGCCGACTCCGGAGAGAAGGTCTCGCTGGGGGTCACCGTCCTGCTGGCGCTCACCGTCTTCCAGCTGCTGGTGGCCGAGAGCATGCCGCCGTCCGAGAGCGTCCCGCTCATCGGTGAGTCCGCTCGAAACGCTTTGCGGCCTGCTGCGAGGGCTCACGCCATCTCGCCGTGTTTAATGTGGCAGGAAAGTACTACATCGCCACCATGCTGATGGTGACGGCGTCGACAGCGCTCACCATTTTCATCATGAACATCCACCACTGCGGCCCCGAAGGACGCCCCGTGCCGGCTTGGGCCGAACGCTTCATCCTCAAATATTTGGCCCGCGTGTGTTTCGTGCACGAGGCGGCGGAGGCGGACGAGAACCCGCAGCAGGAATCCGACGGCAAGAAGTGCAACGGGGAGGCGCGCGGGTGCGACAGGAGCGTGCAGAAGGATGACACCTTCGTCGTCCTGGAGGAGAGCGCAGACAGCGGCGATGGCGAGCGGTCGGGAGGCGTGGCGGAGAGCGGGAAGGAGGCGTGCGGCGCGTGTCAACATCAGCGAGGACTGCGCAGCAACGTGGAGTACATCGCCAGCGCCTACCAGGACCAACGCATCGCGCAGGTCCGCGTTGGCGAATGGAGGAAGCTGGCCAAGGTCATGGATCGATTCTTCATGTGGCTCTTCTTTATCATGGTCTTCATCATGAGCATCCTCATCCTGGGCAAAGCCGTCTGATGCGTACTTCTGACCACTGCCAATTAGTCACGTGACAAATTAAACATGTCCCCCAAATTCCTGATTGTTTCTTCCTTTCACACGTCCATGGTCATGTGACCTGCATGGTGGCAGATGTTCATGTCTGTGGTCATGTGACCTTCACCGTATCGCGTATGTCGCTTGAATTGGTCCACCATTAAACAAAAAAAGACCGCTAGCGCCTCCTGCTGGTGGCCGACGAGTGACCGTGATGTCGTAATTGCTGTTATCTTAACTTTGAAACATTTAACATGTACTCGTCCACCCCTTGTCTCTGTGGCATCAAGGTTCAAATTCCATTAGACTCCTCCTCCTCCCCTGCGCCCCTCCTCGATTTCCTCTCCGTCTTGACGGGAACAAGCTGCTCCTCTTCACCATCATCATAATCATCTTCACCACCCCCTTCACAGTGAGTGTCATTTTTTCTCGTCTTTTTCTGGACCGTCCGTGCAGTCTCGTGATAATGATGAAGGCGCTTTAAACTTCTGCGCAATTGCTGCGTGCGGAGTTGAACGCGCCCTTTAAATGCAGAAACAAAATCTCGCTCGCGTAGAAGGTGGAGGAAAAGCCTGCATGATATATTCCACCTGTGATTAGCTGCTTCTTCAAGGGAAGTCCACGTGACGTGGACACGGTTTGACGTCACACCGCCCTTTGTGCGCCTTAGCCTGGTTCCGTCCTGTCCGTCATGGAAGCACAAGTGAGGAGCAGGGGTGTCTTCAGCAGCGTCAAGGTATCAATAATTTCATCCTGTCATGAAAGACGCTTCTGCAGATTTTGAGTCCATTCATCTAAAATGGCTGACTTCCTGTTGGATTTCATGAGATTTGTTTTCGCTGCTGTGATGCACATGTAATCAAAACTGGTCTATGGATCAAAACGTTTTGCTTTCTCTTTCCACACTCGAGATTCCACATTTCAAGTGGGTGTTTTGGCACGCAGGTTTTCGTGGCGTGTCACAGCGCGCTGCAGCTCTCGCAGCTCCTGGTGTCGGGCTACATGAAGAGCTCCATTTCTACCATCGAGCGGCGCTACGGTCTCTCCAGTCAGAAGTCGGGGCTCCTGGCCGCCTTCAACGAGGTCGGCGTAACTATATAGTGAAGGTTACAGTCCAGAAAGTACCAATGAGGACCCTTATCCGTCTTCCAGGTGGGCAACACGTTGCTGATCGTCTTCGTCAGCTTCCTGGGGAGTCGTGTTCACCGCCCTCGCATGATTGGCTTGGGCGCCCTCTTGGCAGGTTTGGCCTCGCTGCTCATGGCGTTGCCGCATTTCCTTGGCGGACCGTACCGCGCCGGCGGCGGCCAAAGCTACCGTAATGGCCGTGAGTTCTGACCCATGCGCCGTTAGCGTTCTGGACATTGTGGCAAAAGTACTCGAGTACATGTACTTGTGTTAACTTGCAGTTACTCGGAACAGTTCCGAACTGTGTCACGTGGAGAGCCTCCTCGCCGCCACGCCATCGTCCAACCGGAGCTGCGTGGAGCAGGAAGGCTCCGCCCACGAGGGCATCTACGCTCTACTGCTATTTGCTCAACTACTGCTGGGCGTGGCCTCGGCACCACTGCAGCCTTTTGGCATCTCCTACATCGATGACCACGCTAGCAAGAAGAACTCACCTCTCTACCTCGGTTTGCTGCCGCCCGCCAGACTCGGCGTGATTGCGTCAGATATTCAGGACGGCGTTATTTGTGTCAGGCATCTTGTTAGCCGTCACCGCCGTCGGCCCCGCCTTCGGCTTTCTGGGCGGAGCCTTCCTGTTGCGCTTCTACGTCGACTTTGACAAGATGTCTGCAGGTTTGCATTGATTTCGACGCACCTCGGCCTACTTTGATGTATTTATACGTCATCTGAGATGCTTTATGCTTCTTCTGTCCGACGCTACAGCCGATGTGGAGTTGGATCGCAGCGACCTGCGCTGGGTAGGCGCCTGGTGGCTCGGCTTCCTGGTGGCATCTTGTCTTCTTTTTGTGGTCGCCCTCCCATACTTCTTCTTCCCTAGGAACATGCGTCCCGAGGTTAGGTGGACATTGCTGGCGTGGCACCTTCATCACCTTTGTGTGCTCACATGACCTTTATTGTGCTCGCGCAGGATGAGTCGGAGGCAGAAGAAAAACGGCAGCCGGATGTTTTCCAGGAACTCGGCCTTCTGCACTTCCTCAAAAGTCAGCGTCTGGTTCCTGTCTGCAGCTTTCTTGTCTGGTCTGAACGTCATGTGTGTTTCATTAAGGCTTTCCCAGCATGTTGTGTCGGACCTTGCGGAGTCCCGTCTACCTTCTGGTGGTCCTGGCGCAAGTCAACCTGGCCGCCATGGTGGCCGGCCTCGCCACCTTCATGGCCAAGTTCATCGAAAAGCAATTCAGCCAGCCGGCAGCCTTCTCTAACGTGATGATCGGTGTGTGTGTGTTCACGCACGCGCCAACGTGTTTCCTTCCACCGACCGTTATCTTCTTCCAAGGTGGCGTGAGCATTCCTCTGGCCGTGTTGGGAACCATGTTAGGCGGAGTTATGATGCGGCGCTGGACTCTCGGTGTCGGCGCCGCCAGCAAGATCTGCGCTGTCGCCATCTTGCTCAGCCTTTGCTGTGGCTTCCCTCTGATCTTCATGGGCTGCCCAACGCAGAAGGTCGATGGGGTCTTTCCGCCTCGGTAACAAAACGGCAAACATAAACCGACATCAAAATCAGACAACCAGTAACAGAACCAAAACAGAATCAAAGTGTGTGTCTGTGTGTGTGCGCTTGTCAGAAGTACGGCAACAACGGGTTGCAGCTCGACATGTCAGTGTGTCCCGGAATCGTTCCATCCCGTGTGCGGGTCCGACGGTGTTGAGTTCACGTCTCCTTGTCTTGCTGGCTGTGTCGCCATGGAAACAGATAGCACCAACAAAGTCATCGTAAGGAACATTGTGGCCTAAAGGGGGCGTCGGCGGTGAAAAAATGTCCTTTTTCCACACAGAACTTCACGGAGTGTCGCTGCGTGGGCGGGGCCAGCGGCTGGGCCACGCCCGGGACGTGCGGCAGCGGGTGCGGCCACCTCCTGTTGCCTTTCGTGGGCCTGATGGCCGCCACCTGTTTCATGGCGTCCTTCTCCCAGACGCCATCCTACGTCATCATCCTGAGGTAAGAAGATTCCAGAAGCCGACAAAATGTCCGCCGAGATGGCTGCTAACGCTACGTGCATGAATAGGACGGTATCAGCACGTGACAAGTCTTTGGCAGTGGGCATCCAGTACATGCTCTTCAGGGTCCTGGGTGAGTTGGATGAGGTGGTCACATGACCAGGCACGTTCTCATGCCTCAATTTCGTTGTGGCCTGCGCAGCCTTCATGCCCTGCCCGGTCGTGTACGGCTCCGTCATCGATTCCACGTGCGTCCGGTGGGACAGGAAGTGCGGGAAGCAGACTTCCTGTCTCTACTATGACTTGGACCACTTCAGACACAGGCCAGTCTCTTTTCAAAAGTTGTGAATTTTGCTGTTCTTGCGGAAGATTGAAAAGTTGGAGGTCAAAAGGTCACCAAAGGTCTATTTGACTTCATTTAAAATATTATTTGACTTGTCTGTGCAGATTTTTGGGCGTCCAGGGGCTGTTCATGTGCGGAGGCCTTCTGTGCTTCTTCTTTACGGCGCTGGTCCTGCACAGGAAGAGGGCGGATCTCGCGAGCCCCGAGGAATCCGATCAAAAGATCTATGAGCTGGTGAACGAGCATGACAAGGAACTGCAAGTCAAGCCGGGACACACCTGAGGAAGGTCCAAAAGACACGTTCCACACGCAGTTCCACAGACGTCCACTGGAGACATTCAGTCAACCGGGCTATTTCCCGGCACGCTTCAAGCTAGGCAGCTCCCATGCCGCCATTTTGTGTCAGGCGGCCCTTCTGCAAGCAGCCGCCATGTACTTAAAAGTCCGGCAAGTATTTGTGTGAGTGCGTGTGCGGATTTGTGGCTGATTTGCGTGTTTGCTTCGGTGCTTTTTTTTTTTTATCAACGAAACATTTTTAAGAGTGTGTCCATGATTTCAACATCAAAATTACTTTCTTTTAGTTTTTCCTTTTTTCTGTGTTGTTCCTGACTTGTTGAATCAGATAGAAGACAGGAAGCGTTTTCTTAAATACATTTTCCAACACTGGCCCAACCTAAGGAATGTGACGATAAAATCAAAACCACATGGTGTGTGTATGCGCACACACACACACACACTCCTCATCGACGGGAGGAGAGCAGTGGAAAATGTGTGTTTATATGATCTGATCCACATGTGGAGAGTTCACCATTTATAAGTGTTGTTTTCACTCAAATATTTTGTATCTTGTCTTACGCTAGAGGTCAAAGTTGATGAGTAAAAAAAAAAAAAAAAAGCATGGGTGTTATTTTTTTTCCCATTGTTATGTTTATTTTGTAACGTCACACAAATGTACCACAAGTGACAACGTTAATGATAAATCACGTTTCATCCTCATTGCCCTCCTAGGACCTGCTAAGAGTGTGTGTGTGTGTGTGTGTGTGTGCGTATGTGTGTGTTGATGTGTATGTGTGTTACATGGTCAGGTCCTTGGGATTGATCACTCTGCCAACGAGGAGCAAGGCTCCCGAGGCCTCGTCGCGAAGGAGGAAGAGGAAGGGACGGTCGACGCGGTAGGTCAGGTGACTAGTGGTGGAGGTGGCGGGTGCCGACTGCTCGCCATCGGGTTCCGTCTCCATGACGACCTTATGATAAATGGTGACCAGCTTGGCGGGCTGTGCTGAGATCTTCTCCAAGTCCTGGTCAGCTAGCCAATCCGTGAGCCCTGTAGGGAGGAAGGGGCGGAGCTAAGTGTGAATAGACGACTTTGGGTTGAGGAACGCTCGCTCCCCTGGAGACATCTTTAGAGGCATCCCAGGTCCAATCCACCAAGGACTCACCCAGGGCAGGGAGCAGCGTCATGAGGTCCGTGGCGTACCCGAACTTGAGGACGGGCATGGTGAGGGTGACGTGCGTGGCGTGCAGCGTGTTGCTCAGGTCTTGCACAAACTCGGCCGTCAGCGTCTCCTCCAGGGCGGTCAGGTTGGACGTCACTTCACGAGGCAGGAACACAAACATGCTCACCTGGTTCTGCAGGAGGATCTGCGCAATCTTGAGCAAGAAGGTGGAGGTTGGTGGGTGTGGCCAAAAGGGGGCGGAGGAGCTGCTTCCCCGCTTACTGTGCAGCTCAGGTCGGAATCCACGCCCATCTTGATGGGGTAGTGCTCCTGCTGCATCATGGGAACCCGGACGGGCGCTTTGCCCTCCTGCTGGAAGTTCTGCAAGGATTGAGGCTGGAACGCCGTCATCCACTTCCCTGTTTGGTGAGCAAATTTTGGTTGTTCTCACTATTGATTGCTCTTCACAATGTTGTGATGGTTCTCCTTACCTTTAAAGTAGGCCCCAGCCACGGCGTTGACTCCAGGGTTCCTAGGCAGGGGCTTGGCTAGGAGGCGCTGCACCTTGTTGCCAGTCTCCGTGGCGACCCAGTTGTTGATCTCCTTGGTGTCTTGACTCCCCCCCTGCAGGGCTTTAGGTCGAATACCATACTGCTGCTCCACAGCGGTGAAGAACTCCTGCTTGAGGCGCAGACCTGAGAGAAAACATCACATGGCGTCACGGAATGCGTCAAGACGAGCACGTTCGGGTCACGAGGACTCACGTCTGGCCAGGTAGAGGCGGGCCGCCGCGCTGAATCCTTTGTTGCCCGTCTTAACAGAGGTCAGGAGGTCCCTCAGGGTGTTGTGGAGCTGAGGGTCCTGCAGGGCGTGGTACCTCAAGGCCCGGAACAGCTGCCTCTCGCCACGCTCAGAAGCTCCTGTGGAACCGACCGCATTAGATCCGAGCTTGATATTTCGAGTGATATGTGCTCACCCAAGGCCAGTTGGGTGAGGACCGCAGAGACGCTGATGGGCGCGAGAACCACATTGGCGTTGTCCTGCTGGGCTGCCAGCGCACGGAAAAGGTTGTAGCCAAAGTCAGAGGTGGCGGCGGCCATCTTGGTGGCAGGTGTGGTGAAGAGCTCCACGTGTTCCGTTTGTTCATCCTCGCCGCCTGCTGGCTCGTTCTCCACCGTCTGAGCCTGGATCAGAAAGGCAAGTGCCCGTGTCAACATGTACACACACGCACACACACGTAGCTCGGAGCTTGTTTTTAGATTGTGGAATGGTTTCATCGTCCACATTAATTCACCATGTAGACGATACCTGAACCAAAACCAAGACCAGCAAGCCCAAAAGCAGGAGGGGGGTTGTCGGCTTCATCCTGAAACACACCGAAATTACGTTTTAGTTCATTTTTAGTCCCGCTAGTATTTGATTTGTTTATTGTTGGGGGTTTTTTTGCATTAATTTTCACAACTCTGATTTATTCCACTTGACAAAAATAATTTTTCAGTTCTGTTATTTGTTATGGGTGAGAAACCTTTGACGCATGTGCTGGCGCGGCAGAGAACAAAAATAAGAGATTTCGAAGTAAAAAAGAAAAAAAGAACAACATGTTTGCACGCCCCTCGGTCACGTGACTTGATCCCCAGAACGTTGCCAAGAAGGTCAAAGTGCTCGTCGCTCGACACGAACACGCAGGGAAGAGAAGTAATCGAGTACAAATACTCTGTACTTTCTTACTCTTATTGAAATTGGTAATTAAGTCCATTTCAAACATTTTGGTGCCGTGTGCAGAAGAACGCGCATTCTTTTCGTCGCCAGCACAACCACTGATGGAACAAACGCAAAGTTGCTACAACTAAACTAGCTTTTATATTAATCATGTATTGGTAGTTCTGTCGATACTTTAACCAATCTTTTTTTTTTTTTTTTGCCCAGGTACAGTACTTTTGCGCGACGGTCACGTGGTCCATCTACTGGTGATGTCACGTTACCACCCCCCCAAAATTGAGCCTCCCGAGTATGTCAACGCGAAAAAAGATCAAAATAGGTACGCAATTGGACTTAATTCGAGTGTTTGGCACTTTGGGTTATGTGGCGCGCCCAGGTGGTCAAGTAAAAAAAAAAAAAAATAGGAATGGAAAGAAAAGATCGGAAGAATTGATTGACGCGCACTCACCTCGCAGCAGCCTTGCTCTCTCGCTCCACGTCGCCGCGCGTGACAGCGAAGCGCGCGCACGTCGCCAGCTCGATCCCGAGCGGGGACGCGCGGCCCAGACGGACGCGCAATCCTCATAACGGGATGGTGACCGCAAACTCTTTCCTCTCTGCTTCTGCTCGGGCTTGTTTGTTCAAACATTGAAACGTTCTGGCTGTCCGCTCACGTTGGACACGTCACGAAAACACGGTTGTCCATTCGTGCACGGACATGGATGTGCGTTCACGCGACATGTCAACATTTGTATGTGCGTTCACATAAATGTTAGTCCACGGAACGGATTCGAATCTCAAGGCACCGGCGGGATTGCACTGTCCGACCCCGACTGGGAATGTGGTGGCCGCTAGATGGCAGCAAACTCGCATCACAACTTTACTTAACGATACTCAAAGTTTCCAAAGTAGATCCTTCAACATTCTTTAATTTCTTATTCATTGTCCTTTATCAGTCGTTTAATCATTTTCTTTCATTTATTGGTCATTCATGTATTCATCATTTATTTGACAATCTTTCATTCCTTCGACTATTCATCCACTCATTCATTCATTGGTTGTCTTTGAGCAGCTTCATCACTTCCCAGTCTTCATCATGCAGCGACGAAGGCCACCACCAGCTCAACTTTCCCGCTTTCTCTTTGCTTTGTGCGTGCGCATGCTCGTGCGCGTGCACGCGACAGGTTACTATTTAGCTTGAATGGGGAGCGCGTTGAAGGCAGAGAGAAGTCAGGAGCCGTAGATTGTCGCTCGTCATCGTCATTGTTGTCCTCCTGCTCGATGGCGGTCCTTCCCCTGCGGGTGCGGATGTTCCGCGTTGTGTGGCGTCTCAAGAGCGTCTTGATCGTGGCCTTTGGTCCGCTGCTCCTGCTGCCGCTCGCCCTCAGCACCAAGGTGAGACACAGTCACACACAAAAATTGTTTTATTGAATTTGATTTTGTGTTTATGCATGAGTGTCATTCAATTGTTGTTTTATTTTGTTAACGTAATTTATTTATTTTAATTTTTTCATCAATTCAAACCATTTTTATTCATTTTAATGTCCATTTCTAAACATTATTATTTATTTTTTATTCTTTTAACGTTCTTATACATTTAAATGTTTTTATTTCTAAACCTGTTTTATTGACTTGACATTTATGGTTATAATTTCATTTTTCATTACCATATTTATTCATTTAAACATTTCATTTACAGCACTTATAATTGTTGTACACGGTAATTCCGGTAAACGGTGTTCCGTTCATTCAAAATATTCATTTTCAACGTAAAGATTTAATATCGATTTTACTTCTTCAAAACTATTTTTAATGTAACATTAATTTTTGTCATTTAAGTGGCACTTTCCAAACATTCTCACTTTCTAAATGTGTTTATCCTCAAGTTTTTCTTTTTAGGAACACGTTTCACGACATTTTTCATTCGTGAACCTTTCTGGCCCCATCGTGGCTGTCATTGATTGACCAGTACATCGACGGCTCCAAGTTCAGCGACCTTCTCATTCTTCATCGCTATATTGTCCCCCCCTCCTTCCCTCATGCACGACCCGCCGTGTGCACGTGTGTGAGAGCACGTGCACATGCATGTGTGCACGGCGCGGTAAATGAAACCAAAGTGGTGTGTTTGCGCTCAGCGGGTCCTCCCAGCAGCCTTTGCTGCTTTCTCACGCTTCTCCTCATCTTCATCACATGTCACGGCTGGCATTTTGGCCTTCCCGATGCAATCTTTTGAAACGTCATACGTTGAGGCAACAAGTCTCACGTTCTCCATCCAAACACTTTTCATCTTCATGTTGACACAGTCGATAGGCACCCGTCAACTTCATTGACATGTATTATGATCTGTGTGTGCGCGCAGGAGGCGGCGTGCGCGTACGTCATCCTGCTGATGGCGCTGTTCTGGTGTACCGAAGTTTTGCCGCTGGCCGTCACCGCGTTGCTTCCGACCATCTTGTTTCCACTGCTCGGAATCATGCAGTCCAAAGACGTAAGCGTGCGCATACACATAAAAGAGGACAATAAGTGGGAATAAATTCTGAGGTGTCTCCCCCTGCAGGTGTGCATGCAGTACCTCCGAGACAGCAACATGTTATTCGTGGGCGGGCTGATGGTGGCGGTGGCCGTGGAGCACTGGAACCTCCACAAACGCATCGCACTCAAAGTTCTACTTCTGGTGGGAGTTAGACCCTCACTGTGAGTTGTGTGCTTCAATGGATGCTAGTTGTGTTAGCATGTCGCTACAAACACAAGTTATTTGAAGCGGAGATCTAAATGAATGGACTTGTGCTATGACAGGCTGATGCTGGGCTTCATGAGCGTGACGGCGTTCCTGTCCATGTGGATCAGCAACACGGCCACGGCAGCCATGATGGTCCCCATCGTGCACGCCGTGCTGGACCAACTGCATGGCCACGACGACGTTGAGGAAGGACTGGCGAAGACGAGCGAAGACGCCGCCTCTAGAAAGCAGAGCGTGTTTGTCGTCCAGATGCCTGAAGCGGACGCTTCCGAAAGAACGGGTGAGTAACCTTCTGTCTTTTCATGGAGGTTCACGGTAGGTGTGATTGGAAGTTTGATGGAATTTCTTTGATGCAGGCGAAGGTACGGGAGAAGCCGGAGTTGAGACGGCATCCCACGAGGACATGACGATGTCATCGCTCAAAGTACCACCGCAGGACAAACCTCCATCTGCGCCGAAAGGTCAGGGTGCACCTACCGCCCCATTGAGCACGTCGGAGTTAGAAGAGGTGGACGAGGTGGATGAGGAACGCAAGCGTTTGAGCAAAGGCCTGCTGCTGAGCGTGTGCTACGCGGCCAGCATCGGCGGCATCGCCACGCTCACCGGAACTGGACCCAACCTGGTTCTGCTGGGTCAGATGAGCCAGTGAGTGCCGGCTAACGCGCTAGCGTGCTCAGGCGACGCTCTTATTGTCACGTCCGGCGTCAGGCTGTTCCCACAGAGCGGCGGTGTCATCAACTCGGCATCCTGGTTCGTCTTCGCCTTCCCTACCATGATGATGATGCTCGCGATGGCCTGGATTCTCCTGCAGCAAGTCTTCATAGGACGCAGGTCAGTCCTGAATCCACCACTTCTTATCGATGTCTACTACATCTACATGACCTGACCTCTTATCTATGTTGTCATCTATTGCGCCATCGATGTTTACTCCTCTATCAATCGTGTCTATCTGGCAGCTAGCATGCTAGCTAGCTGGTCTTAACTATGTGCACAATATCGGTACGTCTTCCTACATATTTTTTCATCTGTTCTGTTTCCATGCATACCACACCTGTTCTTCTCATCTTATCTACAATATGTTCTGCAAACTCCTCTCCATGTTCACAATGTGTACACTATGCTTTCTACCTCCTCTATCGTTTGATGGTCAGCCTGTGGGGGGCGTGGTCGTGCGGGGCGGGGCAGAAGGCGAAGGAGCAAGCGGCGCGCGATGCCATCGGAGAAGAGCACCAGCGCTTAGGTCCCATGACCTACGGCGAGGCCAACGTGATGGCGCTCTTCCTCCTCATGGTGGTGCTGTGGTTCACACGGGAGCCGCGCTTCGTGGACGGCTGGGCCTCGCGGGTGTTCAACGCCGACGCAGAGTGAGTCAGCCCATTTTTCAGATGTTTTTTTTTTTACACAAACTTATGCCAATAACATATTGCAGCTCTTTCTGGTGAGTGTGAGATTTAACTTGGCCACCAGGGGCAGTATTGAGCAATTGGAAAGACAAACAAAGATTTTCACAACTATTGTTATCGCGTGTCTATGTGTTGCTCCAAAGTTCGAGTTCAAATAATCGTTGCTTAAAGTGTTGTAACTGCTAAGTTGATGCTATTTGTTAGCTTGCCGATGCGTTTTGAAAATTTTGTTAGCATCAAGCTAAATCATCTTTTGGAAGGCAAAGCAATGTGATTCTCTCAAGTCCACAATATGCTTTGGTTTGATTATTTGTTCATAAATTCTAGCTTAAATTTTTGATTGCGAATCAAACTCGAGAGAGGTCAGGTCACACGTATCGCAAGGGTTCAGTATATATCCATCCATCAAGCCTCGTGTGGGGCCAGTGCTATGTGTCAATCGAAATCTTTGACCCTTTAAAGTGAACGAACGTGGACGCCATTCATGTTCATTCATGAAGTCGCTGCCAGGTTACATAATCACGTCGACTAATGACCTTTCACTTGCACTCTGCATAAACACCAAAGAGCGTCCACGCGGCGCGCATGCATGTAATTTCAATATTTGCGCTGTGCTGCAACAGGAAGTGAACTTGACCTCTGTGTCGCAAGGCCAAAAACAACACCAGATCTCAAAAACACGTGGACCAGAATAATTTCCCGTACCACCTTTTCTTATCACTAACTGCTAACTGTTTGTATGACCTGTACTTTTTTCTCCGCATGATAATACATGTAAGCAGACAACATGACAATAATAACATGTATGTATTCTTTATCCTCTGTGAAGAACAACTGTTATTGCTGTGGCTTAGGATATGTCTGTATTATACTGCTCCCTGGTGGGCAAAAGGAGGAAAAACACATTTTGAAACTCGTGACATCTCCGCAGGTTCGTCACGGACGCCACTGTCTCCCTCATGGTGGCGCTCTTACTGTTCATCCTGCCGTCCCAGCCGCCCAAATATCTCTGCTACTGGAGGCAAAACTCAGACTCGGGTCAGTGACACGCATACGTGTGGCCTCATTATTCAAGTTGATTCTCCGAGGTGAAAGCTTTTGTACTGGTCCGTCCCATCAGACGCGCAGGTGTCCCGAGGCCCCGCCCCCCCGCTGTTGACGTGGAAGGTGGCGCAGGCCAAGATTCCGTGGAACATCGTGCTGCTGCTGGGCGGAGGCTTTGCGCTGGCCAAAGGCAGCGAGGTGAGCTACAAGCAGCTCTGACTCGAAGTGGTGGCGCTGGGTAGCCAATTGCAAATCGGTAATGATTGGATTTGGGTGTGTCGTTCAGGAATCCGGTTTATCGCGCTGGTTGGGCTCCCAGATGACGCCACTTCACTCCATCCCGCCGTGGGCCATCACCGTGGTCCTGTGCCTCCTCACTGCCACCTTCACAGAGTGCGCCAGCAACGTGGCCACGGCAACGCTCCTCCTGCCGATCCTGGCTTCCATGGTAATTTATGATCATCGTGAAAAGTGACAAGTGTTGTCAATTTTCCAAAGATAATTTTATGTACCAGACATGTTTGGAAACCACTCAACGTTTTTTCTTCTTCTTTTGTTGTTGTTATGTAACGTGCTTGTGGCAGTCTCAGTCCATCAGCGTGAATCCTTTGTACGTGATGATCCCGTGCACCTTGAGCGCGTCGTTCGCCTTCATGCTGCCCGTGGCCACGCCTCCCAACGCCATCGTCTTCTCTTCAGGGTACCTCAAAGTAGCCGATATGGTAAGTCTAAACATATAGGCCAGACACATGCGACACATTAGTTGGATAAAAATGCCAGAAAAGATATCAGATTAGCCACATGAGAATTGTTAGCCACATAATTCGCTCCCTGCAGGCAAAAACTGGCGTGGTGATGAACGTCATCGGCATTGTGTGCATCAGCGTGGCCATCAACACCTGGGGTCGCGTCTTGTTCTCTCTGGACTCCTTCCCCGAGTGGGCCAACGCCACCACGCCCATTTAGCGCCGCCCCTTAAGCTGCTTACATTTGTCGTGTACTGCTGAATATGTCAGCAAAATCTTATTTTCTTTAGTGGACAACATGTTGGAAATGTACGTTTTGATACAAACAATTGCTAAGAATCTATCCTTTTTGTTTATTTGGAGAAGAACATTTGTCATATTATAAACTTTATATTTAACACATTCATGTTAATATTATTTTCCTTTAGCCTCAACTTTGAGGTTACGATTTTGTTAATATTGTTTTACTGTTTAAAGCACAGTGTGTGACTTTTGTCACTGGTGTAGATTATTGTACATATGTAACGTTCTAACACTTTTATGCCCTTTAAATAAATATTTCACACAAAACCATGGACGCTTTCGATCAATCATCCGTAAATGAAAGAAAAATCCATCAAAAAGATCGAATAAAATGTATTTACACCGTAAATTATGTTTACACTCCAACACAGTAGGTGGCAGTAATGCACCTAAAAACTGGATCCAATGACATATCAGCTCTGCCGAACCCCTGAAGCCGACTCACCGAACCCCTACGGATCGATCGAACCCAGGTTAAGAACCACTGATCGAGACGCCAACATATTTTCGAAAGGTACTGCATGTTGTGTTTCCTTCTTTTTTTATATTGAGTATTATCCCTTCGGTGACTAGAGAAGATCATCAACAAGTCAAATGAGACGCAATATTATTTTGTAAAGATAATTTAATGCGTGCTTTGAGTTATTTGACGGTTTCCAGGTGAATTAGGTAGATGGGCCATTAGTTTCAGAAGTTGTGGTCAAAAGACATTATGTGGGGTAGGTGCATTACACACATGTTTCCCGCAGAGGGCGCTAATGGACTATAGTTGAGTATTCTGTTACTGTTTCGGTCCTTTCATAGTTTGTGATATTCGATGTAAAGTAAAGTGTTAAAAATAAGAGAGTGTATCATTAAAGCTGTCGGAAATTGTTTAATTGTCGGGCAGTTTTTTGGAAGTTTAAAATCAGGGGATGCTTGAGAATATTTGTCATTTTTCACACATGTCCTGAGTGTTGTTAGTCACTTAAATGTTAACCAGAGGCTGTGATATATCGAAGTCAAATTCCTTGTTTGGCACGCTCAAACATGGCGAATAAAAATTCTTGAATCTTGAATCTTAATGTACTCACTTGGAACTAAGTGATGGATAGGGGTAGGACATGATAAGCTTAGGCTTCTTCCTACTCCTTTTCGAACAGTGATGTATATTGTTTGTTTTTTATTGTTTTTTATTCTTTAAATCATGTTCGAAATAAATATTCATTCATTCATTCATTCAATACGCAGGAGCATCATTACGACACGAGCTCCTCGAGTTTGTTTGTAGCTCGCTAGCTAGCTAGCTAGCTAGCTATCGTAGAACAATATCAACAAAGGTGGCTTGTCACGACCCCGCCCACAAGTACCACTCAGCTGTCGATCAAACGTTAATTAGGAAAAAGCGTTTGACTTCCATGTTGTTTTTGAATGTTTTCCACGCAAAAGCTGATGTCCAAACTACAAGAGTTGAGGCTCAACGTCGGTTGCTGGTCGTCTATCAGAACATCTAGACGCCAACATATTTTCGAAAGGTACTGCATGTTGTGTTTCCTTCTTTTTTAATATGGAGTAGTATCCCTTCGGTGACTAGAGAAAATCATCAACAAGTCTAATGATATGTAATATTATTTTGTAAAGATAATTTAATGCGTGCTTTGAGTTATTTGACGGTTTCCACGTGAATTAGGTAGTGGGTAACAGCAGATGGGCCATTAGTTTCAGAAGTTGTGGTCAAAAGACATTATGTGGGGTGGGTGCAGTACAACATGTATCCCGCAGAAGGCGCTAATGCTCTATAGTTGAGTATTCTCTTGCTGTTTCGGTCCTTTCATAGTTTGTGATATTCGATGTTAAATAAAGTGTTAAAAATAAGAGAGTGTGTCATTAAAGCTGTCAAGGAAATTGTTTAACAAAAAGAACATTTGGCCCATAAACTGAGTCTTTGACTTTGAATCCTTGGTTGAGATGCTGAGTCTTAGACTTTGAAACCTTGGTTGAGGTGCTCATTGCATGTCACTTCTAATGGCCACCAGGGGGAAGGTGAGCACATGAGAACGTCTGTCATTGCTAAATGGGCCAAAAACTAAGTGCCAGCTACTGCACAAGTTAAACATCAAACACCTCTAGATGTGTTTTTAATGAAATTGATGCAAACCAGGTTAGTCAGAAATATACATTTGATTTGTATTCAACTAACTTGGTTTGCATCAATGTCATTGAAAAACACATCCAAAAGTGTGTGATGATGTTATGCAGTAGCTGGCACTTAGTTTTTGTCCCGGTGAGAGATGTTAGCTGTTTCAATGTGCTCACCTTCCCCCTAGTGGTCATCAGAAGTAAGTGACATCTCACCTGAGCTCATCAAACACTGCTGCTTCCATGCAAGGCCTGTCAATGCCAATCTTTGTGTGCAACTATATTAGTCTCACACAAACTTTGACTGCTCAAATGTTTTCAAACTGCTTTTCTGTCATATAAATTAATCAACTGGAATGCAAGTCTTAGTGTTTTTATGAGCAGATTTGCTTTCAAAGGCAGTCTTCAGTCTTGAGGTGAGTGTTGTCCTTCTGTCACTGCCATGGACATGGGTTTTTGACCGTTACTCTCCCATTTCACAGGACTCCTGTCACTTTGAGTCATGTGAGATGGAGCGTAACAGTCAAAAACCTATGTCCATGGCAGTGACACAAGGGCAACGCTCACCTCAAGACTGAAAACTGCCTTAAAAAACCTAAGTGTCACTTTCCCCGCCTCCTACTTCTACCAAAATTCAGTCTGACCAATCACAGCGCAGCACGAATTTGCATAAATTTGCATAACCACGCCCACTTTCTCGACAGCCAATCAGAACGCAGTATTTGCCATTCTGACCAATCAGGTTGCTTCAAATTAATGAGACCACGCCCACTTTATATTCCACCAATCACATCGCACCTCATTTGCATAACATCGCCCACTTTTACACCAATCGCTGACCTTCATTCTCATTGCTCCACCCACTTTCTGAGCCCTCAGCCAATCATGAAGCAGTATTCCAGCTTTGACCCGCCTCATTTCAAAAAAATATGGGGAAAAAAAATTTCTGGAAAAAATTCCGGAAAAAAAAAAATCAAAAAAAAGGAAAAATAAAATCGGAAAATTTTTTTAGGTTTTTTTAAATTTTTTTAATTAAGATGTTTTTAAAGTTGAGAATAAAGAGTTAAGAGTTCAAGTGTTCTTTGTAATCAAACTTTATTTCTTTTGCAGAGTAAACATTCAATCACAAAACAGAAGTTGGATGGTAGTCTGCTCGGTGCCAAGTGGTGAAGTGGTCAGCCAGTGGGACGAGTGGTGAGGTGGTCGGCCAGCGGGACGAGTGGTGAAGTGGTCAGCCAGCGGGACGAATGGTGAAGTGGTCGGCCAGTGGGACGAGTGGTGAAGTGGTCAGCCAGTGGGACGAATGGTGAAGTGGTCAGCCAGTGGGACGAGGAGTCTGCGCCTGGAGGTAAGACAAAAAGAAACCTGTAAGCCTAAAGTAAAGTCAGGAAAAAGTTTAGCATGAAACTTACCAGTGGGAAAGATTTGTTGTTCATGTGATCAAGTATTGAGAGCTGCATGACCAGGAAGCTGCTCTTGTTCCTTGCGACCTGTCAGAAAATATATATAGGAACAAAGTTGTCATAGGGACTGTGCAATGACCATATTACCTTAAGTGCAAATATTGTCCACTTCTCAGGTTGACTTTGAGGCAAGGACGCAACAAAAACTGATGTGTTGCCAGCAAGCTGCTGTGCTGATTCTTGGCCACCGCTGCAAGCAGGTACTTGATAGTGCACCACCCTGGACACAAAAAGAACATTCATTCAAATTTTGGAACATGGTGGATGAAATGAAATGTACTTTCCTTCTCTTACCAGCAGAGGGCTCTCCAGGCAGCAAGAAGGTACCCCTGCCAAAAAGATAGCTTTTAGCGAGTAGCATACCAGGAATGTTTCATTTCACCTGCAACAACCACAGGGGGAAAATCCAAGTCCAGAAAGTGACTCGCCTGCTATAGTTTGGCTTGAGCCACAGGTGCTTCTACTCCACTGGCAGATGAACGTGCTCACAAACTGTGGCAGGCTTTTCACTTTCTGGACCAGGAAAAGCCACTTCTGCCTGTAAAGAAAAGGAACATTGACACTGACTCAATTTAGGGTTACCATTTTTATTTTTAACTGCAGACAGGAATCTTCTGCTGAAGCCGTTTATTAGATGAGAAACATCTGGCCAAGCTCTTGAAATGTTGCAGAGCCTCTCCTGGACTGACACCTGCACACAAATGCGGAAACAGTCAAGCAAGTTGATTTGCAACACTGAAAATGTTAACAGCCTTGAAACCTTTGGCATGGTTTTGGAGAATTTCTTGGCCTAGCAGGTGGAGAGTCATTGCGGCACTTTTACTGGAAGCTGCACTGCATTGAGACAAAGAAAAAGCAGGTTAGTGTTCTTACCATGCCACATTTGCAAAGTTCAGTCACCTGCCAGGACTGGAAGATCATGATTCCTTGTTTCCTGACTGCCTGGACCATCACCACCTGAAACAACAAACTGGTCAAGCACTTTGATTTGTCAAATTTGTCATTGCAATAGTTTTAAACCTGGCGCTTTGACTTCAATCCATGTAGGGGACAGGTACCAGGTCCTTTGGCTCCCCCTGGTGGACAAAACGGGAAGAGAATGCACACCCTGAAATAAATCTAACCAAACAATTGTTCATGTATGAAAGTGAGCACGTGTTTCACCAATGAAGAATGAAGGCAGGGGAAGCTCTGGACTTCTCTCCAACCGCAATTTGTTGGCCTGAAAGACAAGGTAACGTTAAATTTAACATACATGGTGTTAAATTCTCAGTCATACGAGCTGGTTTGATAGCAAGAGTAGACTTGCAAACCTCTCGTGAAGTCGGGGTGCTCAGAACTGCAAGCCGGCCAGTTTGAAACCTGCAGACAAACAAAAACCAACAATTAAAATACTTTGGTCAATTGTTCTTCTAATAAAAACGTGTTTTTTGCCTTTTTCCAGTCAATCTGGGTCTTTTGTTGCAGATGCAGACCTGTGGGCAGAAATGGACAATTAGATGCAGTCGATTAAATCCACATTATTCGAACAGAAAGGAGGTTACTTGAGGCTCGTTTTGAAGAGTCGCACCTGTAGACAGATATTAGACCACTTGATTAGATTCTGTTGTGAATTTCTGCAAACGTTTTGTCTTACCTTGGGCAGCAAAACTGCGTTTGATGCAATTTAAGGTCGGAGAAGTTTCCTGCCAACGCTCGCTTTTTAGCTTGCATGGTAGCTAGGCGTAAGCACGTCCAAAGTGCAAGTTGACGCTGAAAGAGAGCAAAAGCAGTTAGTTTTAAAAGGTTAAGGAATTGTGAAGACTTACCTTTGAAACGCAGCATGTTGTGTAAAAGCGCGCTGCGCAGCCGGTGGAGCAGCACGACGTGACGCTGTCAGAAATGAGCAAGAGAACGATTGTCGCGTTTGTGACGTCTTATATAGTAATTTTGTGATGACGTCATTAACAAGCAAAAGGAAAGAAAAAGAAAAAAGTAGCCGTCTGCGGAAGCAAGGGGAAAATGACAAAGTGTAACACTTAGGCAGGGTCGAGTCTCGAACCACAGTTTTCAGGTTTCGGAGGCACTGGCGTTAACCATTCGACCAGAGCTTGCTTGGAAACATCAGCAGATTTTGTCGTATTGATAGTTTAAGTACCCAAACATTGACGTGAAAAGTCCAAGGTAACACCTAAGTACAAAGAAGCGAGGAAGAATGATTGTGTCTAAGGTGGCCGAATGGTTAAAGCTTTTGCCTTGAGTTCAGGAGACTCGGGTTCGAATCTTGGTTGACGCGCTCTTTAAGTTGAAAATGTTGGACATAGCTGGTCTCGAACCCTGGTCGACTGAGTACCAGGCCAAGTGTTATACCATTCGGCCACATT
Source organism: Syngnathus scovelli (assembly GCF_024217435.2). Taxonomy (NCBI): domain Eukaryota; kingdom Metazoa; phylum Chordata; class Actinopteri; order Syngnathiformes; family Syngnathidae; genus Syngnathus; species Syngnathus scovelli. The sequence continues at coordinate 3,578,343 of NC_090861.1, forward strand.
GCCATGAAATTTTTCGAAATTTTATTATGTATTTAACCTCTATGGCACTACTGGTCTACAAATACACAACAACTGCCACGTTATTGTAAGATACACCGATGGTGTGGTGGTTAAAGCTCTTGCCTTTGGTTCCGGCGATCTGGGTTCGAATCTTGGCCATCGCTTTCTTTAATTTGTAAATGTTAGACAGAGCTGGTTTCGAACCATGGTCGACCGAGCACCAGCCCAAGTGTTATACCATTCGGCCACATTGCCATGAAAATTTCGAAAAATATTTATGTATTTAACGTCAAAAGGTCGACTGATCTACAAATACATAAAATTACCGTGTCAATTCAAGATCCAGTGGTGGTCTTGTGGTTAAAGCTTTTGCCTTGCGTTCTGGGGAACCGAGTTCGAATCTCACACATGGCTTTGTGTAAGTATATACACATATAAATAAATATATTCCAGAGCAGGCCTCTTTGCCTCGTATTCTGTCGAGTCTTGCACGTTATTCCGTATCATTTCCAAATGTTACACGGAGCGGGACTCGAACCCGCCTCTCCTGTACTCCAGACCAATATTATTCCACTCGACCACTGTGGCACAGAAATTTCGAATTTCTTTTAGGTGGTCATTCAAAGCACCTAAAGGTTTACAAACTAATTGTATTTCCATGCAGCCCTTCAATGAAGAAATAAACAAATGCAATCGGGGAAAGTGCTCAACTGAGACTGCTCATGTCCCTCCTGGACTTTGTGACTACTATTGGTGGCTAGATATATATGAGGAGAAGGGCGTGACTTATTTGCGAACATTTACAGAGAAACCTGGTAGTATAGAGTGAAATAGACCGGAGTGGCAATTCTATTGACAAGGTACTGTCGAATAAAATCCCGGATGCGGGGCAATGACATACCAGCTCTGCCGAACCCCTGAAGCCGACTCACCGAACCCCTAGGTTTCGATCGAACCCAGGTTAAGAACCACTGATCTAGACGCCAACATATTTTCGAAAGGTACTGCATGTTGTGTTTCCTTCTTTTTTTATATGGAGCTTATGATCAGGGGATGCTTTGAGAATAATTGTCAATTTTGGCTATGTGAAGCCCTTTGAGACTGTTTGTGATTTAGGGCTATACAAATAAACTTGAGTATTATCCCTTCAGTGACTAGAGAAGATCATCAACAAGTCAAATGAGACGTAATATTATTTTGTAAAGATAATTTAATGCGTGCTTTGAGTTATTTGACGGTTTCCAGGTGAATTAGGTAGATGGGCCATTAGTTTCAGAAGTTGTGGTCAACAGACATTATGTGGGGTGGGTGCAGTACAACATGTTTCCCGCAGAGGGCGCTAATGCTCTATAGTTGAGTATTCTGTTACTGTTTCGGTCCTTTCATAGTTTGTGATATTCGATGTTAAGTAAAGTGATAAAAAGAAGGGAGTGTATCATTAAAGCTGTCAAGGAAATTTTTAACAAAAAGAACATTTGGCCCATAAACGGGCAGTTTTTTGGAAGTTTAAAATCAGAGGATGTTTGAGAATATTTGTCATTTTTCACACATGTCCTGAGTGTTGTTAGTCACTTAAATGTTGAACAGAGGCTGTGATGTATCGAAGTCAAATTCGTTGTTTGGCACGCTCAAACATGGCGAATAAAAATTCTTAAATCTTAATGTACTCACTTGGAACAAAGTGATGGAGAGAGGTAGGACATGATAAGCTTAGGCTTCTTCCTACTCCTTTTCGAACAGTGATGTATATTGTTGTTTGTTTTTTATTCTTAAATCATGTTCGAAATAAATATTCATTCATTCATTCATTCATTCATTCATTCATTCATTCATTCATTCATTCATTCATTCATTCAATATGCAGGAGCATCATTACGACACGAGCTCCTCGAGTTTGTTTGTAGCTCGCTAGCTAGCTAGCTATCGTCATCATCATCATCATCATCGGCGGTCACTCGGGACGAGTATGACTGTCTTTTTCTCAGGGTCGTCTACTTGTGGGTCCGCGTAGAGGCCGATCCGGGATCCACATATTTTTGTGCAGAGTGGGCAGGGGAAAGTAGTGGTGGGTTGTGGTCGTGCTGGAGCCTGTTTTTGTCTTTCCTTACGGAGTTGTCGTTTGGTTTCTGCGACACGGCGGAATTCCTTTTCGTGATGTGCTGCACCTCCTTGCACCGCTGCCCTCCACCAGTTCCTGTTCAAGGCGATGCGCTCCCAGTCCTGAGCTGTTATTTGGAATTTCTTGAGATTGGTCTTGAGGTTGTCCTTAAAACGTTTCTTTTGCCTGCCCGGGGCTCGCGGACCTCTCTCCAGCTGGGAGTATAACATCTGTGCTAGCTATCGTAGAACAATATCAACAAAGATGGCTTGTCAGCGACCCCGCCCACAAGTCCCACTCAGCTGTTGATCAAACGTTAATTAGGAAAAAGCGTTCGACCTCCATGTTTGTTTTGTATGTTTTCCACGCTAAAGCTGATTTCCAAACTACAAGAGTTGAGGCTCAACGTCGGTTGCTGGTCGTCTATCAGAACATCGAGACGCCAACATATTTTCGAAAGGTACTGCATGTTGTGTTACCTTCTTTTTTTATAGGGAGTAGTATCCCTTCGGTGACTAGAGAAGATCATCAACAAGTCAAATGAGACGTACTATTATTTTGTAAAGATAAATTTAATGCGTGCTTTGAGTTATTTGACGGTTTCCACGTGAATTAGGTAGTGGGTAACAGCAGATGGGCCATTAGTTTTAGAAGTTGTGGTCAAAAGACATTATGTGGGGTGGGGTGCAGTACAACATGTTTCCCGCAGAGGGCGATAATGCTCTATAGTTGCGTATTCCATTACTGTTTCGGTCCTTTCATAGTTTGTGATATTCGATGTTTCTCATTTTCCCCTGGCAGGGTTTTTTTGAGTTTTTCCTTGCCCTTTTGGGTGGTTATGATCAGGGGATGCTTTGAGAATAATTGTCAATTTTGGCTATGTGAAGCCCTTTGAGACTGTTTGTGATTTAGGGCTATACAAATAAACTTGACTTGACTTGACTTAAATAAAGTGTTAAAAATAGGAGAGTGCATCATTAAAGCTGTCAAAGAAATAGTTTAATAAAAAGAACTTTTGGCACATAAAACGAGTCTTTTTATTTGGAGGACTTTGAAACCTTGGTTGAGGTGCTCATTGCATGTCACTTCTAATGGCACACAGTGCCTGCCACCAGGGGGAAGGTGAGCACATGCAAACGTCTGACATCGCTCACTGGGCCAAAAACTAAGTGCCAGCTACTGCACAAGTTAAACATCAAACACCTCTAGATGTGTTTTTAATTAAATTGATGCAAACCAGGTTAGTCAGAAATATACATTTGATTTGTATTCAACTAACTTGGTTTGCATCAGTGTCATTGAAAAACACATCCAAAAGTGTGTGATGATGTTATGCAGTAGCTGGCACTTAGTTTTTGTCCCGGTGAGAGATGTCAGCTGTTTGCATGTGCTCACCTTCCCCCTAGTGGTCCTCAGTAGTAAGTGACATCTCACCTGAGCTCATCAAACACTGCTGCTTCCATGCAAGGCCTGTCAATGCCAATCTTTGTGTGCAACTATATTAGTCTCACACAAACAGTGACTTCTCAAATGTTTTCAAACTGCTTTTCTGTCATATAAATTAAACAACTGGAATGCAAGTCTTAGTAATTGTACTAAGTTCATCTTGTTTTTCCTTTTTTTAATCACTTCACTGGTTTCTTTTATATCAAACTAATATTATTTTGTAAAGATAATTTAATCCGTGCTTTGAGTTATTTGACGGTTTCCACGTGAATTAGGTAGTGGGTAACAGCAGATGGGCCATTAGTTTCAGAATTTGTGGTCAAAAGACATTATGTGGGGTGGGTGCAGTACAACATGTATCCCGCAGAAGGCGCTAATGCTCTATAGTTGAGTATTCTCTTGCTGTTTCGGTCCTTTCATAGTTTGTGATATTCGATGTTAAATAAAGTGTTCAAAATAAGAGTGTGTCATTAAAGCTGTCAAGGAAATTGTTAGCAAAAAGAACATTTGGCCCATAAACTGAGTCTTTGACTTTGAATCCTTGGTTGAGATGCTGAGTCTTAGACTTTGAAACCTTGGTTGAGGTGCTCATTGCATGTCACTTCTAATGGCCACCAGGGGGAAGGTGAGCACATGAGAACGTCTGACATCGCTCACTGGGCCAAAAACTAAGTGCCAGCTACTGCACAAGTTAAACATCAAATACCTCTAGATGTGTTTTTAATTAAATTGATGCAAACCAGGTTAGTCAGGAATATACATTTGATTTGTATTCAACTAACTTGGTTTGTATCAGTGTCATTGAAAAACACATCCAAAAGTGTTTGATGACGTTATGCAGTAGCTGGCACTTAGTTTTTGTCCCAGTGAGAGATGTCAGCTGTTTCAATGTGCTCACCTTCCCCCTAGTGGTCATCAGAAGTAAGTGACATCTCACCTGAGCTCATCAAACACTGCTGCTTCCATGCAAGGCCTGTCAATGCCAATGTTTGTGTGAATTTATATTAGTCTCACACAAACATTGACTGCTCAAATGTTTTCAAACTGCTTTTCTGTCATATAAATCAATCAACTGGAATGAAAGTCTTAGTGTTTTTATGAGCAGATTTGATTCACTCATTGGAAAATGTTCATGCTTGGTGGTTGCTGAAGTGGCACTTAGGTTTTCAAAGGCAGTCTTCAGTCTTGAGGTGAGTGTTGTCCTTCTGTCACTGCCATGGACATGGGTTTTTGACTGTTACTCTCCATTTCACAGGACTCCTGTCACTTTGAGTCATGTGAGATGGAGAGTAACAGTCAAAAACTCATGTCCATGGCAGTAACACAAGGACAACGCTCACCTCAAGACTGAAAACTGCCTTAAAAAACCTAAGTGTCACTTTCCCCGCCTCCTACTTCTACCAAATTCAGTCTGACCAATCACAGCGCAGCATATATTTGCATAACCACGCCCACTTTCCCAACAGCCAATCGAAAAGCAGTATTTGCCATTCTGACCAATCAGATTGCTTCAAATTAATGAGACCACGCCTACTTTATATTCCACCAATCACATCGCTCTGCCTTTGCATAACCACGCCCACTTTTTGACCAATCTCTGACCTTCATTCTCATTGCTCCACCCTCTTTCTTAGCCCTCAGCCAATCATGAAGCAGTATTCCAGCTTTGACCCGCCTCATTTAAAAAAATATGGGGAAAAAAATTCTGGAAAAAATTCCGGTAAAAAAAAAAAAACGGAAAAATAGAATCGGAAAAATTTTTTAGGTTTTTGGTTTTTTTTTTTAAGATATTCTTAAAGTTGAGAATAAAGAGTTAAGAGTTGAAGTGTTCTTTGTAATCAAACTTTATTTCTTTTGCAGAGTAAACATTCAATCACAAAACAGTTAGAAGTTGCATGGTAGTCTGCTCGGTGCCAAGTGGTGAAGTGGTTGGCCAGTGGGACGAGTGGTGAAGTGGTCGGCCAGTGGGACGAATGGTGAAGTGGTCGGTCAGTGGGACAAGTGGTGAAGTGGTCAGCCAGTGGGACGAGGAGTCTGCGCCTGGAGGTAAGACAAAAAGAAACCTGTAAGCCTAAAGTAAAGTCAGGAAAAAGTTTAGCATGAAACTTACCAGTGGGAAAGATTTGTTGTTCATGTGATCAAGTATTGAGAGCTGCATGACCAGGAAGCTGCTCTTGTTCCTTGCGACCTGTCAGAAAATATATATAGGAACAAAGTTGTCATGGGGACTGTGCAGTGATGAGCATATTACCTTAAGTGCAAATATTGTCCACTTCTCAGGTTAACTTTGAGGCAAGGACGCAACAAAAACTGATGTGTTGCCAGCATGCTGCTGTGCTTTGATCCATGGCCACCGCTACAAGCAGGTACTTGATAGTGCACCACCCTGGACACAAAAAGAACATTCATTCAAATTTTGGAACATGGTGGATGAGATGAAATGTACTTTCCTTCTCTTACCAGCAGAGGGCTCTCCAGGCAGCAAGAAGGTACCCCCGCCAAAAAGATGTCGACTTGAAGCTTTTAGCAAGTAGCATACCAGGAATGTCTCATTTCACCTGCAACAACCACAGGGGGAAAATCCAAGTCCAGAAAGTGACACTCCTGCTACAGTTTGGCTTGAGCCACAGATGCTTCTACTCCACTGGCAGGTGAATGAGATCAAACTGGCAGGTTTTTCACTTTCTGGACCAGGATTTGCCACTTCTGCCTGTAAAGAAAAGAAACATTGACACAGACTCAATTTAAGGTTACCATTTTTATTTTTAACTGTAGACAGGAACCTTCTGTTGAAGACATATATTAGATGAGAAACATCAGGCCAAGCTCTTGAAATGTTGCAGGTCCTCTCCTGGACTGACACCTGCACACAAATGCGGAAACAGTCAAGCAAGTTGATTTGCAACACTGAAAATGGAAACAGCCTTGAAACCTTTGGCATGGTTTTGGAGAATTTCTTGGCCCAGCAGGTGGAGGGTCTTAGCACTCTTACTGGAAGCTGCACTGCATTGAGACAAAGAAAAAGCAGGTTAGTGTTCTTACCATGCCACATTTGCAAAGTTTAGTCACCTACCAGGACTGGAAGATCATGACTCCTTGTTTCCTGAATGCCTGGACCAGCACCACCTGAAACAACAAACTGGTCAAGCACTTTGATTTGTCAAATTTGTCATTACAATAGTTTCAAACCTGGCGCTTTGACTTCAATCCATGTAGGGGACAGGTACCAGGTCATTTGGCTCCCCCTGGTGGACAAAACGGGAAGAGAATGCACACCCTGAAATAAATCTAACCAAACAATTGTTCATGTATGAGTGTGCATGTTTTTCACCAATGAAGAACACAGGCAGGAACAGCTCTGGACTTCTCTCCAACCGCAGTTTGTTGGCCTGAAAGACAAGGTAATGTTAAAGTTAACATATATAGTGTTAAATTCTCAATCATACGAGATGGTTTGATAGCAAGAGTAGACTTGCAAACCGCTCGTGAAGTCGGGGCTCTCAGGACTGCAAGCCAGCCATTTTGAAACCTGCAGACAAAAAAAATAAAATAAAAGTACTTTAGTCAATTGTCCTTCAAATAAAAACGTGTTTTTTGCCTTTCTGCAGTCAATCTGGGTCTTCTGTTGCAGATGCAGACCTGTGGACAGAAATGGACAATTAGATGCAGTTGATTAAATCCACATTATTCGAACAGAAAGGTTACTTGAGGCTCGTTTTGAAGAGTCGCACCTGTAGACAGACAATTTGATTAGATTCTGTTGTGAATTATGCAAACGTTTTGTCTTACCTTGGGCAGTAAAACTGCGTTTGATGCAATTTACGGTCGGAGAAGTTTTCTGCCAACGCTCGCTTTTTAGCTAGCATGGTAGCAAGGTGTACGCACGTCCAAAGTGCGAGTTGACGCTGAAAGAGAGCAAAAGCAGTTAGTTTTAAAAGGCTAAGGAATAGTGAAGACTTACCTTTGCAACGTAGCATGTGTAAAAGCGTGCTGCGCAGCCGTGGAGCAGCACGACGTGACGCTGTCAGAAATGAGCAAGAGAACGTTTGTCGCGTTTGTGACGTCTTATATAGTAATTTTGTGATGACGTCATTAAAAAGCAAAAGGAAAAAAAAAAAATTAGCCGTCTACGGAAGCATGGGGAAAATGACAAACTGCAACACTTAGGTAGGGTCGGGTCTCGAACCATTGTTCTTTGGTTTCGGAGGCACTGGCGTTAACCATTCAACCAGTGCTTGCTTGGAGACGTCAGCAGATTTTGTCGTATTGATAGTCTAAGTACCCAAACATTGACATGAAAAGTGTAAAGTAACACCTAAGTACAAAGAAGCGAGGAAGCATAATTGTGTCTGAGGTGGCCGAATAGATAAAGCTTTTGCCTTGAGTTCAGGAGACTCGGGTTCGAATCTTGGTTGACGCGCTCTTTAAGTTGAAAATGTTGGACATAGCTGGTTTCGAACCCTGGTCGACTGAGTACCAGGCCAAGTGTTATACCATTCGGCCACATTGCCATGAAAATTTCGAAAAATATTTATGTATTTAAGGTGAACAGGTCGACTGGTCTACAAATATATAAAAATGCTGGTTCATTTTAAGATCCACCGATGGTCTGGTGGTTAAATCTCTTACCTTTGGTTCCGGCGATCTGAGTTCGAATCTTGGCCATCGCTTTCTTTAGTTTGTAAATGTTAGACAGAGCTGGTCTCGAACCCTGGTCGACCGAGTACCAGTCCAAGTGTTATACCATTCGGCCACATTGCCATGAAAATTTCGAAAAATATTTATGTATTTAACGTTCACAGATCGACTGATCTACAAATACAGCAAATTGCTGCATCATTCTAAGATCCACTGATGGTCTTGTGGTTAAACCTTTTGCCTTGCGTTCTGGAGAACCGAGTTCGAATCTCACACATGGCTTTGTGTAAGTATATACACATAAATAAATAAATTACAGAGCAGATCTCTTTCGTATTCTGTCGAGTCTTGCACATTATTCCGTATAATTTCCAAATGTTACACGGAGCGGGACTCGCACCCGCCTCTCCTGTCCTCCCGACCAATATTATTCCATTCGGCCACTGTGGCACAGAAATTTCGAATTTCTTTTGGGTGGTCATTCAAAGCACCTAAAGGTATACGAGTGAATTGTATTTCCATGCAGCCCTTCAATGAAGAAATAAACAAATGCAATCGGGGAAAGTGCTTGGTATCAAGTGCTCAACTGAGACCGCTCATGTCACTCCTGGACTTTGTGACTACTATTGGTGGCTAGATTTGAGGAGAAGGGCGTGACTTATTTGCGAACGATTACAGAGAAACCTGGTAGTATTGACATCCCAGCTCTGCCGAACCCCTGAAGCCGACTCACCGAACCCGTAGGGTTTGATCGAACCCAGGTTGAGAACCACTGATCTAGACGCCAACATATTTTCGAAAGGTACTGCATGTTGTGTTTCTTTCTTTTTTTATATGGAGTATTATCCCTTCGAAGACTAGAGAAGATCATACAACAAGTCAAATGAGACGTAATATTATTTTGTAAAGATAATTTAATGCGTGCTTTGAGTTATTTCACGGTTTCCAGGTGAATTAGGTAGATGGGCCATTAGTTTCAGAAGTTGTGGTCAAAAGACATTATGTGGGGAGGGTGCAGTACAACATGTTTCCCGCAGAGGGCGCTAATGCTCTATAGTTGCGTATTCCATTACTGTTTCGGTCCTTTCATAGTTTGTGATATTCGATGTTAAATAAAGTGTTAAAAATAGGAGAGTGCATCATTAAAGCTGTCAAGGAAATTGTTTAACGAAAGGAACATTTGGCCCATAAACGGGCAGTTTTTTGGAAGTTTAAAATCAGGGGATGTTTGAGAATATTTGTCATTTTTCACACATGTCCTGAGTGTTGTTAGTCACTTAAATGATGAACAGAGGCTGTGATGTATCGAAGTCAAATTCCTTGTTTGGCACGCTCAAACATGGCGAATAAAAATTCTATAATCTTTAATCTTAATGTACTCACTTGGAAATAACTGATGGATAGGGGTAGGACAGGGGTCGGCAACCTTTTTTTATTCAGAGCCATTTGGGACCGCCCCCCAATGAAAAGAAAGCACCCGGAGCCACAACCCATTTTGACATCATTATATATCTTATGCATGTATATATTATGCTATGTACAAAAAACTATTGCATTTATGAAAATGAAATCAACGAACTGCTGCAGAGAACACAGAATTTTATTTCTGCATGTAACAAAAAGCATTTTACACTTGGTTGATGCTTAATTTCAAATAAAATACCCGGTGTCTATTTGAGTCCTCGTATTTAAGAAATAAAAATCTAAACTTACCCAACCCACTGAATAAAAAAATGCAAACAGCCTGCAGTCACCTGTCCTCTTATTTATAAGATAAAAATCCAAACTTATCCAAATATTATCCACCAGCACTGAACGAACAATGCAAACCCAAAAAATCTGTCCCATCGCGTGTACTGGAGTGTGCAGCCAGTTGTCCTCCTGAATTAAATAAAAAGAACTACTTCACTTAATAGTATATAGTTATGTATTTATGTCACTTTTAGTTTTCACATACACGCATGCACGCACGTATGCACGCACACAAAAACTCACGCTGGTAGTGTGCTGGGAAAACGCCGGTTGCCAGACGTGTAGGGACGCCAGGAAGTCGAATGTCGCACATCGACGGATGTGACGCTTATTTTGGGCGGTAGAAATATTAAAAACGTTTAATTTTAATGTTAGAAGTTTACCATAATCTTCAAATTCAGAATTATATTTTAAAATGAATAAACTAAAATAAAATTTAATTTTTATAAAATACTCATTATTTTCCAAAGTCACAGGAAACCACAACAGAAGGAGGCTCAGGAGCCACGGGTTGCCGACCTATGGGGTAGGACATGATAAGCTTAGGGTTCTTCCTACTCCTTTTCAAACAGTGATGTATATTTTTTGTTGTTTGTTTTTTATTGTTTTTTATTCTTTAAGTCATGTTTGAAGTAAAGATTCATTCATTCAATATGCAGGAGCATCATTACGACACGAGCTCCTCGAGTTTGTTTGTTGCTCGCTAGCTAGCTAGCTATCGTAGAACAATATCAACAAAGGTGGCTTGTCAGCGAGCTCGCCCACAACTCCCACTCAGCTGTCGATCAAACGTTGATAAGTTAAAAAGCGTTTGACCTCCATGTTGTTTTGTATGTTTTCCACGCAAAAGCTGATGTCCAAACTACAAGAGTTGAGGCTCCACGTCGGTTGCTGGTCGTCTATCAGAACATCTAGACGCCAACATATTTTCGAAAGGTACTGCATGTTGTGTTTCCTTCTTTTTTTTTTATATGGAGTAGTATCCCTTCGGTGACTAGAGAAGATCATGAACAAGTCTGAGACGTAATATTATTTTATAAAGATAATTCAATCCGTGCTTTGAGTTATTTGACGGTTTCCACGTGAATTAGGTAGTGGGTAACAGCAAATGGGCCATTAGTTTCAGAAGTTGTGGTCAAGACATGGCATTGTGTGGAGTGGGTGCAGTACAACATGTTTCCCGCAGAGGGCGCCAACGCTCTATAGTTGAGTATTCTCTTGCTGTTTCGGTCCTTTCATAGTTTGTGATATTCGATGTTAAATAAAGTGTTAAAAATAAGAGAGTGTGTCATTAAAGCTGTCAAGGAAATTGTTTAACAAAAAGAACATTTGGCCCATAAGTCTTTGACTTTGAATCCTTGGTTGAGATGCTGAGTCTTAGACTTTGAAACCTTGGTTGAGGTGCTCATTGCATGTCACTTCTAATGCCTGCCACCAGGGGGAAGGTGAGCACATGAGAACGTCTGTCATTGCTCACTGGGCCAAAAACTAAGTGCCACTGTGCTACTGCACAAGTTAAACATCAAACACCTCTAGATGTGTTTTTAATAAAATTGATGCAAACCAGGTTAGTCAGAAATATAAATTTGATTTGTATTCAACTAACTTGGTTTGCATCAGTGTCATTGAAAAACACATCCAAAAATGTGTGATGATGGTATGCAGTAGCTGGCACTTAGTTTTTGTCCCAGTGAGAGATGTCAGCTGATTGCATGTGCTCACCTTCCCCCTAGTGGCACTCGTGTCATCAGAAGTAAGTAACATTTCACCTGAGCTCATCAAACACTTAAGCTGCTTCCATGCAAGTCCTGTCAATGCCAATGTTTGAGTGCAACTATATTAGTCTCACACAAACATTGACTGCTCAAATGTTTTCAAACTGCTTTTCTGTCATATAATTCAATCAACTGGAATGCAAGTCTTTGTGTTTTTATGAGCAAATTTGCTTCACTCATTGGAAAATGTTCATGCCTGGTGGTTGCTGCAGTGGCAGTTAGGTTTTCAAAGGCAGTCTTCAGTCTTGAGGTGAGCGGTGTCCTTCTGTCACTGCCATGGACATGGTATTTTGACTGTTACTCTCCATTTCACAGGACTCATGTCACTTTGAGTCATGTGAGATATAGAGTAATAGTCAAAAACCCATGTCCATGGCAGTGACACAAGGACAACGCTCACCTCAAGACTGAAAACTGCCTTACAAAACCTAAGTGTAACTTTCCCCGCCTCCTACTTCTACCCAAATTTAGTCTGACCAATCCCAGCGCCGCACAAATTTGCATATATTTGCATAACCACGCCCACTTTCCCAGCAGCCAATCAGAAAGCAGTATTTGCCATTCCGACCAATCAGATTGCTTCAAATTAATGAGACCACGCCCACTTTATATTCCACCAATCACAAGCCTTTTCATTTGCATAACCACGCCCACTTTTCCAACCAATCTCTGACCTTCATTCTCATTGCCCCACCCACTTTCTGAGCCCTCAGCCAATCATGAAACAGTATTCCAGCTTTGCCCCGCCTCATTTTAAAAAAATATGGGGAAAAAATTCAGAAAAATACCAGAAAAAAAAATTCTGGAAAAATTCCAGAAAAAAAAAAATTGGAAAAATAAAAATAAAATTTGAATGAAATTTTAGGTTTTTATAATGAAGATATTTTTAAAGTTGAGAATAAAGAGTTAAGAGTTCAAGTGTTCTTTGTAATCAAACTTTATTTCTTTTGCAGAGTAAACATTCAATCACAAAACAGTTAGAAGTTGGATGGTAGTCTGCTCGGTGCCAAGTGTGAAGTGGTCAGCCAGTGGGACGAGTGGTGAAGTGGTCAGCCAGTGGGACGAGTGGTGAAGTGGTCAGCCAGTGGGACGAGTGGTGAAGTCGTCAGCCAGTGGGACGAGTGGTGAAGTCGTCAGCCAGTGGGACGAGTGGTGAAGTCGTCAGCCAGTGGGACGAGTGGTGAAGTGGTCAGCCAGTGGGACGAGTGGGGAAGTGGTCAGCCAGTGGGACGAGGAGTCTGCGCCTGGAGGTAAGACAAAGAAACCTGTAACAATCATTCAAATTGTGGAACATGGTGGCTGAAATGAAATGTACTTTCCTTCTCTTACCAGCAGAGGGCTCTCCACGCAACAAGGTACCCTCGCCAAAAAGATGTCGACTTGAAGCTTTTAGCAAGTAGCATACCAGGAATGTCTCATTTCACCTGCAACAACCACAGGGGGAAAATCTAAGTCCAGAAAGTGATTCGCATGCTACAGTTTGGCTTGAGCCACAGGTGCTTCTACTCCACTGGCAGGTGAAGGCGCTCACAGAATCGACTCAGACTGGCAGGTTTTTCACTTTCTGGACCAGGATTTGCCACTTCGTCCTGTAAAGAAAAGGAACATTGACACGGACTCAATTTAAGGTTACCATTTTTATTTTTAACTGTAGACAGGAACCTTCTGCTGAAGACGTTTATTAGATGAGGAACATCAGGCCAAGCTCTTGAAATGTTGCAAATCCTCTCCTGGACTGACACCTGCACACAAATGTGGAAGCAGTCAAGCAAGTTGATTTGAAACACTGAAAACGGAAACAGCCTTGAAACCTTTGGCATGGTTTTGGAGAATTTCTTGGCCTAGCTGGTGAAGGGTCTTTGCAGCACTCTTACTGGAAGCTGCACTGCATTGAGACAAAGAAAAAGCAGGTTAGTCTCCTTACCAAGCCACATTTGCAAAGTTTAGTCACCTGCCAGGACTGGAAGATCATGACTCCTTGTTTCCTGACTGCCTGGACCAGCACCACCTGAAACAACAAACTGGTCAAGCACTTAAATTTGTCAAATTTGTCATTGCAATAGTTTCAAACCTGGCGCTTTGACTTCGATCCATGCAGCGGACAGGTACCAGGTCCTTTGGCTCCACCTGGTGGACAAAACGGGAAGAGAATGCACACGCTGAAATAAATTCGTCAAACAATTGTTCATGTATGAAAGTGAGCACGTGTTTCACCGATGAAGAATGAAGGCAGGGGAAGCTCTGGACTTCTCTCCAACCGCAGTTTGTTGGCCTGAAAGACAAGGTAATGTTAACTTTAACATACATAGTGTTAAATTCTCAATCATACGGGATGTTTTGATAGCAAGAGTAGACTTGCAAACGTCTCGTGAAGTCGGGGCTCTCAGGACTGCAAGCCGGCCATTTTGAAACCTGCAGACAAAAAAAAAAATATTGAAATACTTTAGTCAATTGTCCTTCAAATAAAAACGTGTTTTTTGCCTTTTTGCAGTCAATCTGGGTCTTCTGTTGCAGATGCAGACCTGTGGACAGAAATGGACAATTAGATGCAGTCAATTAAATCCACATTATTCAAACAGAAAGTAGGTTACTTGAGGCTCGTGTTGAAGAGTCGCACCTGTAGACAGATATTAGACCATTTGATTAGATTCTGTTGTGAATTTCTGCAAACGTTTTGTCTTACCTTGGGCAGCAAAACTGCGTTTGATGCAATTTAAGGTCGGAGAAGTTTCCTGCCAACGCTCGCTTTTTAGCTTGCATGGTAGCAAGGCACGTCCAAAGTGCGAGTTGACGCTGAAAGAGAGCAAAAGCAGTTAGTTTTAAAAGGTTAAGGAATTGTGAAGACTTACCTTTGAAACGCAGCATGTTGTGTAAAAGCGTGCTGCGCAGCCGGTGGAGCAGCACGACGTGACGCTGTCAGAAATGAGCAAGAGAACGATTGTCGCGTTTGTGACGTCTTATATAGTAATTTTGTGATGACGTCATTAACAAGCAAAAGGAAAGAAAAAGAAAAAAGTAGCCGTCTGCGGAAGCAAGGGGAAAATCTTAAAGTATAACACTTAGGTAGGGTCGAGTCTCGAACCACAGTTCTCAGGTTTCGGAGGCACTGGCGTTAACCATTCGACCAGAGCTTGCTTGGAAACATCAGCAGATTTGTTCGTATTGATAGTTTAAGTACCCAAACTTTGACGTGAAAAGTCTAAGGTAACACCTAAGTACAAAGAAGCGAGGAAGAACAATTGTGTCTAAGGTGACCGAATGGTTAAAGCTTTTGCCTTGAGTTCAGGAGAATCGGGTTCGAATCTTGGTTGACGCGCTCTTTAAGTTGAAAATGTTGGACATAGCTGGTCTCGAACCCTGGTCCACTGAGTACCAGGCCAAGTGTTATACCATTCGGCCACATTGCCATGAAATTTTCGAATTTTTATTATGTATTTAACGTTCATGGCAGTACTGATCTACAAATACAGAACAACTGCCACGATATTGTAAGATACACCGATGGTCTGGTGGTTAAAGCTCTTGCCTTTGGTTCCGGCGATCTGGGTTCGAATCTTGGCCATCACCTTCTTTAATTTGGAAATGTTAGACAGAGCTGGTCTCGAACCCTGGTCGACCGAGTACCAGGCCAAGTGTTATACCATTCGGCCACATTGCCATGAAAATTTCGAAAAATATTTATGTATTTAACGTGCATAGATCGACTGATCTACAAATACAGAAAGTTGCTGCTGCATTCTAAGATCCAGTGATGGTCTTGTGGTTAAAGCTTTTGCCTTGCGTTCTGGAGAACCGAGTTCGAATCTCACACATGGCTTTGTGTAAGTATATACACATGTAAATAAATATATTACAGAGCAGAACTCTTTGCCTCGTATTCTGTCGAGTCTTGCACATTATTCCGTATAATTTCCAAATGTTACACGGAGCGGTACTCGAACCCGCCTCTCCTGTACTCCTGACCAATATTATTCCATTAGTCCACTGTGGCACAGAAATTTGGAATTTCTTTTTGGTGGTCATTCAAAGCACCTAAAGGTACGTATACGAGTGAATTGTATTTTTCCATGCAGCCCATTGCGGTGTAATGTTTTTGTTTCTTCGCTGGTCTCCAAAAACACTCGGTGGTGGGTGGGTGGTTCCAGACAAATGAACACTTCAGGGACACACGGCTGATTGGGAAAATATTTTATTCAACCGATGTCAGAGTGAAGTCTTTCCAAGAAGTTGAGCCCCAAGGCATGGATGTTAAAAAGCGCGAGAGCGAGCCAGCCAGAGCCAGCCCCTTCTTTTGTCAGGCCCGTAGCTATTATACCTGACAAGAAGCTGATGTCACGGCTTTGGGTAACAGCTGCAGTTTGAGTCTCAGTCTGCTTGTTTCCTCTAAAAGGTCATCCCTTCAGCTCTCCCTGGTCACGGAGAACTGGCCCTTCTATCTTCTCTGTGTAAGGAATAAACAATTGAAAGTGATTGTGATTAAAATCCAAAAGAATCAACATGACTTTGTTTACTGTTGTAGACTAGCGCTATAAATATTACGACAATAAGAACAATGTCATTTCTAAAGACGCTCTGCTGTTCTGACAGCAGCTGAGTGGCTATCACAGTCGAGGTGTCTCGACTTGACTGTGTATTTTATGTTGGTGAAAAATTAACAATCCAGGTTCTCTGGTTGCACTGCATGCTCTGATTTCCATCGGACCGCAAACGCATCACATCCGTCATGGTGTCTTTTGCTAACGGTGCAAAAGCACACAGGAACACACACATAAACTGAATATGTACCGATGCAATACAATCAGACCGACAACATGAAATCTCAAGATTCTCCCATTCTCCACGCATGCACGATTAACAAGTGGCTGACCAGGCCTTGCGCGAACTTACCAGTGGTTTGGCGATCCTGTTTACAATGCGCTCCGTAATTAATATTGGACAATCCCACGGCACAGCTGAACATCGGCACAGTGGTTGGGAAACACTGCCCTAGGGATCGATCGAACCCAGGTTAAGAAGCACTGATCTAGACGCCAACATATTTTCGAAAGGTACTGCATGTTGTGTTTCCTTCTTTTTTTATATTGAGTATTATCCCTTCGGATAATCAAGTCAAATGAGACGCAATATTATTTTGTAAAGATAATTTAATGCGTGCTTTGAGTTATTTGACGGTTTCCAGGTGAATTAGGTAGATGGGCCATTAGTTTCAGAAGTTGTGGTCAAAAGACATTATGTGGGGTAGGTGCAGTACAACATGTTTCCCGCAGAGGGCGCTAATGCTCTATAGTTGAGTTTTCTGTTACTGTTTCGGTCCTTTCATAGTTTGTGATATTCGATGTTAAGTAAAGTCTTAAAAATAAGAGAATGTATCATCAAAGCTGTCAAGGAAATTGTTTAACAAAAAGAACATTTGGCCCATAAACTGAGTCTTAGACTTTGAAACCTTGGTTGAGGTGCTCATTGTCACTTCTAATGGCACACAGTGCCTGCCACCAGGGGGAAGGTGAGCACATGCAAACGTCTAATTACCAAAAAGAGGAAAATGAAGGCGACTACTCTTAATCCTCTGGATTATAAACTGTTTTTGTTGTTTTTCTCTTGTTTTTTTGTAGTTTCTCATTTCCCCCAGTTGGTGTTTTGAGTTTTTCCTTGGCCTCCTGGAAGTTTAAAATCAGGTGATGTTTGAGAATATTTGTCATTTTTCATACATGTTGTTAGTCACCTAAATGTTGAACAGAGGCTGTGCTGCATCGAAGTCAAATTCCTTGTTTGGCACGCTCAAACATGGCGAATAAAAAAATCTTAATGTACTCACTTTGTTGCTCGCTAGCTAGCTAGCTATCGTAGAACAACAACAAAGGTGGCTTGTCAGCGAGCCCGCCCACAACTCCCACTCAGCTGTCGATCAAACGTTAATTAGGAAAAAGCGTTCGACCTCCATGTTTGTTTTGTATGTTTTCCACGCTAAAGCTGATGTCCAAACTACAAGAGTTGAGGCTCCACGTCGGCTGCTGGTCGTCTATCTGAACATCTAGACACCAACATATTTTCGAAAGGTACTGCATGCTGTGTTTCCTTCTTTTTTTATATTTAGTATTATCCCTTCGGTGACTTGAGAAGATCATCAACAAGTCAAATGAGACGTAATATTATTTTGTAAGGATAATTTAATGCGTGCTTTGAGTTATTTGACGGTTTCCAGGTGAATTAGGTAGTGGGTAACAGCAGATGGGCCATTAGTTTCAGAAGTTATAGTCAAAAGACATTATGTGGGGTGGGTGCAGTACAACATGTTTCCCGCAGAGGGCGCTAATTTTCTATAGTTCAGTATTCTGTTACTGTTTCGGGCATTTCATAGTTTGTGATATTCGATGTTAAATAAAGTGTTTAAAAATAGGAGAGTGTATCATTAAATCTGCCAAGGAAATAGATTAATAAAAAGAACATTTGGCACCTAAAACGAGTCTTTTTATTTTGAGGACTTTGAAACCTTGGTTGAGGTGCTCATTGCATGTCACTTCTAATGCCTGCCACCAGGGGGAAGGTGAGCACATGCAAACGTCTGACATTTCTCACTGGGCCAAAAACTAAGTGCCACTGTGCTACTGCACAGCTTAAACATCAAACGCCTCTAGATGTGTTTTTAATGACATTTATGCAAACCAGGTTAGTCAGAAATATATATTTGATTTGTAGTCAACTAATTTGGTTTGCATCAGTGTCATTGAAACACACATCCAAAAGTGTGTGATGTTATGCAGTAGCCGGCACTTAGTTTTTGTCCCGGTGAGAGATGTCAGCGGTTTCAATGTGCTCACCTTCCCCCTAGTGGCAATCGTGTCATCAGAAGTAAGTGACATCTCACCTGAGCTCATCAAACACTTAAGCTGCTTCCAT
The DNA here is from genome assembly GCF_024217435.2 of Syngnathus scovelli. Taxonomy (NCBI): domain Eukaryota; kingdom Metazoa; phylum Chordata; class Actinopteri; order Syngnathiformes; family Syngnathidae; genus Syngnathus; species Syngnathus scovelli. The sequence continues at coordinate 3,596,949 of NC_090861.1, forward strand.
GCAAGTCCTGTCAATGCCAATGTTTGAGTGCAACTATATTAGTCTCACACAAACATTGACTTCTCAAATGTTTTCAAACTGCTTTTCTGTCATATAAATTAAACAACTGGAATGCAAGTCTTAATAATTGTACTAAGTTCATCTTGTTTTTCCTTTTTTTAATCACTTCACTGGTTTCTTTTATATCAAACAAATTGTTTTAGGTTCATTACCTGACATGTTTTGGCGGTTTCTTCCGCCATGTCAGGTAATGAACCTAAAACAATTTGTTTGATATAAAAGAAACCAGTGAAGTGTGCAAGTCTTAGTGTTTTTATGAGCAAATTTGCTTCACTCATTGGAAAATGTACATACTTGGTGGTTGCTGCAGTGGCACTTGGGTTTTCAAAGGCAGTCTTCAGTCTTGAGGTGAGTGTTGTCCTTCTGTCACTGCCATGGACGTGGGTTTTTGACCGTTGCTCTCCCATTTCACAGGACTCCTGTCACTTTGAGTCATGTGAGATGGAGAGTAACAGTCAAAAACCCATGTCCATGGCAGTGACACAAGGACAACGCTCACCTTAAGACTGAAAACGGCCTTAAAAAACCTAAGTGTCACTTTCCCCGCCTCCTACTTCTACCCAAATTCAGTCTGACCAATCACAGCGCAGGAAGAATTTGCATTAAATTTGCATAACCACGCCCACTTTTCCAACAGCCAATCAGAAAGCAGTATTTGCCATTCTGACCAATCAGATTGCTTCAAATTAATGAGACCACGCCCACTTTATATTCCACCAATCGCTAGTCTTCTCATTTGCATAACCACGCCCACTTTTCGACCAATGGCTGACCTTTATTCTCATTGCTCCACCCACTTTCTGAGCCCTCAGCCAATCATGAAGCAGTATTCCAGCTCTGACCCGCCTCATTTCATAAAATATGGGGGAAAAAAAGTTCTGAAAAAAAATCCTGGAAAAAATTCCGGAAAAAAAAAAAATGGGAAAAATAAAATCGGAAAAATTTTTTAGGTTTTTTTTTTTTTAATCAAGATATTTTTAAAGATGAGAATAAAGAGTTAAGAGTTCAAGTGTTCTTTGTAATCAAACTTTATTTCTTTTGCAGAGTAAACATTCAATCACAAAACAGTTGGATGGTAGTCTGCTCGGTGCCAAGTGGTGAAGTGGTCGGCCAGTGGGACGAGTGGTGAAGTGGTCGGCCAGTGGGACGAGTGGTGAAGGGGTCAGCCAGTGGGACGAGGAGTCTGCGCCTGGAGGTAAGACAAAAAGAAACCTGTAAGCCTAAATTAAAGTCAGCGTTTAGTATAGGAAAAAAGTTTAGCATGAAACTTACCAGTGGGAAAGATTTGTTGTTCATGGCATCAAGTATTGAGAGCTGCATGACCAGAACGCCACTCTTGTTCCTTGCGACCTGTCAGAAAAAAAAATATATAGGAACAAAGTTGTCATGGGGACTGTGCAGTGATTAGCATATTACCTTAAGTGCAAATATTGTCCACTTCTCAGGTTGACTTGGAGGCAAGGACGCAACAAAAACTAATGTGTTGCGTGCATGCTGCTGTGATCTGATCCTTGGCCACCGCTGCAAGCAGGTACTTGATAGTGCACCACCCTGGACACAAAAACAATCATTCAAATTTTGGAACATGGTGGCTGAAATGAAATGTACTTTCCTTCTCTTACCAGCAGAGGGCTCTCCAGGCAGCAAGAAGGTACCCCTGCCAAAAAGATAGACTTGAAGCTTTTAGCGAGTAGCATACCAGGAATGTTTCATTTCACCTGCAACAACCACAGGGGGAAAATCCAAGTCCAGAAAGTGACTCGCCTGCTATAGTTTGGCTTGAGCCCCAGGTGCTCCACTGGCAGATGAACGTGCTCACAAACTGTGGCAGGCTTTTCACTTTCTGTACCAGGATTTGCCACTTCTGCCTGTAAAGAAAAGGAACATTGACACGGACTCAATTTAAGTTAACCATTTTTATTTTTAACTGTAGACAGGAACCTTCTGCTGTAGACGTTTATTAGATGACAAACATCAGGCCAAGGTCTTGAAATGTTGCAGATCCTCTCCTGGACCGACACCTGCACACAAATGCGGAAGCAGTCAAGCAAGTTGATTTGCAACACTGAAAATGGAAACAGCCTTGAAACCTTTGGCATGGTTTTGGAGACTTTCTTGGCCTAGCTGGTGAAGGGTCTTTGCGGCACTCTTACTGGAAGCTGCACTGCATTGAGACAAAGAAAGAGCAGGTTAGTCTACTTACCAAGCCACATTTGCAAAGTTTAGTCACCTGCCAGGACTGGAAGATCATGACTCCTTGTTTCCAGACTGCCTGGACCAGCACCACCTGAAACAACAAACTGGTCAAGCACTTTGATTTGTCATTGCAATGGTTTTAAACCTGGCGCTTTGACTTCGATCCTTGCAGCAGGCAGGTACCAGGTCCTTTGGCTCCACCTGGTGGACAAAACGGGAAGAGAATGCACACCCTGAAATAAATCTAACCAAACAATTGTTCATGTATGAAAGTGAGCACGTGTTTCACCGATGAAAAATGAAGGCAGGGGAAGCTCTGGACTTCTCTCCAACCGCAGTTTCTTGGCCTGAAAGACAAGGTAACGTTAAATTCAACATACATAGTGTTAAATTCCCAGTCATACGAGCTGGTTTGATAGCAAGAGTAGACTTGCAAAGGTCTCATGAAGTCGGGGCTCTCAGGACTGCAAGCCGGCCATTTTGAAACCTGCAGACAAAAAAAAAAACAAAAATTGAAATACTTTAGTCAATTGTCCTTCAAATAAAAACGTGAATTTTGCCTTTTTGCAGTCAATCTGGGTCTTCTGTTGCAGATGCAGACCTGTGGACAGAAATGGACAATTAGATGCAGTCGATTAAATCCACATTATTCGAACAGAAAGTAGGTTACTTGAGGCTCGTGTTGAGGAGTCGCACCTGTAGACAGATATTAGACAATTTGATTAGATTCTGTTGTGAATTTCTGCAAACGTTTTGTCTTACCTTGGGCAGCAAAATTGCGTTTGGTGCAATTTAAGGTCGGAGAAGTTTTCTGCCAACGCTCGCTTTTTAGCTAGCATGGTAGCAAGGTGTACGCACGTCCAAAGTGCGAGTTGACGCTGAAAGAGAGCAAAAGCAGTTAGTTTTAAAAGGCTAAGGAATAGTGAAGACTTACCTTTGCAACGTAGCATGTGTAAAAGCGTGCTGCGCAGCCGTGGAGCAGCACGACGTGACGCTGTCAGAAATGAGCAAGAGAACGATTGTCGCGTTTGTGACGTCTTATATAGTAATTTTGTGATGACGTCATTAACAAGCAAACGGAAAGAAAAAATAAAAGTAGCCGTCTGCGGAAGCAAGGGGAAAATGAAAGAGTATAATACTTAGGTAGGGTCGAGTCTCGAACCATGGCTCTTAGGTTTCGGAGGCACTGGCGTTAACCGTTCGACCAGAGCTTGCTTGGAAATGTCAACTGATCTGTTCGTATTGATAGTTTAAGTATCCAAACATTGACGTGAAAAGTCTAAGGTAACACCTAAGTACAAAGAAGCGAGGAAACCTCATTGTGTCTGAGGTGGCCGAATGGTTAAAGCTTTTGCCTTGAGTTCAGGAGACTCGGGTTCGAATCTTGGTTGACGCGCTCTTTAAGTTGAAAATGTTGGACATAGCTGGTCTCGAACCCTGGTCCACTGAGTACCAGGCCAAGTGTTATACCATTCGGCCACATTGCCATGAAATTTTTCGAAATTTTATTATGTATTTAACCTCTATGGCACTACTGATCTACAAATACAGAACAACTGCCACGCTACCGTAAGATAGACCGATGGTCTGGTGGTTAAAGCTCTTGCCTTTGGTTCCGGCGATCTGGGTTCGAATCTTGGCCATCGCTTCCTTCAGAGCTGGTCTCGAACCCTGGTCGACCGAGTACCAGGCCAAGTGTTATACCATTCGGCCACATTGCCACGAAAATTTCGAAAAATATTTATGTATTTAACGTGCATGGATCGACTGGGCTACAAATACAGAAATTGCTGCTTCGTTCTAAGATCCAGTGATGGTCTTGTGGTTAAAGCTTTTGCCTTGCGTTCTGGAGAATCGAGTTCGAATCTCACACATGGCTTTGTGTAAGTATATACACATGTAAATAAATATATTACAGAGCAGAACTCTTTGCCTCGTATTCTGTCGAGTCTTGCACGTTATTCCGTATCATTTCCAAATGTTACACGGAGCGGGACTCGAACCCGCCTCTCCTGTACTCCTGACCAATATTATTCCATTAGTCCACTGTGGCACAGAAATTTCGAATTTCTTTTTGGTGGTCATTCAAAGCACCTAAAGGTACGTATACGAGTGAATTGTATTTTTCCATGCAGCCCATTGCGGTGTAATGTTTTTGTTTCTTCGCTGGTCTCCAAAAACACTCGGTGGTGGGTGGGTGGTTCCAGACAAATGAACACTTCAGGGACACACGGCTGATTGGGAAAATATTTTATTCAACCGATGTCAGAGTGAAGTCTTTCCAAGAAGTTGAGCCCCAAGGCATGGATGTTAAAAAGCGCGAGAGCGAGCCAGCCAGAGCCAGCCCCTTCTTTTGTCAGGCCCGTAGCTATTATACCTGACAAGAAGCTGATGTCACGGCTTTGGGTAACAGCTGCAGTTTGAGTCTCAGTCTGCTTGTTTCCTCTAAAAGGTCATCCCTTCAGCTCTCCCTGGTCACGGACAACTGGCCCTTCTATCTTCTCTGTGTAAGGAATAAACAATTGAAAGTGATTGTGATTAAAATCCAAAAGAATCAACATGACTTTGTTTACTGTTGTAGACTAGCGCTATAAATATTACGACAATAAGAACAATGTCATTTCTAAAGACGCTCTGCTGTTCTGACAGCAGCTGAGTGGCTATCACAGTCGAGGTGTCTCGACTTGACTGTGTATTTTATGTTGGTGAAAAATTAACAATCCAGGTTCTCTGGTTGCACTGCATGTTCTGATTTCCATCGGACCGCAAACGCATCACATCCGTCATGGTGTCTTTTGCTAACAGTGCAAAAGCACACAGGAACACACACATAAACTGAATATGTACCGATGCAATACAATCAGACCGACAACATGAAATCTCAAGATTCTCCCATTCTCCACGCATGCACGATTAACAAGTGGCTGACCAGGCCTTACGCGAACTGACCAGTGGTTTGGCGATCCTGTTTACAATGCGCTCCGTAATTAATATTAGACAATCCCACGGCACAGCTGAACATCGGCACAGTGGTTGGGAAACACTGCCCTAGGAATCGATCGAACCCAGGTTAAGAAGCACTGATCTAGACGCCAACATATTTTCGAAAGGTACTGCATGTTGTGTTTCCTTCTTTTTTTATATTGAGTATTATACCTTCGGTGACTAGAGAAGATCATCAACAAGTCAAATGAGACGCAATATTATTTTGTAAAGATAATTTAATGCGTGCTTTGAGTTATTTGACGGTTTCCAGGTGAATTAGGTAGTGGATAACAGCGTTTCAGAAGTTGTGGTCAAAAGACATTATGTGGGGTGGGTGCAGTACAACATGTTTCCCGCAGAGGGCGCTAATGCTCTATAGTTGAGTATTCTGTTACTGTTTCGGTCCTTTCATAGTTTGTGATATTCGATGTTAAGTAAAGTCTTAAAAATAAGAGAGTGTATCATCAAAGCTGTCAAGGAAATTAGACTTTGAAACCTTGGTTGAGGTGCTCATTGCATGTTGTTGTTGTGTTATTTATTCATTATTTATTCAGCACGCTTTTGTTATACTTGTTTACTTGTTGTCTGTTGTGAGCCATGTCTTGTCACCGTGGGATAGGGGGGAACGAAATTTCGGTTTCTTTGTGTGTCTTTGGCATGTGAAGAAATTGACAATAAAGCTGACTTTGACTTTGAAAAAATGTCACTTCTAATGGCACACAGTGCCTGCCACCAGGGGGAAGGTGAGCACATGCAAACGTCTAATTACCAAAAAGAGGAAAAGAGTGTTGTTAGTCACCTAAATGTTGAACAGAGGCTGTGATGCATCGAAGTCAAATTCCTTGTTCTGCACGCTCAAACATGGCGAATAAAAAAATCTTAATGTACGCACTTTGTTGCTCGCTAGCTAGCTAGCTATCGTAGAACAACATCAACAAAGGTGGCTTGTCAGCGAGCCCGCCCACAACTCCCACTCAGCTGTTGATCAAACGTTAATTAGGAAAAAGCGTTCGACCTCCATGTTTGTTTTGTATGTTTTCCACGCAAAAGCTGATGTCCAAACTACAAGAGTTGAGGCTCCACGTCGGCTGCTGGTCGTCTATCTGAACATCTAGATGCCAACATATTTTCGAAAGGTACTGCATGTTGTGTTTCCTTCTTTTTTTATATGTAGTACTATCCCTTCGGTGACTTGAGAAGATCATCAACAAGTCACATGAGACGTTATATTATTTTGTAAGGATAATTTAATGCGTGCTTTGAGTTATTTGACGGTTTCCAGGTGAATTAGGTAGTGGGTAACAGCAGATGGGCCATTAGTTTCAGAAGTTGTAGTCAAAAGACATTACGTGGGGTGGGTGCAGTACAACATGTTTCCCGCAGAGGGCGCTAATGCTCTATAGTTGAGTATTCTGTTACTGTTTCGGGCCTTTCATAGTTTGTGATATTCGATGTTAAATAAAGTGTTTAAAAATAGGAGAGTGTATCATTAAATCTGCCAAGGAAATAGTTTAATAAAAAGAACATTTGGCACCTAAAACGAGTCTCTTTATTTTGAGGACTTTGAAACCTTGGTTGAGGTGCTCATTGCATGTCACTTCTAATGCCTGCCACCAAGGGGAAGGTGAGCACATGCAAACGTCTGACATTTTTCACTGGGCCAAAAACTAAGTGTCACTGTGCTACTGCACAGCTTAAACAGAAATATATATTTGATTTGTAGTCAACTAATTTGGTTTGCATCAGTGTCATTAAAAAACACATCCAAAAGTGTGTGATGATGTTATGCAGTAGCTGGCACTTAGTTTTTGTCCCGGTGAGAGATGTCAGCGGTTTCAATGTGCTCACCTTCCCCCTAGTGGCAATCGTGTCATCAGAAGTAAGTGACATCTCACCTGAGCTCATCAAACACTTAAGCTGCTTCCATGCAAGTCCTGTCAATGCCAATGTTTGAGTGCAACTATATTAGTCTCACACAAACATTGACTTCTCAAATGTTTTCAAACTGCTTTTCTGTCATATAAATTAAACAACTGGAATGCAAATCTAAGTAATTGTACTAAGTTCATCTTGTTTTTCCTTTTTTTAATCACTTCACTGGTTTCTTTTATATCAAACAAATTGTTTTAGGTTCATTACCTGACATGTTTTGGCGGTTTCTTCCGCCATGTCAGGTAATGAACCTAAAACAATTTGTTTGATATAAAAGAAACCAGTGAAGTGTGCAAGTCTTAGTGTTTTTATGAGCAAATTTGCTTCACTCATTGGAAAATGTACATACTTGGTGGTTGCTGCAGTGGCACTTGGGTTTTCAAAGGCAGTCTTCAGTCTTGAGGTGAGTGTTGTCCTTCTGTCACTGTCATGGACATGGGTTTTTGACCGTTGCTCTCCCATTTCACAGGACTCCTGTCACTTTGAGTCATGTGAGATGGAGAGTAACAGTCAAAAACCCATGTCCATGGCAGTGACACAAGGACAACGCTCACCTTAAGACTGAAAACGGCCTTAAAAAACCTAAGTGTCACTTTCCCCGCCTCCTACTTCTACCCAAATTCAGTCTGACCAATCACAGCGCAGCACAAATTTGCATAAATTTGCATAACCACGCCCACTTTCCCAACAGCCAATCAAAAAGCAGTATTTGCCATTCTGACCAATCAGATTGCTTCAAATTAATGAGACCACGCCTACTTTATATTCCACCAATCGCATCGCCCCTCATTTGCATAACCACGCCCACTTTTTGGCCAATCTCTGACCTTCATTCTCATTGCTCCACCCACTTTCTGAGCCCTCAGCCAATCATGAAGCAGTATTCCAGCTTTGACCCGCCTCATTTCATAAAATATGGGGGGAAAAAAATTCTGAAAAAATTCCAGAAAAAAAAAAAATGGGAAAAATAAAATCGGAAATTTTTTTTAGGTTTTTGGTTTTTTTTTTTTAATCAAGATATTTTTAAAGATGAGAATAAAGAGTTAAGAGTTCAAGTGTTCTTTGTAATCAAACTTTATTTCTTTTGCAGAGTAAACATTCAATCACAAAACAGTTGGATGGTAGTCTGCTCGGTGCCAAGTGGTGAAGTGGTCGGCCAGTGGGACGAGTGGTGAAGTGGTCAGCCAGTGGGACGAGTGGTGTAGTGGTCGGCCAGTGGGACGAGTGGTTAAGTGGTCGGCCAGTGGAACGAGTGGTGAAGTGGTCAGCCAGTGGGACGAGGAGTCTGCGCCTGGAGGTAAGACAAAAAGAAACCTGTAAGCCTAAATTAAAGTCAGCGTTTAGTATAGGAAAAAAGTTTAGCATGAAACTTACCAGTGGGAAAGATTTGTTGTTCATGGCATCAAGTATTGAGAGCTGCATGACCAGAACGCCACTCTTGTTCCTTGCGACCTGTCAGAAAAAAAAATATATAGGAACAAAGTTGTCATGGTGACTGTGCAGTGATGAGCATATTACCTTAAGTGCAAATATTGTCCACTTCTCAGGTTGACTTGGCGGCAAGGACGCAACAAAAACTGATGTGTTGCCAGCATGCTGCTGTGCTCTGATCCATGGCCACCGCTGCAAGCAGGTACTTGATAGTGCACCACCCTGGACACAAAAAGAACAATCATTCAAATTTTGGAACATGGTGGCTGAAATGAAATGTACTTTCCTTCTCTTACCAGCAGAGGGCTCTCCAGGCAGCAAGAAGGTACCCCTGCCAAAAAGATTGACTTGAAGCTTTTAGCGAGTAGCATACCAGGAATGTTTCATTTCACCTGCAACAACCACAGGGGGAAAATCTAAGTCCAGAAAGTCACTCGCCTGCTATAGTTTGGCTTGAGCCCCAGGTGCTCCACTGGCAGATGAACGTGCTCACAAACTGTGGCAGGCTTTTCACTTTCTGTACCAGGATTTGCCACTTCTGCCTGTAAAGAAAAGGAACATTGACACGGACTCAATTTAAGTTAACCATTTTTATTTTTAACTGTAGACAGGAACCTTCTGCTGAAGACGTTTATTAGATGACAAACATCAGGCCAAGCTCTTGAAATGTTGCAGATCCTCTCCTGGACTGACACCTGCACACAAATGTGGAAGCAGTCAAGCAAGTTGATTTGCAACACTGAAAATGGAAACAGCCTTGAAACCTTTGGCAAGGTTTTGGAGAATTTCTTGGCCTAGCTGGTGAAGGGTCTTTGCAGCACTCTTACTGGAAGCTGCACTGCATTGAGACAAAGAAAAAGCAGGTTAGTGTTCTTACCATGCCACATTTGCAAAGTTTAGTCACCTGCCAGGACTGGAAGATCATGTTTCCTTGTTTCCTGACTGCCTGGACCATCACCACCTGAAACAACAAACTGGTCAAGCACTTTGATTTGTCAAATTATTCATTGCAATAGTTTCAAACCTGGCGCTTTGACTTCAATCCATGTAGGGGACAGGTACCAGGTGCTTTAGCTCCACCTGGTGGACAAAACGGGAAGAGAATGCACACCCTGAAATAAATCTAACCAAACAATTGTTCATGTATGAAAGTGAGCACGTGTTTCACCGATGAAGAATGAAGGCAGGGGAAGATCTGGACTTCTCTCCAACCGCAGTTTCTTGGCCTGAAAGACAAGGTAACGTTAAATTCAACATACATAGTGTTAAATTCCCAGTCATACGAGCTGGTTTGATAGCAAGAGTAGACTTGCAAACGTCTCATGAAGTCGGGGCTCTCAGGACTGCAAGCCGGCCATTTTGAAACCTGCAGACAAAAAAAAAAAAAATTGAAATACTTTAGTCAATTGTCCTTCAAATAAAAACGTGATTTTTGCCTTTTTGCAGTCAATCTGGGTCTTCTGTTGCAGATGCAGACCTGTGGACAGAAATGGACAATTAGATGCAGTCGATTAAATCCACATTATTCGAACAGAAAGTAGGTTACTTGAGGCTCGTGTTGAAGAGTCGCACCTGTAGACAGACAATTTGATTAGATTCTGTTGTGAATTTCTGCAAACGTTTTGTCTTACCTTGGGCAGCAAATCTGCGTTTGATGCAATTTAAGGTCGGAGAAGTTTTCTGCCAACGCTCGCTTTTTAGCTCGCATGGTAGCAAGGTGTAAGCACGTCCAAAGTGCGAGTTGACGCTGAAAGAGAGCAAAAGCAGTTAGTTTTAAAAGGTTAAGGATTAGTGAAGACTTACCTTTGAAACGCAGCATGTTGTGTAAAAGCGTGCTGCGCAGCCAGTGGAGCAGCACGACGTGACGCTGTCAGAAATGAGCAAGAGAACGATTGTCGCGTTTGTGACGTCTTATATAGTAATTTTGTGATGACGTCATTAACAAGCAAAAGGAAAGAAAAAAAAAAGTAGCCGTCTGCGGAAGCAAGGGGAAAATGTCAATGTATAACACTTAGGTAGGGTCGAGTCTCGAACCATAGTTCTTAGGTTTCGGAGGCACTGGCGTTAACCATTCGACCAGAGCTTGCTTGGAAAAGTTAACTGATTTGTTCGTATTGATAGTTCAAGTACCCAAACATTGACGAAAAGTCTAAGGTAACACCTAAGTACAAAGAAGCGAGGAAGTTCAATTGTGTCTGAGGTGGCCGAATGGTTAAAGCTTTTGCCTTGAGTTCAGGAGACTCGGGTTCGAATCTTGGTTGACGCGCTCTTTAAGTTGAAAATGTTGGACAGAGCTGGTCTCGAACCCTGGTCGGCCGAGTACCAGGCTAAGTGTTAAACCATTCGGCCACATTGCCATAAAAATTTCGAAAAATATTTATGTATTTAACCTGAATAGGTCGACTGATCTACAAATACAGAAAATTGCTGGATCGTCCTAAGAACCAGTGATGGTCTTGTGGTTAAAGCTTTTGCCTTGAGTTCAGGAGAACCGAGTTCGAATCTCACATATGGCTTTGTGCAATATATAAATATTTCACAGAGCCTTTGCCTTGTATTCTGGAGAAATGAGTTCGAGTCTTGCACATTAGTCCGTATGATTTCCAAATATGACACGGAGCGGGACTCGGACCCGCCCTCTCCTGTACTCCAGACCAATATTATTCCATTCGCCCACCGTGGCACAGAAATTTCGAAATTTTGTTGGGTGGTTATTGAAAGCACCTGAAAAGTATACGAGTGAATTGTATTTCTATGCAGCCCTTCAATGAAGATCGCAATCGGTGAAAGTGCTTGGTATCCCTTATCAAGCGCTCAACTGAGACCGCTCATGTCCCTCCTGGACCTTGTAACTACTGTTGGTGGCTAGATTTGAGGAGAAGGGCGTGACTTATTTGCGAACCATTACAGAGAAACCTAGTAGTATAGAGTGAAATAGAACGGAGTGGCAATTCTATTGACAATGTACGGTACATGTGAGGCAGTCGAATAAAATCCCGGACAATTTTTGAAATTCCCCCCGGACATATTTTTGGGGCTGAGAAGTAGGACATGTCCGGGAAAAGAGGACGTCTGGTCACCCAGACCCAGGTACAATTTTTTTAAATTTTATTCTCAGTGAATATTTTGTACCTGTAGGAATGTACAGAGAAATGAGCAGTTAAGCAGTAGGTTTTCAGAACATTCACAATAAATACCCCAGACACATGGTATACGTTTTAAATTTTTATTAAAAGAGAATAAAGCTCTGATGACACCGGAGACTCTATTTATGAAAAACAAACCATCCCACCGGGAAAAAGCGGATCTAAGATACAAACCACATTTCCTCACTCTTTTTATCCTCTCCCTCCACTGTCGAGAAGCCCTCCGAGGGTTTGATCCCAGCTCTTCCTTTTCCAAACGTAATTAAAAAAAAGTCACAACACTGCCACTAATTATGAAATTCCACAACATGGAAAATTACCACTACATGTGTTTCTTTGGGAACGCCGAATTAGCTTAGACTATGAACTACAATGCTTGAAAGGTTGGACGTGGGAACTTGTCCAGGTACAAACAACAAACAAACGAACAAAGAAAAATCTCCAACGCTCCTGCTCCTTGTATCCATCCTGATGCCTAAAAATCCTAAATCCTGATCCGGCTCCGGATGGGGTGACAATGAGCCCAGTCCAAACCTTCAGAATACCAGCAGAACCAAAGAGAAGGAGTTAGAATCACACCTTCGCATTGAAAGGAAAAAATATCTACATTTTGATGACACTTAACAGGGTTGGAGAAAACTACAAAGCAAATTAAGAGAAAAAAAAAATAAAGGGTGGAGGGTACCACCTACAAACAAAATGAATGCAGAAGCTTATTTCTGCAGTGGGTGATTGAGTATTGAGCAAGAATGGGGCACCATTTTAAGTGTAAAAACATGTGAACAGCCTCACAATTAGATGTTTGTAAAGGCACAACCATCATACCATTGCGTGCCACATTTGTATCCTCCTCCTTCTCATCCTCCTCCTCCTCTTTATCCTAATTTGAACTGTTTCCTTCTCTTCCCATCCTATCCTGTCGCTCTGATCTCTACAGAGAGACACACAAGAAGATCAGCGGACAAAATGCTTTGAGAAGCCAAAGAAAAAGCACAGCAATAGCGGCAGCGTTCAAGGAGCTGGGAAGAGGGGGGTGGGGAAATGACGGAATGGTGAGGAAAATGAAAAACAAAATTAAAAAAAAAAGTCACCCAACACACAGTGAAGGGAAGGAAAGGGGAACGGGCAGCAACAGAAAAGCTCAAAACGGCAGGGCTGATGAGAAATACATGACAAACGGGATCCAACTCCGAGGTTTCTTTTGCCCTCTCTCCTGACGTGCCGCTCTACGTCAAGTCAGCGCGGCACCGGCGGCTCTAGGTGCGGGAGCGAGAACGAGAGCGGGAACGGGAATGGGAGCGAGAGCGACGTGGGGAATAACGTGGCGAGGCCCGGCCGCGACGAGCGGGGGAGTAGCTCCGCGATCGGCTCTTGCTTCGGCTCCGGCTTCTGCTCCGGCTGCGGGAGCGGTCGTAGCTGGGGCTGCGGTGGCCGTCCATCCTAACACGAATGTACGCCGTCTCGCCCTGCACACAAAAGAGATGCTTAGTGTTGCATGGCGAACAGATCAGGTGCTTAGAGAACAGCTGCGGCTGGGCCTCATGACGTGGCCGGTCAGTGGGTTGGGTGTTTTGGACATGTGCCCCCCCCGAGAGCCGCGTCCCCGGAGACGACCCAGGACATGTTGGACAGTCTCCCTTGCTGGCCTGGGAAAGCCTCGGGATCCCGCCTGGAAAAACTGGACGAAGTGGCTGGGCAGAGGGAAGTCGGGTCTGCCCTGCTTAGGCGGCAGCCCACCGAGCATTTGCATTGTGCAGGAATAGTCTTAGCGTTGATTGTTAAACTTAAATTGTGATGACGTTATATCGTCCTCAATGTGGAGTTGCAATTATATCTATACAGCCAGACGGCAAATACAAGAAACATAAAAATAAATACTTCATTTGTCCATTCATTCATTCAATTCAAATGATTTGTGCCCGCTTTTCAGGCTCTTTCCCCTACGCCCCACATACCTCGTGGGAGCGGAACTTGCTGTTGTCCAACTTGTGCACGGCGTATGTCATGTCCTCCTTCCGCACAAACTCCACCACGCCGCTGCCATCGCGGTTCACGTCAGCGTAGCACACATCGCCCGCCTCTCGCATGTGGTCCTTCAGGTCCTGCCAACTCCCACTAGGAGGTAGACCTGAAAAAATAATAATTAATGCATATGTAAATCACACATTAAGTGATTTTTACACCAAGCTAGCACACTGAGGAAGCCACAGCTCACCTGACACGATGACCCTGTACTCAGAGCGCCTAGATGGTGGTCCGTATCGACCCCTAGGTGGGCCTGCTGCCCCCCCTCGTCCACTTCGGGGGAACTCCACTCGCAGTCGGTAGCCATCGTAGTCATAGCCGTCACGACCGTACACAGCGTCATCTGCGTCCCTGTCAAATCAAACAGTTACAAAGCTACTGCATATGTACACACACATACTTTATAAAAGTTTCAAAGTTTGCTTTGTTTAATCTACGCATAGTCTTGGACTTGATTGTATTGTAATGTGGTCAATTATATTTTAAAGAAGCTAACTGCATGACAAAACCTGAGTAAATTTCCCTCATTTTAAATTGTAGAAAACGTTCACTTTGCAAACAATTCGGAATAAAATAAAATTATCGGCCTTTTTATGATACATTTGGGCCTCAAGTTTACCGTAGTTAGGCTTAGTCAAATGTGCCATTAAATGCACATTTCTTTTGCGAAATATATGAATAAAAACGCAATTTGAGTCGATAAAATTTGAATTTGAACGGACAACCCGCGCTAGAGACGTGCGTTTCGCGCTCACCTCGGGTCCTCGAACTGCACGAAGGCGAATGGCGGTCCTCCTCGTCGGTTTTTCAGATCGATATCACGGATGGAGCCGTACTTGTAGAAGAGGTCTTCGACGTCCTTTGAGCGGATATCGGGTGGCAGGTTGCCGACGTAGATGCGGCAGTCGTTGCTCCCCGCGGGTCCGCGGATAATGCCTCCGCTAGACATGCTAGCTAGCGCACAATGGACGTGGTAGCGTGGAAGTGTATGGGCTAGCTAGCTAGCTAGTGAGGCTAGCGAGCGAGGCTACTTAGCGTGTTCGCTGGTTTTAAACGACTAAGAAGGGCAGTTGCAGTTCAACTCCTCTCACCTGGCCGTTGGGAACAACGCGGGGAATATTTTGGGCAAGACTTGGTGGCGGTATACGTTAAATCGCTCAAGGTATTAACGTGGAAGCAGATTGCGCTAATTCCCTCAAGGCGCTTGCCTCTCCACTTTCCGCCAACACCGACTTCTTCTTCGTTGGACTATTTAAAAGTAGCTGGAGAGTTGTGCACACTGACACCTACAGGAGAAACGTGTAAACTACGTCAGTGAGCGTAATCGTCAGTATCTCTTTTGGATTATTTTATTTACTAATTTGATGGTAATAAACCTTGATCAATTGAAATGTAAACATTTTATTGTGCTAAACTCAAATGTATATAAAGTAAATACATAATGAAACACTGAAAATATTATAGTTAATCAAATATTTTGAGTTCATCAAATCTTTCCTTACTAAATTAAATGTACAGGGGTGTCAAACTCATTTATTTCGCGGGCCGCATTGTAGACATAACTGCCAATCCAAATAAATGTATGAGCACCTCATTTTATATACAGTAAAAGCTACAAAACAAACTGACAAATAACTCATTTTCAAATAAGACGAGTAAAAAATGGTCAAATATATACTATATATATAAAAAAGATATTAAAAGTGAAAACAACTTGAAATTCTAGTAATGACACCCAAATTTGATGCAAAATTTGTCTTCACAGGTTACATAAAATGATGTGGCGGGATGTATCTGGCCCCCGGGCCTTGAGTTTGACACTTGTGGATCACCTGCAAAAGCCTCAATATCCATTTTCATTTTCACTTGAAACAAACAAACAAAAAAGTTCTTCATGTTTTTTTCATTATACTGTCATTTGTGGTATGAACCAAAGAGTCACAAGACAATAAGACACGTCATAAGTCATCAGGATGTGGGACTCATCAACACCTCCCATTCCTAAAAGCTTGTTTCAAATGTAATAAAAATACAATATAAAAAGCATGTTTTTCTTATTAAGCAAAAGCAGATGGAACCTTTCAATTGTGTGAAATACCCTAAATTCCTCCTGATGATAACACAGAGAAGGGGGCAGATTTTGATAAATCGGGGGTATTTGCGCAAGACATAAACATGTGTCTCCCTGAAATGAGGAATCCAATCGGACTGCCAACCCCCCTTTTAAGGCATTTCCCTGAGAAGAGAGGGAAAGGGGGGGTCGGGGGGGGGCGGCCCTGCAGGATGTTCTCACAGGATGCTGGAACAAGCAGTCCGAGCCGAACGGCATGAGGAGGAAGAAGGGAAAAGCGTCATCGGAGAGGAGCGTTGGGCATTTCAGTGGCCGTGCGATCTCTGTCGATCTTCTTTTGGGGGTGTTGGAAGGCGGCGTGCGCACACAAGTGGCTGAAGATGTGAAATCGACGTGCTCAAGACACACTGCAAAGATTCATCGGGTGCCAGGAGTCAGGTATCTATTTGTGGATTGTCTAAAACTAAGCTAAAGTTCATTTCTTGTCATTGGCTTTCTGTCGAACCTGTTTTTAAAAAGAAAACAAAAAAGCCCCTTTTGTTAGTATATAAATAGCTCAGTCATAGGTCAGCACAGGTCTACTTCCTCTTGGCCTTCTTTACGTGGGGCCTTTCACTTCCAGCCTGCGCCTGTGCCTGTACAAGCGTCCACTGATGATGTTCTTGTTCCGCAGCATCATGGCCTTCTTCCCGCTGCTCTTCCCGCTTCTGGTTGGCTGCGTGGTGGCGGCGATCCACCCTCCTCACCATCGCCCTTCGTGCCACATCGTAAGTGAACGTTACTCCCTTTCTCGTGTTTGTTCAGCAGATGTGCATTCCTCACATTTTAATCTAAATAAATAGAGATGGCTTAGTTTATTTGGACACGTTGCATACGGCAACGGGGATGAGATTCCTAATCTCCTTGAGCTGTTTCATTTATTTGACTTCACTCTGGAGATATTCCCAGTGAATCACGTTTGACTATTTGACCCAGGTTTCTCAGTATACACACCCTTGAGATTACCGACGCCCATGCTGCGATGTTGTAAGTGGGTGACGAGTCGGGTACGCAAAAGAAAAGTCACCCCACTTCCCGTTTTATGAATTACAAAGGAATTACTCCGTTGCTAAATGATGAGGAATTGAATCACGCATAAGTGAAAGAAAAGTTAGCCACTCAATCATGATTTTGACTAATAAAAATTGTTTTTGGAAACATTTGCAGGATGGAAATGATCGAAAATTGCACGCAGGGACAGAAGAGAGTAAGAAAGAAGGGGCAATCAATGAAAATGCGAAAATAATCCACTTTAGGTGTACCCCAGGGTTCACTAAAAAACATTTACTAGCTAGGTAGCCTTTGTTTACATCATTCGGTAAGCAACGAGAAGCTTTACATCAAAACCGCAAGTATGCCGAGAATCTGAAAGGCTTTAGTGAGAAATTGGAGATGGAGACAGTTTTATGGGCTGTTTTTGGACCGGAGGGGGGACCACGGCTGGTGCTGGGCCGGTGGGGGTCTTCTGGCCATATGTTTTCCATTATAAACGTAAAAAAAAAGTCAAATATATACATTGTGCCAAGCGAGAGGAAGTTACCAACCATGAGGTACTTTTGAACTTTTTGTCGGTACATGGTTTTGGAATTTCCTTCGTGATTTATCTTCTTGGCCCAAGGAGGTGAGAAGCGTCCAGCCAGATGGTGTTACGTCTCTAAACAGCAAAATAACAGATTTACCAAGAGAGGAGGTTTTTATTGGCCCGATGGTTCTGAACGTCTCCGCATCGCAGGCCTTGTAAATCAAAAAGTGCTCTTTGAACATGTTTGGGGATTTTGTGTGTTTGTCTTACGCCGGCAGGCGGGTACGAGTGCGGTCTGCAGGGATTTGAGCCTTACCGGAACCCCCGTTGACCTCCCGACGGGCGTCCGAGCGTTGGACCTCTCACACAACCAGCTGTGGAATCTCAGCCGCGACACACTGGCCGGCCACACGGGCTTGCATCAACTGGATCTGCACTCCAACATGATCCACTTTATTCAGCCGGGACTTTTGGAAGCCATGCGTGACCTCAGAGTCCTGGACCTATCCGGGAATCGTCTCAATTTGTTTGCTCAGGACAAAAATCAAATCGGAACACTTGCGGCCGTGGAGTGTCTGGACCTCTCCAGTAATGGTTTGTACACGGGGATGTCTGACTTCTTTCTAGCCGACACTCCTTCGCTGATGGAGCTCTCGTTGAGCAGCAACAGCATCACCAAGATCGCCCAAAACACTTTCAGCGGCGCCTTGGCCTTGAGGAGGATTAGCCTCCACAACAATGTCATTATGGAGATTGAAGACGGTGCCTTTGACTCTCTTGATGGCCTCAGCGAACTGGACTTGTCCAAGAACTCTATCACTTGCATCACGGACTTTAACCTGAGCTGCCTGAGAGTGTTAAACCTCAGCAGGAACAGCCTGGAGCTCTTCCAGAGCACCAAATCAGCCGAGCCGTACCGCCTCGCCTTTCTGGATCTGAGCCGAAATAAACTCCCTTATTTCCCACTGTTGCCCACAAACAACGCAATCCAACATCTGGACCTGTCACGCAACCGTTTGCAGAGTGTCCAAGTAACGGACATGGCCGAGACAAAGATGTCCGAGACGCTTTTGAAGCACCTGAGATACTTAGACTTAAGTTACAACCAGCTCACAGACTTGCAGGAGTCCTTCTTTCACACCATGATGTCACTGGAGGTCCTGAACGTTAGCAACAACTGCGTCTCCGTGTTTTCCATCACCAACCAAAACCTCCTTCCTGCAGCCAAGATCATCAACCTTAGTTACAACTCCTTACAGAACCTTTCGCTCGGTGAAGGAACTCTGCAGGCTTTGGAGGAGCTCTTCCTGCAAGGTAACGACCTGAGAACCCTTGCACAAGAAACCTTCCAGAAACTTCCAAGTCTGAACCTCCTACAGCTTCACGGGAACAATCTCGAAGTGTGTCCCTCAGAGACAAAACCAGATCAAAATCCTCCATGTTGTGTCTCGTTCTCTTCTCTTCCAAAGCTGAAGTTCCTTTATCTTTCTCAGAACAATCTAAAGACTTTGCCTTGTAGAGCATTTGCTAACACACCTCTCAATCTGCTGGACTTGTCTCTCAACCACGGCATGGAGATGCACCAAGACTCCCTGGGTGGTCTGGAGCACTCCCTGGTCCAGCTTCTTTTGAGGGAAAGCAACATCTCCCATCTGAACACGGATATGTCATCGCTGAGGAGCCTGAAACTGGTCGACCTGTCCACCAATCACCTGACCAGCCTCCCCGCATGGAAGCGAGAGTTGTCCATCGAGACGCTCAACCTGCAGAACAACAGTCTGGTCACCTTGGAGCGCACCACCATGGCAGCGCTAGAACGTTCGCTGAAGACACTCTACGTGGGTGACAATCCGCTCAGCTGCTGCACTAACCTGGATTTAGTACGCCTGCTTCAGCACTCAGCCGTGGTGGTGGCCGACATCGAGGCCGCGACGTGCGTTCTCCACCAGGGCTCGGAACCGGTCAACATCGAGAAGGTCACTCAGGAGATGTGCAGTGGGCAAAAGAAAGCCAACTACATTGTCATCATTGTGATCACTGGGTTCTTGGTGGTGATAGTCTTGGGACTGCTGGTGAAATTCTGCAAGTCCAGGAAGGGGAAATACATCCGAAGGTTTAGCGCATGAAGAATTCAAACAACAAAAACAGAAGTGGATTTCTGATCTCAAAATCAGATTTTCAAAATTCTTAATAGGTAAGGATTTACAGTCATTAATAGGTTTGATATTTTCCATGATAAGAAGATAATCATGCACTAGCAGTTTAGCTAGTCTGGAAACTATCTTGAAAATAAAGCTAACAACACTACAAACGATCGCAAAAAAAATGGGTAAATTATGATGTCATCATCGAAGACTGGCGACCGATCCTCTTCTTACGCCACAAGTAGTTTTGCACTTTACGCTTCCTCTTGTTTTTTTTTGTCATTTGTGAACACTAATGACATTTATTTTTAAAAAAAACCATATAATTTATTTTTATATTAGCCGAGATGAAGATTTTAAAACTATCGGACTGAGCACTCGCAATAATAACTGTGACACTGTTTTATTATGATGGAACACGTTTGTAGCAAAAAAGATCATTTCATAAGATTATGTACACTGACAACATGTGTGATTAAATATAAACGTGTGAACACTTTCTTTTTTCTCTTTTTGACAAAGTAGCTTTGAGTGTACTCGAATGTTAGCTCTGGCGTTTGTGTCAAATGTTTTGCGTGAAAGTAAACAAAAGTATTTCTCACGTATTATGCACAGAGCCTTTCTCTTTGTTTATGGAAACTAGCATAGTTGCTAACTAAATGGTTTATAAAAAGATGCTTTACTAAGCACTAGAGCAATGTCAAAGTGACTTCTGGAAGGCGCTGCTTCTTTACAGGAAAGCCGAGATGGAATCTTGGTCTATATTTAGCCGTAATAAACACAATCAAACGTCTAGACGGTTTTGTTTATGTCACGCTCAAGTGATTGTAATCTGTGGATTTGATCCATAAGCTTGTATTTACTAGCAACACAACAATAAACAATACTAATAATGACAATTACGATAATGAGTGAAAATCCAGTATTGCATTTACAGAATGGGGCCCATGGAGGTTCAGAAGAGGCCTTGGGGGAGCTTAATTTGAAGCAGGCCTCACCATCCAAGTTTGCGTGAGCTGCCAGTGACTCATGGTGACACTCAACAGTCCACTTAAGTCCCACTGAGATCAAAAAACGCCTTTAAACGAAAACATGACTACACAGGAACTTGCAAACATACAATAAATTCCAGAACATGGTACTTATTAGGTTAATTCATTCCAGAATTGGAGGACATTTACGTGATACAAATATGTTTTTTTTTTGGTGTACAGTAAATGATAGTTGTGAGATAAGATAAAAGCTGTGGTAAAAGTGATTTAATTAGATGAAAAATAGCTTTTAAGCACCCAATAAAATGACTTTTCTTTGTCTTGGCCCTTCCTTTTGATGATCAACTTGTATATTAAATTTAACAAATACGTTTTAAACTTGCTTTTCTTGTCATTAAATTGGCTACAAGCGCTGTCGTTGAATGTCCACCAGATGGCGCCCGAGACGACAGTCAGTTTTTAATTATATTTTTTTTTAGCAAAGATAAGCAAGATCAGCGACAACAATGACTTGAATGCCTTCAATTTCACCCTGACAGCTTTTTGGCAGTCAGCAAAATTACACGCGCTCACGCACACACTTAATTGGCTTTACACGGATGTCTATTCACGAGTAAACAATGGGTTTAACACCAGCAGGCTAATCATTTTTATGAACTGCGATGCAGCAATATTATAATACTGTTTTTAATTATATTGTTTAGTTTCAGGACCCTGCTCCATGCCCACATCGTTATTTATATTTGATTCATAATTTTAATTTCCATATAAAATTTGTTTTATCGAAATTGTTATTCTTTGACAGATTATTTAAAAGCATATGTATCATCCTGAAAAATGATCGGTACTGTAGCAATACTCACATTTTACACAAAGTGTTGCAAAAACACCCCGTGATGATAACGAGATAATAAATAGATGATTGTGTGAAGGCGCACACAGCATGTTCACTCAGCGTGTGCGCGCTCACCGACCATTGAAGGTGACTTTGTGTCTCTCGCTTGCCTGCGTGTCTCTTCAATCAGCGACAATTGACAATCAGCGTCCAAAAACTATTTCACAGCCACAAAATGGAAATAATCGGTTCCAGGCTCAAACTGCCACCACGGTAAAACGTTTGCACGTGACTTGAAGAAGAAAATAGAAAGTCGAACTCACCATTTGACGACTTGGAGACAGCAAGAGGTTTCTGCATTTATTAAGTATTGATTTTTTTTTTGGTTTACTATTATTTAACAGAAATATTGTGCTTGGACGAGTGCGGAAGAAGACGAGTGCAAAGGTTGTGGGAGTACACAGAAAGCACTGCTTTTATTGGACTGGGACCAGGTGGGGCGCCACCAGGTAAAAGGGATTTTGGGGGGTGGATTTAAAGGGGAGGGGGTGGGGGTGGCAGCCATGGTTAAGGCAACACACAAAGAGCATGCAGATATACAGTCACAGAGGAAGGACATCATCATATTGCTTGTCAAAGTCTCGCTCCAAACATCCAAATTGTACAAAAAGGAAGAAAATAGGCTTCTCGCGCTAAGGAAAAATACACGTTTGTTTGTTTTTAAAGTTGTCCCTCCCTCCTACAAAGAAGACTCTAAATACAAGAAAATAAATATAGCAAAACAAAATGCCAGAGAAAGATAAAAAATAATTTAAAATAGCTTTTTCTTCTTTTCATATATGTTCAATAGTTCTCTTTGCTATTCACAAATGGCACAACATTCTTTCGAAATAAAAAGAAGACAGAAGGATAAAACCCCTGCGACATTCATATTCATTTGTTGAACAAAATAAAAAGCTTTTGATGCAGCAGAGGATTGATTTTTTTTTTTTTAAGGATTCAGATTTGGATCTGGATTAAGTGCTGCTTTAAATGTTTAGTTGAGGTGCTTTCTTTTTCTGGTCAGAATCAGGTGATGAGTTTGTAAACTTGGTCCATGACCCCCCCGGGGTTCGGTTCATAAAAATTGCAAATGTGCTCTAATGCGTCTCGACGCTGCCCTTTTATTTCTTTTTTTGATGATTTAATACCCATGTGGACAAAAAATTCCCAAATGCACATTATTCTTTTTATCTAATAAAACGAGGCAGAAAATACTACACGTTCATGATGACATGCTAACATGCTAAACCGTCAAGTCTATAATGTGTCTAATCTCGGTTTACATGCTAGTTGCTATGGTAATGTCACCAAGTGGCTGATTTGATTGGCTGAACCGGACCCTAGGGGGGGACCAACTGGATTAAAGCAAACTAAAGAGTGTAATACTAAGTAAACAAATAAGCGCGTGAAATTCTTTGCTTTATAACCTGAAAATTGTAGTTGATTAAAGGTAAAAAAAATGCAAAAGCCAAAGGCAAACGAATTTGTAATAACACTTTGTGCCTCAAGAGGGCAGGAGCGAGTCACTAGACCGGTTGTCTTAAATACAGTACAAGCTCGCAATGAGGTTAGCATTTCAACCTGGTATCGGCGCTTAGTTGCTAAACGCTACCGATGACAAGATGAAGTTGAAATTGTCTATTCAGAAGTGCCATCAAATCATTTATCAGTCCACATATATTATTCTCATTTCCCCTCCACGCTTTAACCATTGTCAAATCTATTCCCCAAATGACTTTCTTCGAGCTATGCTACCTGTTGAATGTGTTTTCATGTGGTCAGAGATTTCAGTTTTTAAAACAAGTGTCACATGACCACAATCCCTTGATGAAAAAGAAATATTTGAAAAAAGATCGGAATATGATCTGAACGTCACAGCCAACAACAAATCCAAAGTAGCACACGACAGTTAGCTTAGCATCTACTCGACACAGGAGGCAAAGATCCCCTCTTGTCTACATTTGCCTAGGAAGCTAGTTTGCGAGGAAGGAGAGGGCGTGGCCGCCACACTGTAAATATTGTCTGATAGCGGTTTGTGTACACTGACAAGACATAACCACCGTGTCTTTATCACTACTACGTGCTACGACCTTTGCTGTCTACACAGAAAACATCAAAAATTGTCATTCTTGTTGCCAGCAGTAATATTAATAACAAAAGACTCTTGGAAGGAGCGCATACAGGAGTATACCGGAGCGTCAAGAAAGGACATGGAGACATTAGGAATGCATACGGGAGTGTCAGGGGCACATCCAGGAGTTTTGTACGAACATACGGAAGCTTCAGGAACGCTTCGGGAACGTATTTGTAGCGTCCGCAACGCTTAAACTCGATAGCTGACGCCTGGTCGTATCATCAAACCCTGTTACACCAAACCTGCCTTAAATGAGTGTGTGATCATCAGTTCAGCAGTAACACGCCGTTTTGAAACATCGTGTCGGAATTGCGGAGCGACATAAAAAAAAAAAACAATACAGGACGTAAAAATTGGGCCCACGCAGCTGATTGGCCTCGGCATTATGATCGTATGACCATACCGAGTGCTCAGTAGTCGTCCAAAGTGGAAGTTTTCGACATACACGCGTCGCTTTCTTTATATATATATATTCATATAGATACGTTAGCGGTTGCTAGCGGAATCGTTTAATTTTTATGCAAAAAAATAAAACATCAGTCAAGTTAGAGACATTATTTTAACCATTTTTCTTAAAACCCCTGAGATAACCACAGACGTCCTTCAATACAAAAACAGCAAAGTCTTCTTTTTTTTTTTAAATCGCACAAATTGTCGGACAAACTTAGTCGACATTACGTGGGAGTTTAGCCTCGTTAGCCTAGCCACGTTATCTGTTGGCTAAAGTAAATGGAACAGGAAGTCGGACGTGCTAAATGCTGCCCTCTAGAGGCTGTTAACTGGCACTGCACAACGTTGAAAACACACCTCTGATGATAGGGCGTGAAAAATGGCAAAATATTGTCCGTACATCCTTTGTTCAGGCACTCTAAAATGATTAAGGTGACACATTCGCATTGATTGTTATAAATCGGATTGGGCGACAGCTGATTGGTCGGCAATTGTTTGGCTAGGAGTGGGGTCTTTGAGGGGAGGGGGTGCGACAGAAGGCACAGAGTTTATTCCAGGCAAAGAAACGCAATTTTGAATAAGGAAGAATGTTTTCGTACGTTCTTATCTTTCTAACTCTTCATCCACGTGGAAACGACCAAGCGTCTTTTTTTCGTAAACCAGCCAGTGCTAATAACGCTATACTTGTGCTTTCCGTCGCCATCTGCTATTCGAAGAAGACCCTGAAACCAGCCTTGGTTACGCTATTTAGAAGAATGCCCCAAAGACTACAATAACGAAGTCTTTAAACGCGCAAAAATCGGATAAAAAAAACGAACGCCTGTTTCCTATTTTCGTTCGTTACCTAGCGATGACACGCGAGGAGGCTAGTGGCTACATTCAAAGAATGCTCAGGGCACAGGTGGAGAGAGTCGGCTAGCGAGAGCGCTAGCATGTCTGCGATGCGTTCAGGGTCCTTAGGACGCCATGACGCTCCGCCTCAGCAGGTCCTCCTTCCCGGAATGCAACTGCGCCAGGCGGAGTTTACGTGCGTCGCCAGGGCGCGTGTCCAAGTCATCCTGCTCGCCGTCGGAAAAGTAACCGTCGCCGTAGAGCAAACGCTCGTCCTTGGGCTCGGACGCTGACCCGCCGCCGCCTCGCCCTCTGGATTTAACTTGGCGGGACATGCGCAGCCGTGGGGACGGCGCGACGGGCGGCAGCCTGGACGTGGCGCTTTTGCTGCCCCACGGCCCGCTGTCCTCAGAGATGTGGCAGGAGTCCATTTTGGAGATGGGCGGCTGCAGGTCGGAACTCCTGGTGTGGTGACGGTGGAGGTGGTGATGGTGGAGGACTCTAGAGGAACCTCGGGACCCTTTGCGGGCACCGTGCTTTTCCTCCGTCCCTCTGCCCGCCCACGCGGCCTTTACGGCAGAGGCGCCGGAACCTGAGCCGGCGGATAGAAGCGTCCGCGGCGGCAGCGGGGCGGTCCCAGAGGTGGCCGTGTGTCCGCGGGCGCGGGATTTGCAGTTGCCTCTGGATTTGCGACCTAGCTGCGGCGTCTTCCACGTGGACTCCATTGAGTTTTCCATCATCAGATTGAGCAAACTCTCTTCACCCTGCAGCAGCTGCAGGACAACCAGGAAAGTTAGGAACATCTAGCCTATCTCATGATTGACATTTTCATATTCCCAATAAAAACTGGTTTAGAGAGGGGTGGGATATAGTTCTTTTTGGACTATCACCTGGTCGGAGAGCAGGCTACCACTCTTGTCTCTGTGCTGTGGACCCAGAGCCCACTTGGTGAGCATGTCGTCGGCCGTGATATGCACAGACTGAGCCAGCCAGCTGTCGAACAACGAGTTGTCCAATGGGAAGGACTTGGACAAACCTAGAGACAAAACACAGATCAAAAAAGTGAAGTCTGTGTAAAAAAATTAATAAAATCAGGAACGATGTGCGGAATAGGACAGCAGGAGGTGCTGTTTGGGTGCCTGCGACACCACTGAGCCTTCACACAAACTGCATACACATAAACACACACGTTTGTTTCCATGACGCAGCATGCCTCTGCAGGAGAGGCGAGGGAGGTGGAAAATTGAGCAGGAAGGTAAACACGCCATCGTGGACACGATGTGACGCATGTTTTTACACATACAAATATGAAAGCATGTTCATTTTGACAGATCCAGAGCCCATTTTCAAATGATGGGTGCTAACAAGGTCTCTCTTGTTTATAAGCACTCGGACAATAATGTTAATAATAGCGTTTGATGAATTTATAGTTGAGTCGTGAAATGTACCTATCTCCTTAAGCAGCGAGTCACTGTCTGACTTCCATCTTTCCTTTCCTTTGTCAGGACTATTCTTCCTCCTGCTCTCCTTCCCTGCACTCAGCTTTCCTCCTCCTCCGCCTCCACCTCCCTTCTGGGCTCTCTCTGCGGGGAGACACAATTATATATTATAAAAGTATTTCGTCGGTTGTAAATATCGGGTAAGTGCCGTTAGCATTGGCAAGCTAACGCTAGTCATTGTTTTGTTATTACTACACGATTGTTCACCTTAATCAACGTTAGTAATCAGGAGCCACATGCTGCTTCATCAAGCCAAGACATTTTTTTTTTCATTTCCTCCATTATGACTGTTTTTTAATCTCCCAAATTTTTGTCACCCATTTAATTTCCTTAATCAGATATTTTTTTCCCCCACTTTTGTGCGCATCGTAGCTCAGCGGGGCAATCATCTTTTGGGCTTTTCAAGGACAAAAACCGAAGACCCCCCCCCCCTGCAGCTTGTAATCTGTGCACACATCCAACTGCATCAGCAATTCTTTCAAACACCATTTTACAAGCTTTTATGTGCATTATTTAAGTCCCTCTATCCTAGCACATATAAATCACAATTCTGAGGGCTTCCCAATACTCAAAATAATGAGCAGGACCTGCAAAAAAAAAAAAGACCACGATTTCAAGCCCATTCCATTCATGCAATACCTCTCCTCCGAAGACTTTCTTTCAAATGCTGTTTACTCGCAGCAGCGTTAATTCTTATTATTTATGCTGTAAAGACCTCTCACCCCTCTCTCGCTATGCGGGAGATACACGTTACGCACAGTGATTAATGACCTTGCTTTCCAGATGCACTCAACTGCAGCATAAGTGTGTGTGTGTGTGTGTGTGTGTGTGTGTGTCCTACTTCGTACCTGAGCTCATTAGCTTTTCTTCCTCCAGCCCTCTCCTTCCCTCACTCCCTCCCTCTCTTATCTTTACTCGGACTGCCATCCCATAAACCTTCCCACCCCTCTTCTTACTCATTTCGCCTGCCTTTGTCGTAGTTGGACACGCACGCACACGAATGTGCACACACGCACACATACTCGAGGCGAGAGCAGATCAGAGAGGCCAAAACTAACCGCTGTCAGCTTGTCACAGTTGGAATGTAAATGTGCTGCACTTCCTGCATAACAATACTCATACTCATGTGTGTGTGCGTGTGTCCTAGAAAAATGTGATAGTGGCCATTTTGTGTTGGATACCACCCCAGAAATTCAATAGGCCATTCCTGCTTTTGAATCACAGGTACAAGGGTTGGAAAGAATTTTATGCTCAAGAGCTGCGACTGCCAGGTTATTCGAAGGGTAAGAAAAAAATAGACAAAAATAGATATTTGGCAAACAAATTAGTTTGCATTGCTCATGATTTCAGCAAAGTAACAAAATGGAGGGGACCGAGAAAGGAACCCTGGGGTACACCACAAGGACCGATGGAGCTGTTTTTACCTCCGGCCATGTCTTCTTCCAGTAGTTGTATTTGCAAGTGGAAGATCTTCTCCTGGAGGTCGCACAGGCTGTGCTTCATCTTCTCCCGCCGCGTTACCATGTAGCACAGGTTACGCACCTGGGAGAAGACGAATCGAAAAAAACAAAACGTTTTAGTTCGCTTTGAAATGAGCTTTTGAGTGCAGGCCAAAACACTTGCAGCTAACACACCAAAAACTGGAAACTTGCCAGTTGAATTGTATGACGCTAACTCGATTATTATGTGTCTCTGACCACATCTGTGTGTGTGTGTGTGTGTGTGTGTTGGCTGCAGGCTGACTGTTTATCTGCTGATCTTGATTGATCGGTCTACTCGGCCTATCTGGCCCGTTCTATCCCCATGAGCGAGTACACGGTGGATGAAAATAGCTTCTCAACCGGGACACAATGTGCGGAACCTTTCGTTGATTAGGCAGCTAATGTGTGTCTGTGCGTGTCATTTTGCAAAACAGGATACATAACAAGAGGGTGGAGCACAAGGGGGTAGTCATTTGTTTACTTTCAAACTTCCTTCTCACTCATTCTCTGCATCATCAAACTGTCATTTTTCAGCCCCTGAAGACATTTGTGAAAATGAAGCCCCCTAAAGACCGGATCTTATCCAAATTTAATTTAATAGACAAGCCTCAACGAGCAAAACCGAACAGCGACACAAAGTCTGCCATTTTAATTCCGAGCGACCGTTTTAGCCATTGCAACCGAACCATGTGCGCTGGCCCCGAACTATTTAAATATCACCGCTATTGATCTCTAATTGGCCCGCTATCAGCGTACGGACAGCCGGGCGTTTGAGCAAAGATAGAACGTTCCCAACGGAGAACGGCGCCAGAGAGAAAATCAACAAGTCATTTGTCACTTGTTGAATCAGCCATTTGTCACCCGGCCGCCACGTAAAAGCCAGACGTCATCACATCAAGCCCCATTTAAATGCCATCTCGACCTTGCTGGCACATAGTGTAGCATACTGACACGCTATCCGTGTCAAAACCGTGCGTGCCGCGACGTGTACGTACATCTGCCCCGCCCCCATTGTCTTATCAAAGCCGTGCAAATTTAGGGTTTGACTGTCCGTGAATTATTTATCTCCGCCGAGGCCGTGGAAACACACAAGCGGCAATAAATATTTATACGCAGCCTCATATTTATTTCATCGCGGTATCAGAGGGGCAGCTAGCGGGAAGGAAGGTAGAAATAAAAACAGGTGAAAGACATTGATGAGGGTTACTATTCGTAGCCGTGCTGCAGTACGACACGGGAGGCAAAATAAAAAAATGTTCCACAAGCACTACAGGATCACCTTATCACGGCGCGGCTTAAAATACCGAAGGAGTCGCGGAGAGAACTATTATAGAATGTCATTTCTGGAGAAAAATTGAGGGTGGATGCTCAAGAGGAGACATAACTGAAATAAAATGAAACTGGAATTCAAAAGTAAATATGGGATTTGCAGATGCCGGTTCGGAGTGTTTACTGAATTTTGGGGATATTTGAAAACTGCAATTCAGAAATGCGGAAGGGGGAAGTGAATTTCTAAAATGTCTGTCATGTTTGTGTTTTGGGGTTGAGGCTGCTCGCATTTGGAGCCCGTCCGACGGGGCGGGCCAGCTTGCCGACCGCCTTGCGGCTTCTAAGTACTCTTGTGAGCTGTATTTGTGTGTGAGAGCAGGCTGAGTCATTGAATAGTTTTTTTTTTTCCCTCGCTTTGTCCTCCGCCTGAACCCGAGGAAGTTACATAAGACAGTTGATGGCAGACATGAAGACGCGAGATGGGCCTCACTAATACGTTTACCCACCAGAGAAATCAACTCAATTGTCATCTGGCATCTCGTTCCCCACGTTTTTTTTTTTGTGTGGTTAAAATACATCTTGGAAAAGTAGCCCTTCCCCAGAGGCCTGTAAAAGGAATGAATTTCGTGTCGGATCTGGGGTTAGGAAATGGTCGTATCCATCTAACAGCGCCATGAATAACAACAGTAAATACCACGGAAAATATGAATCGTGACAATATCGAGGTGAATGGATATGAATGGCGTTCTCCTACGAGTAAGTTGAATTTGTCTCGGGACTTAGCCGCCCAATAAAGAAATACAATTAGTCGACCAACATTGTTGTTAGCATTGCTTTTAGCATTAGCACTGGTAGGCCACAAATGGCGGTAATCCCTCATTCTTGAATCGTTGCGACACCTGCAACCACTCGGGAACGAAATGCCCACTCGGCGAAAAAGCTCACCGATGCTTTCGGGGACATCACGGAGCAATTTGCTACGCTGGCAGCACTTCAAAGACGGAGAGTGAAGCAAGTGGGGGTGTTTAATCCAGGGCGACATTAGCCCCCAGAAATTTATACGCACACACACACACACACATAGGCACGGATGATGAATGGAAGGGGATTTTTCAATTTGCCAACAAATCAGAGTTGATTGGAAAACTCGCTTGTGCAACACACACACGCGCATGCACGTGCATGCACACACAAAAAAAAAAAAAGACATGCAACACTTTCATCCTGACAGACGGTCTTCAGGGCAAGATTTTGAGAACGTGAAGGATGGTGAGAAAAAAGATGACAACCCGAATATTGCCACTTGTCAGGGGGTGGCATGTATTGACTTGGTAGTGAGCCTTTTCCATACTAGCACGACGCTAACGTTAGCTCAATTATATATAAAAAAAAACGTGCTTCTCATTGGCATTTGCTTTTTCGATATGCAGAAGTGCAAAAAAATTGGAAATCTGAATTCTTCAAATTGTATTTTCAGTTAATAAAACAAGTAAAGCAGGACACGGCTATTAATTGATTTGATCAATTAATCCTTTTGCACTTGTAACGGCGCTAGCTTGATGCTAGCATTACCCACATTACTTGGATTTTGCATGAAGTCTTTTCCCACCTTTTCAACAGACTTATCTGCCCCGGCGTTTATTTACATAAGGATTTCCCCCTCGGCCGCCGTTACGTCGGCTCATATTGACGGAATAAACAACGTGAACGGCGTCGATAACGGGCGCTGGATCTCGGGAGAACTCCAGATGGCGGAGCCGGCGGTCAATAGATCGACTCTAACTCGCGGGCGACGTGACCGTGATGAACCCGAGCGGAGTTAATCTTCGCGACGGCGTGAAAGGAGACACTGGAGAGCACTTGTTGAAGTCTCGCCGCCTTCTGGGGAGCTATTGGACACTTTATCACCATAAGAGGTAAGAAAGTGTTTGAGAAAAGATCGATAAAGACAGTAAATCACCACTTGGGCACTCCTCAAATCTGAGGCTACTTGGCTGCCTGTAGAAGGATGCCCCCCCCCCTCCCCCTTTTTTTTTCCCCCACTCACCCTCTCCAAGTCTTGTCGGAGGTGCGTGAAAAGCTTGAGTCTTCGGTAGAGGACGTCCTGCTCCTGCTGGGCCAGGTTGTCCACCTCGTCTCGTTTTAGAGTCACCAGAGGTTGGTTGAAGTTGGCCTTCCTTTTCAGTTTCCAGAACTGGTACAGGAAGTCCACCTTAGGGAGGAATGTTTTGATAGCATTGATCCAAACGTTCGAGTTCCATGAGGTGGTTTTTCTACGAGATCAGGTAGTACCTGCGTGACAGGCAGCGCCATGTTCTCCGCCACCTCACCGGGATCCACCAGTCGGAAGAACTCGTCCTCCAGTTCCTGGAGCTTCTGCTTCCGCTGGCTCACCTTGTCTCGCTCCAGCTGGTCCCGCTCGGCCCTCTCGGACACACTGTACGGTACCAAACGGGATTCCGGGAGCTCGGGCGCCCGCTCGGGTCGGGCCGTTCCGCCGCCGCTGTGCTCCAGACAGAAAGACTTGAAGCGGACTTCGTCGTTCTCGGCCAGGATGGTCCTCATCTCCAGACCGTGGTCGAAGGCGCACGTCACGTGGAAGGCCACAATACACGAGGGCATTGAACACTGTCAGGGGAGAAGAACCTTATCAATTGGCTTTAAGGTCTGAACCAAATTTGCTAGCAAAGAATTAAGGTAGCAGTACCTGTATGCATGTTCCGGTGTGCTCTCGACATAGGCTGCAGGACAGAGCCCATCGGCTGGCGGGAATGTGGGACACCTTAGTGATGGGCTCCATCTTCTCCGGGCAACCTATACTCACCTAGCACACACACATTTTGGATCAATTCAAAACACCACTCATCATAATGCTGCATTGCTGTTGTTGTTTTCCCTCGTTTGTTACTGTGCCCATCCATGACAGACGATTGCTCGCTGCCGCGACTAATTGATCCGTCGGCTAATTGACCCTGATGTGTCACACACATCAACACACACACACGCTGGCACAAACGGAGGGAAGTTACCCAGAGACTGTTTGTGTGTTTCTTTCCCAGCAGGAAAACAGGAAAAACTCATAAAAATTGCATTGATAGAGATGATAGAAGCAAAGCTCGTGTGTGTGAGTGTGTGTGTGTGTGTGTGTGTAAGTGCGTTTAAGTGAGACCCATTGTAGAATAGTAGGCTGCTACACACAACGCTGCAGGGGGTGTATCATCTGAAAGCTTGACACACACGCAAGCAAACACCCCCGACACACACACTCTTCCAGCAGCTTCCACACAAATGGGCCAAACTCTACAAGTCAGATGTAGTGTGTGTGTGTGTGTGTACTTGTGTGAAAACATCCACTTGTGACGATACACACAAATAAACACACTTGAAGCAAATATATCCAAAGAGAGACTAAGGGCCACTGCAGCACTGCACAATAACAAGCTAGGCTAACATTAGCATGTGAGTTTATTTTATAGCAATAACAGCGAGCCTCACCTCGGGTATCCATAAGGCACAGCTGACGTGGACCCACTTGGTTCCACTGCGGGTGGGTTTGAGGGCGCCGCCCCGCTTGGGGCACAGCAGACACTTGGGCTGCACACCCAGGGCGCACGTCCGACAAAGCCAGTTGCCCTGCGGGACCTTCAGGATGCCGTAGCAGGCCTGCAAAACAGTTTAGCAAGCTAAGCTAATCAATGCTAAACTGCAACGTTTGAATTTAGTAAACAACAAAAGGGAGACCTGGTGCACGCAAACGTTGCACTTGTCGCAGAAGACCATCTCGTTGCCGTCCTCGCCCTCGGGCGAGCGGCAGACGTCGCAGACCACGTCCTCGTCGTACTCAATGCCCAGGCCTTCCTCTGCCTCGATGGCCTGCTGCATCTTCTCCTCGCACACCCGCTCCAGCTCGACTAGAACGCGCTCCATCGTCAGCTCTGCCAGCTCGGGCATCGCTGATGAAATATCGGGCTAACGTTAGCATCTTACAGCTAGCTTGTGTCAATAAATTCTTCTTGTTTATTTCTCCTCCATCACTGTCATAAAATAACCAAGATAACAGCGGGCACTCACCCATTTGCGCAAACTCTTGGTTGACGAGTTCCAGCCAAGCCACGTCCGTGTCGTCCAAGTCGTAGCAGCCGTACGCTTGGCCGGGAAGAGGCAAAGGGTCGTCCTCGTTGGACGTTCTACTCGGTGACTCTGGCAGTAACCTGGGCCCAAAAAAAAAAAATCTCAACCGTTCAAATGGCCTGCTTCAAATTTGTAGCGATGACACAATAATTGTAGGACAAGTCCATCTTTGACGGTCCGATGGAAATAGCCACAATGACCAAAATGGCCACTTGAAGTCAAAATGGCAGACTGTGTGTGTGTATTTCCTGGCACGGGATCACGAGACTGTGTTTGTGGGTCACGTCGGGAAATTCCTCCGGGCACTGTCTGCTCTCCAGCGCTTCCAGACTAAAACGTCTCGGCAGTCAACGAGAGAAGGAAATGGGGTCGGGAACTCTGCGTGACCCGCTAGCCCTCGACTGACATTAAAGTCATGTGACGCAACAATCACAACAGCGGAAAAATTCATACAGTCAACCACAATAGGTCAACTAGTTACAAAAATCTGAAAACAACAAAAACCACTTTTGCAGAGTCATCTACATTTAATATTTCACATTTATATCCAAGGAGTGTAATGTCTATACTTAAAACAACTTAGCTTGATTTGTTTACCCAGAAAAAGTCAATCGGACCAGTGAGCGATGAGTGTGGTATTAAAATGCGCTTTTGCAGCTTCTTTTATTATCTGAAAGAAACAGACTGCTCTGATCTATTTCAGTACGAGATTATAATTAAATAACAAATAGATAACACACTGGGTACACACACAGACACACACACAGACACACAAGCAGGGAGATGAGACAATGGTCTGTTATGTAAGGTGCAGCTTGAGTGTCTCATTTCAGCAGTGTGTTACTTTTGTGTGTATATGTGTGTGTGTGTTTGCATGTTCTTTTCGAAGACATTTAAGAGCACCATGTCCATTAGAAATGAGGCTTTCTATTCAATCTGTCACTTTCATTGCTTCCATGACTCACCTCCCACATAATCATCACCAAGGCCACACTACATACAGCGCACACACACAGGCAGCGTTACATAATCATAAAAAAAAAGGCACACTTTTTTCTTTTTTCTATTGTGCAAGGTGGCAGATGTGACAAAGCACAGGAAAGAGGAGCCATTGCATTAACTGTATGAATATATTTGTAGTCTTTGTGTGCAAAGGTGGCGGCGGTTATCATGCGAGACTTTTTACCTCCTTGTAAAACAATCATCTTTTGTCAACTTGTAAGTGTTGACATAGGAGACGTCTTCCCAGCGTGGGCTGGGCTCGTCTGACCCTCAAGAGGCTTTCGACACACGCATAAGAATGCCCGAGGAAATTTGACATCTTTAACAAAGCAGAAGTTGCAAAAGTATTTTTTTTAACATGCTCTTATTAAATTATGGCTTCATTAAAAGCAAATAAAGTTGCACGCTAGCAAATCTGCAAAAATGCACATTGCGAAAGAAAGAGCGCAATTAGAAGATGCCTCCGCCAGACGCAGACGTGACCTCAGAGGAAAGGCATGCACACAAAACAGTGAAACGTGAAGAACACCACAAAAAAAGCACCGCTAAATTACCACACTGAAAACTGGCGGGCTAACTCCCCCCCCCTTCATTCTTTAACATTAAGAAAATTAAATTACAACTAAAAAATTTGACAAAAGTAGGTTAATTTAAAAAAAATGCATTATGTGCCAGAAAAAAAATTAAATCAGTGTAAATAATACGTCTATAATTAAAATTCCAACAATAATTGCAGAATATTTCAACTCTAATCCCTTTCCCCCAAAAATTTAAGACACCATAAAAAAAAAAAGTCATGTTGGCACTGGAAAATATTTGATCAACATCATAAATGTGTGTGTGTGTAATGTCATTCTTGGAATAACTGTGCCACAGTCTGTCTGAGAAAACGGCGATTCCCCTTTCTTTCCCATAATCCCCCTTTTATGCGCAAACCTTTCACACCAATACACTCTCTCTCTCCCGTTGTGTGTGTGCCAAGAGACACGCTCGCTCTCCATCCTCTGTTCCCACACGAGCTTGCAGACCAAAGCAGGCTAAATGTATTAAGAAACATACTGTATATTACGTGAGCACTTACAGCAATGTACAGTATTAAGGCTGCAGTATTTTTCTGGCCACACGGGGGCGGTAAGATCCAAGAGCGATGCTTGGAGTTCAACGTTCACTTATCCTCAAAGGAACACTATTGCTATTTTGTTAAAATATTCATTTCTTTTTAAATATAACACATTGTCTTTTAAAATGACTTTTTTTTCCTTTGTAAATATTTCAACTTTATTTTGGAAATATAACTGTCATATTTGAATTTACAGTGAGCTGCCATTTTGTCTGCTTGAGATGCCAGGAAAGCAAGCCTGTTGTCATGGATATGAGAGCGACTTATTAACACCTCTGCTCTAGAGGAGCCGCAGCCTGTACAAATAATCTTTGACAAAAGGATGAGGAGGAAATCCAAAGGGGAGAGAGGGGAGAATGCGGGCACCGTTTGGGCAAACAAGGCCGGTGGGAATGTTTTCATTCATATCTTTCGCTCGGCTAGTTGAGGAATGAGACGCAGTGGGAGGAGTTTTGCTGCGTCCAGATTTGAGGATAGGCTCAAATAGCAGAGGGCAAATGCAGCCAAGTGGAGAATATGGAGTGGTAAATTGCAGCATCTGGACAGCGACAGGGGTAAGACAGGCTAAACTAGCATAGCCAAGAATAGATTGAAGGCCACGGGAGCAAAGAGCAAACAAGGGCGAGCGGATATATCCAAAGGGAGACTAAGGGCAGCCAAGTGGGGACAGGTTAGGTATGTGAAGGAGGACTGGTTAGGCTTAAGTACATTAGCATGGGGGGATTTGTTTATGTTATTTTCAGCCGTCTATCTTCAAATATGACAATATTGCAGTGCTACTCAAGTGTGTTTGTCCTTCAAAAGATTATCAAGGATCCTGAGAGAGATGGAGAGCCCATTATTAAAGGTACTCAAGACACAATTCCTGGTCGGGATGATGTCACCACACACTTGTGTGTGTGTGTAAATTGCTTTTATGGCCCGCTATGGGAAGGGAATGAGTCATGCTGTTGTTCCAGGAACCAATACAATATGTATGTGTATGGATGCGGTGACGCACAAACATTTACACACAAAAGACGTCAGCATTTGCGGCAAACGTTTTAAAGCGAGTTTGTTTGTACTTTGAAAAGAGACCGGCAATGTGGGCTGAATTTTATCTACTTGGTTGCAATTCATACCTTGGAAACTCCTGCTTCAAAACCAAAATGTCTGACTTCCTGTGACATCATATTGTACATTTTTTTTTCAGTTCCCGCATATGTTCTGCTGCAGATTTTTTCTTGTACTCGCTTATGTGTCAGCCCGGATGTGGTAGGAACCACCAGGATGGGTGGAGGGTGAGAAAATAAAAACAAAAAAAGCATGAAAAACAACATTTCAGGCCACACAATGTTCTCAACTACCCACAATGCAACTCGCTCTCTGTTAAGTGACAAGCAGGTTTGTCTCAGGAGACTTTGTGGCTTCCCTCGGGGCTGCTGACTCGGCGAACATCCCCGTAAGATGAAAAAAAAAAAAATGTCGCAGCTAATAAAATTTAGCGAGCTTTGATTTTTTTTTCCTTTGATGCCACGTGCCGATTTAAAAGATTTGTAAAGTAAAAGTCGACCCAGCGTGCAATAACAAAGCGTCGAGGACCGCCATCTTTCGATACTAGCTACCTTTTTTGCTAAAGTATCAAACATCAAGAAGAGAGGAGTCGTATGAAAATAAATTTGGGGTGGAAGCGGTCAAAGCGGCGTCGTTAATCCCCCTCAATGATCCTCCGCCGCTCGCCGTCGACCGAAGTCGTGGCGGGCAGAAGACATTGCCCTTCTCTGACTGGACGAGATCCAACCAATCAAGGCAGCCAGTTGGAGCGTTCCGACTGGCTGGCTGGCCGACCTCGACGGAATGACAAGCAAAGCTGGACGCGCAGACGGCAATCGTGTCCAAAGAGTGACTCAGACTCCCGAGCTAAACCCGTTCACCTTTTCTTTTCTTTTTTTTTTCTTGGACGGAACCGTATCCAAATAACCTGGAGATAAATCCCTCGATGAAGCCTGATCAGGTTTGGCACCAGGCTCCAACTTTTCGGGAAGCGCTTGATAAACGATGCCGCTTGTCGTGCGGAAAACAAGTCAATTCGGCCGGTTCGCGACCCCACCGCTGCGGTTCTGGCGACGACCGAGCTACGTGTTTATTCACCGCATCTCGTCTCTTTTGTGGTCTTCTTCGAACTGGGATGAATTCATCCCGAACTTTAGAGACATGTTAGCCGCCTGCGGATGCGCTGCATTCTTTCCACCCCCTCTTCAAAGTGAAAGCAAAAACCACAAGTGGAAGACGCTCCGGGCCGTGAACCCGCCGACCAGCGTTCGGCACGTGATTACACAACAAGACTAAATCGAAAACTGGAAGTCTAGGAAAAAAATCTCATTGTTTGAGGACAGGAAGCGGCTAATAATACACAGCCTCTACCAGGGGTCAGAGGTCAATCTGTCCAGTAAGAAGGACACCGAAACAGCTCAGTAAGGAAAGCGTCAGATAGAAACCAGTCTTCATTATTCGATTTTTTTAAATTATATAATTTATTATATAACCTATAAATAAATTATATAATTTATACTTGTGCGACGGTCAGAAAATGTAGCGCGATGTACTTTCGATGTGATAGAGATCTTACAAAAAAAAAAACTTCAGTTTCATCTTTGAGGGATTTTCATGAGCTGCGGCGCAAATAAGCAAATGACACTGTAAAAAACAGCAGCTGCGATAGTTCCCGAAGGCACCGCCACTCATTTCTACCCTTTCATTTTGACTTTGGTGCACGCCTTCTGACCTTTTACTTGACACGGATGACTTTACAAACACGTCACTTACAGCAACCTATATAAAATATATTGTAACATTTTGAAGTGCTAAAAGCAGAACAAATGAAAGCTACACTTTTTTCCCCCCCTCCATTGCTCACACTGTAGTCAAGCCTGAAGCGCTGACATATTTTCCTCCTATTTTTTTTTCTCATGATGAATAATGACATCATCACTAAAAATTGTTGGAGTGAAGAAAAAAAAAGAAAAAAAAGAAAGGGGCTGCGGGCGCGTCTGGCTTTGACAAAACACTCTTCCTCTTGCACTTTTTCTCCCTCTCTCAGTCTTCACTTTTCATTCCAGGCTTAGAGGTTGCGGCCAAGAAGAATAAATCTGCCAATAAATCCATAATAATATGTTTTTGGGTGAAAATTGGACAATAATAAAGTGAGACTAGATGTGTAATATTATGAGCAAATAAAGTTGGAATTTAAATTTGTTTTTAAGAAAATAAATTCTAAAAAGACTAAAGTGACTCCTGATTGGCTAACAGCTACAGCGCCACCCGCTGCTCTGGCATGCTCACTACATCATCACAGTTGAGTGATGATTTCCAAGCGGGGGAGGACGAGTGACAAACGCTGAATGCAAGGTGAAAAACGAGAATCTGTCCAATCACGCTGTGCCGTTTGTGTTATCTTGGCGCCCTCCGTCATGCACGACATCAAAAAGTCGCCTTCATTCACGCTGGCTTATCTGGACCATGTGTCTTTTCTTGACAATCTGCCGCCTATGGACGCACATCCATCTGCTCGCTCGTGTGTGTGCGTGCGTTCGTGCGAGTGAGATATGAGCCCATTACAAAGTGTAAACACTCAGCAAGACACATTTATCTCTTTCCGTGTTTGCCGCACAAACGATCGAGCGCAACGACGGCTCGTCAACTATCGACTGCTTCATATGCACACAAAAATAAACAGGCTGGGAAAAGACACAGGAAGTCGGCCATTTTTTTTTTTTTGCTGAGTCTTTTTAGGACTATTTCTGGCCTTTTTATGTAGCATGTTGGTTTTACCTGACCAGCGGCTGCGGGATGGCCTCCAGGTTGGCGGGCACCTGCACTCCTTTCTCCCACTCTTGCCTCCAAGGGTCCGACAATACATAAAAGTCGTCCGGGCCCAGCTGAGCAGAGTCGGGGAGCTTCATGGCCGTGATGAAATCGGTGCGAAACACCTGAAACAGAAATTTGGTGTTATTTTCAACCGCGCAGGAGTTACTTTTAACTTCAATGTGTTAAGGGGGCAAAGAAAAAACAAAAAAAAAGTTGTTGTTGTATTCATTATTTATTTATTTTTAATCAATCGTAACAGCCTCCAAAAAAAAAATCTATATTGGACGCAGTAGAAGCTTTCAACTAAAGCGGCCCAGACTTGACACTGAATATGTCAGTTTGCGAGTAAATAGAAACGAGATCATCATTAGTTTATCTTGTGACATTTTTTCGCTTGGCGGTGCGCCTAGAGATTTGCGCCTTGGCAGAACAAAGATTGAGAAACATCGCTCCGAGCGATACAAGTCTTACAAGCGTTCCAAAATGAAGCTTATTATGACTTAACGTGATGTCATCATTGCTCAGCTGACCGCAAACACCGATGAAATTAAAATTGCAACAAGGCAATCATTACACAAACAACTTCTGCATTTCTGACTCTGTGTGTGTGCGTGTGTGTGTCTGTGGTGAGGTAGAAGGTGACATTTAAACCCAGGAAGTCCACTTTCACATCCATGTTAATGCACCGCCACACACGATACTGACACTAGGCAACACACCTACATAGACACACGCTTTTGACAACACACACAATTTATATGCATGTGTGTGTGTGTGTGTGTGTGTGTGTGTGTGTATGTTCCACTTGCACCGACTTTACGCTGCTGAGTCACTTTCCCACAGAGGACAGTGACAAAGTGCTTTTAAAGGCCAGCTGACATCACACACCACAAACATGTATCCACACACCCACACATACACACACATCAGTTTAATACTGGGGGTGAAAACAACAACTTTGACATACAGCACATTGGGTAATTAATTTTAATGTCCGTCTGGGGCAATAAGGGAGTGCTGTTATTGTAGCCATGCATCTCTGACAATAGGGGGCGCCTATGAGTGGCTTGCACCAACAGTGTACAAAGTTCACATTTGGTAGCTATCGGAGAACATTTCTAGGAAAAGTTGAAGGATCCCGGGAAATGATGCCCAAACTGCCCTCTTTAAACCAAAATGGCGAAATTGTTGGAGATTGCTTCTTGAGAATTTTTTGTGGGTCTACTTATGTCTACCAAATTTCATGTTACAAAGGTGCTCCAGAGGCAATTGGGGAATTCATTTTCGGCAGGATGAAGGCGCCTGGCCAAATCTTCTGAAGGATGCAGAAGCATCATCGTCATGGCGACCCAACACAACGTCATAGCAGATGTCGCCACTCAGACGGAGGAGGCTAATTTTAGCGCGGGGAGCTTGGAAGGTCAACAAGAGGAATTTGATGAAAACGATATGATCAACTATTAAAATGCACAACGCGGTATCGTGCAGCTGTCTTACTTTATTTTGGAACCCTACCATTCGCTTCCAACTCTAATCATTGAAAAGAATAATCAGTTTTTTTCTTTGGCTCCTTTTAGCGTGAATAAAACGAGTCACACTCAAGATGGCGGCTGCTACTTTGACTTCTATCCTCCCCGGGACGTAAAATAAAAACCGTCAATGGATACAAAAAGCCGCCAAAGACGCGTGAATCGGATTTCCTCTTCGGATTTCCTGCCACTGGCGCTAGCTCGTTAGCGACGCAGTGAGAAACGTTCAAAGAAACGCGCGAGGAAAATAAAAGTCAACAGATTGTGTCACAAGCTCAAAAGGAAAACCGGGATTTGGCTCGCAAATGGATTCCGCACCTGTGACGAAGTGGTAGCACATTTACCGTAATGTTTCAAATCTTTATTTTAAAACCTCGTGTGTTTGAAAGCCAAACTTGCAAAGCCTATTTCGGGAAAAGCTCGGCCACCAGGTGAGAAAGCGGTGCCATGGTATGAATATGAAGTAAAGTGGCGCACGAGCGTGAGGCGGCAAACATGTTCTGAAAACCTACAAAGAAAAAAGTGGGTCACTGACACGCCAGAGAATGAAGGAGACTTTCGAGACCCCCCCCCCCCCCCCAAAGCCCCCACCCCGCCCCATCCTTCTTCTTCTCTCACTACTTGGGAGCGTGGTGTAAATAGTCGAACGTGCTAACAAATGTCTGCGAGGAAGATGTGACCCACTTTTGGAAAGCAATGCTTTAAAAAACCAAAAATCAATATGCAAGCGGCGTTCCAAGCATGCCGCCATCATAGACGACACACACACACACGTGTTTAAATCTGGCAAAGGTGTGTGTGTGTGTGTGTGTCTACAGCCAAGCAGCTCTTATTAATGGAGTAAAAATACAGATGTTTCACACACATCCAGACATTCCTGTTGCTGTGATTTTCAGGTCGCTATGACGTTGTACAGCTGTTTCTACCAGACTATAATGAGCGAGAACAGATGCTAGCCAGCTAGCTCACGCACGCGCACGCGAAACAATAATACACACGGCCTTGGTAGTTCTTACTAACCGCGGAAGATGGTGCACGGTGATGTTTTGTACGGTAAATAAGTTTGCTTAGTCGATAACAACAAATAAAGTTTTGTTGCTAGGCAGATTTCGGTTTCGACCTTGAATATTGATAAAAGCCTACTTTGAAATGGTACGGGAAATCCAAGATCAGATTACGAAATATACTTTGAAATGCTATTGATAAATACTTTGTGTGTGTGTGTGTGTGTCGGAGGGTGATGTTGCCGCCATGTTTGACAAGTGTCGCTTCCCTGCGGGCTACAAGCAAGCAGGCACGTTTCCCCAAAGACTTGAATGAGGCCAATTTGCACACACAAACAAGCGCACGTACACACACACACCGGAAGTTGTTGTACAGTCTTATGATGCACACATACTCTTTTTTTTAAAATTGTAAACGCTGCCAGTAAAGAAGCGGACATTGCCTTCCTGTTAGTTTCCCAAACGGTCTTCATCAAAGCAGCGAGGCGGTTGGCCTTCGAGGAAAGACTCCGGAGGATGAGCAATTTATAGACATGCGGCTTTTCGTTTAACTTGCGTGTGTGTGTTCATTTGAAACCCGAACCCAAAGATTACTTGCAAAATAATTTATTTCCACCCATGCAATCTGACTCAAACCTATCTTAGCGCAGATTAGCTTAGCGTAGACTTGTTGCTTTGAGCACGAGTTATTTTTATGAATTGCTCTCCTTCAACCAGGAGGAATTTGCAAGCCGCAAAGCGTCCTTCGCGGCGACCATTTTTTCCGCTTCTTACACCAGGGTAGTCATTTGAGAGTCCTCGGGGACCGCTCGAGGCGACCGCTCACGGCGGCCGCTCGAAGCAACCACTCATGCAAGCCTGCCACTTTTCCCCACCGCACTGTGCCGGCCGTTCAAGCTGTGTCGGGAGACCGATGTATTGACTTTGGACACAGCAGGCTGATCGAGTTTAACATAAGTGTGTTTAAAGCCCTAATTTGAAACACTAAGCAAGGCTTGAAACCTGACTCGGCAACTGTAACCCATCCTTGAAACCATGATTGGAAACATTAACTCCGGCATGAAACCCAAACATGAAACCTTTGTTTGAAACTTGGCTTGAAATCCTTAATTGGAACCCCATGCAAAGCTCAACCGGGCTTCAAACCCGACTCACGCTTGACAAGATAATTTGCAGCGCTAACTTTTTGTCCCTCACCTCGGAATG
Organism: Syngnathus scovelli; assembly: GCF_024217435.2. Classification (NCBI taxonomy): domain Eukaryota; kingdom Metazoa; phylum Chordata; class Actinopteri; order Syngnathiformes; family Syngnathidae; genus Syngnathus; species Syngnathus scovelli. The sequence continues at coordinate 3,639,871 of NC_090861.1, forward strand.
CTTCTTGTGCTGATGTCGTACCCACGTGATGCTGGTGGCCGCGGCCGCGTTCTTGGACGACCTGGACCACGATGTCACCTGACCTGCAACATAATGCTGAGAATAAGAACCCAAAAAAAAAAACTCCAACAACACACACATCACACAAACATGTGGAAGCTGCTTAGCAATTAGCACAGGATGCTAAGTGTGTGTGTAAACAAATACCACCTAACGATACAATGTGTTTTGTGCATCATGTATGTCCAACATACTTACTGTCGGTGGTGTCCGAGTCGTTGCTGCTGGTCGAATATTTCCTCCTCTTTGTCTCGCTCTCCATCTACCCGGACAAAAATCAAGAAGAAGGGAAAAAAAATAAAATAAAATCATCTGTGAGATAAACAAGTCCACAATAAATACATTTATTTGTGACAGCTTGCTTATGAAATGATTTTTCATTTTATTCACTATTTATAGATATATTAACATATATTTTATTAATGGGCCCATTAATAAAATTATCCACATACTGTATGCAAATTTGCATCCACTTGATTTTACATGCTGTCTGTTACACACACAACATTGTGCAGTGTCCAGGAACACACACAAGGACACAAAGTAAGAGCTCCGGTCGTCATGGGATACTATTACTGACAAATGCGTCCATGATAAACACACATTAACTAACTTCCTGGCAAACGCACAACCAGCTACACAAGACTGGCTGCGTGCCTCGGAACAACACACACACACACACAGAAGGCAGAGGTCAGTCACTTTGCTGGAGAATCTTTGCATATAAATTGCTTCATAACGCCGACTTGCCATCCTGGTTTTCACCTTCACCTGTCCCTCATCCCTCACGCTCTCACTCTGTCTTCCTTACGATAAGGACATAAGTATTTGGACAGTGTCCACTGGAGGAGGGGGTGATGGAGGCAAAGCTCAGGCCAGCGAGGCGGAACTAATTCAAGTGTTATAAAGGAACGAAAAAAGATTATTTATTGATTATGTGATTTTTATTCAGTCAAACTTCAGAATCGAAAAAAAAAAAGTCCTTATCATAACCAGGCCAAATTTGAAATGCTAATCATCCCTGCCCGTGCCTTGCAAATCTTTTTCCCTGCAGAAAAATGGAAATGTACACTGTGTACAATCCGGAATCGTGAGAACCTCCCCCTCCCCTTTCCTCTTCATCCTCTTCTTCCTCTGTCTGTCATCGCACCACGTGGTGGTCCTTACCCCCCTTTTCAACCAATCACAGCTCAACACTCACTCACACACACACAAATGCACACTTCATACACACGTGTACACTGTATGTACACATGTGAGTCACATGACGATGAAGGCATGAGGGATGAAGAGATGAACGCCTGTAAACAACATCCGGCCACATAGGACACCCCCCCGAGGGTGGAGGGGAGTGAAGCACACACACATTTACGCACACACATCATGACTCATCTCCGGTTTCGGACTCGGCGGGAGGAGGGCGTCTGCACGTGTGAGCGTTTGAAGCGTGTTTGACTGAATGTGTGCGATGTGATGATGGGAAAAAGGGATTTGGTGTTGGGGGGGGGGGGGGGTTGACGAGATGGAGGGGGGGGGGGTTGTGTCACAAATGGGACCATTTAACAAGCCTCCAGACGATTGTGCTTTAGTTGATTCAAGAAGGAGCGAGTGTGAACACCATCAAGTCGTGCCGACACAATGCACCTCCATCGCACAACCCTCATTTGGACAGCCACCAAAACTTCCACACTGGAAAGCCTAAGCCAGTCTGAAAACCCTACTTTGAAAGCCATTTTTTAAAACCACAAACAATTGCAAAGATTTTGAAAATTCAACCTGCTTTGGAAACCCTAACCTGGCCCACCAGCCACATACTGCACACCCCTTCTTTGCTCTGTATTAACTATCAAATCCACGCATTCAAATCCATTTGCCACTTGGATGGATGCTTTGGAGCAGCTGTTGCGCTTTTGACATGGAAAGGGAGCTGCAGTCACTTCCACACAAGAACTGGAGGTAAATATACACGACCCCCCCCCCCTCCTCCTCCTCCTCTTCCTCCAAAGCCTGCTCGATCTGCACAGCACGAAGCGGCAGCAGCATCGCCAGCGGGAGGAGGAGGTGCTGGTAGAGGGGTTGTTCTAATTCCTAGATACGTGCGTGTTTGTGTGTCCTAGTGTGTGTGGTGGCGTGCTCTGCCTTCCTAAAAGCAGAACTGCACCCCCCCTCCTTTATGCAAAGGAACCTGCAATTCCTCTGAGGGCTGTGAAGGTGCACTTCTCAAACAAACCCACTACAACGCGCATGCGCACTGCATCCGCCTCACTATCCGGCAAGTTTGGTGTTGCACGCCGCTGCGAATCGTGCACAATTAACTGCCATTACGCACCCCCCCAAAATACACTTGTCACCACGCGCATGCGCACTATCAACATGTTTTTCTTATTGGAACGATTTACTTCACATGCACTACAGCAGGATGCCATCAGAAACACCAAACCGCCGCTCATGACGTCACGTGTACACAATATTACTGTACTTTTAGTATTGCATCAGAATCGTTGATGTGAACATCACACCGAATTTCACGACTGTACTTGTGCATTTTATGTAACTGTAAAATTAGAATTTCATTCGCAAAGGGGTGTGTTTACCTTCTGCTGTGGGGGGGTCAAACGCGCCTGCGCACTACCAACGTGCATTTCCTCTTTAAATATGTTACTTCCATCACACACACCTTCCCACACGTACTAAGGATGCCAAAGTACTGCATCAGAACCAAAAACCTTATTATATTTGTATGCTATATGAATAACTATAAAACATAATAAAGCGATGTTTACCTTGTTCTGCTGGGGAGGGCGTCCCACCGATCAGGAGACCATCGGGATCCAAGCACATGTAAATGTTCCTCTGGCTTAACTTCCACGTTGGGTTGACAGGAGTCTTCCCCCTCCCACCCACCTTGACAGTTTAGAAAAAAAATCCAGGAAATCCAAAGAAAATGAAAACAAAAAATCGGGGGGGGAAAGTGAGATGGAGAAGCTCCAGGTCACGGAGCCGAGGGGCCGGGGTGTCGCCGCCGCCGCCGTTCAGTGCGCGCCGAGCGGCTTGCAGGGTACGACATGCTGCTTACTGGAAATAATCATGTCGCATTTTTTTTTTTTTTTGCACGAAAATACACCAGCGTTCAAAAAAGGATTGGCAAAAACCGATGTCCCTAAAAATATTGCAGTTTGTTTCGCAACCCCCCTACCACCTCTTCTCTGCTTCTTCCAAAACACACTACCACCTCCTCCTCGTCCCTCTCTGGCCGGCTGCACGGTGCTGGACGCGGTTGTGCACAAGACGAACGTTCCCCTCCGTTCGGCAGCCCTGCACGCTCCTCCTTAAAAAAAAGAGTGAGGGACTAAACAAATGTGGAAGAGGAAAAGAGCGGTGCAGCTTTAGCTTGAAAACTCTTTTGGCGCCATATTTATGGCGTACTTTGAATTGAGCAGCACGGTTGTTGCACTTCCTCGTTGCGCCGACGCTGAGGTGCGAGCGCTCTCTACAGGTCACTGACGGTACTTGTAGAAAGCCTGTAGTCAGTCACGTCATTGTGTACAGGATTGAGGAACAAAATGTACAAATGCTTTTTTGCGTATTATAATTCATTGTTGAATCGATGAAAAACAAGAATCTATTCTTGACCCCTAAAAAATATTTATTTAATAGATGGGTGTAAGTATGTGCTCATTTGTGCCACTCCAAAACTGAACAAATGGTCCATATTTATTTATTTAACAATTTAAAAAGTGTTTCACTCATTTCCATTCATATTTTTTGTAACAAGCGTCTATACACACAAAAAAACACATGAATAAACAGCTTAATATAAATGTGTGGGTAGTCACCTAAGTGTGCACGTGTTTGTGTAACGCCCCCCACACACGCTTTATCAATATCTTGTAGTACCCATTCCCACCGCTGTATGTTGCTGTGTACCAAAGCCCCGTCATCGACATCTTGTAGTACCCATTCCCACCAGCATGGCGCTATATACCAAAGTGCAGAGGAGAAAGCGACATGTGGGTTACTCTTACCAAACCGGAAATTATTTGCCTTGTTTAGCTGCGAATTCGTGCCTGCAAGGAGTTCGCACAAAGATGTCGGGCTCGGACGAGGATGAGTCTATCACGAAAAAGGATGTGGTCCAACGTCTGGAGAAGTTCAGGGGACACTCGGAGAGCGACAAGCACTGGGTGCACAGGAGAGAGTTCATACTACGGAATAAAAAAGAGTATAAGGGCAAGGTGCTGAGGGATCGTCTACTTTCACTTTCAATGGTGTGGGCCAACAATGTCTTCCTCGGCTGCAGGTACACAAGTCACGTTATATGACAACAACACAAAGTGGTTGTGGTAACCGTTTTTAATCACGGCTGAGAGCTCGCTACTGCCCCCTCTGCCTGTGGATATAATGTTGGTGTCAGTTTTGTGACTTAGTTGAACTGCCAATTCTTAATAAATCAGAACTAACGACTACAAAACGTTTTAAAATGTTTGATATAAGTCCTTTGGTGGCTTCCACGTCGACTATTACAAAGTCTTTGTTGCTCTACTAATAACGATGCGACATCCTCAACTCGCTACTGCCCCCTTTGGTTTGTGGAAGGAACAGTACGTCACCTCGGCATAAAATGCAATTATTTTTTTTGTGGCAGATATAACGCGGAGGTCCTGGACAAAGTGAAAGAAATGGCCCAGGGCATCGAGGTGGAGGACGCGCCAGTCTTCGTGACAAGAGATGATATTATGAAGCGGAAGCAGGTAAATGCCTCGCCTGCGTATCAAAATACCTCATAAATATATAATGTAGTGTATCTGCTGACTCAAGTATTCTTCTACTGTGTTTACAGAACAAATGATGGATCCCTCTTGTTCTGAATATACAAGCTGTGCTTGTGTGACCACATTTGTCTTCTCACCAATTTTTGTATGATTTTTAAATAAATGATGAAAGATGACTTCATGTTTTTTTTTTTAGCTCTATTAAAATTAGACTCCCCAAACTCATTTGGGTAGAGCAAACGCACAAATGACTAAAATCGTCTGGAAAAAAATGTGTTTTATTATGTTTTTTTATACAGCATATTGTTATAAGTATACTTTCCTTTGACAAATGTAACATCCCTTCTGCTGGGAACAAATCCTACATACATGATGCCACAACGCCAGTCTTTTTTTTTTTTCCCCTCGCAATTTCCCAGCCTTTTTCATTTGGATACAGGGAGTAAGTGACTGCTTTTTTTAGGATTTCCGGCAAGTCTTTCAGTCCTTTTGCATCTGAGAAGAAAAATTCCACCCAGAATACAAACTTAACCTGACTCACCGCGCTTTGTCCTTTGAAGGCGCTTCTTCTTCTACCCCGGGGCGGGAAAAACCTCCATCATCGTAAGATTCATCTTAAAATCACAGATTGTTCTTTAGAGATTCAAAAAAGAAAGATGATATCCAATCAAAAGGCTTTTTGAATCAACCCATTGGTGTGCGGAATACAAAAAAATGAAAGCTTTTGGTCATAAAACTGCCATTTCCAAACAAACCAAGCAGCAGCACACTCAGCGTATCAATCAAAAAACAAAGATATATTACAAGTTCTGTTAGCAATAACTTATTTCACAACATGCATTTTAAAAAAAGGAAAAAATAAAACATGATTCCGCCTCACTCTCTTGATATAACGTCCGTAGTTTAAGATTTTTTTTTTGCAGGGTGGCACTTGTTGAGTTCTTGTGATATGCGCATCTCCAAACGCACGCGAATGCACGCACACACACACACACACGAGGTAAAATGAGTGTGAGAGGAAGCGGAGGGGGGGGGTGCTTGGTTGGGGTCTCACACGTCCACCCAGCTCTGCTCCACAATGGCTGTCACTCGTTTCTCGTACTCGCGCTTGTTCTCCTGGTAAAGCTGCGCCGCTTGGCTGTTTGCCGGGCTATTGGGGTTGGGCTCATCTAGCAAAGACTAAAAAAAAATAAGAAGAGGGATGGGGGGGTCCCGATTGACTGATTATTGCATGTATTTAATTGTATATTATTTTCGCAGCTTCCTGCGGGATAGCTACAATGTGGCAAGTGACGAAAATGAGATCGACACATCTGAATTAGTGGTTGTGACATCATCGAGAGTATGGGTGAGGAGGGCACCCACCTGGATGGATGTGAGTATGGACGACACGTCATATGTGGGGCTCCAGCGGTTTTGGAGGATGTCTAAACATATACTGCCATCTGCGTAGACTGAGGGAACACGGCGACAACAGTCAAACAAAATGAATTTTTTGCAAGATTTAAGAGCAACAAATTTATAAATACTTGTGTTCATGTGTTGTTAATCTATTTACCATTGGGGTGAAACATTCTGGATACAAAGCGAACCGTGGGAGGCTTGTTTGGATACTCCTCTGAGAACTCAATCAGAAGCTTAAATGTTCCTGCAAAATAAAAAGACACATTTATTTGGATAAGTATTATTGGTTGCCACATTCTGCAAAAACTAAGCCATATTTATATATAAATAACACATATCACCATGCCGATGAAAGACTATAAAATATAGGAACTCACCATCTTCAAATGGCGTGCCGACGGGCCTGTAAAGACAAAAGAAATCAGTCATCAGGAATGGGGGGGTGGGGGGGGGGACCTCCACACTCTGCTACTTGATTTTTTTGTTGACTGTGAAAACATACGGCAACCACCACTATGACTTAACTGTTTATTATCACACGTCCAGGTTGCCGGGCGGGCGGGATAACAAGAGAAAGGACGGTAGGGCTGTGCGGAACAAGCACGTGACTCACCCAAAAATAACGGCGTTCCATAGCATGATATTGTTCTCCGAAGGTGCTCCGCTCACACCGGTGGGAGGGTCCTCTTGAAGTCTGCACACGACAAACAAAAGGCCTTTAAAAATGTCACACTGGGAGTCGATCAATAAAGTTATGCCACTAAAATATCTTTTTACAATACAAATATTACATTTTGTGGGGGACAAAGACAAAATCTTCAATGTTTGGTCGCCACGGCAACACCACAGATTAGGCCAAGTGTGGACCTAATATCAGGTCTGATCAGAGTTTACGCACCAGGTCCATCTGCGTCCGCGTGCGAGAACACCCGACGCACTGCAATTAACCCCATTAACCATAAGCTCCCCCGAGCTCTTCTCTGGCAAAGACACACACTGCTCGGATGTTCTGACAAACGTGGCTGGGTCCATAAAATGAAGTCAGTTTATCCTCTTCGAGGCGTCACACCGTGAGATGAGTGAATATTACAACTCAATAAAATGATCAAATTTAAAGGGTTTATTTTTTTTCATTTGGTTACCTCATGCAGTATGAAAGCAGCCTCTTGCTCTGCCTTACCCTTTGACATTTGGCCTGTTTTACTGCCACTTCTCCACTATCCTTCCCTCTCCTCTTCTGCTTTGAGAAGGGGGCTTAGGAGCAACGATCAAATCTGAAGCTGACTGGAATCTGTGTCAATTGACCTGGACAAGATCTGAAACGGACCACTTCTCCCGTTGCTCAGGAGGATCTGCAACAACCGACCGGGTCAGGTGTCTAACCTGGGGCGTTTCATCCCATTAAATGAACTCTTATTGGGTTCCAACTAACACAAAGATAAATAACTAATCCAGGTTTAGATCAGGGGAAGTTGCTGATGTGTCTGTACCTCTGTGAAGTTCTTTGAGACTCTTTGTGATTAAGTGTCATTCTACGATTGACAGCCATTTTAAAACCACAAACCCTCACCTGTATGCCACATTTCAGCCCAAATTAACACTGGTGCAAACACAAGGGTGACATTTGGTGCATGACAACAGATTGCGCCCATATAAGATCCACTTTCAGCCATTTCAAAAGCACAAACCCCTTGGGGAATCTTTCGAAATATAAACCACGATGCTACGCAAATTAGCATGACATTTTAATGAGGTGATACCGATTACTGCTTGTGGTCGAACAGAACAAAATCTAATATTGTTAGTTTCGCGAGGAATTAACTTGGTTTCGGTTGGTCGTTCCTGTAATGTTAATCTTATCACCCAAAAACAACAGCCTGGCGAACCAGCGCTAGCTAGCGGCGTCCACGAAACAACTCGCCTCGGTTGGAATTGGAGGAATAATTTCAAGTGTCACCCCAAATACAATAACAAACGTAGTATATCACCTAAATGGACATCTGATGATCTTAAAAAAACAGCCAGCGTTCGGTCTAATCGCCGGTAGCTCGAGCTAAGCTAGGTTAGCTGGTATTAGCTTGATCGGCTAACCCCGCTAGCACGCAAACAGAAACAAGGATGTACTGCGGTACCTTTTAAAATCCCTCATAAGGCGTCTCCTCGCCGGGGTGGACATTACTGAAATTTGAAAAAAATAAAATGTATATACAACGAAAGCAGGCGCATCAATCGATTGACGAGCGGTGTATTTCTTCCGCCGAAAGCCCCCCCCTTTTCTTCTCCTTTTTTCTCTTCTCTTTCTCTTTCTCTCTCTCTCTGTCTCTCTCTCTTTAACTCCCCCCAAAACAAGTGTCTGGCAGGCTCACCCCGTGATGACGTCACTGACTGACGGAGGCCCTTCCCCTTTAATGACGCACACGTGGCTATGTAACATGTGGCTATGTAACATGTGCCATGAGCGCTTTAAAAGCGCACAACAATATTTGGCATTATTTATTGATAAAATTATCAATTATATGGTTCGGGGTGGTTTTAAACCATCAAACATCTTTTGCCTCCTTATAAAACATGATTGTACTGTTCGAAAATTGGACATTTCTATTTATTTGAACGTTGATTTGTCGTTAGCATTGTTTTTAGCATTAGCATTGAATTTCTCCACAAACTCCGGAAATACCTTCTTCATATGTTTTGTCAGTAGCCAACAGTTTGAACGGAATGGAACACTGAAGGTTCAAATGACGAGCTCCTCTCCATGTGACCCACATTCTCGTCATGCTAAACGCCTCGGCTTTCTATTGATAGCTTGAAACTCCATCGAGGAAAGATTAAGATAGATTAAACGGCAGTTATATTTGCTAGAGCTTTAACGGCGATTGTACAGAAGCCCCGAGTACCCCCTCACCCCAAATGTCACCTCTCCTCAAAAGTGGCTCTATCTGCTGGATCTACTTGGTTATAGCACTAAAAAATCTCATAATAATGGCACACAATCATAATAAAGTGGTATTTTCCCTTCATGTGACTGTCTCAACTTCATGAGCTTCGATTAATCGCTTAATCGAGCCAACTATGATAAAACTATATGTGAAACTATAGACTGTATAACAGGATAGGACACTGCATATAATTCTACCACAAAATAAGAACAATTGTTTCATAACACATAAAAATGAGTTTGCAGATGAGAAATTTTGTTCTAACCGGCTGTGAAGAAGGTCACTTTGGTCTAACCCATGAATGATTGTGTGTCACCAAAGGGGGAACACAAAATAATACTTCTGTATTTAGGTAGGTGCAGAAAAAAAAGATATTAGCAGCCATATATATTTATCCCACTGGCCTCGCGCTGATATTCACTAATAGTAAGATGACATCATCTGCACAAGATCAAAAGTTCTCGATGATGATGCATGATCGCTGTGTTTGCTGACGTCACAATTTAGGAGTGCTGATGCGTCAAGTTAAACTCGATGTGAACTAGTTAGTGGCACTATTCAGTCATGTTTTTGTCCATGGCACGGATTCTTTATCAATTAAACCACAACAAAAGTTTATTGTTATTCGGTTGGTGTTGTGGTATTGTAATAAACACTAAAATGCATTAAATAAAAAGTGTTCCAATTGCTCTTATTTTGACGGGATTTTATAATGATGCTTAAGCCCGGACGTTTTCGAGATATTAGCAGGCAGGGTGGATCTCCAGCTGACGTCTCCTCCTCTCTTGCTCCTCCTCGACGCGCTTTTAATTGAACCCAGTAAGCGTCGCCTCCTGACATCGGGAGAGAGGGGGGGACGACGGCGCCACCGACAAACAAGCTACTGACAGCCGCTGTCGCAGTCTGCTTAGCTGCGGGAGACAAGACGAGAACACCCGACGCTTCCCCCCCATCAAGCCTATTTCAGCATAAACACAAAAAATGGACGAAAAGCTGTTTACGAAGGAGCTGGATCAATGGATCGAGCAGCTAAACGAATGCAAACAGCTCACGGAGGGACAAGTGAAGAATTTGTGCGAAAAGGTGAGTTATTCTTCTTGACAGCCCGCCTCGAGTTAAGTCCGTCGCGGATGTCTCGCCGCCTGGCGTTCTTAAAATGGCGTCATCGGTTCGTATTTCACCGGGCCTACGTGCCACTCAGGGCGGCTTGGTGCGGCGGAAAGAGCTGTCGCATGGCCCGCGTGTTGGTGGGCGTGTGGCCCGCCGAAGTGGGAGGCACCCATTGGGTCAACAAGGGACTTTAAACCCTCTTATGTCCGCCAGATGTGACACGTTTATGTTTCTTTTGGGTCTTTAAACTAAAAGATACAGATTTGTTGACATTTTTTTTATCCTAGGGATGTTATAATAAACATTATCCTTTCACCATCAAACACACACACTCTCTTCTAGCCTGGTGCCTTTCAAATAATCATAAATTGAGCTGTTTATTGCAACTTTAGTTTGGATTTCTGTCAGTTCTGATCTGATTTTGCTTGGTTACTGGCCGTGTAGCAGAGTTGTTGACTCTGCAACGCGGCTTTGACCTTTTAAACACTGGCTTGTTGCTGAGGCAGGGACTTGATGTTACAGGCTTGTTGAGTCATTTACATTTGTGCTACTGAGAGCTCCCATTTTGCAGTTACCTCTGGATTTCAACATTATTTTCCCCTTGGAAAGTGAAAGGTCACCATTTTATAACTTTTAAAGATCAGGTTTACCTCAGCATTATTTTTACTCCACGGACTCCCTTTGTGTTGCTAGGGCAACAGTTGGGAATGTTTATTCCATTCCCTCTACGTGTAGTAAAGGTGTGCCGCATATTTTCACTTTTAGCAGCATGACACACGGTTTCTATTTATACGTGACGTTTTTGTTTACTCATTGCAGCCACCGCCGAAGAAAAATAACAGGCCGTCACAGCTGACAAAAGCTGCTGACTGCGGCACTTTTTCCTCCTCAAGTAGAGGTTCAACCTCAAAGGGTCATTAGGGTTAAAATGGTTGCATATTTCTAAAATGCTTCACTCGGGCGGTTATGGCTAGTGATGTAGTTGCTAGCTAACTAACAACAAAATAACATCTTCCCTATTTATTTAGGCCAAGGAGATCCTGACGAAGGAGTCCAACGTGCAGGAGGTGCGATGCCCTGTGACAGTGTGCGGCGACGTGCATGGCCAGTTCCATGACCTTATGGAGCTTTTCAAAATTGGCGGAAGATCTCCTGACACAAACTACCTGTTCATGGGCGACTACGTTGACCGGGGCTACTACTCCGTGGAGACCGTCTCTTTACTTGTAGCACTTAAGGTAGCCTTCGTACAATAATTTAGATCCTTTTTTTTTCTTAGATGTTGATGGCATGTTTGATACTTGTCTAGGTTCGTTTCCGGGAGCGCATCACCATCTTGCGCGGCAATCATGAAAGCAGACAGATCACGCAAGTGTACGGTTTCTACGACGAGTGTCTGCGCAAGTACGGCAATGCCAACGTGTGGAAGTACTTCACTGACCTGTTCGATTACCTCCCGCTCACCGCCTTGGTCGACTCTCAGGTAAGTTAGTGGGATGGATCTATAAGTTGATGCTGGAAGAAAGAAACAGAGATGATACTTGTATTTTTTTTTCCCCCAGATTTTTTGTCTTCACGGCGGTTTGTCACCATCGATTGACACACTGGACCATATTAGGGCGCTAGATCGTTTACAGGAAGTGCCTCATGAGGTAAAACGATAGAATAAATAAATATTTTCTGGAGCCCTAATGACTATATATTCGATGTCTCAGGGTCCCATGTGCGACCTGCTGTGGTCAGACCCGGACGACCGCGGCGGCTGGGGCATCTCGCCGCGAGGGGCCGGCTACACCTTTGGCCAGGACATCTCGGAGACGTTCAACCACGCTAACCGCCTCACGCTTGTGTCTCGCGCCCATCAGCTGGTCATGGAGGTGAGTAGAAATTAGCAGCGGCGTCATTTTTCAGCAGACTTGTTAGCCTGAAGGCTAACTATAAAGTTGCACTTGTTCTCAGGGTTACAACTGGTGCCACGAGAGGAACGTGGTGACGATATTCAGTGCTCCCAATTACTGCTATCGCTGCGGCAACCAGGCAGCCATCATGGAGCTGGACGACACCCTCAAATACTCCTTGTTAGTGTCGTAAATTCAATCTGCAAAACCCTTTTGTATAAAAAAATGGTTATTTTTTTTTAAATTGTTCATACCTCCCACAGCTTGCAGTTTGACCCAGCGCCTCGCAGAGGGGAACCCCACGTCACTCGCCGCACCCCAGACTACTTCTTGTAACCTGCTTTGAAAATCCACCCCTCTCGTACAGTGTTGCCATATAATGGAGGACACGGCAGCAGCACACATTGTTCCCTCACACAACAACTTATTTAAGCATTTAGCAAGAAATGCGTGTGTATGCGTGAGTGCGTCTGTGGAAGGACCAAAAGATGTGCCATAAATCCTCACGTTATGAATTCCTGAGGACTTGTCTTGCATTAGGAAATATCTCACCCGGAAAATCAATTAATCAATCAAGTTCACTTGATGGTTAGTACTGACAATGGAGAAAAAAATAGTATATATAAACCTTAAAATATATATTAAGGAGATGGGAAGATCTGTTTGCACTTTTGTAAATCTTGAGAAATGTAACATAAAATGAAGACGAATGAAGACAATATTTACATTTTCTTTTTGTTATATAAAACGGTCCAGAGAACAAGGTTTTACCTGAGGTGTCTTGTCGAATGCGTGAAGGGTGTGTGTGTGTGTGTATAAAGATCATCAACGCACTGAACTTACAAAAAAGTTGTTAACAGAGATGTGAAGAACAATAAAGGTGGCTCCTTCATGACATGTGTGCTACTTGTTATTTTTGTGGTCTTGTTTTATCTCTGAATAATTTTACACATTTGAGAAATATTGGAGTGTTGTTCCCATACATTGATGGCTCAGAAATATTATGCTTACCTTGTGTGGATGCAATTTGGTTCTGAAATCTTTGGAAACTTCAGCAAAAAGCGAATCCCAGTCAATCTGCTGAAAAGAATAGGTAAGCAACTTAATCACGGGAAATGGTCAAATTAAATAAAATGTCTTAATAGAATATGGCTCTTGATCAATACTTTTCTAAAAGATATAGGCCTCCAGAATTTAAATTTAGTTTGTACAGTGAAGGGTATTTTCGTAGTTTGTCATGTTGCCCATAAATGGAACCAAACTATACAACTTTGTTGCCACCCGGATCTATTAACGAAACCCCGCGTAAACATATATTTTTCCATTATTGCATTACGAATTCCCTTCTGCAAAGTAGCAATGAATACACCAATTAATTCTCAAAATAAATTTAATTAAATTGTAACATTTGTTATCATGTTTAAAAATAAATAAAAATTAAACAGCCCTGACGAGTGCTTCGTCCCTCCCCTTCAGTGTAACTGACAACGCCAGCGCCATAGCAGCACACACCAGCGTCTTCGACCCCTCAATTTTCCTGCTAAAACTGACAACAGAAGATAAAATTCCACCTGCGGGTTTGGAATAAACACATTCGTGGTATGTTTAAAGAATTATTTCGTAAGCTGGACAACGAATTGGGCTCGGATCGTTCCCTCTCTGCGGAAACGTCTTACTTAGCGTTTGCGAACAGGCCTTTTGTGACCTAGCTTAGTTATGTAGCCTAGCCCATTCAACCTGCTCTGTTTATGACAGTTACATACCCGATTATCTGATGTGAGCAGCTTAATTGTGACAAAATTCAGATTTTTATTTTATTATGAGAGTCTAATTGAATGTGTTCAAGCGGTACAAAAGCAGTTTAGCATCGCCGACGCAGCATGCTAAACGGTTGTTAGCTGCCAGGCGTTTGTCGCTGTTATTCTTCAACGAGGACGTCGTTTAATGTTAAATTTAACTCAAATTGTAGCTTTGTTTTACTCATAAACGTCAGTGAAATTGAAATTCTGCTCGCAGTTTTTTTTATCAAAACTTACCAACTTGTCTGAAGTGATAATGTGAGGCGAACGGTTGCTTCGAGCAGGCAAACTGGAAATGCTCAGTTTTCTATTTTACTTTTATGATTAATGATGCAACAATAATGTTTGAGTTTTTACATTTGAGTTGTTTGAAAGTCTTGTGATTAAGATAGACCAAAATGCATTAAAATAGTGGATCGCAATTTTTTTGTGTTTCAGAAAATGCCCACAATAAAGTTACAGAGCTCTGATGGGGAAATCTTCGAAGTGGACGTGGAAATCGCCAAGCAATCCGTCACCATCAAAACCATGTTAGAAGGTAACGCTAAACTATCATTGTCAACTCATCATTTAAACAACTTTTAAAGTGTAACGTGTTAATGGCGCTTGTGAATCGACAGATTTGGGGATGGACGACGAAGGAGACGACGACCCTGTGCCGCTCCCAAATGTCAATGCAGCCATTCTGAAGAAGGTAATACATCCAGATCTATTTTTAGCTCTACCCGTTTTGTTGTTTACATTTTTATATCGCACGTGTCAGGTGATCCAGTGGTGCACCCACCACAAGGACGACCCCCCTCCCCCCGAGGACGACGAGAACAAGGAGAAAAGGACGGACGACATCCCCGTCTGGGATCAGGAGTTCCTCAAAGTGGACCAAGGGACCTTGTTTGAACTTATTCTGGTAAGGGTGATATCGTCGTCATGTGGCGGCTCACTCGATCTACTCGCATGTCTACAAAGTATCATAAGAGGTGCTGGCTAATAAAACTTTCCACGAAGTGAAACATGAACATGTTTACAAACATCGCCTTGGAATGGCCATAACTCAAATGTCGCAATTCTGTCGGACAACAAGTTTCAAGCTACTTGACATTGAACTTCCATACCTGTTCCTAATATTCTGCCATCTCCGCTCCATTGGGGTCAGGCGGCCAATTACTTGGACATCAAGGGTCTGCTGGACGTGACGTGCAAGACAGTGGCCAACATGATCAAAGGCAAAACACCCGAGGAGATCCGCAAGACCTTCAACATCAAGAACGACTTCACAGAGGAGGAAGAGGCCCAGGTAAGCTACAGCTTCATTTTTTTCCAATCTTTGCAAATGAAAAACGTTTATGACTCGGATTTGTCACCCCCTGCAGGTGCGCAAAGAGAACCAGTGGTGCGAAGAGAAGTAGTGGATTTCGCCGCCAACACACACCACCCCCGAATATAAATGTGTCCGCTTTATTGCTTGCACTGGTCTTGTTCATACTTTGTTAATATTGACTCTATAGCTTACTTCCATTCAGTTCAGTACACCTCGGACCCAGTCCCTCTGCCTCCTCCTCCTCCAATCTGTGTACAAAACTAGCATGACATTTTTAACACGTGTCATTATTTAAATAACCCCCCCCACATCCCTTTCTTTCCGTGCGTTGTCGTCTCAAAAGTTTTTGGATGACTTCTCCCCTGTGTTGGTATTAATTTGTTTTTTTTTTTACTAGACATTTGTTGTCTGTTAGGTTGATCATTAAATGAGAAAGGCTTGGGAAAGGGAGATGATAGATTTTTAAGTGGGTTTCAACATGTAACACCTGTGATGGAAGGAGGGAATAAAAAGTTTCAAAAAGGAATTTGGTGGTGTTTTTCTCTCCTAACAGGCAGGACTGTATTTTTTTTTTTAATTGACAGTTGTATGAGGAGATAAAATTTTGTCCAGCTCCTTTCTTTTTAGATGTGACATTTAAAACTTGTGGGACAACAGCACTTGAGGACCGTGTTTCGACACTCCCGGTATAAACTCTACCTTTTAATATGTTAAATTACATTCATAGTTTGGCAGTAATACAGTCTCACCTGTTTGCTGGATTTGGTCACGTGACATTTACAAGTTGAGCCCCCTGTTGATAAATTCATTTGACAGCAGGTGGCAGTACAGGACAAAATGGCTGCCCCCTAAAATGGATTAAAAAAAAAAGGTTATAAAACACAACTTAATTTAAAAAGCAACAGCTCCATCTGTTGTGAAATGCACTCTCTCCTTCTCTTTATCTATCTATAGATATATATAGTATTTTTATTCAGACTTCAAATTTTGTTGGCACACAAATGACACGAGCGCAAGATGTATATATAACAAATTTTAATACGTCAATAGAACAAGAATTGATAAAATGACTTTAAAAAAAAAAAAAAAAAAGACCGTTTGGGTCTGTTGGTGTGACATTTAAAAGGAACATCGGGGAAGTGAACTTGCCATGTGAATGCACCAACAACAACAAATAAAAAACACTTAAAAATATTGCCTTATGGTGCGGACATGACTAAAAAAATTTTTTTTTTCCCTTAACTACATGGACTTTCCGACACTTATTAAAAAAACCGTAATATAATACCCATTTGGTCGACTTAAGAAGTTGTTTACAAAATGTTCAGTCAAAACAAAAAGGGAAAAAAAAAGGCATTTGAAAAAATAATCCCTCTCAGGTTTGGCCACCAGAAAACATTCTGACCTTAGAAATGATAAAGGAGGCATAAAATATGAAAGTGAGTGAAGTGCCTAAAAAAGTTGAAAGATTTGATCACATGCAATCAGATGGAAGAATATCTGAATAGCTACAAAAGTCCACCCAGACACTATTTCTTTTAACCAGCCAATCCGCCTCTGCGACAAAACGTTGTAAAATGCATACCAAAGCACTAGGGGGCGCCATAATCCCACACATTGATTTTAAAAGTCTGAAAAGGGGGATTGATCTTTTCATCCAACTGGATAAACTAAACATACTGGAATACTAATACATACAAAAATTGTGAAATTTGCCTTTCATTTGAAACACAAAATAAATACATTTAGTTAATTTATCATTAATTACACAACAGATATTTTCAAATACAAAAAAAAAACGTTTTGTGAGGTGGCGTGTATTTTATGAATAGATCTTTGGTGAAAAAATGATAAATTTCACCAGAAGCAAGAGAAAAAAATGGTAGAAAAAGTTTGCTGATTATATTTTATATGATCATTATTACCTGGGAACAACAAAACTGTTTTACATCTATGCGTAAAATAAAATCTGTTTTCTGTCTGTGTGCCCAAAAAAATGTTTTGAAAGAATATTTCATTGGCCTAATCGCATAATTCGCCTGAGTTATTTTCAACTCATTGTCACGATACAAAAGGCTTATGTGCTTGCACTTATTTTTAGATTGTCAGTCATTGAGGTCGTTTAATCCGCAAAAGTTGACAAAAGGCGACAGAACTCGTTTAATATTTTTCTGAATGTTTTTTCTCGTTTTCTGAAAAGACTGAAAAACAACTTTGGCAATTGTGCTACTAGGCTTGCGATTTGTGTTTGTGTGGCCTTTTATGTATTGTTTTTTTCGACAGGACAACTCCCTACTGTACAGATTTTTTTTTCTTTACCAGTCACCCAGAAAAGCAAGCGACGCGAGTCACGTGGCCGACAACTTGCGTTTGCCCAGGGCCGTGGCGGAAGGGGGGCGAGAGGGGCGCTGATGTAGTTGTTGTTGCAAGGGGGGTCCGCGGGTGAGAGTGGCGGGAGAGGGCGGCGGCGTGGAGTCTACGGCACTTAAATGTGAACAAGTTGGGCTCGCGTAGCCTCCTCCTTGAATGTAGCGAACGCACTTTTTCTTCCTCCTAAGGACAGTCACAGACAGTTATCTGGGAATAAACCCGGATGGCACAACGTCAATAACCAAAGAAGTACAACACAAAAAAATGCACATGTACAACACGCACTATATGGAAAAACTAGATTAATTGGTTTTTTTTTGTTAACTACAACCTTCCAATTTTAATGTGTATATGTTTAGTTTTGCGAACAGTTTGTTGTGTCTGCCTTTATATGTGTGTTTATTTTTTGGTCTCCAGGAAATGCTTAAGAGAATCTGCCCTACCTGGAGAAGTAAAAAAATCTATATTATATAGCATACGGAAAAAAAGTATAGTCGATTATGTTTTTATTGACGGTTTAATTTAATTTCCTTCTTTAAAATAACTGCCATCAAGACTAGTCATCGACTTTCTGAGCTGAATTTGCATCTAGCTTAGCATAGAGGCTAGAAGTGTTAGCATGGCGTGAGTACAAGTGGAAACAAAGTTAGTATTGGCCTTGTTAAGCTAACGTGCAAAGCTAACAGGTATTGTGTTTTAGTAGGGAGGGTGAGAATGAGCATGGGGGGGTTTGGGTTGGTGGGTCAGGTGGCGAACGTCGTGACGGTTTTACACACCTGCAGGGACCGCACCAATTTGTCTGCTGCTTGAGGCCAAAGCGAGCTCGACATTTCTTAGGGGACCCGGGCTCTGAGCCGCAACGACGACAACGAAATAACGGAGAAACGACCAAGAACACCAGCAAAGCGGCACAGGAAGAAAAAGATAAAGAAGACGAAAAGGCATCAAAATGGCTGCCGTAGAAAAAACATTAGTAGCAAACACACAAGTTAGTCAGGGCATTTCACGCAGAGCGGGAAAACAAGCTGTATCAAACCTTTAGCCAAGCGATATTATAATAAAATGAGTTAGTAGGTTAGTCTCTTGGGTGAGCGATTTGACCTGTCACACAGAGGTCAAGGCAGCAGCGAAGCCGCAAAAGATTTCACACAGCATCTCACAATCATATTGTTTTGTTTGTGCCTGGTTTGAGCGATATTAGAGATTAGAGAAATCAAAAATATGACGTTTAAGATAAAGCGCTAACGTAGCATTATCTCAGTGTAGCTATATACACTATAGCGTAGTATAAGCTATGTTGTGTTTACCTTGCTAGCACTAGCGAGTCGATAGCTAAGCTTCTCGCTCAATTTCACATGACTGCAAACTCGTTAGCATTTGTACCTGTGTTGGAATCTTGCTGCTTCTCCCTTTTTCTCCTCTTTTTCTTTCCCTGCAAGAGAACAAATTTGAAGTGACTCACTGGATGATAATAGAAGTCATTCAATGTGAATATTGAGTTTAAAAAAAATTCAAAATATGCTAAACATCTGTCACGTTTGTAGCGACTTGCGCTCGTTTACAGATCGCCACGCACCGGTTATTTTGTTAGGTACACTGGCACAATCAATAGATGTCCCAGTGTGTGCTGGTAACCATAGCAACATGCAAGCCGCCGCCGCCCCTCGCGAGGAAGGAAGCATGCGGAGGGAACGCCGTGCGGCCGTCATCGTATATATTACCCACAATCCCTTTCATGCACACTGACGTATTGGCCCTGGCCCCCCCATCACAGACAAGACGAATCCCTACCCAATCGGCTTTACTCTTTTCACCTGCCGCCTCCTGCAACAGGTCAACAGCACACTTAGCGCAACATGTGCTGTGCTACCATGCGCGTGTGTGTAAGTGTGTGTGAGGAATAAAACGGGGATGATGAAGATTGAGACGTGATGGCGGTCTTACGTAATTGTCGCGTGCGGACCAGGTGGGGTACAGCTGCATGTGAAGTTGTCTCTCCTTGCGTGCCAGCTCGTAGTACTTGGCCTGCTCCTCACGTGTCAACGCGTGCCACTACACGCGTATACACACAATGACTCATGTCAAACACGGCAATCATCGTAATGACCACAGGGGGAGGACTTTATGGCTCTCGGTTGAAATGATAGAAAAAAAATTTGTAAAACAAACACTGTCGTATGGCAAATATGAGTTTACCCTTCGTCCGAGTATCTGGTTGATGGCGGCGCTCTCCTTGAGCGTGCACTCCGCAATGACTTTGGCCCTCATCTCCTTCATGTAGAGCATGAAGGCGTTGAGCGGCTTCTTGATGACGGGCTTCTTGGGTTCCTTCTCCCGCTTAGCCTCCACGTGCGGCTTTCTGAGAAGGGAAATGCAGACTTGAGTGTGCTTTATAGCGCCTCCTATGGTTGTAATATTGAATTACCTCTGCCATTTCATTGCCATAGTTGTTCCCTACACTATTGGATTCAAGTGTGCTACTTACGCGTACATGCCTCTGTCGTAATGGTCGTGCTCCTGCTTGCCTGAAGGGGGCACGATGGCGGGGTGCGGGATTCCCGTGGGGTGCATGCCTGATGGGCCCAGCATGAGCGAGTGAGAGAACCTGACCACACAAAAGAAAAAAAAAAACAAATAAACATAATAATACTGATCATAATAATGGAAGCCAAAGAGATGAGCCAAGAAGCGTGACACAAGATAAACAGCAAACAATGAAGGCCCACATTGCCAAAAAGTGGTAACACTCATTCATTTTGGTAATTTTTACTAACCAAAACTTTTGAAAGGAATATGCTGTATGTGCAAGCCTAAGTAAAGAAAAGCAGCAACAAAGACAAAGCGATACAGACAAATGAACAATAATTAGAAAAGAATGATCATAATACAAATGAATTTTGTCTTTTAAAAAGGGTGAGGTAGCAACTCAGAAAAGAATACAAATAAAAAATGATACATCTAATGCAAAAACATTGAAAAATATTTTTAAAAATCCTCATCACAAACGTCTTAAAAATGATTGTTTGTTCCATTTTAAACTATTCAGAAAACATTAAATTTTTTGCTCGAACTCAATAATTGACATTTTAAAACCGAAAGAGCTAGCAAAAAAAAATCTCAGAATAGCAAAAAAAAAAATCAAACTACTCAAGCAACTGCAATTAGATGATCCCTAAATGAGCAACATAACCACGAGGGAGACGTCCTCATCGATGCTACTCTTTTGCTTTGGGCGTCAGAAGTGCACTTATTGCATTAAAGTAGGGATTTCCCATTTTCCCTTATTTCAGTTGCTTTAACTTGTAGCGAACTCTTGAGTCGTCATCTGACCTCATGCTCGTCTGAAACAAAACAGCACACAGGCGACGCTTGCGACAAATAAAGCACTTTGGCGCCACATTGGACTGTCTTGAAAGAGTGAAAGCGAAATGAAATGACACTTTAGCAGGCGAGCAGCGACTTGCAATTATTTTTTTTTGAGGGAGGGGGGGGATTTTTCTTGCAGCAGATGTGGCTACCTGCTGCAGTACCTGGAGTAGGACGAGGCGGTGGGAAGGTTGGAAGGGAAGGACTGTCGGAAGCCGCACGTTGACAGAGCGGCGGGGTACGCCGTCTGCTTCTGCCTACCACAGCACAACACAACCACAACACACAAGCGCTTCACTTGCCTATTTCACTTTTTGTGACTTTACACCCCGAATACATAAAATACTAAAAAAAAAATAAAAAAATAAAACAGGTAAATCAGTAAAATAGGACATGGAAATATAAATAAATAAATAAATATAATAAAATAATATTTGCAACGTACATCAGTTTGAATATTCAAAGGATGTTTGATGAAACCTTTTTTTTCCCAGACCAATATTCCATTTTTGATACCTGTTGTACTTTTTATTTACAAAATTTTATTTTATACAATGACCAAAATTTGTGATCTTTTTGAGGGGGATGATAATTTGCCAATATGCCAAACTGCCGCAATATAGCGCCAACTACTGCCGAGGAGGACTTAATGTTTTTTGTGTTAAGCATCGGTTGAGAATTGATTAGCAAATCGGGAGTGTGTTTGTTATTTATTTAGCTTTAGCCTTGATTGCACAAAATGCTAGCACAAAACGCAAACTGGATTTCTTTGTTGTGTTTTCATTTGGTGTGTTGCTAGAGGTTAGACAATAAGAGAAAGGTATCCAAGGAACAAATCGTGTGTGTGAAAGAATCTTCTGGAGAATCTAATTTGAAGCTGTGAAGCATAGAGAGCCTCAGCGGGAAGATCCGAGGGGGGTCACCGTTGACAGCTGCGTGTCACTGTGAGGCACGCACGCTCGGCTGGTGTGTGGCGGGGTGCAGGCCCGGCAGCCTTTGATATGTAGCGGACCCCGCCTCCCTTTACAAAGCTTCTTTTTTCTCTTCCAACGAATACACTCACGCGTAACGTCACACACCATCAAGATCATGACAACAGGCAAAAGTTCCGTTTGGGATGAATTCACAATTTAGGTTTACGTTTAGGTTTTAATTGAGCTAACATTTATTTACATAAGTGTCACAAACGCGTAAAATTAGGTTTTGGACTGACTAACTTGTTTATGTGCTTTTGGTAATGTGTTTATTCTAAAAGTCCAAGTTGTTTATAAAGCCAATGAAATGCTAAATACAATGAAATATGTGAATCAAATATAAAACAAACAAACCAAGAAGCTAATCCAGGCTAATCTGCCAAACATTTGGGAGTCCACAAGCGTCAAATTGTCACAATAGGACATGTTTGACATTTCCACCAATCCTTCGCCTCAAATCAAAAACATCGTACAAGGCGCCAGAACAAGACGATCATCCGGATTAAGGCAGATTAGTCGTCAATAATTCCTCAGTGAAGACTACTTGTCCGACAAAGATAAAATTGTTGCCGATTAGAAATACTATATCGAAACAAAGACTTCATTGGATATTGTGTGTCATGTTTGACAGAATTCCTAAAGCAGCTCCTGTAGTAAATAATTCATAAATCGAAAGAGGACTGACCTTTAACAGAATTTAGTAAATGAGATAAAGAAAACGATCAAACAAGATAGTAAATAAATAAATAAATCTAAAAATACGTAGTAAATAAAATGGTACATACTTCACTAAATTATCTAGTAAATAAACACAATTTAAGAAAAAAATTACAATTTCTTAGTACTGATTTTTTTTTTTAATTTACCTCAAAACATGACTAACCTCTCTTTCTCAAAACCTTTTGTATTTCAATTTTTCATCTCGCTGTGTCATTACACACGTTTCAGTTCTGTGTATAATAAAACTTCAGTTTCGAAGACATTAATATGTGTCATCTGACTCGTTTTGATGACTCTATTTAATCACACTTTTATTTTTTGATCACAACTACCAAATTAGCAGTGACTCGCCTTTATAAATCAAACAAAAACGCTAAAAGTTAGGTCTGACTGGTGTTTCTATGAGTGCAAGATGAGTTCAAGTCACCACCAGAGCAGCGTAAAAAAGAGCTACTCCACTTTGAATAAGGTCACCCTAAGTTCACAGTGGAGTCACTCACAGGTAGTGTCGCAATGTGTGTCTTTTTGTGTGTGTGCATGACACTCACCAGCCCATGGAGGGCGTGATCTGTCCGACACCGCCTGAAGGGAGAGGGTAGTATCCTGAAAGGTCCTGGGCTTGGTGCCTGTGAACGCCTACAGGCACATACATACAAAAGTACACAACAAACACACACAATTAGGACAACTACATACGGTATGTACTTAATTATCTCTTTTAAGCACATCATTAGGTCGTTTCGGTGGCCCCATTAGAGCAATCAGTGCTATTAGCAGTATGGGAACCTCAAATTAAGCACACACAAAAACACACACAGTGCGTATTACACTGTGTGTGATTATACATAGGTTAACATCTACTGTAGCTTTAAAATGCACTCACAAACACTTCGTGAAGACATTTAATTGTATAACTCGATTGATTTTATTGGCCTCCACAAACATAGGTGGCGCTAGTCATAATTTCAGCTTCTTGTGCCGAAGAAGGAAATCTCTTTTTGGGGAGTGTTGCAGGCACAGTATTTGAATTAACCTTGGGTTTGTGGAATACAAATTAATCACCTGCTTTTATCCATCTCAGGAGGCGGCCATTTTACTCTCTCCTGCCACTAAAAATGACATCATAGTGCCAAAGGGCAAAGCTTGCGAATGTCACATGACTAAACTCAGAAACCAGATGAGCGATGAGGAAAAATATTCACAGCTCGGGCGACCATTTTCTTCTTCTTCTTGTTCACACAGTAAATAGTGTTGGGTGTCAGCGTAGCCCTTCAAAGGAAGTCATTTGTCAACAGACAGCAGCTAGCATTTAGCCAGGCCCCGCCGTGTTTGCTAAGCAATGTTTGCCGCGCAGGAATGCCTGCAGATGACTGTAATTTAGACCTTGCCTCCGGGTGAGGGGTTGGGGGGGGTGCCAATTGGGACCCCAATAATGACGGAGACACAATAAAACGGGGACGGCTGAGTCAGTCGTCTCCCATTTTGTCTCGGCCGACATTTTCTTAGGTCTGACCACACCCTCGTCTTCGCACCTCCACTCATCATTCACACAAAAAATAAACACAAATTCTTCTATCAATGACAACAGCGATGACATCATTGATGATGCAACAGCATGCCAGGGCGAGGTGGCGACTGATATGTGCGGTGAGGTAACCTGTGTGTGTTGATTCCGAGTAAAAAATTATGTGCGATGGTGTGAGAAAGGTCAGACGTTTTCATCCAGGTGTTCGCGTTGTGTGTGTTTCTGTGTGTGTGTACAGGTGTCTCAGTCTGTCATTAAGAGCTGAGTCACTATGTTCGAGTCATAGACAAGGTGTGTCTGTTTCTTTAGTAAAAGTGGGTCTGTATGGGGAAAAAAAAGGGGGATTCCAGACACACAAGGCGCCCGATCGCCCGAGGTGTGTTCGTTTTATGTCCCGCATGCACCTTTTACAGAGATCATCTTGTGCAAGGTGGGCGGTCCCGTTTAGAGTTGCTCTAAGACCCCAAACATTGTGAGTACACACAAAAAGTTAGTACTGAGAGACTGGAGGAGTCACAGAAAGGCAAGGAAGTGGACTACCTAGTAAACATTCATGGATTAAACATTTGTGACTTTGTGTGTGTGTATTGGTACCCGTCTTCTGACTCATGTCGGTCGGCATGTGCGGCGGGCTGCTACCGAAGTGCTCGTTGCCGTAGGGCAGCAGCGACGTGAGCGGATGCATGCCGTGGGATTGCTGCACCACAGACACCTTGTTGGACTGGAACAACACAAGGAGAACAATCATAAGTCATCAAGGTTGATTTAATAGCAGGTAATTGCGAAACAAAAAGACAATGCTAACAAAAAACGGTTAGCAATAGGTCGGCGCTAATACAAATCCAAAAACCCGATTTGTGTTGTTACGTCGCTATGAAAAATACTAAAAGCGTGCTGGCGCGCTAACTTTAGCGCACATCTGTCACTGCGGCTTCTCTTTCACGTGCTGAGCTCGTTTCGCCAAAGGAGAGAAGCGGGGGGGGGGGGGGGGGGGGGGGGAGTAAAACGTCCCGCCTGTGCGTGCGCGTTTCCTCGCCGTAATTAGCCGCCCTTGAAGTGGCTTCCAGAGCGCCTTCCGCTTTTTCCGAGCGCGCTCGGGGGGAGGCGCTCGCCCCAACCCCGTCATTATCGGACCGCTCTGTAGTTAACCGAGGAGAAATCCCCACTCCTCACCTCACATACACACACGACATACACAATGTACATAAAGTTAGGTTAGCTAAAACAAGTGTGCACTCGTACAAAACTCATAGAACAGACAATGGACGATATTCATCGTCACAAGTCACAAAATCTAAATGTCTCGGTCTGTTGACTAGCAAAGGCGGGACAAGTCATTCATTCACTTTATAACTTTTCAAGTGCAAGTTTCTGTGGAGGGGAAATAAATAAATAAAGAAGAGGAAAACTGAGCAAGTTGCTCAATCACAACATATTTTGTTGTTGTTGCAGGACTCGAGATGATGGCAGCAAACTACACATTAAACAGATTAAAAAAAAAAAAAGTTTGTTTGTTTCCACTCCCAGTTGAAGTTTACTGTAACATTGAACATAAAACCTAGTGAATTACATGGTGTGTTTTCAAACAAACCACATAATGTTACCTTACCAAAGCCTGCTAGCTTAATGCTAACATATTGCAAAATGCCAATGACGGGCTAACGAAACCACCATCAATGTTGTGATGTTATTATTTTTTTAAACAGTGGATGGTTCCACATAAAACACATCAATACGTGGAAATAGACAACTAAAGAATAGTCACAGGCAAAAGCGACAAATATTATTCAGCAGTTGTCTTTTGTATATTAATATTAATTGCAGATCCTTCCATAATTGTGACCAAACCTTTAATCTGAGTTGAAGCCCTTTATTTTTAATTCTGTAAGGCAATTTTACAATCTTTTTTATATATATATATATATACATATATATATATATATATATATATATATATATATATATATATATATATATATATATATTCAGGCAACAAAACGGTGGGGGGCAGCCACTTTCTTTTAATGTTTCATCTTTTCTAAAAGGTGAGATTAAAGACACTCGGGCCAGTGGAGGACCAAAGAGACGAGTGTTTTAATTTCCGCTTTTAATGGAATAAAAAAAAACAACTAAAGAATACATTAGTTGCGTGTGTGTGCGCTCTTTAGCATGTATTTTCGCATGCGTGTGTCGCATCAATCCAAACAAGTGCAATGCGAGCTGACATTAAGTGTCACACTGAGAGCGGAGGAGTGCACATAAAACACTCGCGACAATACCAACATGACTCAAAGAGGCCTTTCAAGTACACACACACATACACAAGGGGTAACACAAACACACGTATGCATTTTACTGACACAAACCAATTAATGATCAAGTAATTGCTCCTTTGAAGTCATTAATCTTTGATATCGTCGGCAAACAGGAAGTGTTTTATTTGTTCAACTTCCTGTAACACATTTTGTTTTGAAACGGAGATTTTAGGAGGTGCGGAAAGCAAATTTTGAGTAGGCTGAGATAGGGATGAGGGTCGGGACTAGGATTTTTTTTTCTTGCTTTATTTACCCTCAGCCACCCACCCCCTTCTAAATCTGGAAGTCATTGCCTTCTCCAAATGAGAGCCTTGCTTGACATCAAAAGCAGGACTGCCGTAACAGTGCAGCCATGTTTTAAAAAAAGCAACACCCCTCCTCACCGCAGACCCCCGAAACCTACCCCACCCCAGAAAAAAAAGCCCACACCCCCCGAAAACTGTTTTCTCTTCTTGAGACTCTGTCACATCGAAACACCACAAAGCACAGTAAAATTATTACGGATTTTTGTGTGTGTCAGCTGTGAAAGTTCGCAACCAAAAAAAAAGTGAATACAATGGATTAAAATGTAAATGGATGGATGGGAAATTTGAATGAAAATAACCTTTTAGGGAGGGATTTTTTTTTTAAATATCCCCGATTGCGATGCCGTCTCATGATCGAGATGACTGAGCTGATACTCATATTGAAGACCCGCAACCGCAATTAGAATTTCAAAAATTCGAATGACTTCAAACACCTGCAAAAACATCTACTCCCATTGCCTCTCGTTGGTGGTTCAAAATTGCCGCTAGCGGTTTTGGCGTGTAGCCTCAAGGGTGATTTGACGCCCCTCTTCCAATGGAGCAGCTGTACCAAAATATGACTTTAATTTAGGATTTGGGAATTTAGCCGTCAAAAAAGCCCTTCGCTGTAGTTGGGCTGGCTTGAATTACAGATCAGAAATGTCTTGTATCGAGCAGACGGTTTGAGGAGCTGAAACGGGATTAGAGTGCAGACACGAGATTGGCAAAAACAATTAGCTCTCGAGATCCCGCGCCTCCGAATTGTGAATTGTTTGTAACCGAGGGCCTTCCTCGCATCCGAGGCGGGAGGGAGAAGGTGGGGGTGGACGGTGGGGGGGTGGATTTCCTCAGCCCGTCCAGATCGTATTACACAGGCCCGAAGGCTCTGATGTGGCTTCAGACAGCGAGCGCAAAACCAAAAGCCCGCAACCGCGCAGGCCGGCTAGGCACTCGGCCTCGTCTTGCGGTCGACTCTGAGGAATATTTTTGAAAGCTCGAATGTATTCCAAACTCCCCCCCCCCCCCTTCCATCTCTCCATGGATGCTGCGCTGTTTGAATGTTGGCAGCGAGCTCATGACAAGTTGTTCCGATGGGATAGCACGCAGGATTTAGATGGTCTTCAGTTACGGGCCCAACATCTGGTGCGGGAAGTGCAAACGGCTTTCAGTTCAGAATCGGTTCTAGAATTCATTTTCTAGTTGTGTTCATCGAGATCCGATCCAGTATAACTTCTCGGCCCTCTTTACGCGCTTCACTGTTTTAAAGCTACAGTCACGGATTAGCGCTAGCTAATGAATTATGAACTACAACAATGTTTTATTTCAATGTGGCTTGAGATTTAAATTACAACTCTCCTTACACAATATTCGTTTGCACAAGGGCACACAAATGGACTCGAGATGCTAACGTGTAGTGAAAAACAAACATGTCCGCCTTTTTATCCCTCACATCAATTAAAGCCCTTTTCCAATGGCGAGCTCTTGTTCTTTATTAGCGCAGAACCTTCTTGCCTCTCTCATGGAGTTTCTCTTTAATCTCAGGGAAATGCTTTTGCCATTGATGCGTCTATTGATCTGATGTTTGCGCCTGAACGCTTTTATCTCCTTAGTCTCAAAAGGAGGGGGAAAAAAAAAAGCCTCGAGTTTTAGGCTCTTGCGGATTTTGGCCAATGAGGACTCAAGATGTTTTCTAGACATTAACACATTTTTGTTAGTCTTTGCAGTAGTTATCAGGCATCTGTACGACACCTGTTACTCAAGCGCATTACTCGAGTAGCGTCTGTTGACGCTAACGTTTATTATTCCGTCTCTTTTAACACTTTGCTAACCCAAGAATCGTCGGGTGTTTCCGTCAAATATGACAATAGATATTTTTAGCAGCAATATATCTTTCCGTTTGTCATCAGGCATCAAAACGGACACCTCGGGTCCTCTCGAAACCGCACACTTGGTAGTAACAACAGTTGTAAAGAGAGAATGTCATTCAGGAAACATTTGAGTGAAAGTTGCCTACGATTGCATATTTCAAATGAACATTAAAGCTAAGAATGGACGTATTCTCATTAAAATCCGTGAGTAACCTGCTGGCCTCGTGTTTTTCCATAAAGCGGCGTCCCAGAACTGGACCGCAAGTGTACTAAAAATCTCCTCCCATCTGCTTATAAACCCCCAAAAAAGTATACTTGAATCCAACGTTTTAGCTGGAGGGCAAAGTTTTCGGTGTGGCACGGCTCCATCGGACTAATCCAAGCGCGGCGACAAAGGGGGGGTGAAAGGAGGGCGCTACCATCCAGCAGACCGCGAGTGGACTTGGTCCAAATCCTTTGCGAGGGTTCGCCGTCGTGTGTCCGACCGCAACGCCGCACGTCGAAGAGGTCATCTGTCAACACTGGCCGCTGTGTGTATTTATATATTTGTACCGTATGTGCCCGTTTGTGTGTTTATAAGACATTTGTTTTATTTTAGTCTCTGGAGGAATGTACCATCTGACAAGCGCAGACATCTTATTTACTTGATTGTTGCTGTCTGATAGCATGGCCTTGCACATTTGAGGGTTTGCGTCCAAGCCCGGTGTGGTAGCAGCTTCGGTTCTGCTATCGATCATCTGTAATAATCACGCAGCGGCAACTTCAGTGTGTAATTATCTTCCCGAAATAGAAGTGGTAGGCTCTGCTGAGAGACCTTTTGCGGACCTTTAAGTACAGATTTTTATAGCTGTCACTGTTCGGGGGGGAGGGAGAGGGGGGCAGAATGAGAACTTCAGGTAAAAAAAATAAAAAATCTCAGGAACTTCACTGAAGTGAGTTTTAATCATGGATAGATGGTTGATTGGAATTCTGATGGATAGGAAGTTTGGGTTAGGATTGGATGGGTAGATAACGAGTCGGATTTAGTGGGGAAAGGTTTGATTGGAAAGGTAGCTAGAGAAACGTTGCTTAGTTTGTTCTATTGGATAGGTGGAAAGATTGATAAGGTGGAAAGATGGGCTTGGACAATTTATACACACTAAGTGTACTTGTTATTAATTTCTTCCATCACTGGCGTCCACACATCCATCTGTCTGTTTCTAGAAACATCTGCTGTTTGCGTCTGCGGCTACAGAAATTGTGTGCTGCTGATTTGTAATGTAAATATGCGGTATTAGTGCGCACAAATAAACACGCGCATCGCGTTTTCAGCCGGCGGGCTTCGCGTCGTCACCGACCCGTAATTGTTACCACACGGGGCGAGTGACTAACCGGCACCGGCAGCCGATATGGGAATAATCAGAGACAGACGAAGCGCATTGCATATTTACACATACGAGCTACCAATCTGCTTCCATGTGTGTGTGTGTTAGCTTCGGCCGCGTACGTCCACTTAGCGCTAGTCCAAAAAAACAAACACGGTGGCCAACCAGAAAAACCCGACAAGGTCTCGGCAGTGCGACAAAGCCAAACCGTCCTTTCTTTCTTTCTTTCTTTCTTTCTTTCTTTCTTTCTTTCTTTCTTTGCCGCCTTTAAGAAGCAGGAGCAATTTTGACTGTTACGTAGCAATCAATTTTACCCGCAATGTTTAAATACGCAAAAGTTATATAATTACCTCATTTATTGTGGATCTTATTTGACTTTTTTTAAATGAAGTGACAATTTAACATCACCTCTGTTTATTTTAAAATAGGATAATTTTACAAGCAGCGCAACAGGAGTTTGAATGAAGATTACACAGCAACTGTAAAAGATGCCATTTTGTTTTACAGTTACATTTTCCCCTGTAGCTCAGCAAGTGAAAATTTTCCATTTGCGGTACGCGAGTCGCAAATGTGCATGTTTGTGTGTGTAGTTCAGGTGAGGCTTGTATTTTCCGTGGTGAACCACAACAAACTATACACAGCGAGCTGCACCTCAGAGGACTCTGGTTGCCAAGAAGTATACAATTTACACAAAATCAGTTTTTGCTGAATCCCTCTTTTTTCAACAATCATTAACAGGTTAGTTTGTTTTAAATTTTGCGACCAAAATTAACTTTTGAGGAACAATGTCATCAAGGAAATGACCGAACTTGCGGCGGTGAAATGGTTAAAGGTGTTGTAAAGGTGTCAAGGAGCGATTTTCGACACAGGCTGTGGTTTTTTTTTGTCATAGCGCACTGCGGTTAGCTGCTAGCGCCCTCATTGTTTACTTCTGACTCCCATCCGAGTGACCCTCACTGTACTCTGGGGTCTTCTTCCTGCTCTCTTTACACTCTATCTCTCATCTTTTCTTGTTTTGTTTTGCACTTTCTTTCTTTTCATTTCACACAATGTTAGCATACGTGCCACCTGCGCTTGAACACGCCTCACCGTCACGGTTGCTCCAGTTTTTCATCCGCCCTAAATTGCTCACCGCTGACTGCAACATGCAAATAGGAAAATCATCACAACATGTCTTAGTTTTTAAAGTACAATATGTTTAAATTTATCACCGCCCCAAAAAAATTGCCAGTACATGGTCAGACTATGTGCGCTAAACCATAATCATTCAAATTATGTCAATATAAGACACACTTAGCATACAGTAGCATCTTAATTTTTTTTTTTTTCCCATTCTATGGATGCAATGAATGTATGTTAGTGTGTCACGGAGAAGAATGACCGTGGCGGTAGATGAAAGCGGACGGCGGGTGGCCCGTGCGTGATCGCAGCCATGTGTGGCGGCGCGCTTCATGCGGCCGCCGAGGCTCCGGCTGGTCTGCGACGGCCACGTGGGCGGAGAGAGGCGAGGATGACAACGACGACGATGAACGTTTGGATGAAGGAGAGGAAGAAGTGGAGGTTTCATCTGGTATGGACTATTTTTAAACAACACTATTTTAATGGTACACACCCGAGTGAGGATGATGATTTGGGTGTGGAGGCCAGATGATCGATCAAAATAGATCGTACAAAAAAAAAAAATCTTTTGTACTTTAGTCAATAAATCCATAAGAATATAATCATATGGCAGGGTAAATAATCCTGCAATAAAATCCACAGGATTATTTTTAGACTTGTTTACTTTGAAAATGGTTGAATTAATCTTTATACGTATTATAGTTGATTACAATTAGTGCTACATATTTGATATAGACTTGTTTTTTGTTCGTGTAATCCAGTTGCTAACAAACAAACAAACCGGATCCTAACATTTTATTGATGTTGTTTAATCATCATCATTATGTCACTTTTTATGAAAATAAAAAAAAATAATAATCACCACTTCCTCACAAAACACGCCAACACCTGTTTGCCCTTCCCTTCTTCCGGAAAATAAAAATTACAGGTATAAACACCCAGAGGCCATCTTAATGAAGGCTTTTTTTGTCACCCCGTCTTTTGATAACTCTTCGACTCTTTTTTGCCCTCCTCTTTTCGGAGATAGTCGGAAGCCTCGCTCGGCCAGCCGCCACTTCAAAGCCGCACCGACGCATGTTTGTGACTTCATTTTGCTTATCTACAATGCACGTGTGTTTACCTCTCGGGCGCTATCATTGTAAAAGGTAGGATTTTGAAGTCAATGTTTAAAAACACCAGGAGTAGTCCTTTTTGTAAGCAAGAGGAGAAATGGTGCCAAGGATAAAAAGTTTTCTGACTATAACTCACTTCGGCAAAAAAAATATTGAGTAGCAATCGGACGAAAAACCGAAATGCTAACCAAAATGGCTAACTTCCTGTTTGCTTTGTGGCATGGTTTTTGTGTGCTTTTTTGTGGGTCAACTCAAGATAGACATGCTCACTAAATGACAAATTGCTAAGTGAAAATGACTTTGGGGGCTGAATTTTACCGCTAAAACATTTCAAGGGGGATTTGGTGAAATTTCACCGCCAAAGTTCAAATGACTTTCTCAGGTTTCTTTTTTCAGTGTCGCTGTCACTCGGGGATTGCATATCACTCAAAATCAATGGCGCTCTGGTTTGGCTAACTCAGAGATCGCCGCCTCTGTCGCCTTTGTAAACAACAACATTGGGCCAAAACGTCACGTGTGACCCTCAGCCGAAGTCGCAAACAAACAAGATCAAAGCGTACGCTTGTTAGCGATTAGCGGACTTCCTCGCGATGACATACACGATCAAGCGCACGCAAACACACGTACTATCAAACAATCTTGTCACAATTAGCAAGCGGGCACATCTTGATCTTAAAATGTGACATTGTGAGTGCCCGTGATTCATGACCGCTTCTTGCTTTTATGTTCCCGCTAACCTCGACTACAATTTTTTTTTTTTTTTAAATCATGTTTAGAGATATGCATGATTTGCTTTTTTTTTTTTTGAAAATTGCCTGTCTGCAAATTTGTATCTGATTATTTAAGACGGTCTGGCTTAAATATAAAATTGGCAAAAATGTAAATAAAAAATAAAATAAATGCATTAATAGGACATTCAAAACTGATGTACTACAGAAGTATTTACATTTCTCAATTTCAGGTGTTATTTACTGATGAGTTTGGGAAAATACAAAAAACATGAAAACATTGAAAATATGGGAAAAAAGTCAAATCAATCCATTTTAACTGAGGAATTAAGTAAAATGGGGTTTAAAAATAGTATAATAAATGCAAATTTATTGAGAAATTAAGGAATATGTAACTTTATTTTCTCAATAAATTTTCTGGTTGATTTCGAGGCTGACTTACCGTTGGCGACACGGAGCCATTAGGTAGGTAGGGGTCGGGGAGCATAAGGAAGGGGTACCCGGGGTACCCGGACGTCTTGTACACACCGCCATCTTGCTGCTTGGACGCTGCGAGACAAACAAACAACAAGTTAGCGGAAACGAAAGTCAGTCGTGACCCAATTTGGACTCTTTTTTTCTCTAGTTCCAAATATGTGCCTTGACACTGTAAACAAATAGCTGATTTACAGCATCACTGCTTGACAAGTCAAGTCTATTTTAGTGAGATTAATGAATTATAATGAACAGAAGTTTCAAAAACATTAAAAAACATGTTCAAAATGTGAAAAACAAATCTACCGTTCCTTTTCTCGAACGTCCATTTTAAGATCGTGAATGTTAAGCGTAAATTTTTGAATAATTAAAAACGACAATCACTAGAGCGACTTCCACTTTTCCATTCCTGCACTTTTAGCGACTTTAAATGATAAAACTCATCAGCAAACAGGATCGCCATGCAAAACATGTCGCAGCAAGCGGACACCGGCGCTAACGTTAGCGTCATGCGTATCAAGTTGGGCAGGACGACTAGTTGGTCTATCAGTAACTAGTTCCCCACACAGACAATCAAGTTATTTGTTGTTAGCATTGTTTTGAGTCTTCCTCGTAAATCTTTATTCGTGTTGACAGTTGGCAACTGCCACTCCTGACACCTGCAGGACTCGAGTGGAACAGCAACAGCTGCTAATGTCCGCTACTAATATCTGGTAATGTCAACAATGAAAAAATAAATAAAATAACATGCCATCTGATGGCGTGACCTACGCTGCATACCTGAAACAGGAAATATATCCCAATTGGATCTGTATTCCTACTGTTCCAAGTTTTAAGACTAAAACAAAACGACAAAACAACAACAGTACAGTGACATTACATAAGTCAACAAACATATAATTAAGCATTCCTTGGGATTTAGTTTGGTCATTTTGTGTGATTTGACACATTTTGTTACTTTTAACCTGCACGTGTAAATCCTTAAAGACGCAATGCTCCCAAATGCAAAACGAGTGTTTACAAGTGTTGTTAGTTACGGCATGTTAGATCCTTTGACGTGTTACATGCATCGCCTGGCCTCTTCCTCCTCCTCCTCTTTCTCAAGTCTAGATGTTAATTTAAATCTTTAAGTCATTGTTCGACATTTTCTAAGTCACTAAAAAGTGCATTTGGGCCCAAAATCTGCCTGCTTTTATCAGGTAGACAACTTAGAACGTGTCAAATTTAGTTGAGAGGAACTGAAAGGGAGGGGCAACAAACAATTAAATTTTTGCGAGAATTTGTGGTTGCCTATTCGATGTACGTACGATATTGGTTTATTTAAAACGATCCAGTCAGCGGCTTGAACTCAGTTCAGTAACTTTTTAGCCAAAAATTGGACAGTAAAATTCCCTATATTGTGTTGATTTCAAATGTATTGCAATGTAGTGGCTAGCAAAGTAAGCTAAACTCACATTGCTGACATAAAAATGAGAATTAATTGGATTTGAGTACATATTTCAAGAAAGGGTGTTTAACTCTAAAATTTTTCTTTTGAAAAAGGCAAAACTCAACTCTCTTAATATGTAAACAACATAAAAAGTTTCAAATTAAATTCAAATTGAGATTCTTTACTGCAGTAATTCTAATACGTTTAATTGATCAATTTCAATAAATGCCCAATAATATCGATAATCAACAACCCTTAGTCATGGAAACACCTTCAAAAATCTCAAATTTAATCCATATGTGCATTGAGACTCATTGAATGGCCTAGGGGGGAAAATGCCTGTTGTAGTTAATGGGAAAACTGTATAAAAGGCTAAATATAATGCTAATTAATGAGATTTCCAAGAGTATTTCATCGTGAACGGACGCCATTAGCACATGCGTGGCCTTAAAAAACAAAAATTAAGTAGCAGACGATCGACATTTTTTACAGCGGCCACCTGGAAGCTTTGAAGTCGCCGCAGCCGACCAGCACGTGCCCCAATGACCAAAATACTTCGACACGCTCGATGAAAAATTAATTTATATCGCCCTGATAAACACATGAATACTTTCACTGAACATAAAATACAACACTTTAGGGGGTCTCCTTACCGGCGTCGAGCTGCTCCCTGTGTTTGTCCGGGAAGCCCCTCTGCTGTTCGGCCGGCTGCCCCCGTCTCACCGCCTGGAGGGTGCGAAAGTGAAAAAGTAGGATGTAGGCTGATTAAAAGTGTCTAAAAGTGAGTCTGGAGTGGACGGAATTACACCCCACATCCCTTCGTGTTGAGGAAATGTAATAAAGTGTGAAAAGAAAGTTACAAAATTAATAAGGGAGAAAAAAAAAAAGCACCCTACCGAGGAGGCGCCGTTGCCGCCACCGGGGCCGCCGCCCGGGCTGTGCTGGTGTATCTCGGACTCGTTGACTAGCGACGACTTAAGGTCTGCCAGGTCCTGTTCGGTGAAGGCGCACTCCTGGTGGACCTTCTCCTCCTGCTCACCTTCGTCTTTGAAGGCGATCATCTCGTCGGTGGCTCCCAGGTCGTCCCCCCCATGCTGAGGCATGTCGACGTCCGGGGACACTTTTCGAAGTGCGTCCAATAAAGTAAAAACCAAGAAAAAGTCGGAAAAGAGACGTCAAATCTGCGGCGTTGTCCTCTTAAAGAGTCCGGAAGAATAAGAGGGAAAGTTGTTCCGTGGCGTCCCGCGGCCGCCTGGAGGACTGATGTTCTCCTGCAAGAGTGAGCAGGACAAGACGAGGACCCCCGACATCAAAGGGAGCCGCCGGGGTGATTGGCAGATCCGATGACTCGTGTGTGTGTGTGTGAGATTGTTTCTACAGAACTTCTTAAAGAGACATCACCATCTCGTCCTCAAGCATAATTCATGACTACCAGGGGCGTGTTCACGCCATCAAATATTGAGGGCTCCGGCCAGCCCGCCAGCATATGCTGCATTCATGAAATGGGGTAAATCCCCACTACTTTGTTTTATGGCATCTTTCATTGAAAATGGCAGCTATTGTTTTTCAATAATTGTTGCGGTATTTATAGTGCCCATCAGTTATCCACAGATTTTTCGCTATTCGCAGGCCGACCCCCTCTTCATGAAAATAGTAAATATCCCACTTGCATATGTAGTTCAATGCTCAAACAAAACAACAACAAAAAACCATTGTTACTTCCACGACCCAGACGTTGCTTTCAATTAAATAGGAAATTAAAAACACGGGTGCTAACCACTCCCTTTAAGCTGCCTTCAATAAAATAGCAAATGTCACATCTGAATCTGTATAGTCAAATCAAAGTACATATAACAAGCAAACAAGACAATTACCCACCACTATACTTCCACTACGCTTACGCTGCATTCAATAAAATAGGAAATGATGGGTTCCTAGGTTTCACCCTTTGCCAGCTTGACTATAAAGCGGGTTCTTGCTTTGCCAAAGCGTGTCGCCAGTGTGCTCCTTTTTGGCCCAAAAAAAGTGTTCATTTAGAAGCGCCGGGCAGGAGGACGCCATGCGGGATGTTGCGTGCCAAACAAGAGGGCGTGGCGCACCCGGCATGAATCTGGCCCCCATTTTGTATGCCGCCTGACTTGATGTCGAGGAGGGAAAGGAGATGGAAAAACACACACAACAGTTGAAAGTTGCAAAGTCGTTCCTTCCCCTTTTTGTTGCTCCCTGTGCCGATGCATTTTTAATGCGCTCGCTATTAATTGAGAAATATTCATACGCGACACTTAATCGTAGGCCGAGTGATGATCTTCAGCTGTGCAGCAAAATTAAATACAAACAGAAAGACGAGCAAGCGTCCATTTGCATAAAGCTGCATATTTATACAATATCGCTGGCGCATATTAATACAAAGATTAAAAGGCGCACTTGCAATGTATGCAAATCTAAATTATGAATGACTTGTTTAAACTCCTTGTTTATTCGCCTTGATTAAATATAGACAGATGTTTCTGCCCGCAGAGACCCTCGTGCGTACTTTTTTCCACAATACGCCCCCTGGAGTGTTCGAAAATAATAGCAGACGGTCTTATTCTTACGAAATCCTGCACGGCTGTTCAGCATGACATGTGAATCAACAAAGAACAAACAGGGCGGTAGTCGGCCATTTTTGTTTGAAGTTAACATAGTTAGCATAGTGTCAACGTAATACCTAAGTTACGGTATTCGGAAGTAAGGCTGAGCCGTGAATTTATTTCTAAAAAAATTATGAAAAATTTGACTGCTGATTGAACTTTCTACAATGAAAACATGGCAGTGAACAGAAAGGTGCTAGCAAATAGCTAGCTGCTAAAGCTAGCTAGTTTCTAGCTAAGTAAATAGCTAGCTACTAAAGATAGCTAGGTACTAGCAAGCTAATGTATAAGCACTGAAAAACTCAAACTGAATTAATTGATCAAATTGGTGGTGAAATCTGAAATTTGTCACCTCTTGGAAGAATTACACTAATTCATCTTTTTTTTTTTTTTTTTAGATGAATCACAGCGGGTTTAAACATTCCGGTACATTTAAAAAAAAAAGATTACGTGTTATAGTGTTCCGTGCTTTTCGAAAGCAACACGCAGGCACAACATTAAGGCAAAGTAATGAAATCATGTCCTCTCATTGGGGTTAAGCCACATCCAAGGCAAACAGCTCTTAACTGGAACCACTTGTGTGCTGTTTTATTGCCCACTCGCCGGTGCAAACATGTCCTTGAAGGCATCACGCAGACAACAAGCACAACACATGCAACCAGCACAAATCAGACATTTAAAAGTGCTAATGTAATGTATAGCAGAAATTCCTCCACTTATTCGGAATAAAATGGTGCTACCCCGTCTCCGTTTACAAACATTGGGAATTTTTCACTTTTGATGCAGTCAAAGCATCCCGATATATTTGTCTATATTGTCTAAAGTTGCTGTTTTAGGAGTTGCTAACGAGGCACGGCGGAGCCTCAGCGGGCGTGTTTGTGTTGACGATTGCGATTGATTCGGTTTCTTCACCTCGTCGTCGTTAGAGGCTTATCAAACATTTATGAGTTGCGATTGCGGATCTGCGCGGGGCTCTGGGGCGGAAAACAACAAACAAACACGAGAAGAAACATTTTGGAAAATATGATGGTGTTGAAGGAGCCACACATAAATTTTGGGGGGGGTTCAGTTAAAGGGAGCTTTGCAAAACACACGTGAAAAATAGAATTATTGGTATTTTTAATTGATCGTAAATGAATATTTCGCGGCGCTATTGAGTTGAATTTCTTTTTGTATGACAGCTAATGTCTAAAACATTGTCTGACAAAGTAATAAATTACATTTATATTAATATAATAAATATACAAAAGTATTGTTTTACCAAGAGTTCACATGAGTGCACCATGCAAAGAACCATCACAACTTGACCTTTCGGTGCACAGGTTAACGTGCCCTACACACATGTACACACACATGCACACAAAGAGTAGGGGGGGGGGGGTTGGGGGTTGGGGGGGTCATGCAGTAATCTCAGGCAGGAAACAAAGGGTCTCGTTAATGCAGAGACTAGCCGGGGCCTTTGATGTGGATCCAAGCCATTCACGAACCCACAAGTACCCTCACACACTCACACACTGATTTAAGGTAAACTTGCTATGTTGTAGCATGCATTGCTATTTAAAGCACATGTTAGCAGCTATGCTAACTGTTTGTTATCAGCCTAGCACCTCCATGCCGTGCAAGGCGAAACTAGTAGCTGGTAGTTTTGCAGCACGACAAACAAGAGGGAGTTACGCGCACGCTCAAAACGAGCCTCCTCGACTTCTTCTGACAGAAGGCGGGTGGCTCTTATTAAATGTGGCGTCCATAGTGGTCTCTTTCTAGTGGCAAAGGGCCCCGCAGATGACTGTCGGCCGCCTGATCTGGAATCAGTTTGTTTCTGCGGCAAAGCGCCCTGATGTGGCCAATGGAAGGATGTGGATGCTGATGATGGATCATTGTTTTTTTTTTTTGGTGTGTGTTTGTAGATGTGTGTATGTGTGCGTGCGTGTGTAAAATTGTTTCCATGCTTGGCGGTAAGTAGGAAAGATCAAGGATGCTGCACACACGATGACTACCGATGAAAGCGTATACATTCAGTTGACTTCAATGGAGAAAATATTATTCATCAATCATGGATGTAAAAAAAAATGCAACTCTGAATGCATCCCATAGTCGCCGCTAGAAAGCTCAATGTGTCAGTTTTGGACATAACACTGGCAGAGGCGACGATACTGCTCTCTAGAGGTAAAAGGTGGTTCATTTGTATTTTTTTTTAAATGTATTCTCTGTAATAGTGATCAGGGGTAAATTGATTTAAACGTTTAAAAAATGAAAATTAATGTATAGCAATTGACATTGAAAAATTTACAATTGGGGAGAATCAAAAAATGAATTTTAGATTATTATTTTTTTTTATAAATCTACCACACTCACCACTTTTTGTAGTCAATAAATAAATAAATAAATAAATAAATAAATAAATAAATAAATAAATAAAATATAAAAAATACAGTATTATTATTGTTGTAAAAGTGCAACTAAGTGTCCAGTCTTGTCTCAATTCTTTTTAAATAATTTTGGACCCAACCCAAAAGTTTCACATTGAAAAATTTACAATTGGGGAGAATAAATCTAAAAATGAATTTAAAATTAAATATTTTTTTTATAAATCTATCACACTCACCACTTTTTGTATTAAAAAAAAAATAGAGCATTATTATGGTTGTAAAAGTGCAACTAATGAAGTGTCCAGTCTTGTCTCAATTCTTTTTAAATGATTTTGGACCCAACCCAAAAGCAGCTGCTCGGCCGTCCGCACAAAGCACAAATATAATCCAGTGGTGCTACTGGGATGTTTGTGAAGGGGGGGCTGGGCTGGTTCAGTTTTGAGGGGGGGTTAATTACATTAATCCAAAACAAATAAGCTCTTGGCAGACCTTAAAAGAAGACACAAGCATGTGTTTTCTTCTTCTTGTGTCCTCCAAACCTCCGACTTTGATGTTTTTTCTTCTCCTTTGGGCTCTCGACTTGGTTTTCCCCCCTAATCTTTCACCACTCTGTTTTTTATATCAGTGTGACTCAAACTCAATGAGATTATTCGAAATTAAAATTGAAGCAATCGCTCAAAATCAATAATCGTTTCTAAAATTGAAATTTGGACTCCAATGTCCAAAATTGTGACTAGCTGAGCGTTACAAATCTACAGAACGACATTGAGGATCTTTTTGAACGTTTTTTTAGAATGCTGACAAAAAAAAAAAATCAACAAATTCTGAAGATGACAACATCTAAAACCGACACAGGCGCTCAGTGGCGAGAGACGTCCGCTTAATCTTACAAACGTCCCTTCCCACAATATATCATCGGTCAAAACGACGACCATGATCATTATGATGATACGCTGAGCGAGCGCTGCAATTAGTTCTGACAGAGAAGCTTATAAGCAGCTGTGGAACACAGCGGAATGACTTAAATACACGTTTGTGGTAATAAAACCAGCGCCAAGCCATGAAAACGACCAACGTATGACAAAACTGTAATTTATCAACCTTAAATAATTATACTTTATGACCTAATACGAAAAGTACTTAGAAATCTTCAACCTGTCCACTAGGCAGCGCTATCACATTCAAACTAAAGTTGACTTCACAGAAGAAGCCGTTCCTGACCGTTAATCATTTAGTACAAATTCAAATTTTAATATGAAAATTCTCATTGTTATTTTGTGAACAAACTATCATACCAGATATGATGATAGTGTACCTAATAAAGTGGACCTTTTTAAGATGCATTCAAATGCATGCAAAATCCGAAAGCGAGGCCTCACCTGCCAGGTGTAGAGTCGAGTCGTGAAATTGCAAATTTCCTCGCTGCTCTGTGTCTCCGGGCGGGTCGTCTCGGGTCGAGATACCACACCGCCACTTTGATGTTAGCGGGACACCTGAGGGGGGCCAAAACGGAATAAATTACTCGATTATTCCCGGACGTACGCCGAGAGGCTCCACGTGGCGGTTTAATAGTTTCAGATGAAAAAAAATACACAATAAAACTAAAAACACACATGTAGCTTCCATTTAGGATGAGTTACGTTAGCATGTAGCGCATAGCTTCCGACTGTTGCTTTGGTGGTTTCAAACTTAATCGATAATTGGATATTATTATCGAAAAAAAACATCAGATGATATAATACTTCTATATGCTCCTCAGTAAAGTCACGGTTGTATTATATCAAGAGTAAATCAATAGCCCAGGAGAGTTGAAGCACATTTAAATAAATAAATAAATCTTTTATTTGTTTTGCTGAATGCGGCGATGACATGCGGTCGACATTGCCGGGAAAAAGAGCGAGAGCGGCGTCCTTCCTGTCGCTAAATCAGACGCCAGTGAAAATGTCACGGCGGTCTGAGTTGCACCGACTCTCACTCAGCTTGTGGGAGGTTTTTATGTGATTGCAGATAGTGAATATGTATTTTCCATTTATGAAGGAAACGGAGATGGTTAGGTAGAGATGTGAAGATAAGCTCGGCTGCACCTGGAGTGTTTTTTGTTTTATGGAAAGTGAGGCGGTTGTGAGATGAAATTAAAGGTCATTGTTTCCTTCGTAACAGAAGAATTTAATAGCTATGAATTTTATTCCTAGAATGGCTGGAAAATGTAATCAACATAAAAAAAGTAAAAAATTTTTGAAATATTGAAAATATTTTTGGCTTATTTTCAATCAAATAGATTTTTTTTAAAAAATGGGACTTTTTGAGGCAATTTATTTAATTTAAAGGAAAAAAAATAACTCAGGAACTATTTTGAAATATTAAACGTTTTATTTATTTATTTATAAATTTAAGTAGGTGAGTTATTAATCACACGGATTAACGTTCTTTTGCACGTTTTTAGAGACGCTCACTAAAAATCATTTAACCCCGATGACGCAATGAACATTTTCTCTCCAAACATTCACGGACGGGAAACATTTGCTATTCATCTTTCATTCTTAACTGTCAAAGCGAAGCAACAAGTTTAAAGACTTCCAGTCCGGATGACGGAGGGGAAGACCGGGAAGCAATTTGGCCTTGGTGTGAACCGCCGAAAATGAGGACACATAACGGAGGGGATGATGACACACGGCCGTATTTATCTCGAGTGGCTGTAAATCTACACATCTGCTCATTTTGAAAATGTATCACTTGGGAGATTTCTCGGTGTGGGCAACATACGGCACGTGGGCCATTTACGGCCTTCAATCCGAGTCGGCTGGACAATTCGTCGAATTCTAATTGAACTGCTTCATTTTAAACAGTCCCTAGGCTTTATATTTTAATTTTTTATTTATTTATGAAAGATTAAAAAGACTACAAGTCAATACCTTGAAAAAATAATAGATTCAATTGAAATATCGAGGGCGGAAAAAATGGGATTTAGCATTGCGTCATGAATTTGATGGCCCTCTGCACAATTTTTTTTTTTTCCCTTCCCAATTTTTTTTGGGTTCCTAGTGTGATGAAACACAGATGGAAGTAGGGCTGTTGGATCAATGACATATTTATTCATCGTCTTTACGTAACGACAACAAGCTGTGTACTTTGGGCAAAGAATATAAAGAGACACATCTCTACCGACTCCATCGCCCCGTTAGCTGCTTTGTGACTCACGCTGTTGGCCAGCGTGCATCTTAAAACCGCTCATTAATCACACGCGAGAGTGTAGCTAGGGAATAAATGGACAACACATTTGATGTCATGTCAAAATGGAGCTAAGAAAGATCAATAAAGAAAAATTGTGTGAATATAGATGAAAATGTTGTGGTCTGTCGTGAGGGAGGGGGAGAAAAAAAAAAAGTGCATTTGACTTGCAGACGTTTGCAGATATGTCGCTTTACCCTGCGGTTAGAATAGTTAACAGTGGCACGCTTATTATAAAAATCCCCGCGGGCATCAGACAACATGTCTTTCTTAATCTTTTAAATGTCTCGCTTTCTAATCCTTCGCCAGAAAGAATTAAATCCCGTGAACAAAATAATTTTGATCAAGTAAATATATTCTTTTAACTTTTAAAATGAGGTCTACTAATGTCAGGGTGACAATTGTAAATGTCAGGGCTTCACAATTGAGCTATGAAAGCTACAGCGCATTAAAAAGTATATTATAGTATGTTTAAATGAAGCATTGAGTTACTACAAAAAAAAAATCCTCTTCCGTATAAAAGCGTCTCCAATTGCAGCAATTTTTAATCGTGCTAAATGGCTTCCCCTAGTGGCCCACATCTAATACTGCAGCTTCAAATGTTGGCAATTTCAAGATTATGTGGAAAAAATGTATTAAGAAAACTTTTTTTGTGCCATAATCAATATTTTTTTCCAGTCATGCACAACTTTGACATACACAAGGACTGCTTTGCTAGCTGTACCACGTTAGCATGCGGCTAATTTGATGGAAATGTTTATCGCAGTAGTAAAGAAGCTGTGAAAAAAAGTGCCACATTAAAACTTGTGAATAACCTGTGGAAGAAAAAAGTTCACGACCAACAATACCAAAATCTTTTTTTTGCTACAGATTAAAAACTTTTTCACCCCCTCTTTTTGTCTATTTACATGTTTTCATGAAGGATTGTGAGCTGAACTGACTGAACAAATTCAAGGCTTAAATTCAAAGCCAAGCAGGAAATTGTTTGTCCCCTTTTTTTTGTCAGCTTAGTTTGTCCCTCAAACCTTCAACTCTTGTCCCTGTTTGGACCAAAAGCACTGAAAAGAGTTTGACTCCGGAGGTCCGTTGTGGCGCGGCACGTCGCTACCTCGGAGCACCGTGCCGCTTCTTGGCGAGTGCCCGTCGGGGCGGTTCCTGAAAGGACCGCAAGAGTGCGCCCCCGTCAGGCCGTCCCATTAGCATACTGGGACAGTTTGTTCTCCAAATCACAGATTCTCTTCTCTTGAGACAACACTGTGGCCTTCAGGTGCTGAATCTCTTCCAGCAGCCTCCCAAGCAGCTCGGGCTGCACCCACCAGGAAAGAGGAAACAAGGAGACAAAGGAGAGGAGGAGAAGAAACAGGAGGAAATAACACGGGGAGACAAGGAGGAGAGCCACAGAAGGCAAGTCAGAAGATATGAAGGCCAGAGACTTGGTTGGTGCAAAGCCATAGTGAAATTGTGAAACGAGAAGCGTGAAGGTGCAAAGAGAAACGTTCTCCTTCCTGCTTGTTATTCTAATTATTGGTGAGGGACTGACCGGCAGGCTGGCGGCATCGCACGTGGACATGCTGCGGCGGGTGGTG
This sequence comes from Syngnathus scovelli, assembly GCF_024217435.2. Classification (NCBI taxonomy): domain Eukaryota; kingdom Metazoa; phylum Chordata; class Actinopteri; order Syngnathiformes; family Syngnathidae; genus Syngnathus; species Syngnathus scovelli. Next base: position 3,684,632 of record NC_090861.1, read on the forward strand.
GGCCTGGAGTCCAGCAGGTTCTTCCGGGACACTTTGAGCTCACGGCTCTTTGGCGGCACGTAGCCTTCCTTCATGGATATCAGCACGGGGTCTTGGTCGCGGCCCTCCAGCCACTCATCGGGCTCCATGGCAGGCTCCGGGCCGGCGGTGTCCGGGTAGAGGTCGTCCTGGAAGAGGTCCGACTGCCGACGACATTTGAGTCAGCTCAAGTTGGTTGCGGGTGGGATCTGCGAGGACTTACTTTTCGGGGAACGGTCATTGTGATGGGCTCACACTTCTTGTCGTGCAGCTTGTACAACCTTAACGCAAATGCAAGCAGTCTGAGTCGTCCCGTCGGTTCAAATCCGATTGACGTGTCCTCACCTGGCGATCTCGCACTTGCTGACGTCCACGCCCCTCTTGGGCATGAAACCCATCCCTCGTTGCGGCTCTTTACTGCTGAAGGTGTTGAGGTAGTGCACGTAGGGTGGCTCCTCGGTGATCTCAAAGTAGCGGATGCTACTGTCGCCCTGCACACGTAACGTCTTGAGTCAACATACCCGAATGTGAACGTTACCTGGAGACGCACGTTACCTTGCCGCACAAGTAGACCATGTTGGCGTCCGGGTCGTAATATGGTAACAGGACGCCATTGCTCGTGTCCAACTCCAGCAGTGCGAGTGGCTCCTCAAAATTGGTCTGAGCAGGATGAAGAAGTCAATTGGACTGTTTATAAATCATGAGTACTTGGATACATACCGGGTCCCAGAGTCCGAGCTCCCTCTGGCTCATCCTGGTGAACCCTGTGGTGAAGATGTTCCCGTCTCTGGTGAAGATGGCTCTCATGGGTCGGATGCCCTCGTGAGGAGCCAAACGTTCCTGTAGGTCACCGGGTCATGTTAATAAGGACCTCGCCCGGCTCCCTGGCTCGGCTCTGACTACTCACCGCCACCACCTCGGCCTTGCGGGGGTCACAGACACGCAGGCGGCGGTCCTTGCAGGTGGTGCAGAACAAGCTTCCGTTCCTGTTCCAGCTGATGCTGTAGATAAGATCCGGGTGGTCGTCCATGGACATGAGCGGCTCCCCCGTTCCCACGTTCCATACGATGACAAGGTTGTCGCTCCCTGCAGAAAGACTCGTTAATTTCAACAAGTCCACATTGATGGCCTCAAGTGTGCGTCGAACCCGCAGTCAGCAGGATGTTGCGCGTGGTCGGATGCCAGCTGACAATGCCCACGCGTTTGGAGTGACCCTCCAGTACCACGATGGGTTCGGTAAGGGGGCGTATCAGCGAGTGATCGGGAATCTGCCACACCTGCCCATGGCACAAAAGACTCCATCACTTTCACATCACTGTTGATGTCCACGCACGGCTTACCATGGCCGTGCAGTCCTCCGAGCCACTGGCTAGCACGTTATCGTCATGGGGACACCAATCGATATCCAGGACGGGTCCAGAATGCCCGATGACCAGAGGGTAGTTCTTATCTACGCGACCCATCTGCAGAACACACAAGAACCTCCGTCAATGTCAGAACTCCTCCTCCCTTTGTGTGTTGTGAAGATTACTAACACACACACACGAAAGAAGAGTATTTATAGTGAGTGATGAGGCGCTGCAAGGGCACTGCAGAGCCTCCTGGTGGTGGGGGGAGAATGGTAATTATTAATAGCCTGAAGTGACTCCAGCGTTTAGCCATGCCCAATAATATTGTTCACCTTGGGGACATTATACAATTTGGCATAAATTAGGCTCAACTGACCTTTGCAAGGGGGATGACCAGGAAGGCTCCGCCCCCGCTTGACTCCACGATGACGGCGAGGAACTTGGGGTTGACAGCGCAGAAGGAACTGTCCCACGTCACCTTGGAAACGCGGATGTCGTCATAGCTCTGGTCGGCCTTGACGCTTTGGCCGAAGACGTGGCGGAACTTGCTCTGCCGCACGATGCTGCGACTCATGGCTGCAGGAGGTGGAGGTCAAAACTTTTGTTGGCATCACCACAAACGGAGATTTATTGATTATTTGTTGGTTTTTTTTGTTGTTTTTTTTCAGGTGGTGTGACCACTTCCTGCTTTTTGGTTTGAGTGTTAGTTAGATCATTTAGTGTGACGGATGACTAGACCAAGTTGTGGAGATGATAAAAGAAGTTTGGAGAAAAGCCTCAGGTAATGAGGTTGCTCCTCTCTTTGTCCCACCAGCGAGTGCCCCCTTCCTAATTTAGACATGCTGGTGCATGACCACGCCCCCCACCCTGCAAGTCCTTCGCCCTAAATAGTCCCGGGGCCGAGTCTGTCCACTGTGGTGCGTTCACGTGCACGCACATTATGTGCGCGCATTTTAGCAAGGGGTGGGGGGGGGGGGGGGGCGTCAATGCAAGAGTCTCTACGCTACTTTGTCAAATCGGGGTACGTGCCAACAGATTAATAACATCAACACAAACTTTCCTTTTAGCCAGTCACCCCAAAACTTGGACCACAACAACTTTTGTCAACCGACTGCAATGCACACACACGCGCAGGCACAAAAAGAAAGCTCACCTCAGGTTTTGGGGAGACCCCTCGACCCCGACTGCTTGTGGTTCTGGTTTGTTTAGCGTTGTCTGGCGCGGGCCGGCGGAGGCGACTGCGTGTGTCCTTCCCGCACGACGAAAGAAGAGGGGGGGGGGGGGGGGGGGTGGACAGGGGGCGGGGGTGCATGGGATATGGATGACCGTCTATTTTGGAAGCAGCAGCTTGAGTTCGGAGAAAGGTGACGTCACTGTTCGGCCCTTTTCGCCGTGTGGTACAACAGCTGATGATGACGACAGGTTGAATTGATTTGATATTGGATATTCCATATATTAAAAGACACTCAGAACTTGTGACATATATTTCCAGAGTGTAATTATTTAAAAATAATGCAATAAGCCAATGACATCCATTTTAACAATTTAATGTTCACAGTAGAAGGACATGATATAAAAGAACATTGATAGCTTTAAATTAAAAATGAATTTCACTCACTAGCTCTTCCTACTGTCACATGACCCAGCAAGTAGCGACCTCATAACACATGAAACTAAAGCAAAATAAAAATAAAGTGCTTGTATGACAGACCATACGGAAGTTTCGCTCTCCACACGCACCCACACATGTAAGAAAGAATGAAAAAAAAAAGTTGTGCTTCACAACCTCACAAATTTAAGGTATTAAAAAATGTAAAAAGACTTAAAAAGTCACGTATGACATCCCAGTGCAATAAGCATGTGCGCACACGCGTGTGGCATCAGCACTTGATGAGGGAGGCGGAACATTTCAGGTGTGCGGCTCACCGCGACTGAGGTACGAGTCATCGAGAAATCTACAAAATAATAATAATTAAAATAAAAACTCCTGATTGGCCTGACGCACAACCATATGACCTGACTGATTGGCTGCATTCATGAGGCAAGTGGAAGAACAGCGGAAGGGTCAGAAACATTCCAGCAAACATCAGCTGCAATCTTGAAACATCAAGTAGAAGAGGAAGGAGGAGGAATGTATCGCTGCTTTCACCTTAACGCCGTTGGGATCGTTTCACCTTGGAACGTCCTCTTGGGTCACGTCGCTTAAGGCAAGAGGCACTGTTGTTGTGCTGCGAAGCACGTCTACATGGTGTGGTAGAGCGTGCCGAGTGTGCTTTTCGTGAGGCGTCTGACAGGGTGACTTCTTCCGTACTGCTGCCTGGAGGTGAAGAGCGGCGGTCCGGACAAGGAATGTCGAGGCCGGTGCGGGTTCTCCGCCTCGGATGGGGCACCGGGCATTTGTTGGGCTGAGGAGAAAGCGTGGTGGACGCGCTGCTTTTTCAGATCCTCGGTACCTGCGTGCTCCGCGGAGGGGCCTGCCGGCGGTGCGGCGGCGTCCGAGTCGGAGTGGCTCAGCTCCCACTCGGTGAGGTCGTCGGCGAGCAGCTCCAAGCAGCCCAACTTGGCTAACGAGGCCGAGCGCTTCATCAGGGAGGGCGGCGTGAGGCCGGCCCGGCGGATGCGAGCCTGCGCCTCGCGGACTCGCTTCTGCGTGCTTCCTCGCTTCCGATTGGCTCGAGCCACGCCTACGCTCACCTGTTGCAAGAAGGCGCCGAGCTGGCATAAAGTTTCCCAAGTCTCCCTCAAGATGACGCCACCCCAGCCCGGTCCGGAGGTGGCCTCCGGACGCAGGATGCTGACGGTGGACAGCCAGTCGCCATCACCGTTCCCTGCGGCGCGTTTGCCTCCGGGGGCTGCCTGTGAGGCAGCGAGTTGCTGAGCGAGGGAGGGGCCTGCTGAGTGTGAGGGCGGGGACGAGGAGGGCGAGGTGCTACGACAATCTGCGCGGCATTCTCGTTTCATCCGACGCTCCAGCTGGCGTGTCACGCGGCGGACCGAACCTCGCGTCCAATTCCTGTAGAGCCGAGCGTCGTCGTCGTCATCGTCCTCCTCCTCCTGTCCGGCCTTCACTTCCTGCTTCGGGCTCGGACAACAAACATCTCCGACCTCCACTCCCGGCTTGGACTTCCTGACTTCCTGGCCCCCGGTCTCCGATTGGCCTAGCTTGGACCAATCCGACTGCACGACCGGATCTGATCCAATGACCTGCATGGGAGTCGCCATCTGCGCCAAAGAGAACAAAAACAAAGAGTCACGAGGATGGAAAATCTCCAAGCACGCCTTGCTTTGTGAGATGGGCACCTTTTTTTTGGACTCATCTCCTGCCAGGCCGTCGCCAGGCGGTGGGGAATGTCGCGGTGTGCCGCCATCGTCTCTCGCCATCCATTTGAACTTCTCCCTGGCACTGAAGAAGTTAATGTGGTCGCTGTGCCCGAACAAGGTGCAGGTGAGGGTGTCTCCAGCGGCGGGGGCACCACCAGCTGAAGCTTCCGGGATAGAGCAATCTGATTTCCAGACAGGCGACGGTGGATCAGAGCCACCGCACCGGTGTGAGGTCTCCGGTTCAGGCGGCGAGACGGACAGCGGGGGTGGCGTTTCGGGGGAGGCCGGCAAGTGGTGCAGGGTCGCGGGCGGGTGGGCTTGCCCCAGCACGATACTCTGCGCCACCGTTACGGCGTCTGCGCGGGGCAGCTCGGGGACCACAGCAGCAGCTGTTGGCAGGAGTGACACGGTCGGATGCCGCTCCTCTTCATTGGGCTCACGTAGACCGTTGGAGAACGATGATGACGCAGGCCCGTCAGGCGCCGCCACGCCATCGCACGGTGGCGAGCTGAACGGACGAGACGGCATGACGGGCCGGCGGGCGCCTCGCACCGCCGGGCCAGTCGCCGACAACTCCAGCAGTTCTTTAACAGAAGGTCCGGGAGGAGTGGCGGCCTGGTCGTCCGAGCAGCCCGGGCTTTGCGCTTGGGTGAAGGCTGTGCACAAAGGCTCGTGGTGCTCGGACAGGTCGCTGTCAGAGTGGGAACGCCAAAGCTTGTTGTGGCGTTGCTTGCTGCGACACAAGACCATGACCTTTAGGGCGATTTTTTCTCAACATCGGCCGGACACGACTCACCTGGCCAGAAGGATGCCCTGGTACTCCTCCAGCTGCCTCATGAAGGACGGGTTGGGTTTGGTGACAGCTCGGCGCTCCTTGACGTGGTCAAAGGCCTTCCTTAGATCCCAGCCGTACTCTTTCATGGCGTAGGCGATGACCGTGGCTGCCGAGCGGCTGACTCCCATCTTGCAGTGCACCAGGCACTTGGTATCAGACTTCCTGCGAACGCCAACGTGAGCCCTGAATCCATCTGAGCACGGCGTGCGTGCACGAGACTTACTTGGCCCTGGTGATGAACTTGAAGGTGTCGTTCCAGTAGGCCAACAAATCGGTGGCTTCCTCGTCATACACGCGGATGTTGTGGTACTCGAAGACACCCGGGAAGAAGTTGTCGATCTCCCGCGTCACATTCAGGATGTAGTGGACTCTGCGTCACAGACTCCACATAAAGCCTGCTCAAAAGTCATCTGCGGACTTGTCTCCTCACCCGCTGCTCTGCAACTCCTCCAAATTGGACGCGTTCCACTCGGAGCCCTGGAAGAAGAAAAAGCACTCGGCAGATTAGGAAGGAAGCACCGATAATCCAGCAGGTGGCGTAACAAAAGCAGGTTCTCTGCGTGAACTCGGTACGAGCGGTCACATTTGCACCTACCAAGAAGACGTGGTCAAAGATCTGTGTGGGACTGTCCATCTGCCCCAGAATGACGATCATCTCGTTGTCGATGTACTCCTTGAACTCACGCAGGTTGCACGTCATGTGCATTTCCAGCTCCGTGCGGATCTGCGCCACAAGGGGAGCAACTTTGAAGCCACCGAGACATTTTCGCCAAATTGCTACGTCGGCATGACTCACCTCCTTACAGGTGACGTTCTCCAGGTCTTTCTGCATCATGATCTCCCTCAAGCTGCTCTTGATCTGGCGCTCTGTCATCTCGCGTTCGGTGGGCCTACGGGCAGACGCAAGCGCATCGAGGTCACGTGATCAGTCGTCGTCGCGGCGGTCACCTGCCGGCACTCACGTTTCGGAGAAGAGGACGGGGGAGTCTGCGCGGTGCGAGTGCAGGTCCCGCATGGCGTTCCATTCATTGATGCGGGACTGGTCGGACGAGACGCGGCTCTGGTAGTAACTGACCCAGGTGAGGAACAAGCTTCCCGGAAAGTAGTTGTGGCAGCGGGCCACCTCGCAGGCTTTGTGCAGCGACTGAAGCGCCGACCTGCCGGCAAGGAACAGGACGGCGTGCTCAGCGGAACGTTTTGGACGCCCCGCACGGCGCGGACTCACCACATGGCCTGCACGGAAACGGGCTTGAACACGTGCACTCTGCCGTCAGTGGACACGCTGAAGCCGCTGTGAGAAAAACGAGACAGTGTGAGGAAGAGTATGCCGCTGAGGATGACAAGGGTGGTGAGCCCATACCCGTCTCCGTCCAGATGGATCATGGTGTCGCTCCACAGGGGAAGAACCAAGCCCACGGAACACGAGCTGAGGAGCACAGGTCATGTGGCAAGTCAAACGACACGCAACGGCGTCCTGATTCGTCCACACCACTTACCTGTCCACGGGACTGAAGTCCACCCCGAGGACCAGGCTCTCCTCCGTGTCCTGCCGCCCATTGGTGGACACCACCACCATGTAGCGTATCAGAGCGTGAACGCTTTCCAGTCGCACCGCCTGGATTGGGATACACACGTCTGAAATCCAACACGCAGCCTCACGTGGTCTGTGTGTGCTGCATACACACCAGTTTGATGTTGTCCTCCGGTCTGAGGACCGTAAACATGGTCTGGAGATGCTGCTGGATGTCTCCTAAGGGAAAACACAGGAACATTGCCCACACGTAGCTAGCTTGTTAGCCTACATGGCTAATCAGACAAGAGAACTTTACAACTCAAGCAAATAAGAACATGTCTTCACCTGCATGTTTGCTACGCAGCTGCGAGAAGCGGGATCCGCAAGAGGACGAGGAGCCATTTCCCCGAGGCAAGAAAAGCGCCGCCCCTTTCACGGTCAGGAAACTTTCACTGATGCTGGACACATCAGAATTATCCAGAATTACGATGTCATATTGATAAATCCCATAACAAAAAAGAAAGGATATTTCTTAACACTGCAGCCAGCAAAGCCAAAGTGGACAGATGGCAGACAAACGCCAGTGACTCATCGCTGCCCTCTGCTGGCCACGCAGAAGAAGACACCATTACCAAACCCAACTGAGGAGTGTGCGGGCATGTTATTACAGTGCCAGTGGCTTTGAGGACAGTAAGCAGCTACGTGTACATGTGGAGTGGAACAGGAAGAGTGAGATTCCAAAATGATCGCACGTTTGTCTTTCTTGTCACTGATGTGTGCGTGTGTGCACATCACTTTCCAGACAATCACCAAAATAGAAAATGACCTTTGACCATCCCGTTTTTTTTTTTGTTGTTGCTTTTTTTTATGCCTGACCTGCGAGGTTGAGAACGTCGATCATCCTCCCCGCTGCCAGACTCCTGAACGGAAAAAAGGAGAACGTCATTACTTGCCACTTTTTCCCCCGACCAAGTAATCAACTCACTAATCCTCACTGATAATGATACCAAGTAACAGGAAGTGTCAAATTTAATGATAATTAAAATTAATCAACAATTAAAATCAGCAACTATTTTAAATAGAGTATTTCTTAGGCCATTTTTTTTATTTATTTAAAAAGATCCAAGTGATCTGACGTCATCCTTCTCATGTCTGGGCTAGTCCACTTGTATTCAGTAACTGCAAAGTTGTGAAGAGTAACACCAATGATTTAATTTGTTCAAAACAGTAGACCAGCATTCCAGAGCACACCTTGTTACACGATATTGCAATTGTTTCTCGTGAAAGGAAACAAAATTTGAAATGAGGACAACGCGTGTGTGAACGTCGACGACGTGCACGCGCCTAAGCACCCGCTCTCTTCACGCACGCGCTCAAGACAAACAGGAAGAGGGAGGCACACATGCGAAAAGACTTTGCGACACCAAACGAGCGTCAACGCAGAGGAAATCACAACACGAATGACACGCTCACTCCTTTGATTTTAAAAAGACACGACGCAAGTAGAATGAAGACAAGACAGAATTAGGACTGGTAACTTTGGGGCCCGGTCGAAGCGGTTCCACCGACCGGAGGTGCTTTGACCCCCCCCCCCCCCCCCCCCTTCCTTCAAATAAAGAGCAAAACATGCTGCAATCACGCTGTTCATATTCATATTAGACTTTCAAGCAGAAGCACACCGCCTTGTTTACATTGTCCCGATCCATTCAATAGACTTGTCTATGCAAACCAGCAGATTTGGGAGCGACCAGCTGCCATGCTGGCGCATGCGCACGAGCACAAAGGCCAGCTCGATTGTGACGGTCGGCAGCCGCGAAAATAAAAACGTCCAAACGCAAGAGGGGGAACTCGGTGCATAAAGTGATCTTAGCACGGAGCCGGCGAATAACTTCTTACCGACACGCAGGGGCTGGAGGTGGCGCTGGGGGTCGGGGAACGCTGTACGGTCACCAGCGCCATTCAGCGAGCCGGACGCCGACACCTGAGCACTGAGAGCATAATCAATGGCCGACGGGAGACGGAAGCAGGTGAACGGCAGCCTCGTCGTCGTCTCCTGTCATCGCCCCCCTCGCTGCTCCATGGTGGTGGCCGCGCTGGCTCGCTCGGGAGTCCGGCTGCTGTTTGAGCGTGTTGGACTGCTTGACGTTTTCTCCCCGCCCGGCCGTCCGCTGCCTGCGTCTGTTGAGCTGCCGCGCATGCGCACTGTGGCCGCCGAAAACAACTTTCTTATTAAATCCTCGTCACGCACGCACAATCACAATATACCAAATGCATTTTATTTACGACTAACCCGCGTCAAAGGGATGGCGTCTAAACAATCACAACGAATTAGAATAAACTTCCAAAACAGTCCATTACACAAGCACAATACTCCAAAATTAGAATATTCACATACATTGATATATTCCAACGTATATACAACTATAAGAAGGTTATATAATTTACTATTGTACTAATATTACGGTTCATAATGTATTTACTATTATTACTATTGTATGTGGACATTTACGTAGTGTGTAGTACTGTCGCCATCTAGTGGACAAATGCAATAAAACTACCCTACCGTTTCAACAGTTGCGTTTCGTCAAAAAATATTTTGATCATTGTATAGCGAAGAAACAAATCGCCCATTCATAAAATATTCCATTGATCAATTTTCCATTAAATTATGAATATAACTGATTTGTCTATTTTTTTTAATGGCACAATTTTAAAATGTGTCGAATCTGCCGCAGCGTTGAGCTCGAACACACAAAGATGGCGGTCCCTGGTAAACAGTAAGTAGGAGCTAACACACGCAAGTAGACGATTTGGGTGGTTTAGGCTTTATAAATAATTTAAATTAAAGATTTAACATGATTTGCTATTCTTTACTTTTTTTGTGGTGAAGCTGCTTTGAATAGTTTACTGCCCCTGTTGCTAATCGAGCTAACGACGTGCAAAATTGAGATTTCAAAGAGGTGCACTAGCATTCATTGTATTTACAAATCAACTGACTTTTGTACTCACTCAGGTACGGGCTCATCCTGCCTCAGAAGAAATGCTTGAAGCCAACACGTCTCCAGAAACTTTGTGTGTTTGGGGATGACTCCGATGATGAGGTGGTGCAATCAATCCACAAATGGTTACTTTGAATGCACCATGTTTTCATTTTAAAACAATCCAAATGAATGCTTGTATTGAATCAGACATCTGTTGGCGAGAGTCTTCAAAAAGAAGCAGACAAGAAAAAGACGATGAGGCAGGTGAGGCTAAGACCGACTCGGGGCTGTCTTAGCTTGGGATGTGATTAATAAGATGGCTATCGATGTGTGTGTGCGTGCAGACTCAGCTGGAGATGAAGAAGGCCCTGGAGGAGGACAGCACCGTCTACGACTACGATGCCGTGTATGATGACATTCAAAAGCAGAGACTGGAAACCAGTAAAAAGGTTTTGTCAGGACCAGCGAAGAAGGTATTTAGTTGCCCAAACCAACCTGGTTATTTTTTTGTACTCCAGAAAGTAATTTTTTTTTTTTTTGCACTTGCAGCCTAAGTATATCCATCAGCTGATGAAGGCGGTGGACAGCCGCAAGAAGGAGCAGGAGCGCAGAGATGAGCGGAAGATCCAGAAGGAGCGTGAAGCGGAGGGCAACCAGTTTGCTGACAAGGATGCCTACGTCACAACGGCCTACAAACGCAAGCTGCAGGAGCAGAAGGAGGAAGAGGAGCGCGCCAAGCATGAGGCTGCTATTGAAGGTGAGACCCGGTAACATCACAGTCTCCTCTCGAACCGGTAACACGACAAAATGTCCAAAATAAACAATATGGCACTTTAATTAAGGAAGTACTTTGTCTTTCTCACCAGCTGCTTTGGATGTGAGGAAACAAAACGATCTGAGTGGTTTCTACAGACATCTTCTCAACCAGACTGTAGGAGAGGAAGCCATCCCGGATCGCTTGGCTAACAAGTATGTGTGTGTTTCTTCAGAAACAATTTTTTCTTAATACATTACACACATTCTTTTATGTGGGCTCTTGCATAGAAGTCTAAAGTCAGAAGATGGAGGGATCCCAGAAACATCTCAAACGAGTCATGAAATCACAAGTGACGGAGAAGCACAGGAGGAAAAGCACAGCAAGACCTCCTCCTCGCATTCCAAACGCCATTATAGACGCAGGTCACCAGCCTCTGGTAGTGACGACGAGCGGGAGAGAGAGGCGCGGAGGAAGAAAGAGCCAAAGAAGGATGAGAAACACAGCGAGAGGAGAGACCGTGACAAAGACGGCCAAAGTCACAGACGTCGAGATGAGCCGAGGGAAAAAGGTGACAGGAGGAAGTCTGACGAAGAGAAAGGGCGAGAGGAAGAGGTGCGGGGAAAAGGTAAAGGCGAAGCAGCTGGAGAAGAGAAGGATGAAGGTGAGAAGGAAGATGGTGAGAAGGAAGGCCAAACAGAGGAGACCAAGGTCAATAAGTTTGCAAAGCGTTCCAATGAGCAGACGTTGAGCTCAGCCAGAGATCGATACCTCGCCCGCCAGATGGCTCGCTCGACCTCCAAGAGCTACATTGAGCGTGAAGAAGACTGACACAACAGATTAACTGCAGAAAATATAAATAAAGAGGCAAAGTCAAAAAGAAAACTTGGGTTTCTACTGGTTTTTATTCAGTTACACAAGGTCAGACAAGGCATGTTGCCAAAAAAAAAAAAAAAAAAAAAACTTCATTCAGGGCTTGGCTTCTCCATCACCAATTGGCACTGAAGCCAACGACTCAGTCAACCTGCACAGGGGAAAAGTCACAATTACTGTCATGAAATATTGCAGTCTGACAACCTGTTAAGCCCGTCTTGTTTGTGTTCAGAAAAGTGAATATCACCACTAAGCATCTGACGGTAATTCCAGCTTTTTCACTTTGAATTTCATCACAACAAGCCAAGTTAGTTAGATTTAAAGTCTGCATCTAATGTCATTTACTCTGGCATCAAATGCTACTTACTTGCCGGTGCAGGACTTGAGCAGCAAAGACGAAGTAGACTTTCAAGTCTTCAGGAAACTAAAAAAAATAAAAAACAACTCAAATCTTCTCAGCCTCTACGTCAAGTGTGCCCAACATTCCATTGTTTCATTTCAAAGTTCAGAAAACTGAGTCACCACTAAAAATCTGTCGGTAATTCCAGCTGTTTCAGTTGTTATTTCATCACATCAGGTTAATAAATCAATAAATAAATGAAAATAAATCTTTTAATACCTTTCGAGCCAAGACTGGTTGCTCCAAAACATACGATAATGTTGTTCATCTGGACACGTGACCTGTTGGAAAGTCAATACTTTCCGTCATGTACAATTATGATTGACAGCATGTAACAACTGTTACCATGGCGACTCAGAACCGTGATTTAAAAAAACATCGTCAGTTATCGCATCGGACGGCACTTCCTATTCACAACTTTCATCATTGCCACGTTCATCTGAATTCAAGAGGAGAAAACGCTCACCTCTCGACTTCCATCATTTGGAAGGCAAAACCGCCAACGTCAATCAAGGCGACATTTCACGATCTGACGCCCATCTGAAAACATGTCATATCTTAATATATATCGTTGGCATAAAAAGTTTCTATGTCTTATTTTGAGATGACGAGAGCAAAAGCTCACCATGGTGTCACGTTTTCCATCGTCGAGTCCACGTGGTCAACATGTTCAACTTTGCCAAGCCAAATTCAACATTTGACTCGCACAATCAATTGCACTAACATTTACAAGTCAGTAGGAGTTATTTGCTCGCTTTTTTTCTTCTTCTTTCGTCCTTCATTTTTCCTTTTAGCCAGCTTGACTGAATACCCGCACAGCTCAAGCAGGAAAGACCGAAAGCGCGACAACTGTGCTTATTTAATAGCCAGGATGTCGCATGTATATGACGTCACAAGTCCCCGTATGGCAGTACAGAACGCGCCCTCATCGATGTGCTGGTTCTCGCTCCAGCCACACAGCGGCGCTGTTTGCTGTTTTCCTGTAAGGAGTGAATTGATTTGATTGCGAGGGAAGTCTCCTGACTTGATTTTGTGCCGTCAGCTGCTCCGGTTTAGTTTTCTCCGCAAACATCACTTTTCATCTTCTTCCTCAGCGACCGATAGCTTCAGCCTTCAGGTAAACTTTTTCTTTTTTATCATCCATTTTACATTGCTCAACATGATCGTCCTGAAAAATGATTTATGTGAAGTTGACTTTCGGCAATGGGAGGGGGCGGGGGGGGTCCACAGGAAGAGGTTTGGTGGGGGTCAGGGATCACAACACTGAACCCCGAACCTCAGAATGGTCGCTCATTGTCAAACTTTGCAACTAAAAAAATGTCATTTGATCTAGTATTTGAGTAAAGTGACCTGCAGTGCCCACCTGGACATCTGCGTGGACGTGCAGAAGTTTGCAGGTGGATCTACTGTCACGTCATGTTGCCTCCACCCAAGAGCGACCGAATCATAACACATATGCCCAAGGTGACAAGCGCACAATGTAATAACAGCCAAACTAAAAATGCAACAATGCACTAAAAATACAACACAACATTTTAATAATGTTACAATGATGTAATAACAATGTGGCGTGATGATGTCACGTCAGTGTTTCAGTCCCAATGCGGCGCTGCAGACCAAAGAGGTTTTCCATCCTCTGGTGAAGGCCGCATGTCAGACGCCGAGGGAAGATACCGTCAGGTAAGGTTAAAGGTCACGCTAAATGCTTGTGTGTTTGGCACATCTGCCATTTGATCATCCATGTTTTCATCTCTTGAAAGGTAAGTGAATGCCAAGACTTGCAGTTTGTGGTCCAAAAATTTTGTTTAGAAGATAAAATAAGTTCTGAAATGAACTTGGTCACGTTTCCAGCTTTCATGTCCATCCTGCTCTTTTGCAGCTTCAATGTCGCTAAAGTTATCGTGGTGGGCGATGTCTCGGTCGGGAAAACTTGTCTGGTCAGCAGGTAAGAAGCTGTTCCACAATTCCACACTGATGGGAGTCGCATTTGGCATCTGGACCTTCAGCACCACAATCAAAAACAAACTTTCACTTCTGCTGACCCATCACATGCAAGTACTAAAAATTGATATTGTTCCTGAAAGGTTCTCCAGAGGAGCCTTCAACAAGAACTACAAAGCCACCATCGGTGTGGATTTTGACATGGAACGTTTCCAGGTACTCGGCGTCCCCTTCAGCTTGCAGCTGTGAGTATGTCGTGTGCCATCAATAAAGAGGAAGGGGCAGAGTATGGAGCCTTGAGGGACCTCTTAGAAAACTGGCACCATGCATTACAGATGGGACACAGCGGGCCAGGAACGCTTCAAGTGTATTGCCTCCACATACTACAGAGGAGCTCAAGGTCAGGGAGGCTCCTCGCCATCTTCATCTCCAAATCCAACATGTTCTTGTGTGTGTGTTGCACCCACAGCCATCATTGTGGTGTTCGACTTGAGCAAAGCAAACTCCTTAGACCACGCCAGGTGAGAGGAACTTCTGGATGTATTCAAGCATGAACATGATTGTTGATGTGTCTTCATAATTAAGTCAACGGGAAATCAAGGAGAGGGACAAAAGCAAGGTGCCTTTAATTCTGTCCTATGACTACAGAAAACAAGTTTGTGTGCACGTGCAGGGAGTGGCTGGAGGACGCCATGAAGGAGAACGACCCATCCAGTGTTCTTCTCTTCCTTGTGGGCACCAAGAAGGACCTCAGCGTGGGTGAAGAACCTTTCACACAAACTATTGTGTCCTCAAGTGATGTTTTTTTTTCTTGTCAGTCTCCAGAGCAGCTGGCTCAGGTTGAACAGGAAGCCGTCCGAATGTCGGAGGAGATCCAGGCAGAGTATTGGGCCGTGTCGGCCAAGTCAGGTGCGACGTATTCAAACCTCACGAAGCGTCAACGTGACATTCAAATGATCGTATGTTGGCCACAGGAGACGGCGTGAGAGATTTTTTCCTCCGCGTGGCCTCTTTGACCTTCGAGGCTAACGTCCTGGCCGAGCTGGAGAAAAGCGCGGCGAGGGACGGGGCCGACGTCATCAGTGAGTCGCTAGCACGACGGCTTTCTTCTCTACTCCTGTACTGACGTGGTTTGTCGTCAGAGATAACGAGCGGCCCGAAGGACAAACGCGGGAGGAAGGCTAACTGCTGTTGACGTGAGAAGACGTCACGATGCCAGAGCACAACGGCGAAGAGTTGGGCGTTTCAATAAAGTTGTCAAAAGTGTTTCCCACGTGTGGATTGTTGGCTTAGCGCACGCGTCATGTGCTGCAGCGTGACTAATCGGACATCTCATGACAGTCATGACATCACGCCTTCCTTCTGGCGGGCAAATAAAGGAATGATTGTTTGCAGAAGAAGCTTGCGCTTCCTTTACAACTCAACTTTCAAGAGACACTCATGGGATTTTAGGATGCGCACAAGATGAGTACGCGATCGTCCTTGACCTTCAGGTCCTCCCTCACGGCGACCCTCCGCACACGACGGCGAGCGTATGTGATAGATGCGCACAGTGGAGGCTTAGAAGAGTCCACCAGGGAGAAAAAAAAAAAACCCCAGTTGTCTTTATTTGTTCTATACAGAGGGTCGCTCGCCCGGTGGGTGTGGCTAAGAGCCGTCGATCACGAGCGCAGATGTTTTCTGGCCGTGGTGGGCCCTGCCCCCTTCATCCCTAACTAAAAACGAGGCAAACCAACGGGGTCAGCCCGCCTGACAGCAGGTCCATTTTGTACACGCAGAGAACACTGTGTGGGCGGTAGCGGATGGGAGGGGGAGCGGGGTCATAGGGTAACGCCAACGCCCGTCCGGGCGCCCTACCGGTCCATCTCGTCCAGCAGGGGCGTGGCGTCCCCGGCGATGGACATGGGGGTGCTCTCGATCATGGGGCTGGGTGAAGGTCGCGGGGTCATTCTCTGAGTCTTCTTCCGACCTTCGGCCTCTTTCTCTTTCAGCCACTGCTCGGCCATCTTGCCCCAGTCCACTGCGGCGGTGGAGCCGCCGCCGCTTCCGCTACTGCTTGGCCTGCAGACGATGGAAGATTTAGGTTAAGCGCCAACCGTACGGAAGACGTTTGTTTTGTATTGTCCCCGAGTGACTTACTTTGGCTGCTGCTGCTGAGGAGTCCGGCCCCGCGACGACGACACGGTTGAGCCCGGCGTGCCCGACCCGTGACCGTGGTGGCTGCTGTGGTGGTTGTGGTGCGCGTGCGTGGACTGGGGGGTGGAGCCCGGGTACTGTGGCGTGCCCATGTTCTGCTGGCTGGGCGTAGTGAATGAGTAGCTTGGTGTCATCAAGGGTGTGGCGATTGGCTGCTGGGGCGTGGCAAACACCTGCATAGGCGGATGGACCACGGACGGACACGTCAGTTGACACATACACGCACAAAGACCGGGTTGCCGCACTAACGTGATAAGCCGAGGAGCTGCCGCCTCCTCCAGTGCTGCCTCCGTATCCGTATTGGCTGGATCCCCACTGGGCCGGTGTGGAGTTGGGGTTCTGGTTCTGGCCCTGACCAGTGACGGCGGCGATGGCGTTGAACATCTGCGAGGTCATGTTTCGCGGGAGCGAGTTAACGGCTCGCGTCAGGTCTGCGGAGAGAAAGTGCCACCGGGTTGACGACGAGTTTTTCCGAGACGCGGCGAGGAAGATTACGAGACTCACCGGCGATGTTGATGTTGGCCGGCGTGGCGTTGAGCGAGGCGGGCGTGCGTGTGCGGCTGCTGTTGCTGTTGGTGGGTGTGATGCCTTCAAGAGAACATGATCGTAAGAACTTGCCAATCCAACTGTGTGTCCTCTTCTGAGAGTAAAACGCTCATCAAAATACCTGGAACAGGCTCCTGGTAGTGGTCCTTAAACCAGCGGAACAAGCCGTTGACTGAGGGAAAGATCTGCGAGCGGTACCTGAAGCCATCCGGGGTGATGGTCACGTACTCCACCCTGTGGACAGGCCGAGAATGGCGTCTTAAGTGACGCTGACCGATTGCGCAATGTCTTGTTGAGATGATCACCGACCGTGGCTTTCCTCGAGGTTGGTAGCCTAGCAGGAACTTTCCAGGCAAAGCTTTACACGCAGACACAAAATACGGAATGAAAGTGGGCTTCTCCCTTTTGGTCCTGACCAGCAGCTCCTCCATTTTCTGTCAACGCAAGAGCAGCTCATGACTACGAGCTCATCAATGGTCACGTTTAGACAGAGTGGCAGCCATCTTTTTTTTTTTGCCAACACAACTCGCCTCCTTGCTTCCGCCGTTACAATCTTGAAAGTATTTGTGGCTCAGCAGGTCCCGAGCGAACGACGCCATGGGTTGAATGAAGCGTGCTGTGATTTCATCCAGGTCTTCAAATTCCTGCAAGGATCCAGTCGCTCATTAGAAAAACAACCAACACAAGGCTCCACCAATGACGTCGTAAATTGAGATGAGAGTCTCCTCATGTCAGCCTACCTCACTATTGATCCAGAGCGTATGTCCTAAGCTGAAGGCGTTCTCTTTGCCTTCTTCTCTCACATCCACATGTTGGTAGATGCCGTCAGCCACCTGGCAAAAGTATAAAGAGAGGTTTGCGAGTGTTCAAGCGTCTCCTCCTCCTTCTTCTTACCTTCCAGGTGACAGTGAGGTGGTTCTCTCCCTTGCTGCTGGGCCTGATGATCAGGTCTCCCTGGTCCAGGGACTCCATCATCTTCTCAGCCTGGTTGAAGCTGATGTTGTGAAAGTTGGGGTGAGCGATGACCCGCTTGATGTACGCTGCAGAGAGAAAGCCGGAGAGTTAGTTCAACTCAGATGGGCGACACCAAAGATCTCTTCTACCAACTGACGCGTGCGCTGCTGTTTCTTCTTCAGCTCCTCCTCCAGCTTGAGATCTTCAGATTCGGCGTCAAAGTCGTAGTAGGTGTCTTTGGGAAGCTTCCACTCGTTGGCCTTGTCCGAGAGGTCGGAGGTGCGACACGTGAGGTCCACGCTGAACTTCTCGATGTCGATCTTCATGATGCGACAGTGAACCGTCATGCCCACCTGAAGGAGGAGCCGCAATTGTGAGCGCTGACACAAAAAAGCAGGTGGAAACAAACATCTCACCTTCACTCTCTCCTCGGGGTGTTTCACCACTTTGTCGCTCAGGAACTTGGTGGGAATGAATCCCTGCACGCCGTTGTCCAGTCTAGACCGCACCCCGATGGCCTGCCCGGGACAGGAGCCGCTATCGAAGTGGTTCCACACCTGCAGATACACACACGGTGAGATCAGAGAGCAAGCACGTGGTTTTCCGTCAAGTCAGGGGAAGAGGCGCCCGATAGTACCTCGCTGAGCTCGGGGAAGTTGTCTTGCTGGCAGAAGGGACACTGCCACAGGCCGGTGGCGTCATTACGGATGGCCTGATCATAGCTCTCCCCCTGGGGGCGCCGGTGAGCGATGCCAGTCACTATGCTGGTGATCAGCTTACCTGGAGGCCAAAGCATGATATCAGGAGAAACATCACCGAATGACACTCATTTCACATGTGGTGTGGCGTCTGGTGTAAGCAATTTGATTATCTCACCAATATAGAAGGTCTCTGGTGTCTCCTTAGTGAGCAGGTTGAAGACCTCCTCCGTGTTGGGGACTCTGTAGGGGACCCGCAGGTCTTTGTACCTGCAGCTCAGCTCAGCTCTGATGTCATACAGCGTGATGCCCTTGTTGCCGTAACCCTGCAGACGAGAGAGGACGTGAGGACAGCCGCCGTCCAGGGAGCCCGCAGGCCGGGCGAGAAGCGAGCACCGACCTGTCTCTCCAGCTCCTCGGCAAAGGCGTCCAGGTCGAGATCTTTGAGCCTTTCGGGGTTCTCCAAGATCTCCTCCAGGGCGCCGGCCGGGTTGGCGTCCTCGGCGGATTCGTCGTACTCCAGCGCATCCACGGCCATCTTGCGAGCCCACTCGTATGTCTCGGGGTGGACGCGAGAACCATCTAGGACCTCGATGTAGGAATCGGTGCTGCAGAAGTAAACGGAGATGAGTCGCGCAGAAGACTTGGGCGGCGTGACGACTGGGATCACACGCAGACCTGTCTCCGAGCGACGCCGTGTCGATCTTGATGAAACCTGCACAGTTGATGAAGACCTTTGGCCCCATGTGACACATTGTGACCAGCTGGGTTCTGTTCTCCAGACGCGTGTTGTTCTGCTTCAGAATCTGCTCAGAGCAACAGGACGCTGGTCAGGACTCAGAGCGGAGGGCCAGAGAAGCCTCAGAAGACCCACACCAACCTTGATCAAGTGCGAGCCCTTCCTCGGGCCCAGACCGCACACGTACTGGACCAAACTCTGAGTGTGAGGGTGAGCGATGGCCCGGTTCACATCCACGCCCACCTCGTTGACCCGATTGATGAACTCGCAATAGAGAGCGGAGAGCAGGTCCTCCTTTACCACGTGTTCCTGAGATCCAAGCAGACTTTTTAACGAACGCCGTCGATTGTTGCGTATGATATATTTTGTGCGGCATCACAGAACCTCCCAGCGGACGGGACCCCCGGCTCACCTGTAGGGGATGCAGCTTGAGGCAGATGATGTCTTCATCAGAGCTGCAGACCTGTGCGTACTCCACCAGAGGATCTTGAATCTTCCTGGCAATGGACACAGCCTGGCGCAGCAATGGTGGGTAATCCCGAAAGTCCGTCTGCGTGGGACCGCAGGGGGTGTGTCAAACGGGAACCCAAATTGCCGCCAAGGCCCGGGCGGGACGGCTCACCTCGGACTTTTTACTGTTCATGTAGAGCGTGCCCAGCTCGTTGTCGACCAGCTCCACGCCGACGGAGGGCAGCGACGACTCCTGCTCCAGCTCGCTGATGGTCCTCTTGATGTCCTCTATGATCATCTGAGCGTCCCTGCATGCATCACATGGTCACAAAAAGGTCCTCGTTGAAATACAGACCACCACTTTTGGAAGAAAGAGAGAGAAGTCTTACCGGTTTTCACCAGCCACGGCGACCACGTGAGGCTTCTTGCTGGACAAAAACCTCTTGAGGCTCTCAATATCGTTGGCCTGAAGTTGACGACACTAGTGAGCGACGCTCAAACGCACACGGTGAGCACACGTGACTTGCTCACGCACCTTCTTCTCTCGCTCGTCCTCCCTGAAGGCGTTCCTCCTCTTCATGAAGTAGGGCAGGCGCAGAAAGTCCGCCACCTCGCCTTCGCCATTGATCAGCGCGCAGAAGACGGGCGTGTCTCTGTCAAAGGGGGAAACGTGTCACTGCAGCGAGAACATCCATCCATCCTCCAGAGTTGACTGTACGTCGGCGTCACCGTGTACCTGCTGGGTGAGTAGGCCACTCCCAGCACCCTGATGCCTTTGCCCTGACTCTCGTCCATCAGGTCGTCATCTTCCTCCAACTGCTGGTCTGGCCTGTAAGGAGACACCTTCAACCAGTTGTACAGTCGACGGCAGCACGACTGCGGAAAGAAAAATAAGAAGTCATTCGATTTGTACAGGACATCGTGGATTGAGATCATTCGAATAACGTCAGCATACCCGTACGATGCTCTCTTTGGCTTCAGCGAGGAGCTTGCTCTTAAGCTCTTTGGCCATCTGAGGGTAGAGGAACTGGTTGAGGGATCTCTCGATGGCCAAGGTGCGCTGACGGTTCCACTCCTGCACTTGATGGCTGAACTCGTCTCGGTAGTAGAACTGCTTGATCTCGTCAAAGTAGGTCTGGTCTCCTGCGTACCTGGGAAGGGAGCGAGACCGAGCCGGTCAGAAGAGCTCGCCGTCTTGGCGTCTTTCTTTTTCTTACCCTTTGACTCCAACGAGGTCGATGCAGATGTCAATGGAGAGCAGGCCCTCGGTCTCAGCCAAGCACATTTTCAGGAACTGATCCCCGCTGAGCTCCTTCACCGCCTTGTTCTTCAGGTACTTGAAGGAGTAGGCAAAGTGGGCCTCGTCCACATCCTGCGCGGGCGGATATCAAAAGACGTTAAAACCGTACATGAGAGCGTGCGTGTGTGAGCGCGTGTGACCTTTTTGCCCTTCTTGGTGGGCTTGATGTTGATCTTGGCTCTCTCTTGGAAGGTCTGGCGCAGCACGTGTCGGACCAAAGGCTCGCGGGCGATCTGCATGGCCACCATGTAACGGGTGCCCTCCAGGACGGCCTCCGGGCCGGGGAACTGGCTGCACACGTAGTCTTTGGCCAGCTCCATGGGCTCGGCGGGGAACTGCTCCGTCTCGTGCCGCTGGTAGCTGTCTCGCAGATTCTCGCCAAACTGCTCAGGCGTCAGGCCGAACTTTTTGGCCAGGCCGTCTGCAATCCAGGAGGAAAGACCTTGAAGCCCGGCACGAGGGGAAAACCATCTCAAAGGAAACCAGAAAAGTAGACGTACCGAGGCCCACGCTTTGGCAGATGCTGTACATGTCCCTGCGAGACGCCAGCTTGAGATCTGGACCCTTCTGCTCCTCCTCTTCTTCTACCTCCACTTCCTCCTCCTCACCTTCAAAAGGAGCTTACAAATCAAGTCTCGGCTGATCTCTCTGTAAAAACTTCTCACCTACCGTCTTCTGTGACTTGATTGATCTTGCGGAGCCTCTTCTTGCTGGCCTTGGCGGCGTTCTGCATCTTGGGAATATCTCGGCCGTAGTAGAGCAGGAAGTGGTTGTACACGTCACCGAGCTCTTCCAGCGTCTGGACGTCCTTCAGCCTGCGGCAACAACGACACACACGTGCTTACAAACCAAGAAGACAGCAGGATGCAATCGCACAGACCTCTCCATGTCGGCCGTGTCCAGCGGGCGTATCCCGTCAGCCAAAGGTTTGTCGGGGTCGGCAGAGATCTGCTCAAACTGGTAGGACTGCATCTTTTGAAAGAGTCGCGAAAGGTTCTGCTTGCGGGTCTTCAACTGAGTCCACTGGTGGAGGGAAAACATGCCCATGAATCCAAGATGGCGGACATAGAAGATCAGGAGGGGATTTGAAGAGTCCAACTAGGTTACCTTTTCATCCCACTGCCACACCTTCCACAGGTCATTGATGTTCAGCTCTGGTTCCACGTACTCTTTTCTGTAGAATGCAATAAATGGAACCTGCAAAAAAAAAAAAAAAAACGAGAAATTATTTCAAGAAGTGTCTATTGTGTTAACCGCGTCAACATGTGTCTTCCTCAGCTTCTCCGAACAAACCTCAAATTGTTGATTCCTCATGAAGTTGAGCGCCTCTTTGATTTTGGCAATGGTACTGGGGCCTTGGCGGCTGAAGTTGGTGGACGTCCCTCGCTCCAAATAATCGGCGCTCTCCTGTTGTCAGACGACGAGCGTGTGGGTCAACCGAACAAGACCGCCGGCGGCTTTCGGGAGAAGAGCGTCACAAACCTGAATGGAAATGGTGAGCGTGGAGAAACCGTGTCTGAAGATCCACTCCGCTTCCTCCTCCAGCTCCTCGTCCTCAGCTGGTTTGACGGCGATCGATCGCAGCTGCCACGGAAACGAGATCGTCCAAGGACACGTTAGCGCTGATTGTAATCGTTATTGCTTGTTTTTCGAAACGCCCCAAAAGAGCAAAACCAAATGCATCGTCCACCTGGAACCTCTCGGGCATGTCGGTGGTGCGGATCTCGTTGTCCTGGTCGGTCATGTGACTGCTCTCCAGCTCACTGGGCTCGTAGAGCTCAAAGATGCTCTTTCGGCCCTGCCGCCTCTTGGTCTGCTTCTTGGGCCGGTCCCAGCCCTCTTCATCCTGGTCCTCCTCCTCCTCCTCACCCTGGTCATAGGCGTCGACGTCAAATTCAGCAAAGTCAAAGTCGCCGCCGAAGATCTCCTGCGCCTCCTGGAGGGCACTGTAGGAAGACGAAGAGCGGTAATTCAGCGAGATGAAGTGGACTCGTTTGGACAGAACTTAAGTTTGTTCCGGCTTGCGGAACAGAACACTCACGCATCAGTGTAGCCGGAGAACTTCTTGCCCCGTTTTTTGGTGATCGGCTGGCCATCATCATCCACGATAAAGTCGCCAATATCTATAGAATTCAAGAGACAAAACAATGTCTGGATTTCTGGCCGCAAGAAATAATATTATATTCTCTTGGGTTGCTGATCCATTTTGGCCACAACAGGACCTGATTGCGCAATCAGACATTCATGCTTTACCCGACTCCTCGTCTTCTTCTTCCTCATCATCGCCTGCCTGCTGGAGAGGCTCGCGGACGGCCTCGCCCTCCTCCTGCTCGCTGTCTCCGTCGCCGTGAAAGATCTCGTCGGCGATCAGGTCCTTCTCATCGTCGTCGTCGTCATCGTCCAGCGTTTTCACACGGTCGTATTTCTTCTTCTGAGGTGTACAAACGGCAGCGAGTTGAGTCTTGTGGCACCTTGCGAGAAACCGAGCGAGGACAAAAAGACGCTAACCCTCCTCTTGACTTTCACACCCAAGTTTTCCTCAATGAGGTCCAGATCGTCCTCGTCCAGGTCATTGTAATCTGTCAAAAGAAAAAGTGGCAGAAGACACTTTACCGCTTTATCCAGTTACCGTTTTAATGACAACATCTTAATTATTTTTTTTCTTTTCTCCCACTCAAAACCTTTCACAAACTCACTTCGCTTCTTACGGCGATGCCGGACTTCCTCCTCCGAGTCGCTATCACCTCCACTTGCACTTTTTTGCCCTCCCGTGTCCTCTTCTTCATCGCCATCATCGATGAGCCCACGCAAGTTGCCTCGCTCGTCCTGGTCCTCAGTGTTCTCTTCTTCCTCCTCGTCTGTGGGGGAAATGTCATGAGTGTCCCGCACACACGAGCCCAACATTAGACGTGTCTCACCATCATCCTCCATGAACCTCTGTGTCTTCTTGGGCTTTAACTCTTTCTCTTCAAACTCCTCCTCGGACTCCTCGGCCTCACTCTCGATGAAGTCCGACATAACTGCTGCCCCTGTCACACATTACATCATTTAAAATTTGATCACAGGGTGTTGAACCTCATTGTACTGTATAAAGCAGAATGATTCTTCTACTGGAAGATACAAGATTAAAAAATATACGATTTGAGAGAAAAATCGGAAACTTCCATAATAACAAATAATTACAGTACAATACTGGCCTTGAAACGGAGACGCGAAGGTATTAGGCCACAAACTGGCACACTCACCGACGCAGAATTTGCACCCGCAGTTCTCGCACGATTCACGGAAAAGTAAAAATCGGGGGTGAGTTGACGGTCACGGCAAAAATAACCACGACTATTCAAAGCGAGAAGCGGCACGCGATGTTGATGTCGCAATGCGGAAAACATCAACAACACGTCACGCGAGCATGTTCTCATCCCTCGGACAAAATCACGAGTGGATTTCTTGACATTATTAGAAGAGTAGTTTGTTTTTGCTGAAATATTTAAGATGGTTTGTACGAAGCATCAATCTTGTTTGGTAGTGCAGCCGCGAGTTAGCGCGTGCTAAAAAAATGAGCAGCTAACCAATTAAGTATCTGTTAGACTCGCTCAGGTCCCCAATTCAGGTTGGAACTCAGAAGGTCACATTTAAATACGTGAGAATAAAAAAATATAGACGCAGAAAGGAGGCCTCCAGTCCGAGTGAAATACCGAACGCGCTTAGTTAGCATTAGCATGAGCTCCAAGCACAACATCCGCGACAACGTCGAGGTCTCGTTGGCTAGCTTCACAACGCCTACAACGAGCGTGCAACCAAGACTTACGCGTCCGTCTCGCTGCCGTGACAAGCTCGGTAAAAGAGGACAAAACCTGCTCGCTGGGTTTTTGTGTGCGCTTGGGAGAAAAATGGCGGACAGCGTGTTGACTTCCGGAAAGCCGGAAATGAAATATGAGGTATTTTCAACCAGACGCTACCGCCTCCTGCTGGTTCATCCACACATTGCATACAGAACAATGTCGGGCCGGGCGACCAGTGCAGTTCTGCTTCGACGCCACTAGGAGCGCTGTGATATCACGAAGACAAAGAAGAGGAAGAAGAAAAAGAAAAAAAGAAGAAGAGCTGCCGAAGGATGAGAAGGATGGCTTCAGTGGAGTCAGTGAAGCTTGTGCTTTTTGCTCGCCTTTTTCCTTATCTTGTGTTTTTGGCAATTTTGTTCCGGAGCTCACTCGGCTCGGAGTTGAATTTTGTCACATGCGGTTCTGTGCTCAAACTTCTAAACGTCAAACACAACGTGAGGCTTCACTCGCATGACGTGCGCTACGGCTCAGGTTAGTCATTAAAAGTGCTCTCCTGCGTTTCATCCTAAAAAGTCATTTTGTGGTCACAAGTCTTCCGAACTGAGAAGACGACAAACAAGTCACCCGCTCTGATTCCTATTTATTTGTCAAGTGCCATTTGACCCTTTGACGCTTGAATGATTTGCATGACGTGTCCAACCAGCGTCTTTCGCCGACGTGTTGCCAAGATAACGCTGGAAGAACATCGCAGTTGCCGAACGTCCGATCACTTTGCTCTGACGTGTCCTATGTGTGTTGGTGCGTGACCCAGGAAGCGGGCAGCAGTCGGTGACGGGTGTGACCAACGTGGAGGACAGTAACAGTTACTGGAGCGTGCGCGGCACCCGCGACGCCACCTGCTTTCGAGGAAATCCCGTCAAGTGCGGTCAAAACATCCGTCTCACGCACGTCAACACGGGACGCAACCTGCACAGCCATTATTTCAGTTCACCGCTGTCCTCCAACCAGGTGGGGGCGCCCTAGAGTAGCAGTAGACTGCTTCACTTCTCATGCCACTAATTGTATTGGGCAAAGTCTCAATTTAAAAACAGACAGAAAAACTTTTTGGGTTGATATGCGGTATGTCTTAACAGGAAGTGAGCGCTTTTGGCGAAGAGGGTGAAGGCGACCACCTGGACGAGTGGACGGTGGAATGTGGCGGGCAAGCGTGGGAGCGCGCTGAGGCTGTACGCCTGCGCCACAAAGCCACCGAGGCGGCGTTGTCAGTGACGGGCGAACAGTACGGGAGGCCCATCAGCGGCCAGAGGGAGGTCCACGCCATGGCTGGCCACGGGCAGCACAGCCTGTGGAAGGCCATGGAGGGTGTCTTCATCAAGCCCACCGAAGGGCTCCCCGTCGCTCAGCGGGACTACACGCACACCGAGTTCTGAACGCCTCCCTCGTCAGCGGCAAACTTCCCGTCGCCGCATTGTTTCGGCTTCACGGACTTCCTGTCACATGGCAACTTCCTCTCGGACGATGGGTGCTCTTCAGTACAAAACGTTTGCACCATTCGGGAACTACAGTAGAGTGGAATGTCAATCGGATTCCAGTGCATGCGTGTGCGCACACACCCTGATATTTATTGTCATTGGTGAGGTGCATCACAAATAAATCCTTCAAATTCAACTTTTAAGATTTGCAGCGTCTTTCATTTCGATTTAAATGTGACCAAAAGGAGGGGCAACTTTCTTACCCAAACGAGACTTTATTGCATAAAGGTGGTTTTCTTTGCACATTTTCCCAAGATGGAGCCGAGGCAACCGCTACCATTTAGTTCCAGGCGGTCTTCTCTTGCATATGTGGACAAGCCACACCTTGAAGGACTGGCAGCAGCATCAAATCCAAAGACTTGTTGCAGCTGCCATTTTGTTTGGCTCTTCGAGCGAGCGCTAACCACGTCGTCACATGCGATACGTTCCTTTATATATTAATCTATCTAAAAATCAGTGATTTTATTTGAAATCAACTCTGATTAAAAACTCAGTAAATAATTGCTCCATGCGGATATAAATTAGCATTTTTAAAAAAAATCGGACCATTATGAGGTCATGTTACTAACTCATCCGGGTCACTCAGACGTGACAAACATTCAATGTGGAAAAAGCGTTTCCATCACATGACACATTCTAGTTGTGACATCATAATATTAGTCAACTTAACTTGCACTTCTCAAATGGGCCACCAGGGGCAGCGTCGTCTTCCCAGACTAAGCAGCACCATCCCATCCATCCTGCTTATCCTCACGAGGGTGGCTTGAGCCTATCTCGGCTGTCTTCGGGCAGTAGGCAGTGAACACCCTGAACTGGTCGCTAGCCAATCACAGGGCACACGAACATGCATACATTGTGTGTTTGTTGAAGCACACGTGACTCATCTTATGGTGTGTACTGCTGAGATGACCTAGATACGCGTGTACGCACACACGGAATTGCAATGAGATGCTCCTCCGGAACCTTTTTCTTTTTTTTTTTGCACCAAGCATACATCAGCTCTTCTCTGTCCTCGTTTCAGCACATTCGTAATGTTGCTGTTGACGCTTTGCTCATTGGGTATGTAAGTGCACATGGTTGGAGAAGATGAGAACATGTTAGCGTCCTTGAGGAGGTGGCAATCAGTTCCAAGCACCCAACGCTTGTTTTTGTTCTTATCTGTTTTTCATTGCCATCAATTTACATTCCCCCAAAGTGTCCTTATTTTCATTTGTTTAAAAAAAATGATGCCAACTTTCCGGTTGGAGATGAAGGAACATCTTGAAAGCAACACAAGGAGATAGGTGGTCCGCTCCTGAGCCCAAAGAAAGAAAAAGTTGACAGACCTGCCGGGATCCTTGCGGGCGTACCCACGAATGCGTCCGTCACAGTGAAGAGTTTTCACTCCATGCCGTTGCGCAACATCTGATTGGCGGCAATGAGCATGACGCTGATGATGAAGGCCATGGCGAAGGCGCAGATGAGACTTTTCCTCACGCACGTCTGCCGGTTCTTCTTCTTGGGATGCACTGAAGCACCATATAAACATTAGCACTCCAAAAAATTACAATTGTTAAAGGAAAGAAAGACGCTGACCTCCCTCGTACTCGGGACAGCTTCCCGAGGTTTCGTTGAGGCTCTCCTCCTCGGTGATGATGATGTTCTCGATGTCCTTCATGGTCAGGTGATCGCGGAAGGCGTGGAAGAGAACCTGCTTCAGCTCGTCCAGAGACAGCTGCTGCATGTCAAACTGCGTCCGCACATACAAGATGTCTTTGCTTAATTGAACGGAGTGAGCTGAAATGAAACGAGGAGGAAGAACCGACGCCGACAAAGATTTCCCGCTCACCTGCCAGAAGATGCTGTCGATGGTGTTGCCTAAGAAACCTTCTCTGTTGTCCGACGACAGCAGCTTTGGCCCGAGTATCGTCATGAACTCCTCAAAGTCCACCTGACCGTCTCCTGCATGCACAAAGTAGGAATAAAAACTGGCCTGCAGAAACATCAAGAGATGTCCTCACCATCCATGTCCAGCTTCTGCATGATGATGGCGAGCTCCACCTCGCTTGGCATGTACCCCAACGAGCGCATGGCCATTCCCAGCTCCTGCTTGGAGATGAAGCCATTCCCATCGCGGTCCAGCACACGAAAGGCCTCTCGAATCTCTGAGGTACACACAAGTGTGTGGGTTCATTGGCACACAATTAACATGCACCCGGCATCCACTATATTAGGAACACTTTGTGTGCCATCCATTCATTTTCAGGGCTGGAGCCTTTCCCAGTCCCCACTTTATGGGGAAAGCCTGTATGTGTGTGTGTGTGATTGATGAAGGGCCTGAAGCAGCCTGAGAGCGGCGGGTCCACTCGGAATGATTAACAAGCTCAGATGATCCTTGAAGAACCTTCAGAAGCCCTGGAGTGGATGTGGAGAATGACACGCCAAAACAACACAAGGTGCCATGTCGAGGCACGCCGTCAAGGTCAGCGTGAGGTCAAGATCCACAATCACAAAGAAGATGATGCCGACTGACCTCCAAGCTCCTCGGTGGAGATGCTGGTGAGCTTGAAGGCGTCGTCGCCTTCCGTGAGGGAGCCGCTCAGGTAGTTGTCGGGGTACAGGAGGCCCGCTCGCACGTGATGAAACGGCATCTTCTTCCTCCTACACACATGCACACGCTGGATGTAACGTGATGAGATGATCATCACCCGACAAGCGGATTGCAGCATCGGGCATCATCACATCGGAATTCCAGCGGACGCTAAGCGCTAACAAATGTCAACTTATCATCAAGTGTTGTCCTCAAAGCAATTGGTTGGTGTACCTAATGAACTGGCCACTAAGCTCTAAAGAATTGCCGTTGCGCGCATAAGATACAGTTAAACATTTCTTTAAATAGCACATGAATTAATAAAACATCATTGTGAACACACACACACACACACACACACACAGACACACACACAGCTTCAAAGTCACACGAGCACACACACAACAGACACGTTGCTGATGTACTAACCTTTTCTGTCATGGGTGACATTTTGGACTTGTGTGTTTGTGTGTGTAGAGTATGTGTGTGTTGCACGAGGTGGGGGGGGTTAGTTTGAGTAGTTTGACCTTTTTTTTTAAACTTATTAAGATGAAGCTTTTTTTCTGATGAGATTGCAATCATAAACAATTTGATTAGGCTGTGAAAGGATCCACTTTATTATATATATTTTTTTCTGAGTAGTCACAGTTTGAGCTTTAAACAGACCGCATGATTTTTTTTGGGGGGGGTGTGAAACCCAAGGCCCACGGGCATCATCTCATGTTTTTATCCGGGCCCATTTTTAGAGAGTCGTTTATCTCTGCACACACACACAAATATTGTTTTGATGATGATCTGGCTGTTTGCCTCACAACAGGTGCACAATGTGTGTGTGTTTGTGCGAGCGGGGGCTTGATGCAGCCTACCTGCAGCGTGTGGAGTCAGCCGACCCCTTCGAGCCGGTCCCCCCGCTGGGCGTGCCGGTCCCCGGTTGGCGATGGGTCTAAAGGAAGTCAGGACGCGGCGGGAGACGGTTGCCGCTCGGGTCCGTCTTCTCGTGCGCACGCCGCTCATCCGCACACGCGCGTCCCACTTGTGGGGGCGATCCGTCAATCAAACTCAACTGAATCAATCAATCAAGAATCCAAAGCGCCGCCTTCTCGCTTACGCCCACACGTGATAGAGAGACGAATGTCCGGTGCGTTCATCAGACGTCAGGAAATACCAACGCCGTGCTCGGTGAGAGAGCGAGGCAACACTCGGTGCTGTGTGCCGGGGGATGCCTCAGACTCTAAAAGATGGAGAGAGAGGGAGAGAGAGAGAGAGAAGGAGGGTGGGAGGGAGAGGAAAAAAGTCTCGGTGCAGTCAGCTCATCCTTCCCGCCAACACAACAGTTGTGTTCACCTTTTGTATGTCGTTACAACTTGATTGGCACGAGGAAAGCCCTGTCTGACAAGAACCACATCTAGTTGGGGTTCCTCCAGGTCTCCCTGATTCACACCATCAGTGAGCAAAACCGGAAAAATCTTTTCTCGATTTATTGTAAGTCGAAACTGGACCTTCACAAGTAATCAACAGTTGCTGTCTGATGGCGATGGCAACAGGCCGGCGGGTTTTACGACACGCCGATGAGAATTTACACACAACCGTCCTCTGCTTGTTGTCGCTGTAATATTACTTATGTGCACGCACACACACACTAAAATGTGTCGTAAACACACAACATGGCGGAGAGCTGGAGGTAAACGTTACGGCTTGTCCTGTGAGGGTTGAATCTGCAGAGCCTCATGAATAATGCAAAACACCACGTTCACATTCGTTCCCCACTTTTTCACAGTGTGTGTGTGTGTGTGTGTGTGTAAGCAGCAGCAATCAAGGAGAACACGAGGACACTGCAACAGACTGCTAACTACCAGCGACCTCCGCCAAGGCCCGAAAGTGGAGGCAGATGGTCATGGTTGCTAACCTCCCGCGAATTGCGCAATAACTAGCATAAGAGCAGGTTGATGACATCATGGTCTAACTTGCTAAGACTTTTTTTTTTGCATTAAGTCGGAGTTGAAAAGTTCACCAAGCAAACAATGGCGACCTCATGAATATTAACACTTTGGTCTCGCTTCCGCTTGATTGCTTTTTTTTTGCTGTCAATATTGATTTGAGACTTCTTATTTCACCATCTGACCCCGCGGTGACCCCGAGGACCGAGTAGGTCCATCTCCTCAGGACACAAATAAGACAAATACTTCAATATGCTTTTGTCTCCATGGCAACAGGCTGCTGATGTAAAATAAATATGATTGCAAGCAGATCAGCCCTGTAGCAGCTGTCACTCGTAATATTGCACTTTTCGTTATCAATGACATCATCTCGTTTTAGCTCAATTAACTCCATTATTTTCTCCTTTTCAATCTTGAGCCTTGTGGCTCATTCCAGCTCTCATTGGTCTCCATCTTCTCTCTCGCCTGACCTCCAACTCCCCTTCCTTCTCGTGCGTGCTCCCTCCCAGCGCATCATATCCAATCTCGCCGTCTTCTCCCAAACTTGCCCTCCTCCTCCTCCTCCTCCTCACTCTCGGCTTCACCTCCTCATTCATGCCGCTCGCGTCCCGTCGCTAAGTCTGATTACGTTGCGGAACTGAAGGGCGCACACACATGCAGAGGTGAATCCATGCTGAGCCATCACGAGTGGCGTGCGGGTAAATGAAAGCAGATGGAAGTGCGTGTTGGAGCACACTGAGGGGAGGGGGGGCGGGGGCAACGTGACACCTGAGGACGCATCAAGGACGTGAGATCTTATTGTCCTTCCACGTCAAGCGGGACACAAAGAGTCCGCCCGTATGTTTGTCTCCCCTTCGTTCACCTCCCGTCTCCACACGTGGCCCGGCTAAGTGACAAGAATATGAATGTGAACTGTTGCCATGGCAACACAGCAGCTTTGTGAGTCATGGAGGCAGAAAAGGATGACAAAACAAACCTTTCCCTCTTTCCTTTCCTCCACATTTCAAACTGTTTTGGAAGTTCACCACATCTCCTTTTTCTTGTCCTTAACCATTTCCTTCTCTACCTTTCCTCATCTACATCATCACCTCCCCTATATTCTCCCCAAGCCCTTTCCAACCCACTTTCCATTCCAGCACTGTTCTGCAGCCCCCCCCCACCCCGAAATGTAAGAAAGGAGGTCACACGGTTGTCACGAGGGAGAGTGCGTCGTAAGATTTTTTTAAAACCAGCAACAATCATAATATATCCTTTTTTTTTTTCTAATCGTGACTAAAATTGGATTTGAAATTGAGCTCCCTGAAGGTTGGGTGGTCCTTTCAGACTTTTCTGTTGAGCAAGGAACTGAATAATGAGAAAGGAAAAGGATGTGAGGCGGCAGAGACGGAAAAAAAAAAAAGAGGCGACAGGCGGCGCATTGTCACAAATTCTTTTGAAATGCTGCGTATGGTAAAAAATGCTTTGCAAAGAAATTCAGTCATTCAAAAGTGAGTCATCAAGTAAAAACACAATAAAAGGTCGCCGTAGTGTTAAAATGAAACAAAATTTAGTAGCAAAACTGAATTGTAGCTTAAAAAAAAAAAACGAGGTGGCTGAGTCCAGAGTGTCGATGTGAGGTCGTGCCGACGGCGACAAAATGGCACCCGTCGATCGAAGATGAGCGCGAAGGCAAAAATCGTGAACCCGAGGACGCGTGTGGAGAAGACGAGCGAAAAGGGAGGAGGGGCCAACGATGATGGAAGGAGTTGCCTTGAAAGGCGGCGGCTGTCTTGTACGAACGCCGATCAAATACAACAAAAAGGCACCTGTCCATAAAGACTGGAGAAAATCCCAAAAAGTCTTTGGGTCGGACCCTCTCCTTGCTGCTCTTCCTCAAACCTCCTCCAAGAAGGCCATATGAGACGCGTAGGCCGCGTTTCTCTGCCCAAAACGAAACCGAAGACGGCGTCAACAATTTGTAGCCAATCAAAATTGAGGACAGTACCGTGTGCTCTCACACAAACATGCTTGCTTACGTTGGCGTGAGGAATGTAGAGCGGTTCCGGCATGTAAGCCCTGGCGTCGTGCAGCGTGTACACCTGCTCGTGAGGAAGGTGAGGATGATGATGATGAAGATGCTGCTGCTGCTGTTGTTGTTGCTCCTCCAGCTTCAGAGACTCAATCTCAGTCTTGAGTTCCTTCAGTTGGTCCTGGAGATGTTTGCTCTTCTCCATGTACTCCAACCTGACACACAGACACTGTGTGAAAGACCTGAAGAAGCGAGAGGAGAGTTGAGCGTACGCCTGACCTCTCGCGCTCGATCTCCATGGAGAGCCTCTTCATGTCAGAGTCTTTAAAGTCCAGACGCGACGACGTGCCTTCGTAGGCCGGGTCGGATTCCGGGGGCGCGGCGGGCGTGGCGGCGGGAGTTGAGGCGGGTGCGGGAACGGCAGCGGAGGGAGGAGCTGAATAGGCCGCGATCAGCTGAACACAGAAGAGCGGAGAAAACAAATGTTTGACCCCGATGCTTGTTTGTCTATACGTGCTCTCCGCGTACCGGGTAGGTGGTCTTGGTGATCTCCAGCAGTTTCTGCTTGGCCCTCCTCTCGGCATCCCTGGCCTCGCTGAGGTCCTGCTTCAGGTGGTCGGCTTCCTTCAGTCTGCCGGCGTGAGCGGCGTGAGGACGGGAAGGCCTGGTGGCGAATCGCGGCGGGCTTACCTTCTCTCCGACTGCTCCACCAGCTTGACGGCCAGCTGCTCGGCCTCCCTCATCTTCTGCTCCATCAGCCTCTTCTCCTCTTTGGTCTTCATGGCGTTGACCTCCAACCTCTGGCGCTCCTGCTCGGCCTCGGCCGCCTTGTGAGCCAGCAGCTTGGCTTCCTCCTCGGCGATCTGCGCTTTCTCCGCCAGGAGATCGGCCGTCTCCTCCGAGCGTAGCTGAAAGACGAGCCCGCGTTAACTCAGGGTAGCGGACAGGCAATTCTCCTCAGCGTGAAGCTCACCAGTGCTTCGTTGGCCAGACGCGCCTCATCCTGCAGCTGGAATAGCCTCCGTTCCATCTCCTCTTTGGCTCGCTCAGCCTCCTCCCGCATCTGCTTCTCCCGCGACAGGATCTGCCGCTCCATCTGGAAGAAGAAGGTGAGGATGTCAGAGCGACCGGCTTCCCACTGCAGCCGGCTAACATTCTCACCTTCTTGCGGGCCTTCTCCTCTTTGGCCTGCGCCTTCATCTGCTGCACCTCGATGGAGTCCACCTTCCTCCTCCGCATGAACAGATCGTGGTTGCCGATGCACAGCTGCAGGATCTGAGGACCCAAAGACGGCGTCAAGTCTCGACGGGATCTCGGCGCCGCTCGGACTCACCAGCTTGTTGACTCGCAGCTGAGACGAGTAGAACTTGAAGACGTCTTTCTTCTTGTCCAGAGGCTTGATGGTGAACTGCAATGGCGAACAGCATTGTCACAAGATGAAAGGCAAAAGGAGGAGGAAGAAGGCTCTGAAGGTGCTTGCCTCTTTCTCGCTGTAGGAGATATTGCGAATGCCGCTCCATGGAAAAGACTTGTTGGGGGTGAGCTTGCTGTTGGGGCTGTAGATGTGAAGACCCTGCGCGTCCACGCCCAGCAGCAGGTCCGTGTCACGCTTGTTTTGCTACGGCCGAGAAACCTCACCAGTTAGCGGCCGTGCTCCAGAAGAGACCCTGCCCCCCACGAGAGCACTCACGGTGATGTCGAAGTAGCTGACGCCGTACATCTCTAGGTCCTGAGCGATCTTCAGGTATTCCATCTCCGCCTCGTCCCTGCCGGGAATCACACCGGCGTCAGCGACAACATGGCCGACCAGTGTCCGTGCGCCGAACATTACCTGGCGATGCCCCGGTGCTCGGCGTACCAGGCCGTGATCTTCTCCTCCCACATGTCTGCTGTCATCTGATACTGCATCAGCACCTGATATCAGGACAAAAAGATTTTATTGAACCCAGTACGACATTTTATCTTTGTCCATCACTTACTGTTTTGGGAAGAAGTTCATCCTGCGCCAAGAAACCCGGCTTGTGGAAGTTGGGGTCGTAGTCACCGTACTGGAACGACCAAAGGGGTGAGATTGTTCGTACGTCGTTAAGGAAGTGACGCAGCGCATAACTTTGCTGCCCTTACTTTAGCTTGGACGGCATACGAGGCCAGAAGAACAGAAGCTTCAGGAGAGCAGAAAATCTCCTCATCCAAGATTTGTTTCTTCACCTGAAACAAAAGCAAGTCGGCATCAACAAAAACTGCAAATGAACTTGAATTGACTTTGGGGAAATAAGCCCCGCCCCCTCTAATAATAAAACTAGTCTGTTGAATATTTGTGGAATATGACCGAAGCAGCAAAATGGAGCCATTTTGAGCCATCTCAGGGGTAGCCACTTGCTGTGCGCGGAAAATGACATCACAGCGCCAAAGGGCTCGGCGTGCCAACGTCAGGTGAGCAAACCCAGAAAACAGGTGAGCCGTGACGATGGTTAGCTGAGCCCAACTGAGCGGCCAACGCTTACTTGCCAAGGAATCTAACACTTCTCTGAGGAATGCTGGCTGCCCCCTTGGGACGGCTCCGAAAGGTCGTGTGTTGCCGCTTCATTCATATTGCACGATGGCAATATTCCACAGTGCTTAGACCCAAGGGGGGCTGCAGAGAACATCTTCTTGTCAAGACAATTTTCACACTTCACTTTCGATAGAGAACCTGTAAGAAGAAGAGGTGCTGTGTGATTTCTTGGACGAGCTCTTCCTCAACTTTCTCTGGAAAGAATTTGGCCAGGAAGTGAAATGTGATGGGCGAGTCTTTAGGAATCTCCTGGTCCAAGACCTGAAGGAGGACATTTTAGTTAAAACTATAAAACAGACACTCAAGTATCCATTTTTATGCTTCCTTTTCTACACTTACTCGTTTGTCAGGTTTGAGCCACGCATAGGTGCCCTTGACGGTGCAACGAAGACCGAAGAACCAGGTCTCCCTCAAGCCCACCGTACGACACACTAGGTCAAACAAGTCTTTGCCTTTCCACTTCACCT
This sequence comes from Syngnathus scovelli, assembly GCF_024217435.2. NCBI lineage: Eukaryota > Metazoa > Chordata > Actinopteri > Syngnathiformes > Syngnathidae > Syngnathus > Syngnathus scovelli. The sequence goes on from NC_090861.1 coordinate 3,720,349, forward strand.
GAAGAACAAAAACACAACATTTGGAGCAGCCAGTTGAGACGTTTAAAAGATTTGTGTCGTTATACCTCACAACTGAATTCCATCTCAGCATCCATGGTGGTAACTTTGACTTTGAACGTCTTCGGCGTTTTCTTTTTTAAGCCTAAAATGGACATTTTAGCTGCGTTGCTGTCAGGGAAACCTGCAGAAAAGCAAAGAGGGTTTTTTTTCTCAGCATGTTCACGCCTCAACAACACTAACACAAAGATTTTCTAAAAGTCCATCCATAATAATCCAAAATACACTAAGCTCTTTACCAGAATGAATTTCTCGATGTTTCTGGCGGTTGAAGGGGACTTTTTGCTTGTTGTTGTTGGGCGGCTTGAAGCTAAGCTAACTTGCTTTGAAGCTTCGAGTAGAGCACGAAAACTCACCGAAAGCGACTCAAACAAGTCGGCAACTTTTCGCAAGACTCCATCACTAAACACAAACATGAATTAACTACTTATCTGCTTGAGTTTCCCCCTTTCCACAAAGTACCTCAGCAAATGCGTGTTAGCTGCTTGTTAGCTAAAGTTTAGGACAAGCAACAAGCTTGTTTTGAAAACGCCCCCTACAGGCAGTATAATTACCTACAGGCTGCAGCTCCGAAAAAATGCACGTCCATAGACATCATATTGAAATAGATAAAGCGCAAATAATCTATCATCCATCCTATAAAAGTGACTTTGGTGCCTATGTATCTCTTTTGAAATACATTTGTGTGTGAATGATAGACATGACTTGACGTTTGTGCACTTTTTGCATCTTCATTCTCTGACTCTGATGACTCATTTTTATCGGGAGTCCACGTATATGACACATTCAATATGGCGGACGCGCTGACATTCCAACGCAACAGCTAGTAGCCCAGACATTTAAAATTGTGATCATTTTGAACCTGTTTTTTTTGTACTGATTGTATTTTAAATGTAATCCATTAAATATAATAAGAGAAGATGGCTGCTTGAAGTCTGACGAGTTGTGCCTGCGGGCGGTCAAAAGGATTTGACGGAAAGTCCTTGGTTGTATTTCAGGGCCGTTGAGTGAATCAAACGAGGGACAACTTGACTTCATGGAAAGTTTTTGATTCAGAAATTCGCACATGCAGACAAGCATCACGTTATTGTATTAAAAGCTTCAAAGGTAGCTGTTAAAGCTTTTCAAAAAGATAAATGGATCCAGGAATGTATGCCTTTTCATGATCGGTCACCTCTCGCTGAAATTGGATCACGGCAGTCACGTCGACGCGGCGCCACAGTCCCTCGTCCTCCATTTGCTTCATCTCGCCCTCCAAGGCTGCCTTGTACTCCAAGTTTTCATGGCTAGCCCGAGTGGTCATGCAGATGAGGCCTCCTGTGAGGTCAGAAGTTAGCTTTAGACCTGAAAAGCTCCTAATGGTTTCCAGAGTGTCCTCACCCTCTTTAGTGACCCGCGGTAACTCCCGGATCGCCTTCACTGGAATATGACTTGAACTTAAACCGCCGACGAGGATCGTTATATCAAAAGCACCTAGGAGACGAGGATAGATGAAGAACACGTCTTTGGATTATCGTCATCACCTGTTCATCATGGCCTCACTAGTAGCCCAAAAGCCAAAGTCATGGATGGATGGACAGTTACCTGACGGGACAGGAATTGGTTGATCTCCCAGCGTTGCCGTCTTGAGGTCTTGGTACAAGCCGCTTTGTCGGGCGTAATGCAGCATGCCCTCGCTGCTGTCGACCCCCACAAAGCGCTCGAATCCCTCCCACTTCATCTGCACCACACGTACAGATTTTGAACTTTTAATGAGCATCAGTCTGCTGGATCTCTTCATGGATGCCCACCATCTTGGCCACCATGCCAGTGCCGCAGGCCAGGTCCAAGACTTCTGCCGCTTGGCGCTCTCCGCTGAAGTGGGCGGAGACTTTGCTGGCTGCCAGACTGGGCGCACGGTAATCAATAAGTTCAACATCCTGTTGAATGGATGCCAAAAATAACAGTCAACAGTAAAAAAAATATTGATGTGGTGTGGTTTTCTGCAGAAGTTGTGGGCAACGCTAATGGGTGGAATTAAAAGTTAAATGAATTCGAGTCAAATCAGTGATTGCATTGTAGACCTGCTCGTAGGTTTTGGCCCACTGGTTGTAGAAGTGAGTCAGGTCCTCCGCAGAAGGGCCTTCGTGTAAGGACAGGATGACGTCTCTGGCCATTTCAAACGTGCGTGCGTCCGCGGACGTCATCGTGCACGAGCGCCTATCAAGAACGACACGACATGACGTCCGAGCGCAACATATGTGCCGTCATAAACACATGCAAGGTAAACTGTTATCGTGTGCTTTACCTACGATTAGAACGTCTACTTTATGATATTAGTAACGGTTATTGAGCAAAAAAAGAGGATGATAGCGTAGTGATGAAAATGAGTTGAACGTGAAACCGTTAATTTACCTCCTTTAGCGTAGTGATGAAAACGAGTTGAACGTGAAACCGTTAATTTACCTCCTTTAGCGTAGTGATGAAAACGAGTTGAACGTGAAACCGTCAATAATTGCCCTCCTTTGCCTGAGGGTTAGCCCAGGGACAGCAAAAAGAAATAGACTCAGTCTTTATGAACTAGCAGCTAGTTTGACTTGTCAAACCCGTTTGACCGGCCGCAGGGACAACTTGTCAGACTTCAAGTCGCCATCTTCTCTTATTATATTTAATGGATTACATTTAAAATACATTCAGTACCAAAAAAACAGGTTCAAAATGATCACAAGACTTGAGGTCATGGGTCACAGAACACAACAAAGACAAATTGAAGAAATTTTATCACGAGTTTGGTTAAGCCAAAGTGCACAAGTCCACATCAAAGGTAGGATTCTGACCTTATATAAAAAAGTTGCTCTCATTCTTTGGAGTGGTCAACAGTAAGACCTTGAGCTAGTCCAGATCTTGGATATGTCAGGTCAGAGGTAGGTTCTTGTAGGATTGGAGGATGTATCTTCAGGTTGGCTCCCATCAGAACCTAAGTCTTGCGGTTCTTCTCGTCGGGCTTCAGCTGAGACTTGTCAGAAGATGGCGCTTCGCTTTGCTCTGAAGGCGCCGAGTCCATTCGCATCAATTGAGACTTGGTGGAGGACTTCTCCGAGTTTTGTCTGCCGTACCCCCAAGGGGTCCCGACGGGAGGCTCGGACTTGGCGGAGGCAGGCTGATAACCGGGAGGCCCGCTGAAAAGGGTCCCGCCGGACCTTGTGGCCGGAATCCTGTGGAGTGACCCGGTGGGCAAACGGACCATCAGGTATCGTACGGACAGGCTCTTGTCAGCGCTACGTGCTTCGAGGGGGCAATTGGAGCTGATGAAAAGCCCCCCTCCTAGAATGAGCATGATGGCCGTCCCCCAACCAATGTAGAAGCAGGCGCTGAGTTCACGCCGCTGAGCGTCAACCACGGCGCCGGCCACCCACGAGGTGGGAATCAAACAGAGCACTCCCGCCAGGATCAGAACAGCCCCTGCCACCACCGCCACCCTCCCTTTGGAGCCGGACCCTTCCCGATCCAGGAAGCGGGTGCACTTCCCCCCGATGAAGGCCAGCATGAGGGCCTTCGTAGGCCGGGTCGGCTTCCGGAGGCGCGGCGGGAGTTGAGGCGGGTGCAGGAACGCTAGTGGGAGGAGGAGCTGAATAGGCCGCTATCAGCTGAACACACAAGAGCGGAGAAAACAAACGTTTGACCCCGATGCTTATTTGTCTATACGTGCTCTCCGCGTACCGGGTAGGTGGTCTTGGTGATCTCCAGCAGTTTCTGCTTGGCCCTCATCTCGGCGTCCCTGGCCTTGCTGAGGTCCTGCTTCAGGTGGTCGGCTTCCTTCAGTCTGCCGGCGTGAGCGGCGTGAGAACGGGAAGGACGGGCGGCGAATCGCGGCGGGCCTACCTTCTCTCCGACTGCTCCACCAGCTTGACGGCCAGCTGCTCGGCCTCCCTCATCTTCTGCTCCATCAGCCTCTTCTCCTCTTTGGTCTTCATGGCGTTGACCTCCAACCTCTGGCGCTCCTGCTCGGCCGCCTTGTGAGCCAGCAGCTTGGCTTCCTCCTCGGCGATCTGCGCTTTCTCCGCCAGCAGGTCGGCCGTCTCCTCCGAGCGTAGCTGAAGGACGAGCCCGCGTTAACTCAGGGTAGCGGGCGGGCAGTTCTCCTCAGCGGAAGTTCACCAGCGCCTCGTTGGCCAGACGTGCCTCATCCTGCAGCTGGAATAGCCTCCGTTCCATCTCCTCTTTGGCTCGCTCAGGGAAACCTGCAGAAAAGCAAAGAGTGTTTTTTTTCCACCATGTTCACGCCTCAACAACACTAACACAAAGATTTTCTAAAAATCCATCCATAATAATCAAAAATACACAAAGCTCTTTACCAGGATGAATTTCTCGATGTTTCTGGCGGTTGAAAGGGACTTTTTGCTTGTTGTTGTTGGGCGGCTTGAAGCTAAGCTAACTTGCTTTGAAGCTTCGAGTAGAGCACGAAAACTCACCGAAAGCGACTCAAACAAGTCGGCAACTTTTCGCAAGACTCCATCACTAAACACGAACATGAATTAACTACTTATCTGCTTGAGTTTCCCCCTTTCCACAAAGTACCTCAGCAAATGCGTGTTAGCTGCTTGTTAGCTAAAGTTTAGGACAAGCAACAAGCTTGTTTTGAAAACGCCCCCTACAGGCAGTATAATTACCTACAGGCTGCAGCCGCCGTTATAGAGCTCTGTACACTAAAACCAGCAGACACAGAGACAGCTTCTTCCCCCAGGCTGTCGCTCTGATGAACTCACACCACTCTTAGAGTCTCAGAGTCATTACTGTGCAATAACATCCCGCTTGCCACACCTTTTTTGTCTACACTGTTTGTACTATGTGTCCTCTCTGCATCCATTGCAGCCTGGTCATCCTAGAAGAGGGACCCTCCCATCTGTGGTCTCTTCTCAAGGTTTCTCATTTCCCCTAGCTGGAGTTTTGAGTTTTTCCTTGCCCTCTTGGGAGTTTAAGATCAGGGGGTGTTTGAGAATATCTTTCGTTCTTCACATGTCCTGAGTGTTGTTGTTAGTCACCTAAATGTTGAACAGAGGCTGTGATTTACCGAAGTCAAATTCCTTGTTTGGCACGCTCAAACATGGCGAATAAAAAACTCTTGAATCTTGAATCTTGAATCTTGAAGTTTAGGACAAGCAACAAGCTTGTTTTGAAAAAGAGAGACGAGAATAGAAAGACGCCCTCTACAGGCAGTATAATTACCTACAGGCTGCAGCTCCGAAAAAATGCACATCCAAAATGCATCTTCATTCTCTGACTCTGTTGACTCATTTTTATTGGAGTCCACGTATATGACACATTCAATATGGCGGACGCGCTGACATTCCAACGCAACAGCTAGCTCGTAAAGATTGAGTCTATTTCCCTTTGCTATCCCTGGGCGCGCCTTCCTCGGGTAAAGGAGGTAAATTATTGATGGTTTCACGTTCAACTCGTTGTCATCACTACGCTATCTTTTTTTTTTTTTGTTCAATAACAGCTTAAGTAATATCAACAAGTAGACGTTCTATTCGTAGGTAAAGCACACGATAACAGCTTGCCTTTTGTGTGTTTATGACGGCACATATGTTGCACTTGGACGTCATGTCGTGTCGCTCTTGATAGGCGCTCGTGCACGATGACGTCCGCGGACGCACGCACGTTTGAAATGGCCAGAGACGTCATCCTGTCCGTGCACAAAGGAACCTCTGGGGAGGACCAGATCCACTTCTACAACCAGTGGGCCAAAACCTACGAGCAGGTCTACAATGCAATCACTGATTTGACTCGAATTCATTTAACTTTTAATTCCACCCATTAGCGTTGCCCACAACTTCTGCAGAGAACCACACCAGCCGCCCCTATTTCAGTCTTTTTTTTTTTTTTTACTGTTGACTGTTGTTTTCGGCATCCATTCAACAGGATGTTGAACTTATTGATTACCGTGCGCCCAGTCTGGCAGCCAGCAAAGTCTCCGCCCACTTCAGTGGAGAGCGCCAAGCGGCAGAAGTCTTGGACGTGGCCTGCGGCACTGGCATGGTGGCCAAGATGGTGGGCATCCATGAAGAGATCCAGCAGACTGATGCTCACTAAAAGTTCAAAATCTGTACGTGTGGTGCAGATGAAGTGGGAGGGATTCGAGCGCTTTGTGGGGGTCGACAGCAGCGAGGGCATGCTGCAGTACGCCCGACAGAGCGGCTTGTACCAAGACCTCAAGACGGCAATGCTGGGAGATCAACCAATTCCTGTCCCGTCAGGTAACTGTCCATCCATCCATCACTTTGGCTTTTGGGCTACTCGTGAGGCCATGATGAACAGGTGATGACGATAATCCAAAGACATGTTCTTCATCTATCCTCGTCTCCTAGGTGCTTTTGATATAACGATCCTCGTCGGCGGTTTAAATTCAAATCATATTCCAGTGAAGGCGATCCGGGAGTTACCGCGGGTCACTAAAGAGGGTGAGGACACTCTGGAAACCATTAGGAGCTTTTCAGGTCTAAAGCTAACTTCTGACCTCACAGGAGGCCTCATCTGCATGACCACTCGGGCTAACCTTGACAACTTGGAGTACAAGGCAGCCTTGGAGGGCGAGATGAAGCAAATGGAGAAGGAGGGACTGTGGAGCCGCGTCGACGTGACTGTCGTGACCCAATTTGAGCGAGGGGTGACCGATCATGAAAAGGCATACATTCCTGGAGCCGTTTATCTTTTTCAAAAGCTTTAACAGCTAGCTTTGAAGCTTTTAATACAGTAACGTGATGCTTGTCTGCATGTGCGTATTTCTGAATTAAAAACTTTCCATGAAGTCAAGTTGTCCCTTATTTGATTCACGTCCCTGTGACTGGCTGGCAGCTGGTCCTAGTCTGGTGGCAAGCTGGAAAAGAAAGAGCTGGGTGAAAGCGAAAGTTGACCAAAGAAACTATTTTGACATCTCCAAACGTAGAAGAGCAGTAGGGACTTTGATGATACTAACAAAAGGCCGGTGTGAATGGAAGTAAAACATGCCGAGTGAAACCAACTTGGCTTCCACAAATACAACAGAGGACTTTCTGTCAAACCCGTTTGACTGGCTGCAGGCACAATTCGTCAGACTTCAAGCAGCCATTTTCTCTTATTATATTTAGTGGATTACATTTAAAATAGTCACTACAAAAAAAAAAGGTTAAAAATGATCACAATTATATCAATAATTACTACAAACATTTTACACAAGTGCAAATATGTGTCTTGGATGTTTTGGAGTCTCGGCTGGGGAAAAAAATATTCAGAGGTTAAAAGATTCACATTGTCATTCCTACATTAAATGGTTAAACATGAAGTCAATTGAAGGCAGAGTTGAGGTCAGGGGTCACAGAACACAACAAAGACAGATTGAAGAAAATATTATCACGAGTTTGGTTAAGCCAAAGTGCACAAGTCCACATCAAAGGTAGGATTCTGACCTTGTATAAAAAAGTTGCTCTCATTCTTTGGAGTGGTCAACAGTAAGACCTTGAGCTAGTCCAGATCTTGGATATGTCAGGTCAGAGGTAGGTCCTTGTAGGATTGGAGGATGTATCTTCAGGTTGGCTCCCATCAGAATCCAAAGTCTTGCGGTTCTTCTCGTCGGGCTTCAGCTGAGACTTGTCAGACGGCGCTTCGCTTTGCTCTGAAGGCGCAGAGTCCATTCGCATCAATTGAGACTTGGTGGAGGACTTCTCCGAGTTTTGTCTGCCGTACCCCCAAGGGGTCCCGACGGCAGGCTCGGACTTGGCGGAGGCCGGCTGATAACTGGGAGGCCCGCTGAAAAGGGTCCCGCCGGACCTCGTGGCCGGAATCCTGTGGAGTGACCCGGTGGGCGAACGGACCATCAGGTATCGTACGGATGGGCTATTGTCAGCGCTACGTGCTTCGAGGGGGCAATTGGAGCTGATGAAAAGCCCTCCTCCGAGAATGAGCATGATGGCCGCCCCCCAACCAATGTAGAGGCAGGCGCCGAGTTCACGCCGCTGAGCGTCAATAGCGGCACTGTAGAACTTGCTGACCACGGCGCCGGCCACCCACGAGGTGGGAATCAAACACAGCACTCCCGCCAGGATCAGAACAGCCCCCGCCGCCACCGCCACCCTCCCTTTGGAGCCGGACCTTTCCCGATCCAGGAAGCGGGTGCACTTCCCCCCGATGAAGGCCAGCACGAGCCCCACGGCGCCGATCAACACGGCCAACACGATGAGGGCGCGGGCCGCCTGCAGGTCGGCGCTCAGCGCCAACATGGACTCGTAGGGCTTGCACTGGATTTGACCTGTGCTCTGGACCACGCAGGTCATCCAGATGCCCTCCCAGATGGTCTGCGACGTCACGATGGTGCTGCCCACGAACGCCGTCACCCGCCACATAGGCAGCAGGCAAGTGATGATCACGCCCGCCCAGCCAAGCAGGCACAGGCCGCTGGCTAGCAGCTGCATGCCCGTCGACGCCATGGCGACCACCTGCGACACATGTGGGTCAGACGGCATTGGCGATGACAGCGAAGATCACAATGGCTCATTTCTTTTCCACAACATACCTCAAAAGAATTCTTCTCCTTCCTGGTCAGACTTGTTGACTGTCCACATGTGACGCACGTTCTCCTCTGGTGTTTTGTAGTTCGAAGCTCATCCGGGAAGTTGCAGGCGGCCCTCGCTTGGTGTCACCTGAGAGATACTAAAGTGAAGGTAGATGCAGACAACCACACCTGGTCTTTAGGGAGCTCAGGGGGCGGAGCCTCACATCACTTCCTCGTCCCTCCCTCCGAGTGTATGCGCATTATTTTGAATAATTTTCTAGCCTATGATTGAAATGTCTTGATTAAAAAAAAAAAAAAGAATGTGATACTTCTATACAACAAAAAATGCAGTAAAGCTGACAATAAAGATTTTTTATTTACAAACTGATTTTTGCATTTAAAATTATATAAAAACAAAATACCCCAATGTAGATAAATGTTGAAATTTGCAGGCCATAATTGCGATGTGACGTACAACAAATGAGAGCTGACTCCTTCCTTAAGATCAGAATCTTTTCTATCCACTTGCCCTCTTCTGGGTCATGGGGGGGGGGGGGTATTCGGGATTTCTACAAACTTCAGAAAAGCTGCCTCTATGCACAACCACAAAAAAGTCCACATGCGTGACATCAACACTCCATCAGCACGTGTAAACGGAGCATACAAGCACGCCACCGATGATGAGCAGCGCCCCCGAGGTCCATCCCACGTAAATGGAAGCGCCCAGTTCGCCGCGCCTCTCCTCGGAGGGCAGTGGGTCAAAGAAGCCGGTGATAATGGCGTGGGCCGACAAGCTGACGGGAATCAGGCACAGGACACCAGCCACCACGAAGATCACACCTGCTGATAGCCCCACGTTGTTCTTGGTGGGCCAGTCGTGGCGGAGGAAAGTTGTGCAGCGGGCGCCCAGCACGCTCAGGCCCAGCGCCAAAGCGCCGACCCCCAACGACACACACACCTGCGAGAAGGTAGCTTCAGATTCATGCCATTGGAAGATGTTACGCATATACGCACCAGTGCCCGGGAGGCCTGCAGGTCACGAGGTAGAGCCAGGACAGAGTCGTACGCCTTGCACTGCGCATGTCCCGTGCTCTGGATGACGCAGTTCATCCACAAGCCTTCCCAGAAGACCTGCGCCGTCACGATGTTGGAGCCCACGAAAGCTGACACCTTCCAGGCTGGCAACGCGCAGATTAGACCCGTGCCCAGTAGACCAAGCAAGCCCAGCAGGACACCTACAAGCTGCGTCCGCATCTCGATTTTTGTCACGCCGAGGTGACATACACACACCCAACGCAGATTTTCGAGACACCCGAACGCAAACAAAGCCGAGGGGGTGGAACGATAGATCACCTTTCTGGCTCGACCTGATTCCTCAGAAAGAAGAACCGCGTAAAAGGAAAATTAGAGAATCAAAACATTTATCTAATCGCCTGCAAGCCTCAAGAGCTTCCCCTACTGGATCGGGTTGGTCATTGCAAGCATCTTCGTCGTGCAAACCATGGCTCAAGTGTCTCACCTAGTGTGGACCTGCAAATGTGGACTCAAAGTGTTTCTTAAATTTGAGAATACCCCTTCCAAAAAAAACAATAAAATAAAACCCAATTAAATTCCAACTTAAATCACTTCAAGGATAACCTGGTGATTGAAAGACGAACCAAAAAGGTGGATTAAAGTTAAAAGTTACGTTTATTTAAAAATCCAAAAACTGATCAAAAAAGTAAAAGTCCGTACGCATAGGTCAGACGTAAGCGCCCCCACCGGTGGCTGAGCGGGGCGCAGAGTATTTCACGGAGTATCTGCCGTCCCGGCGGGAGGCGCACTGGCCCAAGAAAAGCGACCCCCCGATGAACAGCAGGCCGGCTGCTCCCCAGCCGATGAAGAGCGAGGCGCCCAGCTCCCGCCTCTGAGAGTCGCCCAGCAGCGGGTTGTAGAAGTCGCGGATCACCACGTGCGCAGACCACGAAACGGGGATGATCAGCAGGACTCCACCCACCACGCACAGCACACCCGCCGCCGCCGCCACACGAGTCTTGGCTGCTTGCTCCTCCAGGCAGTTCGTGCATTTCCCTCCGACGCCGACCAGCAGAAGACCCACGACCACCACCAGGATGGCGATCACCACCAAGGCGCGCGCTGCTTGCAGATCGCTGGGCAGCGCCAGCATAGATTCGTAGACCTTGCACTGCATCTGTCCGGTGCTCTGCTTGACACAGTTCATCCATAAACCTTCCCAGAACACCTGCGCCGTCACGATGTTACTGCCGATGAAGGCGGACACGCGCCACATGGGAAGCGCGCACGTCAAGATGGCACCGAAGAAGCCCACAATCACCAGGAACGCGCCCAACAGCTGCAGGCCCACAGACGTCATCTTGTTGCGCGTACTTTGGTGCTGGTCTTGGTGCTGGTCTTGGTGCTGGTGCTGGTGCGTAAAAGTGCTGACCCATGCCCAACTGCTATTTAAGCACCTTCCATGGCCATCTTGATTGGCTGGAAGTCTAAACAGAGATTGGAAACACGTGTGGGGGGCATCTAGACGCCCGCGCACGCACGCACGCGTGCACGCGCACGCACGGAGCCCTTTTTTTGAGAGAAACATGAACAATTAGAAATTAAACTATTGCAGTAGAGGTGGAACAACAAATCAATTCCTCAATAAATAAAAATAAAACACCCACACACAAATGGTTTATCTCTTTTGAAAGTACGTCATGTTCTTTGCAGACCAAACGATTCAGAACATCTCAAACACCTAAAGGAGTGTCCTCCAACTTTTTTTTTTGTCTCGCTCTTTCCATAAACGCACAATGAAAAGTAGCCAGCGGCAAAAGCAGCAGTCGAGCGTTTGTCGTCGATCTGGTTTGGGTGCGGCTAGCAAGTTGGATGGTGACGTTTCTTTGTTCCTTTGTTTATCAGCAGGCTGAAGTCTCTCAGAGTTCAGAAATACATAAAAAGGCTTTTTATCATCATTTCACAAAAGGTCCATCAATCACATAAACCAAATATATTGAGAGACAATCGTTGCCCTCTTTTCTGTAATTAGCGGCTTGTTAGTTTTAAGTCAAAGCACCGAAACTCGGGCGTCAACTGTTTGCCAAAGGCATTGCTGCTCCCCAAATTTGCGTACATTGGTGTTTGAATAAAGTAAGCGAAGCCAGTTGCGATTACTAAATGAAAGATTTATTTACATGTGGTACAAAATGACACAAGAGAGAAGCTTGCTTGCATTTATCAAAGTAAAAACATGGCGAAAGGACAAAAAAAAGTTGTGCTTCCTGCGGGGGGATTCCCCCCCGTCAACTTGTTGACTTTTTGGGCCTCCGGCATTCCTGGCCAAGATGGCGGCCACTAAGGGCTCGTCTCGTCGTCCAGATCAACTATTCTTAACTTTCCAATTTGATCTCATCAGGTGGCACAATTCTCTATGTAGGCCAGTTCAAGGTTGTGGAAGGCCGCCGGTTGGTCTTTGGTTTGGTGGTGCTCCTTCCGAGGTGAAGAAGGACGTCTAGACGTAGTCCTTGCCGGACGTGGGGGCCGAGACGTCGGAGCGCGCCGCCTTGTATCGTGCTGCGTACGAGCCCTCATCCTTGCGGGGGCAATTACAGCACAGCATGCTGCCTCCTACAATCATGAGGGCGGCTGCCCCCCAGCCGATGTAGAGGGCGGCGCCCAGCTCTCGCTTCTGGGCGCTGGACACCAGCGGGTTGTAGAAGTCGCGCACCACCGTGTGCGCCGTCCAGCACACGGGGATCAGCAGCAGCACGCCAGCCACGATGAAGACCACCCCGCCCGCCAAGCCCACCTTGACCTTGGCCGCCGGGTCCTCCACGCAGTTGGTGCACTTGCCGCCCGCCACCGCCAGTAGGATGGCGAGGATGCCCACCACGATGGCGATGATCACCAGGGCCCGTGCCGCCTGGAGGTCGGAGCTGAGGGCCAGCATGGAGTCGTAGACCTTACACTGCATCTGGCCCGTGCTCTGCACCACGCAGCTCATCCAGATGCCCTCCCATGACGTCTGCGCCGTCACAATGTTGCTTCCGATGAAGGCCGTCACACGCCACATGGGCAGCGCGCACACCACGATGGCACCGATCCAACCGATCAGGCCTAGGGCGGCGCCCAGGATCTGGAAACCCGCGGACACCATGGCCGACGTCTGCTCTTTTTTTTTCTTCTTCGACTGTTTCTTGTGATGTCGCGTGAGGAGCCAAGTGACTTTTCTCTATGGGGGAGGACGGGGTGAAGAGCGGCTACATATGGCCTCGCTCAAGGAGGCGGGGCCACCCAAGAAAACACCTCTTTTGAGTCAGGGCCCGAAACCTGTTTGTCAGCCCTCAAACACGCTCTCACGAAGGCCTCTGAGGAAGACGTTAACTGCCAGCGCACTAACAATTAACCAAGCCCGACCCCTAAATCCACCTGGCCCAGGTTTCTCCTGAAGCTACACGATGAATGTCCCTAGTGACTCATTACCCTTCTTTACCATTTATGGTCATTTCCTGGATCACACGATTGCACAAACACAAATACACGTAGAGAAACAAAAGTTACACAAGCTGACGTCCTGATGATGAAAGTTGGTGAGATTGAACGTCAAACTGAGTTTCCCTCTGTATCATCATCAAATACTGTAACCAGTACAGTGCAAAAACTCAAATTAAAGCTAAAACAGTGCCCTCTGCTGGAAGCGGAAAGCATTCCTGCCATTTTGAAGGTGCGTCTCCACCGTTGTGACGTCAGAGGAGCTGTAGCCTATCACAGCCGACTTTGGTTTTAAACCTAATTTGCAAGAATGTCAGGAGCATCAGATAAAGATATATATCAAACAGAAGAGAGAGTTTTGACATCTTGGGTTTAGTTCAATGTTCCCCCGAGTGAGACAAAACAGAACGCAGACCACAAATAGAAGAAGAAGAAAGCATTGAGTCTTCAGCTCAGTGTCAGACGGGGTCACTTTTGAAGGGAACTTGAAAGAAATTAACCAAATTCCTTCTGCGAGCGACATCAGAGCTTGGCAGAAGAGAGAGCGTCATTGAAAGGCTCAGCGTGGACTTTTTTCTGAAGAAGAAGGGGGAAGAGGAGGTCATTCTTGCTGTGACTCATTCATCAAATCATATTGACAAGCGTGCACATCTGCTGTGTATCCGGAGGGTGGCCGAGCGAGCCACCAAGGAGGAGAACAAGTAACGGCGCCACGACTCCGCCGCGCGCCTTCTTTATTGACGTTCGTAAAGTGACATCACAAAGACTCTTTCACGATGAAATCCAAGGCTGCGGAAATCCCCGTTAACTTCCTGACCTCGTCTGGAACCTTTCGGGTTCTAGCGTCGGCGTTTACGAGCCGAGGTTTCGATGACGGTGAAGCTTCCCAATAGAAACTTGTTATCTTCTTTCAAGGGAGGAGGAGTCTATTTTAATCATATAATCATTCTGATTTGGTTCCTGATGAGTCTGCCTAAAACTTGATGATCGTTTTCATCTGAAGCGACCGAATGCTCCACCTGAATTTGATTTGATCATCAATTTTATTCTCCTTAGCTACTGTTCACATGTCATCATATAATAATAATACATCATAAATCAATGACTGATTATGACTGTGCTGCTGTTACTCAATTATGGTTCAGTTCCGTTGAAAAGAAGACGATACTGAACGGCCTTCTAGTTGTGTTTATCTTATCTCTTGTTAGCCGCCGCTAGCTGGCGGGAAGCGGTGCTAGCGACCCAACTCAATCGCGATTGTGATTGCCTTCACACCGAGTTGCCCAACCAAAGTGTGTCACGCTCTCATCTGACCTACTTCTCAGTTCTCCAATGTAGAAGTGGATGAACATCCATCTCTTTGTTTGATATTTAGTTCCGTAAAATAGTTTGTGGCGTTTACACAGTACGTACTTCCCCGTGCCGCCATTTTGTGTCACTTTGACCTATTTCTTAGAGAAGCACAAGAATGTTAGCAGGAAGAAACACTGAAGTTGTCTCGCCTCAGGTTGCTCATTAACCAAAATGTCACACTGGGACACGTTTGAGTTCTCCCTCGTCACAACAAAACTTTGGATGAAACAATGCCAACAAGTAAAAACGACCTGCGAAGGGGTCAAAGTTCATTTGAGCACAATCACACGGCAACTCCAGTGGATTGAACTTTTAGACCTAAAACTATAAACCTTTGATTTCCACTCCTTACTGCAATGAGTATTATGTTTCGAATTCTGACCCAAACATTCAGCCACTCAGTAGTCATCGATGCGTAAAAGGCCGAGCGAACGCTGGATGATCATTAGCTAGTGACAGCAATAAAAGCACATGAACGAGGCAACCATGGGCGAAAGGTCCAACCATAAAGTCGTTAGCTTGTTTGAAAAGCTCCACGCCCAAGTGGTAAACAGGGCCAGGCATCGCCTCATTGGTTCGCTCATGTCGTCTCCTCAGAGGGCCGGACGCTCGATCAATAAAAGCACATCCAGATAAGAAATCCGCATCAGAGGAGAATTTCGACGACCTGAACCAGAGTAGCTGAAGCTAGCAAGCAAAGCCTCACGATGTCTTCTGTTGGACTGGAACTGGCCGGCGTGTCGGTGGCGGTGGTGGGTTGGCTTCTGAGCGTGGTGAGCTGCGCGCTACCCATGTGGCGGGTGTCGGCCTTCATCGGCGCCAACATTGTGACGGCGCAAGTGTACTGGGAAGGTCTGTGGATGAGCTGCGTGTTCCAGAGCACGGGCCAGATGCAGTGCAAGGTCTACGACTCCATGCTGGCGCTGCCCCCGGATCTTCAGGCGGCTCGCGCCCTCACCGTGGTGTCCATCATCATCGGCGTTCTGGCTCTGCTCATCTCCATGGTGGGCGCCAAGTGCACCAATTGCATTGAAGATGAAGGCGTCAAAGCCCGGGTGACCATCACGTCCGGCGCCGCCTTCATCGTGGCGGCACTGGCCGAGCTGGTACCTGTATCCTGGTCGGCCAACACCATCGTGGTGGAGTTCTACAGCCCCGTCGTCCTGTCGGGACAGAAGATGGAGATCGGGGCGGCGCTGTACCTGGGCTGGGCCGCCGCGTTGTTGCTCCTGGTCGGGGGAGCCATCCTGTGCTGCAGCTGCCCCCCTCAAGAAGAGAAGGCCGGCAGGTACGGCGTGCATCCCCTCTCTCGCGTGGCCTACTCAGCCACCCCGGCCAGGTCCGTCGCCCAGAACTCCTACAACAGGAAGGACTACGTGTGAGCTCCAGGACACCACACGGTTGATGACCCAGATTCTTGTCTGGACGGACGCTAGCATTAACATCGACTTGCGACTGCTTTTCCTGAAGCTCACGCCAAGAAACAACCGGTGAGAACCAACCAAAACCGGACCAAGCCAGTTGACTTAAGAACGTCATGTGATGTTCTGGACCAGTCTGGAGGTGTCTTTCTATTTATTTGACTGCTGTGGACGTTTGTAGCTTGTGTGGACCCGGTGTGCCGTCGCTTTTTGTTGCCACGGAGACAAGGACAATGACTCTGACCGACAAAATGGAATCGTAGCGCTCGTAAACTGAGAAATCAATGTTGATAAAGTTTTGATTTGAATGTCGCAATCATTTTTTTGTTGAAAAAAATACTCAGCAAATACTAGCAAAATGATCTGGAGATTTTTGTCTTTATGTTTTCATATCGGAGATATATTAAAACTCATTTCTATCTGATGACTTTTTTTAATCCTTTTTTTTCTACATTTTCTCGCATGCCAGTGAAAATGTCACACTTAGTCGTTTTGGAAGTTGAATAAACAATGGCCGTTTGTTTTGACATCAGTCCGAAGGGACTTCCTAATGCTTAAGGCCAAAATGAACAAAGAGCTCAACCCTATTTTGAATATTCAAATGAGTCCGAAACTAATATGTGAGTAGAATCCAAATGGGCGGGATTTTGGTGCCATAAGCGTGACATCCATTGTCAAAAGGTTAAACACAAATACACACGGGGTCGTTCTTTTTTTTGTTTAGTTTGGAAGTTCACTTCAACTGGGCGTGGCCATAAACACTCTTTTTTGGAAAAATTGTCGATTTTTGTCATAAGTTGAGCCTAGCTTTAGCATCTCCAATTTTCGCTTGCTAACCAAAACACAAAATTGACATTTCTATCTTAACAAAAATGGATACTGGGAGGAGGAAGCTACTTTGCGTGTGTGTGTGTGTGTGTTTGAAGCAGGCTCATGTTTACATTGGGAGTGGTTATTCCGGTTTGTCCCTGAGCTTGCTGATTGTTTTCCCAACACGGATGCTGTTGAGGAGGCAACAAGCCAGCTTCATTCAATTACCTTCCACAGTTCTCGTCGTTGTTTCTTCGTTCTTCATGTGAGGTGCCACAGAACATGATCCTCCACAAGATCCCCTTTTTCTCACGGATTCTAGAACAAATGACATCATCTGTCTATCTAGTGCCTAAAGTATTTGTCGATATCATGCAGGAAGTGAAGGATGAGGAGCAGCTGTGTGGTTTTTTTCTCTCTTCCATGTCATGTTCTCCCTCAAGCATATGTTTGTTATTTGCAATCAGCCATCTTCTCACCCACCCCCAACACACTCCTCCCACGCCCGCCCCTTGCACAGGTGTGTGTTTTTGTATTTTCTGAGGGTGTCGCGAAAGGGGCGTGGTTGGTGGCTTTATAAAACATGCGACATTTCCGTGGCGCCGCCTCACAACCGAGACCCCGCGGTTCATCTTCAATCAGGAGACCATTCACCTGAACCGGCAGTGTGGCCCATCCTCCACCTAGGTGTCCCCCGGCATCTTCCTCGAGCATCTCACTGAGGATTCCTGTCGCCGAAGGAGCATGTCGATGGGAATGGAGCTAGTGGGCATCTGCCTGGGCGTGTTGGGCTTCCTGATGTCCATCGTGACGTGCGCCCTGCCCATGTGGAAGGTGACGGCGTTCGTGGGCGCCAACATCATCACGGCGCAGACCATCTGGGAGGGCCTGTGGATGAACTGCGTGACCCAAAGCACGGGCCAGATGCAGTGCAAGGTCTACGACTCCATGCTGGCGCTACCGCAGGACCTTCAAGCGGCGCGGGCCATGATGATCGTGGCCATCATCCTGGGCATCCTCGGGGCGCTGGTGTCCACCACGGGAGCCAAATGCACCAACTGCATAGAGGACGAGGGAGCCAAGGCGAAGGTGATGATCCTGGCGGGGATCATGTTCATCCTGGCCGGCCTCCTGGTCCTCATCCCGGCGTGCTGGACCGCCCACGTTGTGGTGCGCAACTTCTACAGTCCCATCTTGACCAACCCGCAGCGGCGGGAGCTGGGCGCGTCGCTCTACATAGGCTGGGGGGCCTCCGCCCTGCTCCTGATCGGTGGCGCCATCTTGTGCAGCAGCTGCCCGCCCAAGGAGCGACGCTACAAGCCCCCCAGGATGGCTTACTCGGCGCCACGCAGCAACAACACCGGGTACGACCGCAAGGACTACGTGTAGCGCTGCTAGCTTGCGCGAGTGACAACGTTGGGGACGGCAAGGTCAAACTTTGCTGCTTTCCTCAAGTCGTCCATGAAAATTGCAATTCTTTGAAACTCGACTCTTCAGTGGTCCTTCTGCAAGAACATTTCAAAAATCAATGCATGCCTTTCAATTTGCATCCAAAATGTCGAGATTAGAAAAGTCATTGTGTCCGTGTGTGTGTTTGTCAGTGTCGTGTTTCAGTGAAACTGCTCTCAATTTACATTTGCTTCTTCTTCAGGACGATTGACTTTTGTGCGTGTGTGTGTGTGTGTGTGTGAGCCCACAGTGTGGCTTCCCCACAAAGACTCCGACATGAAGGTCCTATTTTCCTGCTTTGCTTTAGCGTTCATTTAGTCATTTCCAAGTGTGTGTGTGTTTAGTGGTGTCACGTTTCACACTGAAACTGTGTGTCACCAGCAGCCCGCTCTCAACTTACTTCTTCCTTGTGTGTGTGCGTGCGTAATATTTGCTTAGAGCCGGACTGAAAGTGAAGATGTGGTCTATTGGCTTCAGGCCAAGAGCTCGTTCGCTCGCTCTCAAATTTAGTCATGGCGCAAACCTCCTTTTCTACATTGTAAGTCTCGTGATTGTAGAGTCATCACCATGATTAGTCATGATTGATTACATAAATTTTACGAGTTCATTTAAGTTTCGTTGTATTAGTTTCGACTTTTATACGGTTAGCGTTAATGGATTTTTTTGTTTATTTAAAAATGAGCCTTTGTGTGAGGTTGGCATGACTTGTGTGGTCCATTTCAATAAAAGTAGTAAAGTTTTGTCCTTGTTGTTTTTTGGGTTTTGAACATGATGACTCGTGACCTCCTTAAAAACAAACAACTTGAGAACATGTGGAAGGGGAACAAGTTTTTTCCCTTCATCTCGCCCCTTCCACTTTTAACGTACGTCGACGCTAACATAGCGATGGAGGCCGTGGCGCGTGCCTGCTGGGGACGAGGGCTGCTAAAGGAGATGATGACCCTGCTGCAAAGTCCAACAGCTGATAGAGAAGACATAGGTTATCTTTCTTGTTTTAACCTCTCCTCAAAACACTTTGCATGATTATCATTATCCACATTGTTTTGACCTCTGCCAGGAATCTTATCGACAACGTTGGCGTCAGCATTGTATCATTTCTGCCTTCTTGTGATGAAGTGTTGCTGTACTTTTGGTTGTGTTGCTTTCGACCACGCACTTTTGATTAGTGTCAGAGTTTGACATTTACATTTATGCGAAGGTTGAGATTGTCATACAGGAGATAAATTGATGTTTAATTTTTCTAAATGGGTCGACCTTCGCTGTTAAATGGACTGTTAATAAAGTAATCAGAATAATCATATTTGCTTGATGAGGACAGGATATTTTACTGGAAGAAATGTGAGCGTGCATCATGAGTTCCCCTGGGCCTGCAGCGCCTCAAGCCGTTGCCATGGTGACAACGCGCGCACAGTCCCAGTAGATTGCTTTCTCATCGCAACCAATGTTTGCTACCTCCAAGGCAGAAAAACAATCGTCACACTATGACGCAATAGGAAACTGAGAGTGAGCACTAAAATTTCCTTCGATTCATCGTTGTTTTGATTTTAGTATAGAATATTGCGTGAGAGCAAGCTAGACGCCTGGCGCCGCCTTGAGGTTTGTAGAGAGAAGCAGCAGCATGAACAATTTTTGTCAAGGCACCTGTATGGAGGTAGATTGGGGTCAAACGTACTTAAAAAAACAAAACTAGTACTTAAATAAATAAAACTTGAAAGTGGAAATAAACGTGTTGAGCTTGAAACTTGAAAAAAAATATTCAAGATAAAAATACTTGTATGAAAAGTTGAAAATAGTTTAGCCTCGCTTTGGTAATTTTTTTTAATAAACAATTTATTTTCAGGTTTCACCTCCATTTATTTTTCAAGTTTTAACGTCTTCTTTTTCATCTAATAAATAGGAAGTTATGTTTTTGTAACTGCACCACACACTCCACTTCCATAGGTGGCGATAAGGTACTAAACGTGGTTTGCTACCCGCCCTAAAAAAACACAAAGAAGAGAAGGAGCCACCACATGCATGACGTCATAAGAAGGCGGGAATGAGCGTACTGTACTTCAGGAGATTGGAAGACGGGCTGGAAAACAAAACTATACGGGAGGTGCCCTTGAAGAAGTTGTCAGCATGGCAAAAGTTCGAATTCGTTGCGAAATGGAATTGACAGTGTTTTAACAACCTAATAGTGTTAATTACAACTCTTCGTCTGAGCCCAGGCTATGAATTCTATGAGCGGATATATTCCTGCGGGACACAGCAATGGCGGTGAACCGGTAAGTTTTGGAAAAAAACGGATTTCAAAAAGCTTTATGAGAGAATAGTCGCTCGTAACTCACTTTGATTCGTAATGAAGGCACTGTCAAATATGTCAATACATTCGAAGTGTTGTTTCTTTTAAGCGAGGCATTTGAAGTCAAATGTCTGTCAAATGGCTCAATACATTAGAAGTATTCCTTTAAACGAGCCTTTTGAAGACGCAATTGATCCAAAACAGTAAAATAAAGTTGCTTTTTTTACTCTAAAATGGTGGAATATTATTCCCATTGAGGAATGTGAAGTGGGACATGAGCAACAGAAGCATGTCAGCGCTTGTAAATGTGGCGTTATCTCTCCACCGTCCACATTAGTTGCTTAACTAGCAAAATACAGGAAGAGTGTTCTGGATTGTATAAATGTAAATAAAATATTGTATTTTGGTCATCCAGTCTACTTCACTGGTAGACATAGCATATAACATATAGCATTAAAATGTAATGAGGGATTAGAAAGTTTAACTTCTACCCCTGTCCACACATCTAATATGATCCAATCCATGTGATCCCCAAGGGACAAAGTAGTTGCCAGGCTGAAGTGAAAGTGATTGACAAGATTAAACGGGACACTTTTACTAGAGGGATTATGTACTGTAGGTAAATCCTTGACCCATTAGTGTCTGCTCAAGCAAGTCACTTTGTAGGAATATAGAATGTGATCTACATCTTATACATGGCATTCATCATCAAACTTTCTTTCTGGTTCACTCTTGCAGGTGCAAGGATCGCTACAAAAGGTTTCGTCAAAGGATCCATGCCTCACTGACTCACTCGAGGATGAAAATCTTGCCTTCCTTATAGATGATGAAGCCCAGTTGCACACATATGACGATCTCACTAAAGTCAATCCTGTGACACCAACAACTGGTAACCATAGCTACAGTATATATTTATTCAAGCGTCTGTAGTAATGCATCCTAACTAGTGAGCCATTCCAGACTGAAAACCTGCTCGACCTATCGGGGCATTCAAATAAATGACATTTCCTCACGCCTAATGAGACCTATCTTTGTCTGTGTGACAGTGCTGAGATGCCTGCAGGCCAGATACAGCGTGAAAGTATTTTACACGCATGCTGGCTGCACCTTGGTGGCTCTTAACCCCTTCCAACCTGTTCCTGACCTTTACTCTCTGGATGTGATGAAAGAATATCACCATGCTCCCCAGCTCAAGGTATTTACATGCACACAGAAGCAGAGGTGTGGTGTTATTATAATTACGAATAGCTGAGTGGCCTTAAAAGTGTGGAGTTTTAAAACATATTTACAGATAACGATGTCTTTTCTCCAGGAGCCTAAGCCGCACATATTTATTGTGGCAGAGGAAGCCTACAGGAATGTTCAGGGTCAGTTGGGGCCAGTGGACCAGTCCTTGGTGATCAGCGGGGAGAGCGGTGCGGGAAAGGTAGACCTTTTGTGGATGAAGAAGGAATTGTGATTTAATGCACCATAACCAGTAGAAAATGGACGGATGGTAAGATTGTATCAGTCTTTTCTATTTTTTCCACAGACATGGACTTCTCGTTGCCTGATGAAATACTATGCCACAGTGGCAGCCTCCTCATCAGTGGTGGAGAAGCAGGACACTGTAGAAAGGATAGAGAGGAGAGTGCTGGACTCCAACCCCATTATGGAAGCTTTTGGTACGATCACAACCATCTTGTTGGCGTGGTACACAAGTAAACATTCCATCTTCTATGCAGGCAACGCGTGCACACTTCGCAACAACAACAGCAGTCGTTTTGGAAAGTACATCCAACTCCAACTTGACAGGTAATTACAGTGAAGAACATTTACGAATGTCAAAAAATATTTAGACCTGTTTGTCTGTTTTTCTATGTAGGTGTCAGCTTTTAATAGGAGCATCTCTGCAGACATATTTACTGGAGAAAACCAGAGTTGCTTACCAACCAGCTAATGAAAGGAACTTTCACATATTTTACCAGGTAACGGCATACAGAAAACTTCTTAATACTGTTGTATAATTCACAAATACTTAAGAATCATCTCATTACATTGACGATGGGCATTTTGTGTTTTAGATGATGAAAGCAGCTACCAAAGAGCAGAGAAAAGAGTGGAAGATGCCACACGGTCACCATTTTGTGTGGCTGCCAAATGTAGAAAAAACAATTGAGGGTAGGTATTTTGATATATTTACCTATTGCCATCCCAAGTGACAGCTGAATGTCTTGCAGAGGACTGTTTTCAAGAGACACTTGATGCGATGGTCCATCTACGTATCAATACAGAGAGGCAGAGAGAGATATTTAAGGTAATTTTTCATTTTGTTCTGAATATTTGCATTGTTCTCAAGATATTTTTCTATGCTGTAGATACTGGCAGGTATTCTGCATCTGGGGAATGTGAAATTCTCAATTTCATCAGATGAATCACAGCCATGTGACATACAGGAACAGTCCGAAGGTATTTCTCATGAATATGATATGCAAATGCAGGTGCATCCCCAAAAAATAACAGTTGGAAAACTTCTGTTTTGTTGATTGATTACACACATTAAAATAGATCATGACAAAACAAGATTATTTTTGATTGAAGCTAACAATTTGAAATTCACATATTTAGTTTGATGTTGAGTCTGTACAACATTTGTGAAATAATCAAGATTTCTAAGATGTTCTTGATTTGAGACTCAACTTTATGTTTTAGATTCCTTGCATCAGGCTGCTGAACTGTTGCAAATCCCTTCTGAGGAGCTTCAGACCTGTCTAACTGTGAGGACATTAAAAGCAGGGAGGCAGAGCGTACACAAACCCTGTTCCCAGGTAGAATGCTGCCTGCGGAGAGACTGCCTTGCCAAAGTCACCTATGCCCAGTAAGAAGAAGCAGTTGATCATCCAAAAATACAGTAAACACCCATTATGCTGTTTACGTCCAAGACCTTTTTGTCATCAAACTCTGAAATGTTAAACCATGATATCTTTTTGTGGACAGTAAACACCAGTGAGAATGTTGCTTGTTTTTCTCTACAGATTATTTGAATGGCTGGTGACATTTATCAACAACAGTATTTGTGCTGACAAATCTACCTGGTCCAACTTCATAGGTACATTACTCCTTCGTCCGTTTTGAAGGCTGCATTTATTTTGCTTATAATTTTATTTTGTTTTCTATACAGGTGTGCTAGATGTGTATGGCTTTGAATGTTTCCAGAATAACAGTTTGGAGCAGCTTTGTATTAATTACGCCAATGAAAAACTCCAGCAGCACTTTGTGACGCATTATCTACGAGCTCAGCAGGTACGAATAATTATTTTGCCGTACTTTCGTTTTGCTTTTTCATGTATATTTTTTTAAATAAAATACATTAGAATATTTCTATCTAAGGTGCTTATTCTCAGTTAATTTTGGGCAAGCGTAACTCTCAAACCTGGGAATTGTTGCTAGGATTATTAATGATCTTTTACATATGATTATTACATTTTGTATGAATATTTTGCATTTTTTCCCGCAAGGAGGAATATGTGTCGGAAGGATTGCAATGGTCCTTTGTGAAATACCAAGATAACCAAAGCTGTCTGGATCTCCTCGAAGGAAGCCCTATTAGTGTGTTTTCTCTTCTTGATGAGGTAATTTTCTGCCATTTGGTTCCTTCAGTATTTTTTTTTCCCCGCAATAAAGTACCATTTTGTTATCTACCTATGTGTCTTAGGAGAGCCGTTTAAATCGAGCCTCGGATGCTAAAGCGCTTCGGAGTCGCCTGGAGAAGGAGCTTGCTGACAGCGGCAACATCAGCTGGGATAAATTCAGCAAGGTGCCACATTTCACTGTGGCCCATTATGCTGGCAAAGTCAACTATATGTTAGAAGGCATGGTGGAGAAAAACAAGGTGTGTTTAGCATCGATATACATCATGCTCTACTATTTGTGCCTAACTCAGGCCTTGGATGGCTAATGTCCTTCTCAATTTGTGTGCTCATTTATATTCCAGGATCCAGTGGCCCCTGAGATCATCAATCTGCTTCAATTGTCAGATAATTGTCTGCTTCAGGAAATTTTCACCGAAAAGGAAACTGAGAACATCTCAAGCAAGGGGCTCAGTAAAGTCACCGTAGTCTCAAAATTCAAGGTAGGAGTAGATTCAGATGTGAAGATGACTTAAAGTGGGAAATAACACCCACGTTTTGGTGGTTACAGAACTCTCTGGAGAGCTTAATGAACATCCTCCACTCCACAACTCCTCACTACACTCGCTGCATTAAACCCAATTCAGACTGCAAGCCGTTCATCTTTAAAAAGGAGGAGGTACATCTGGAGAGGACAATGAAGTCCTTTTTTATGTGAGAGAAAAATGTTAATATTGCCTGTTGACAGGTGACCATGCAGTTGGAGGCTTGTGGGATTGTCGAGACAATACACATAAGCGCTGCCGGCTTTCCTATAAGGTAAAACGGTTTCTCATATCTCCCTCATTCCTGTGATTTATTGATCGATACGTTTGTTCACAGGATTCCATTCAAGTGTTTTATACAACGCTATGGATGCATCCTGACACACTCAGGTTCCAAATTAGAAGCTCAAAATCCTGGTGAGTCCAACTTGTTAATGAATTAACCAAAAAAAAAGATCGTTTGGCATGTTTACTATGGGCCAATGGTGATTTTATTTCCTCTCTTTAGGTCCTCTGGTTTATTCTCATTTCCCCCCCTCACTAGCTTAGTTAATTTGAACCTCAATTCTCTCCTTGGGACATTTCACTTACATAAAAACAGGATTGTCTAATAATAAAAAAAAAAGCAGCTCCTTTTGAACTTTCCAGGTAAATGCATGCGTTGTCTGGCTGTCAGAGCTTGCTTTGCTTCTTGTTTAATCCTGTTAATTGTGCTTGGATTTCTGTTTTGTTTTAGTTGCATGTCTGCAGGCATGATTTGAAATTCATATGTGTCGATAAAAATCATTTGCGATGCTTCTTAGTGTTTTGTGTGCTGCTTATTTATTGCTTATTCTCAACGTATTCTCCTCTTATTGTGTAAAAAGTGAAGGTAGGCTGGGAAAAGGAAAATGATCTGCAGGAGGTGCAGAAGCTCCTTGATCTGGTGTTTCAACATCCAGGTCAACATCTTAGAAGGGAACCCAAATCTTTGGTGCATTGTGGGAAGACCAAAGTTTTTCTCACCCAGTTAATGGTGAGTAATTAATCAAATAACTTCTCCAACAGAAACTTAGTTTGGCATTGGATGCTCACCTATTTATTGGCCAACAGTTAGATTTACTGGAAGATTGGAGGAAGAAGATTCTCTCTAAGTGCGCTATCTGCATCCAGTGCTGCTGGATACGCTACCAACGGCACAAACGTCATGAGCGGCGACATTCTGCTACTGTAATCCAAGCAGGTAAATTTATAATTCCTTCATGAGCTAACGCTACATGTGGTCCATTGGCTCTTCTAGTTTGCCCCTTTTGACCTGGCTGTCTGGCCAAACAGGAATCAGCGGGAAGCATCTTATCACCCTGATTAGCTCGTCAGAAGCAGCAAAAAGTCAGACACAACATTGGCCCGCCTGATAAACATGTTTTTTTTCCCCCTAGAATAATGCTGCTGTAAACTCTAGACAAATTAAACTCAGTTTGGATGTAACGATTAATCTAAATTCAGGTCGGCTTTATTTAGAATATGTTTAGATTCATCCGTCCTATCTACATTTAGAGTTGTAGGTTGGCCTTGTGTAGTTTACCAGCTTCCCCCACTAGGTGGAGCAATAACACTGTAGTGTGGTCCACTGATTAGAAGAATATCTTGGCACAGCACCAAACAAATATGTGTACGTATCCTGAAATAATGACAGTCTTGTCTAAATTCACGTAAAAAGAAGTTGCTTGGTGTGAAACCGTTAAAGTTAAACAGTTATTGTGTTGTACAAATAGTTCAGTTGTACCATCTGATCTGAAAATCATTGACTGAGGATGTCAGTTACATCGTTTCGGTATTTGTGCCGGCACTTGGTTGATTTAAAGATTCAGAAGCTCACTTGTGCTAGATATTGCTGTAATTTCCAAAAAACAAGTACTTACAGCTGATTTGTATGCTTCTTGCAGCGGTACGTTCTTGGCTCGTCAGGAGACAGGTCCAGAGATGGGACAGAGCTGCAGCGCTGATTCAGAAATCCTGGAAGAAGTGGAGGGTGAGATTTGACAAGGCTGGACCTTATGTTAACTACAAACATTTGGTGATTGTTGGGTTCTCACATCAGGCACTGCTGAAGTCATTGGCTGAGGCGGAGCTCGATGACGTAGAAGATCTCATCATGCAGGAGGACCTGCCAGAATTAAACACCATCATCAGGGAACAGGGCTCGGTGCAGCTGTCCAGCATCCAGGAGCCCGTCACAGTGCGGGGATGGCCTATGGGGCTGGTTTTGCCCTCTCCTCCGACCATCTCTGTGTCCATGAGGGCCACGGCGTTTCATAAGATGATGTCTGTAGTGGCTTCTCTTAATCTTCCATCCAAGAGAGGAGAGTACAAGGTGGAGACCAACCAGAACACGCAAGGGATCGCCTCCATTCGGGCTCAACCCAAGGCAAGGAAGCCTCCCTATATTTTCTTCTGTTTGGTGTCTTCAAGTGTTCTTACTTTTCAACCATATTTCAGGGATCCATCAAACTGCACTGCCAACAGTCGCCCCTGCTTTATGCAAACCGGCAACCAGAGATGAGGAGTAATGTGACCGGCTTCAATGAAATCCTGTTGGAGAAGACACTCTAAAGTTTGTAAGCCGACTTCCATGAGTAAGGTGCTTTTGTAGAAATGTCATGTGACACACAAAGAGAAATTTTGTTACATTACTTTTCAACATTAGGTGGCTTTTCAATGCAGTAATTAGGTTTAAAAAAAAAAAAAGTGCCCTTACATATTGGTCACAGGCCAAATAAGGTATTCTTGCTACATGGTGCTGCTAACTTCTCCATAGCGGCCTTTGCGACTCAAATACTTTAAGGTATTTGTGTATATATGACATGCTTTACATGATTTAAGGGAATGTACATGGCAGGGCGTGCAGACCCACTATAAAAAAAATCAGTGTGAAAGATTGTTGACAAAAAAGTTCTGCATAGTGGGCTTTTAAGCAAAATTCAAACGCACTATAACCTTTACAGGTGAACTTAATTTGACCTTCTCTAAAGAAATGATTGAGAACGCATGTCTAATTTTGTATTTCGCACTTTAAGAGTAGACGTGCAAAAAGGACAGAAACGCTGAGCAGTTGGACATGCATTGAAAATTTTACTAAACGTTAACTTTGGACACTAATGACAAGCACTATTGTAAACAGATGAATATTGCCTCTTGAGGAAAATGTATATATATTTTTTTACTTTTTCCTTGCATTGAGTCGTGATTAATGTCGTTATCACCAACGGCCTGCTGATATTAATTACTGAATAATGAAAGACTGACATACACACCAAATATCAAGATATAATTTTTCTTGTATGCTGCAGAACCAAAGAGGGTATATATATATATATTTCTTGCACATCAAATGCAGATATTGCACATTCCAAACAAATCACGTGATCAGGGGAAAAAAAAGAATCAAGTTCTTCATACTGCTGCTTTAAAATATGCAACCCGTGGGAATATTTGAAACTTGTTTCATC
Source organism: Syngnathus scovelli (assembly GCF_024217435.2). Lineage (NCBI taxonomy): Eukaryota > Metazoa > Chordata > Actinopteri > Syngnathiformes > Syngnathidae > Syngnathus > Syngnathus scovelli. The sequence goes on from NC_090861.1 coordinate 3,748,361, forward strand.
CATCTATTGTAAAATATTTTTGAATATTGTGCCATTTACTAATGCACGCAAGAAAATCTAATTGTTTATATTTGTTCGCGAGCTTTTCTTAATGGGAGGTAAGGTATAAAAATGGAAATAATTGATATGTAAAAATAAATGACATTATAAAACGACCCATGTTTAACATTCCTGATTATGTTTTTATAAAAATCGTTCTCAAAGTAAATACAACTTTACCAGTCCTCACTGCACTCCTCTGGGTGGGCTTCGTTTTCTACAACCTTCAAACATTGATTTGAAAACTCCACAAATAAGGGCTCCTGCATCGCTGCCTTCATTGCTGCTTCCTTGTTGTCTGCACTGTTTATGCTCCTTAATAATTCTCTTAGGTGGCGATTACAAAGAACATCCTTAAGCTCTTTTGATTGACCTGTGGAATAATACATTGGGGACTATTAATTGCATCAAACTATTTGAAAATAACATCTCAAGTAAGACCGTGTGAAATAAAATATTCAGTTCATACCTAACAATTGAAGCTTCTCTAGAGGGACTAGATCAGCAATGTCCTCTTCAGGAAGAAGATCCTCCACATTCCACTTGTCTGCAGGGCGAGTGTCTGTGTTTCCTTAAAAATAGTATTTTATTATTATTACTCTGATCTTATAGAGATATTTAGTGGAACATACCCGTATTGACAGCATCCTTTTTTCCATTGGGTACTGGCTGCTTAACAGGAAGGCACAAATCTGATGATGGAAGATCAATTATTATTTTACTGATCAATGGCTTCATTATTTAAACTGATTTACAACAATGCTTCTCCTTACCTTTATGCTTTTTGTAGCAGGAAAGAGAACAACTGAAAGGAGAAATTAAGTTTATATATTTTTGATTTAAGAACATGCAAATATTCATAATAGAAGCACTGCGCAATAAAAACATTTTCCAGTTTATAATGTTGGATTGCTCGGAGTGGCACTTGTAAACACGAGTCAAACAAGCGAGGAAGCACACACACGTGTTTAACAAATAAAAACATCTCGCACTTATCTTCTCGTACTTACTATCTTATTTCGCAGACGGGACATTTGTATTTGTGTGTTTGCTCGTTGCACACTTTACACAGCCGCATCATGATACAACAAAGTTAAATACTGAATGTTTGCGTAGGCTATTTCCTGAAAAGGTAGCTACACGAGGCAATGACCCGGAAACACTTAGCTATTTCCGGCCACCATACCCTTCAAAATAAAAGCAATGACTCGTGTTTTGTGAAAGCAGTATAGTGCTTCCGGTACAGTATTGTTTTAAAGAATGTGTGGGAAAAAATACATCTTGTGAAATTCTAACACGTTTTTTTTTATGCAAACTAGTTCGTTGCACAATTTTAACCGCTGTTTTTGTTTTTTAATTAAATGTTGATATTCAGTGTGTAGTAATCTACATTAAACAAATCTTGCTCTGTGTGTGGTCTATTTCAAGGCATATTTTAAATCAACAACAATCAATAGAATAGAAACAAACTCAATCTAACAACATCAAGTTTATTCCAATAAAATACATTAAAATATCTTATCCACCCAAGACATTTGTCTTTACATATGGATCAAGCACACATGGGTGACCTACTTTGCTCAACACAAACACTTCTTGCACAACTGTTAATTGAGATGATCAGATCCTGTAGTAGAGGATGAAGAGCGAGAGTGACAGAACTGCTGTCAAGCGACACGTGATTGAGCATGTTAATCACTTCAGTTTCTAGGTCAGGAAAGGAAGAGACTCTTGGCCACAGTCAACATTAGGGATACAGCAGGGGGTCCAGACCTACATGGAAGGGGGGGATGAAAAAAGCAAAATGCAAAATTAGATTAACCCTCGTGTTTGTCATCATTCCTCCAGTGGATGTAATCTGAGTTTGTATTTAAATCGGAACATGTCACTAATGCAGAAGTCAGAAATTCAGTAAATATTATTAAATTACATTTCAGCCCAGTTTACGTAGGATAAGAAAGTTGTGCTTGCAGTTCATTAATTTTGTATTCATAGCTTAGTAGTGTTTTTAATACAATTGCACATCATGACAATTCGAGGTTACTAAACTGCACGTATGAACTAGTTTGCAAATCGGGATGAATTTGTAGTCACACCTCATGCGATGGTATTCTCGATTACAGCTGTACTTTGTTTTTCATTTGACTGGTTTACGATTATAACATTTTTTTCAACCTATAGGTAGTTTGTTTTCATACAGAGACCTTCTGACGTCATGTACTAGGCCACATACTTTAAAGCTACACTACAAACACTAAAACGAAAATGAAGGTTTTGTTGTTATTCACTTGGCAACAGGACTGCAACAGACGCAAGGCCATCAAAGAAAAATTACAATCCCCCACATTTAACAGTAAAACAATTCAAACCTGTAAACATTGAGAAGGCGATTCCAGAGACATCAAGAAGAAGAGCTTTTGGTTCTCCTGCGTTTCATCTCGCTGTTGTAAAATTTAGTAGCTATCTTCCTTTCGTGTCCAGCGGGGGAATGGCGATTTGTATTGAGCTCCGTTTCTTTCTTGGACCTTCCTTTACCACCGACGTGACACGAGTATTCAACTAGGTTATAATAGTCATATTGGTCGTAGTGGGCCGCCTCGAAAGAAAACAGTGTTTCAACGTCGGCCGCCATTTGTGCAGCGATCAGCTGTCGGTTGCAGTAAGTAGTAAACACTTGATGTCACGCCTGTGTTTATATGCGCCGAGTCACGTGACTCTCGTTGGCTCAAGTGACAGAGCAAACGTTGCGCACCGTCACTCACTTTTTGAATTTGCATAAAATGCGAGGAACATAAAATATTATATAATATACATAACAAAATGTTAAAAAGTAACACTTGACATTATTATTTTTTTTATTATTTTTAAGCGGCTATAATTAACAAATCGTCGTTATCGTCATATTGAAATTGCTTTGTGAAAATATAGACGAGAAATTTAAGAAAAATACTCTTGTGAAAATATAGAATACCAAAAATTGCTGACTAATTAGCTGTATTATTTTTGTTTAAAAATTAATTGTTAATCATAAATTATTGCTGAATATTTTTGGAAGCTATACTTCCATCTCCTCGCTCGGTATGCGCTTCCGTGCAGGCGTGCTTTTGTTCTGGGACCGTACCCAGGCGGCGGCGGCTTCGGCGTGTCCCGCCCCCTCGCCGTGTGGCGCGTCCTGACGCTTTACCACGTCGCAGTCGAGTCCTCAGACGAGCGAGTTGCGTATGTCTGCGTGTCTCCGGCTAGGCTCGTCGAGGGAGTGATGGCGGCGCCCGTCCTAAGAGTGTCCACCCCGCGCTGGGAGAGAATAGCCCGGCTCTTAGTCTGCCTCCTGGGCATCCTATTGTCCCTTTATGCTTTCCACATCGAAAGGGAAAAGGCCCGGGATCCGACTTATCAGGCTATGTGCGACGTCAGCAGCTCCATCAGCTGCTCCAGAGTGTTCAGCTCAAGGTAATTTGAATTCAGCCGAGGGCGCTCACGGTGGCGCTCATCGCTCAATGAATGTGACTGCTATTAAAGCAAATCCGGTCCAAATCTTTTTTTTTTGCCTTAATGCTACCCCCAAAATGCTCCGGCTAGCTAATTGGTTTAGCTTAGTTACTGCAGCCTTTATTTTAGTCATCGCGCCTAAATTAAACCTCACAGATAGCAACGAGCTATCTTAGCATGAAGCTAACTATAAGCTAACTGTTATCATTTACTCCCTCTTGACCTTTCTATTCTATTCATTTGTCTTATTTCACACCGTAGCATGTGACTAATGTCCATTAATCAGTCCAAATGAAAAAAAAGATAAGATTTGGCTGGTGTAAAAGTTTCCTTCTGTTTCACTGTGATGTTTTGATTCTAATCTGTCTCACTGTAAATCAAAGAAATGTCCCAAACTTTGTTGCTCTCATGTTAGCTGTCATTAGCCGGTGAGCTAATGTCACCACCCACCTTAATCATCTGCTCACCTCATGGTACAGAACACGCCTCTTCTCCTTAGGACTCTTTAAAAGCATTTCCTCAAATCTATAGTACAGCTGCTTATTTTCCCATTCCATAAATCACATGTACTTTACCCAGTCAACCATTTAATTCAACATTCATTGGTAGTTTTAAAGTAATTGCGCCACACAACTTCAAACAAATCAAGACAACCCCACCTAGTAACTATTTAAACGAATCTCTACACTAAACAAATAAAGTTGGAATGTAACCAGTCAAGCCCTTGCCTTGAAATCTTTAATGAATGTTCCAGTTACGCTGGGACAATATTAAAATATTGTTAACCACCCTTTAGTGGTCATGCCACTTGTTCTGTAATGTTTTACCAAAACTTGAAAATATCTTGTGGGATTATTTGATTTTATTTTTTTAGGTGGGGTCGAGGATTTGGACTCCTGGGCTCCATTTTTGGAAATGACAGTGCACTGAACCAACCCAACAGTGTCTATGGAATTGGTTTTTATGCTTTCCAACTCCTTCTAGGTAAGCAGACACGATTATCATCACAAAAGCTTGCTTAGTATCTGTCCCTAAAAAGTGCCAACTCAGTTAAAGCTGAATGTCACGGCTACTTCTGACTCACGTCTCACATGACACTCAAATGAAATTTAGTGGACATTAAGCCATTCTTGCAATTTTAAGCTGTGGGCACATTTTGATGTGGCTATCAAACTTATTTTATTTTTAAAGGCCCTCTGAGTATCATCAATAATTGATTAACTTCAAGGAAGTGATCAATTTGATCACACACACTGCCTTCAGTCACCATTTGTAGCATACTTTACACACTTGTCTAGTTGAAATTTGAGTGACCTGCATTATGTGTGCCAGGCATCTGTGGTCATTTTCAGTTGACAACAAGTGGCAAAATGGCCGCCACCTCCCGCCATGGATGAAAACAGGTGGATTTTGCCTGTTTAATTCATATTCCACAAACGTAATATTAATCTGAATGACATGTTTCGACTGCGCAGAACATATTACAAAAGGCTTGATTTTTTTTTTTTAGTTAAGAATCAAATGGGGGGGGAACAAAGCACCAAACGTCCTCCATGCATACACATGCACACACATGTGAGTCGAGTGCACAGATTTGGGTGTGTACTCGGGACCAGAATCAGCCAAAATGCCCTTAAGCGACAAAGAGCAAAAACTCCCATCTTTAACTTGTGCTCCAGGTTTGTTTTGTTTACACATAGCCTCTCGTTCACATGATTCATCAACCGATATTATTTAAACGTTCTTCCAGTTTTTGAAGATGGTCAAGAACTTATTTTTTGCACATTAACACGCTTCATGTTGTATTTATTTTCAAAATGTGTTTTGGAAAAGCTCTGGATATGAAATAGCCTTTCATGCTAGCTAATAAAAAAAAAAAATTGAATCTCTTTTTGTGTGTTTGCGTTCTTCTAGGAATGACCGTTAGTGCGGTGGCTGCCGTCATTCTGATGACCACATCCATTTTGTCGGTGATGGGCTCGCTCTACTTGGGCTACATTCTCTATTTTGTCCTGAAGGACTTGTGCATCATCTGCATCACCACGTATGCGCTGAACTTCATTCTCTTCACCCTCAACTACAAGCGACTGGTATACTTGAACGACCAATGGAAGCAACTCCAACCCAAGCAGGACTAAAGCTGTGTGAGGACATCAAAAAAAAAAAAAAAAAAAATGACACAAACAAGAAATGTGACTGACTGAACATTTAACTTGCCACCAGGAGACCTTGCTTCCAAATGTTTATTCTGCTGTGTGTTCACAAAAAAAAAAACAAATGAAGACATCTAACCTACATGTTGGGTCTGACACTTTTCGAAAAAGGATTCAGAAGCAGGAGGTAACTTTACTTTCAAGTGGTTTTAAATTGTTTAAACTTTCTCGTCACACAAGAACAAGGGTGGAACACCCACAAGCAAGTCCGGAAGGCGGTTCTCCCGCTTCTCAAACAAGAAGGATCTCTTACGAGACAAGCGCGGCAGATGCACTCAAAAAATGGTGGATTCCAAAATGTCCGCAAAGTTCAGCGCTTGCAGATAAGTCTTGAAATGTCAAGTTTGGAGGGAACAAAACAAAAAAAATGCAGAATTTTGTTTTGTCCCTTCGTGTTTACACTTTTTCGTAAGCTTTTTCTTTTAAGGACCACTCAAAGTGTGTGCAGATGGGTCAGATTGTTTTTTCCAATTGTGTACATAGCCGCTGAGCAATATTTCCACCAAGATTGGTCGACAAAAAAAAAAAAAAACGGTGAAGAAACTCACCGGCCATGTAAAGCCGCAGACACAAAACGAGAAGGTTCTTTTTATCATTGTCTGTTCCCCGCTGAAAAACATACGTGCCTAAAGCATTATAATTCGATTTATTTTGAAAGCAGGGGCACATTTGACCACTACTCTTGTTGAGTTTCCTGTCAACGGTCTGAGGCTTTATTTTATTTTCTAGGCTCACTTTTTTTTGTAATGTAACATACCGGTCGAGCGTTACTCCCTTCTCGAGTTTCAAGCGGTAGCAGAGGCTGCTACACTGTGATATAGTGTCAATTTCCAGTGATGATGATGCTGCTCGGGCGGAGTTACAACTTGAGTTGCCGGACAAAAGTTTGCCAGGAATTTTGTTGACTCAAATAACAGAAGCAAAACCAGTTGTTGGAACTCCTCAAACAGCGACGCAAGCCATATGAGGGCCAGCGAGTCGGACAGGTGAACTTTTGAGTAATAATTGGAAAATAAATCAAGCTGAAATTTATAGTAGGCTAATTTTCGATTCTTTCCCCATTTCGATATCTGAGCGTGGCCTTAGGACTCTGTACAGTCCCACTCCACAACCTACGGGTTGGCCACAGGATGATTTCACGGCTATATCGAGCCAATTTAAAAAATGGAATTTAGAGCATGCTATGAGCTGCTTTTGTCAAATGGACTGTATTTATTCAAGTCGATAACAATGGGTTACCTTTTCAGTAATGTGCTTCCTGAAATAACTAATTGAGTATACTGCAATCTTCCCATGTTGCTGTCAAAGGTTTTTTCTGTTCTCATCATCCTCAAGCGGAATGTCATTTGTATAAAAAGATCAAATAAAAGTAATGATTTCCATGCATTGAAGGAAACACTACCCTGGATGAAACCGATGTAAAACAAAAGTGGAATGTTTTGAAATTCACTTGGTGGCTATCATTCCCCAAAAGCATGCAATTTGTATGTGCACAGTACAAATCCTCCTCACAATATTATTTTCTGTCAACATGAGATCACTCCCACATTTTTTTTTAAGTATATAATAGTTCATTTGACATCACAGTTAGTGAGCATGGATTCAGATGTTTAAGCTATTGGACTATAAGGGATTTTTTTTTTAAAGGAGGAAAACAAATCAGTGCTTCTTCATTATTTTTTTTGAGTGAGGCACTGAGGATAACTGCCATGTTAGTTGCATCACCAATGTCAACTTAAGTGCCTTCTGTTTGATCACCAGGCCTTGAGCCAAAGATGGGCAAGTGATAGCCTTTCAAATGACAGATGTAACAGGCACTTTTGTTTGTCTCCCTGATAACAGAAAATTTGGCAAAATATGGCACCCCAAAATGACCAATCGAGCAAAAAGGCCGTTTCGTTACACCTTTAAATGTTCATTTTGTCTAGCTTTGTTAGCAAGGAAATCACTTTCATCAAAAAGGATTGTAATGTTCCTAATTTTAATTTGCTGTATAGACTGTTAACATGGATAGTTTTAGTCATAAAGACAACTTGATGGGTGGATTGCTGGGAATCTGTCAGTTTCTTTTTTTTAATTTTTTTTTGTGGAGAAAAAGAACTTACTGGGTTTGCTTCTGTATTGCCAAATGTGTTTTAAAACGCTGTATTTTCTTACTTGGAAAAAGTGTTACAACCAATTGCAGGAGGGTGTGTTAAAACTTCCATTAAGGGAAAACTGGATGAGACTGACTTGAGAACATTTAAAATTGTGGCACTGTCACGTGGAAATGAACAACCATTAAAACATTCCCTCTGAAATCAAGTTTTGTCTAAAAGGTTTTTTTATGTTGTCCTTGGCTTAGAAAAATGTCTTGGTTGTGGATAATTAATCAGAAAAATCTGATTGGACTCAATAATGGTCAGTGTCTTTTTTTAATTTCTATTTTAACATCAATAACCTTTTGAAATTAATTGGAATCAGTATGTATAAAAATCAGACTTTAATCCAGCTCTTACTCCTTGAATTTAACATTGTCTTTTGCAATCAGACGTTTAAAAAAATAAACATAAAAATGATGATCACTGAAGAAATTTAAAGGACTAGCATAAGGATAATCACATTGTTGACAATAAGAAATATATTTAGTATATAGCCCTTAATTACAGAAAGCTCTCAAAGAGCTTTCCATGCCCATATTTGACAAATATTAAAAACATCCTCTGACAATTTATGCATTCATAAGTTTGCCAGTGATTCAACACATTTTATGACATTTTTTTTTTTTATGCTACTCAGTTTGCAATGAATAGTGTTCACACGAGTCCGCAAGGATATTTGGTCCAAAAAGGTATCTTCCCCGTTTCATTTGCCAGTTTCCAGTACCTTTCCTTCAGGATGAACGCTGCAGCTTTGGGTTGTCTTTGCCTGCTGAAGACACCTTTCTTGTTGCCCACCACACGTGTGACTCCTGCAAAACACACAAAAATCACAGAATGGATTAAGGAAAAATTGTATACAGATTTTATTGTGCAAAATATTTTGTTAATTACAATAACAAGCTAGTATTTAAAAAGATAAATAATTGATTTGATATCCGCATTGAGAGATGACACTCCACTCGTGTTGCCTTCTGCAGTACCTTGTGTAGTCATAAAGTCGGCAAAATTCCAGATGAGTTCCCCGACGACATACTTCTTCCTCTTCTGGTCGAACACGTTGTGGTAGCTTTGCAGGACCACATTCTGGTACTCCTCAGTAAACATCATGGGCGGGTCCTGCAGAGAGCAGACAAAAATCTTACCTGAGGGCTTTCGACAACACGTTAGTCACGTTGGCTTCCTCACGCTGTGAAGTCCTGGCACTGTGTCTGCTCCATATTCACTTTGGATGATGGGCTTCTGGTACTTTCCGTACCAGTTCTCAAATTGGGTGTTGAGTTGGATTGGGATGACATCTAAGTGGCCTGGATCGTGGTACCAGGAGAAGTAACTGTTCACGCAGATTACGTCCACATAGGGTGCCTAGGCATAGGTTCATTTTCCGTATTAAGCAATATTGACTCAAAAAAATATTCCCAATATGTGTCAGATGATAAAACTCACTCCTCTGTCTCTGGCATAGTTACTATCAGTGATATAAGTTACAGGCCGGGTCACGTCCAAAGTTTTAGTATGGGTTATCAAAGTCCTGCGGAACAAATTAAATTCACATTTCAGCCTTGAAAACACAACACAATCACAGGACTAACATGCAAGTTTGTATGCGACATGAACTTCAACGCAATGTCAGACCCACACATGAAAACATTCAAATACCTGCAACATAAAAAATTCCTGCTGTTCCTCAAACTTACCTGTCTTCTCTGTCCCTTTGGGCGTCATACTTATAGGATTGCTAACGAGCTTCAGCAGACCTTGCTAATTATCTGCCCATTTGAATCAGGTGTGTAGAAAGCAGGACACCGGGCCTCGTGGACCCGGAATTGCCCAACCCTGGTCTCAAAGCCAATCAGAGGAGGGCATATTTAGAAAAATAACAAATAGAAAACTCACTTGAAATACACTTCAGCAGGAGGCATCTCTGCTGCTGGCTCATTGGCTACTGACCACATGACCACAGAAGGATGGTTCTTGTCCCGCCGCACAAGCTCATCCATTACATCCAGATGATGGGCCAGGGAGGTGTTGCCAAAACTCCGACTGTCAATGGGCAACAAGTTTTATTTCCACATGATGGATACAACGAATTCGTACCTACATGTCTTTGATGCCAACCCCCGGGCATTCGTCTATGACCACGATGCCGTGGCGATCGCACATCTGCAGGATCTCCTCGGCGTAGGGGTAATGGCTGGTGCGGAATGAGTTGGCTCCCAACCATTTTAATAAATTGAAGTCTTTGACAATCAGGGACCAGTCGAAACCTTTACCTCGAATCTACAATACAGATTGGAATAGAGAATCCATATATTTGAATCTGGAAAAAATCTGATGAGGCTTAAACAAGTCCTCAAGTGGTCCTCACATCAGAGTCCTCATGTTTATTAACCCCGTGGAAATAGAAGGGCTTGTTGTTGATGAGGAACTGGGTGCTCGTGACATGAACAGTGCGGATACCAACTGGTACAGTGTAGATATCTCCATATGTTGATCGTTCATCTGCTGCCATCAAGTGAACCTTCATGTGGAATTAAAAAAATATATATAACACATAGATCATTTTTCTGGCAAAGTGACTTAACACACCTCCAAAGAGTAAAGATAAGCTGGATTGTCATGCATCAAATATGGCCACCAGAGTTGGACATCAGTGAATTTGAGCACTCCAGATGACTTGTTGGAGGAAGCCACACAGTGCCTGTTTTTGTCCATTAAAGTGACTTTTATGGGGGCTTCAACAGCATTTTGGATTGATATCTTGTACTTGACAAAACCTGAAATAGAGAATTCCATCACAGAACTGCTATTGTGGTATTATATATATATATATATATATATATATATATATATATATATATATATATATATATATATATATATATATATATATATATATATATATATATATATATATAAATATTGTGTATATTTTTTCAAGTGTTACAGTAAAATAAAATGGCTATTACTGAATAAGTTAATATGAAGTTTAAAAAAAAAAAAAAAATACCTGTGCTATCCAAGAAGTCCGTCACCACTGTGATGTCATCGATATAAACTTTAGGGGTAGTGTACAGCAATACAGGACGGTGAATCCCAGCATAGTTGAAGAAATCAAAGTTGGTGTTTTGCACAAAAAAACCATCAGGATACCTGTGGAGGAATTATATATCCAAGTCAAAATGAAGATTTATTTCAGCAATTTTATTCAGTGATTGTGTTAGGTCAGCACATCCACGAAAAAAAAAAATGTCGGAGTGTGCTTACTTGGTGGGGTCATTGAAGTACTGGATGGTCCCAGGAGGGAGAGTCTCCAGAGTTAGTGTGTTGTTGACCGCGATGGTGATCCTGCAAGGACTTTTCGGGTCTGCTCGGATCACGCTGCCTATTTCTGCCTCAAAAGGAAGATGGCCGCCGTTGTGTTCGGTCACTTTCACCCCGTTGACCCACTGGAAAATGATAAAAGATTATTAACGCACCTCAACAGTGAAGCACAAAAAAAGAACATTCATGCTTACCACCACGGAATAATAATGAGCACTTCCAACTCGAAGAACTACTCTGGTCCCTTCATCTGTGACCCAGCGGGACGGCACCAGCACTTCTCGCTCGTACCATACCCAGCCAATGAAATCTCGTAGTTTGGGGTCTTGAGTAATGTCGTTGAAGCTGGCGGGAACAGCCATATCAATCACGGGTCCAGTCTATCACATGACAACATGGATACACACATGAGGTCAAAGTCAATGTCATAAAACAAGTTTGGGTCTTTGGGTTTTTATTAGAAATTATTGTTAATTATGATTTTTTATTATAGCATTGTGCTGCAATTTCAGAAATTTATCATGATCTTCATCAGCATAATAATGACGCTCACCTCAGCCAGGCGACTTTTGTACCAAGCCTTCTCGAAGCCTTGATTCCTGTTTGGTGACTTGTCCGCTCTGAAGCTCCACAGCCCGCTTAGGTCCTTCACCTCCCGAGATGAAGACTCCCTGGGGAAGAGCATTCCCGTGGCCAGCAGGCAGAAGGAGCCCGGCAACACCGCACAGAGACATAGGTACCAGAGCCATCTGGATCTTCCCAATGTAAACATCTTCAAACTTCCATGGGGACACTTGACAGGATGTGACGTCATTTGTTGTAACTGCTTAAGTATGCCGAGAATTTCAGGCTCTTGCCATTAGTTCCGCTTATTAAACAAAAATAATATCTTCCCCAAATAATAATAAATGGATATCCATAGCTAACAATTATTATTAATTAAATGATCTTGGGTGAAGTATGTAGTTTTTGGAAAAAAATTGAGCAATATTTGTTTATTACTGTTTTGCAATCAAAACAGAGCAGACTAGCAGATCAATTCTGTACAACATTGCACATAACATTCGTTTAAATTAACATGAAAATAAAAACATCAATTCACAGCCATCAAATTCTTAAGCACTCAATTGTGTTAAGTCAATAGCATGGACAGACTTTACTCTCATCCATTTGTGCATTTGAAATTTCAATATTTAATTGTATGACAACAAAAATACATCCCCCAAAAGAGGAATTAGCTCAAGTCCATTTCCTTCCAGCAGAATGTCAAAATACATTTCTAATTCACCGATCCTGATGGCTATGCAAGTATGCATCGTAACTGGGAGAGCTGGGAGTGAATGAGTTTAATTCTAACCCAACAATGTTGGAATTGCCCGTCACGGGTCACCCACTACTCTAATCAAATCATCCACATGACCTCACGTTTTTAATTGTCCACTAGTTGAGCTCAGTCGATGACTCGGATGGAATATATCTCTTTAGCACATGTGTGGGCTACTTGTTTTTGCAGATGGAGTCCAACCGATTAAGGAGTTTAATATCATCCTCCAGCTGCTTCATTTCCACCTCGAGACGTACCTTACGATTCTTCATCGACGGGGTGTCGATCATAAATGGGAGGCGCTGGTACTCGGCATTTAGCTCGTTGTATTTCTCCTTCAGTTCCTGGAAAGAGACCCGGATCTTGGGTTTGTATGATGATCAGTATGATCATCAAAATGATGTGTTGAGCAGACTGTACCTCAACGATGGCCTGACATTCCACGTCAGAAAGGTATTTCATGGTTTCATGCTCCTCCTGCTTTTTCAGATTCATGTTGTACTCTTCCAGTGCCTTTTGATACTTTGCTTTGCGCCGCATTAGGTAGTTTGGTACTTCTCCATAATCCTGCAAAAGCAAATAAACATTAGCTCCAAATGTGGATGATTTTAAAGTTTTATATGTATAAAAATATCCAAACCTCACTATTTTTTGCTGCTTTCCATAAAATGCACTCAATAGAATGAACTTTTTTTTTCTCAAGTATCTCAGGAAAATACCTTTTTCCTTATGTACACAGGGACAAGCCCTGAGTTTACATTATGGGATTCCTTGTGTCCCTTGTTTGTGTCAACAACGCATGGGGGCTGTTTGGGTCCTTTTGGTGTGGTGGTCTTCTTCTTTGTAGGGGTGGGACTAACGGGTGGCAGAAACGAACCAGTAGGGACGGCTGGTTTCTTCGTTGAACAGACGTAATGAGTCTTGACCTGTTTGACTAGAAGACAAAGTTAAAGGTTAGTTGGGGAGATGAGATAAGTTTAAATTAAAAACAAGAATATAATATGGACTAAAATAAAACTCACTCTCTGGTAGTTTGGGTTCTTTGGAATGCTTTTTCAGGTAATTGGTTGGGACGGGCAACTCCAATTTATTTGGGCCCATCGTTTTCATATAATTTGTTGGCTTCCTCTCCTCAAGAACTGTTGGCCGGAACTTTGACACATACCTTTGGAAATAACATCATTTAATAAAATTTGCTAAAACATTTAACTCATTAATTCTAAAATAAAGTTATTTTCTATGAGTAATTTATTTTTGTCAATGCCACCGGTTGATATTACCTTTCTGGCTTCTCGATGATAACAGTCTTCTCAATAAAATTATGAATGGACTCAAGAGGGTAGAACTCTCCAGCCATTTTTTCTGAATTGGACCAGATAAGCTAATTGCTAGCCAGTATTGAAGTCTGTGTCAGCTGAGTGTCACGGGTTCCGATCCAAATATGTCTGAATAATGCATGACTCAATAATGTCACATGTAAAAAGCCCACGGACACATTACCGATGATGACGTCATTTTTGGTGACTCTGTAAAAAGGCTATATTTTCTCTTGTTCGACACGTCACCGCCCAGTGAACGCATCGTTCGGTCAGCTGACGTCACCACGGACTTTGTTTACACTCGAACGTCACATTGGAGTCACGTGACAAGAAGTTGCCTGTATGCTCAGTTTGGGAGTGAAACTTGCTTGCCTTCAGACCTCCTGGAAAATTATGTTTTTTTTTTTCCCTGGGAGAAAGATGAACTTCTCCACTTCCAGGGACAGAATAACTCAAGAGCAATGGCACATTATATATTTTTCACGTTTTTTTTAAATGAGAATTTTCATGTTTTTACTGGGGAAATACAGTAAGGCTTTCTCAATATAAAAAAATTACCATGCAAGGCTTTTTCTAAAAAAAAAAAAAAAAAAGACCATTTATGGTAAAGCTTTTTTTTTTCCTATATGCCATTGTATATTAAGGCTTTTTAAACGGCCTTATATAGTAAGGATTTAAAATATACCAAATTATAGTCATTCTCAACCAAACGACAAAGTATGAGCACAGTACATAAGTAACAGACTAGGTTAGATTAAAAATTATTCAATTGTGATCTTGTGTCCCTCAAATGTGTACCAGCAAGTAACAAAACAACAAACATTTGCTCTTGTGCTGAAAAAGAACCATGGAGAAACCACCTCTGCCTTCTTCTTCCCAGTCATCCCCTTCTGGTCAGCAAAACATCCTGAATTAATTTAAATAAACATTTACGGTTGTGTGTATTTGTTTATGGCTTCAGCACTTCATTCATGATTACCAATAAAGCAAAACATTGTTGGAGAGCCCACAATGCAGTCAAAGTGGAATGCGGGAGAGCGATGGTGGCTCCCATCTCAACAAGTACAATAATATATTTAATATATATTATATATAAAAATATCAGTGCTAGATTTAGGATAGGACCCTTTGTTGATGGTTCAGACATGATGCAGAGACTGGCTTTAAAAAAATAAATCGATGTTCGATTTATTGGTATAACCATATGCCATACATGTTGGCATTTTCACCAGAGACAGAAAACACGTAAACAAGTTAGTTGGAACAATCATGCAGGATCAGAAAACTATTCCAACTTGAAAACTGTGGTCCCAAACCTGCCTGATTAAAATAGCACAGTAAACATGATTGACTTAAAGCTTTTTATACTGCAATCACATCCTGATTAAATTACTATTAGTGGCCCATTGCTACCAATCAGAACTCTGCCTTGGACCGTTCATTTTGAAGTATACATAATACACATATAAACACACGCAGCACATTTGAACAGATTTAAAAAAAATATGTATACACATATAAACAGCACATTTGAATAGAAGTTCTAACATAAAAAAAAATATGTCATGACTGCAGTCTTTCATCGTATTCAAAGAGATGCAAAGCAGAGACTGTTTCTGGCAGACTTTGGTGAAGACACAGACGGCGTGGGTTCATGTGCTCTTCTTGTTGGACACCAAAGTTTCAATGAGTTCAATGTCAGTCTCCACCTGTTTCAGATCAGCTTCCATTCGCAATTTACGACTCTTCAACCAAGGCGTGTCTATGACTAATGGAAGGTGCGTGTAGGCCTTGTTCAGCTTTTGAAGTCTCTTTTTCAGGTACTTAAGAGGGAAAATATTACTGGTTAATAACTCAAATATGCATACCATGGGGGATTTTTGCTATCTGTAGGTTTGTGCCACATCTAAAGTAATATTTTAAATAAATATAGCTTTATATGTAGCTGGGATTGGCAACCCATTGTGGGCTCTCTATCAATGTTTTTGCTTTATTGGTAATCATAAATGAAGTCGAAAAGTTTTGAAAAATATAAACATTAAATCTGTTATTTTGAATATAATAATATAAAAAAATGTGTGAGGAAAAATAAAACCATCTTTATCCTGTACTGCCACCTGTTGTCGATTCAAATTGATGTCACGGTGCAATTTGCAGCTTTGTGATGAATTAATTACCTCAATGATTTCACGAAAGTCCTCTTCTGTAAGCTTTTCGATATCTGGTTCCTCTGGTTTCGCCACCTCGATAACGCTCTTTTCCTGAGGAGACTTCGGGGGCTTTGGTCTGCGGCGTAGAAGATATTTGGGTACCTCTCCATAATCCTGCCACATAAAAAAAAAAAGATTAAGCTCTAAAACAATTATAATATCTCTCTATATAATCAATACCTTTTTCCTTATGTATACTGGCACAAGTCCTGAGAGTTTATTTAGGACCTCCCTGTGCCCCATGTTGTTGTCAACAACACAAAATGGCGGCTTGGATGACTTTGGCACGGCTGTAAACATCTTTTTTGCGGGGAGGCCAGTAGGAAGCAGAAATGTCCCCGCAGACAACATTGGCTTATTTGTAGCACTGGTACAATAAACATTGCGGACATGTAGTTTGTCTGGAAAATAAAGTATATACTCGTAAGATGCACAGCAATGCAATGAATGGCGTTTTAGAAGACTCACTATCAGGCAACTTTGATTGGAGGGAGAACTTGGTCAGGTAGTTTGCCGGATGCTGCAGCTCGATTACTGTTGTTGTTATGTTGTTTTGCCTTGAGCTGGACACGTACCTGAAAAATTAGCAAAATAAATTCATTATTTTATATTTATATTTATTCAATATTGGTCATTGCTTAGCACAATCATCAAAATACGGTACACTCAAATATTTGACTCCAAGTACCACCCTGAAAATTATTTAAACATATTTATTATATATTAACTATTTAAATACTAAAGCAGAGTGAGCCCATGTGTTCAGCCCCCCCAAAAAAATTCTATAAAGTGTTGTTAATTAATTCTATTAAAAAGTGTTGCATAGAAAACTCAAACAGAAATACTAAAATTAGTATGTTGCTTTAGTAAGTGTTAAAAACAAAAAGGAACACACATGCTGTACACACAAAACAAACTCAGCATGTGCCAAATATGCTCAAAAACTTCATGAGCGTACAAAAAGTAGCTAATTTATATTATTTGGTCGTTAAAAAACACCAATGAATAATTTCTCCCCCTCTAAATTACCTCTTTGGCTTATCCATGATCACATAACTTTGATTAAAATTAAGAACTGTGTCCTGTGGATAGATTTCCCCCAAAGAGCTCAACAAAATAACTCCTATAACCAAGCCCTCAGGCAAGCTCGTTGGTTCCGATCCAAATACCGTAACGTAGCCTGCAAAAAAAAAAAAACGTCCGCATGCCATGCTGTTTAATCAATGTGAAAATTGACGATGCAGTTGTTGCGTCTGTGTATTAAGGCGAGTCGCTGTTGACGCGTTCAAATCCTGTAGTAGCCAACCGCATGACGTCATCGTGCTTCACTGTGTATTAAAGAAATCCCACTCAACGAACGTGTCAGCGATATCCCGCGGTTGTTAAAAAGAATTCCATTTCAATTTGATTCCAATAAGTTTAATGAGCTTTTCTAGAAAATATCAATTTTCCTTCCATGTCCTCATTTTGTATTACATTAATACGATTTGCCGGCACCATATGTAGTGACGTCATAATCACTAAGTATGAAATATGAAACATAGTAGTTTGTAATTTCAAAACAAACCGCGTAAAGTGAGAATATTTTTTTGCTAAAATGGAGACATAATAATGCAAATTTAATTATAAAGTTACTTCTTTTGAGTCTCCCTGAAATACCTGGTCAATGCATTCGTACTGTAATAATTACTTGACACTAGATGGCGCCAAATACAAAGCTAAAGCAGTCATCAGTTTAGTCAATGTACAGTAATGAAGCCCTACTACACTGCCTTATTTGTCCCGCGTGGTAAGGTCAAAGGGCAATGTTCTCAACTCTTAGTATTCATTAAAATGTTTGTTTCTGGAAATAGTGAGATTTACCGCTTATTGTACTTTGAGTTTATGCTTACTCTAATTTCAGATTCATGTCTGACGTTATATTTGCAATTCCCTCCTTGAAGAGTTTGTTTCCTCTGCTAAATTAACACAATGACGTTAGAATGTGTTTTTATTGGAATATTGGCTAAACTATTCCAAACTCAAATATAATCAAACCCAGGGAGTGAAACATTCAAGTAAGTTGAAGTCGGACTTTCTGGCATTGGATGGTGGAATTCAATTTATAGAGCTTCCAGTAAATCAGTTTGTGTTTTATACAGGGACAATCTCATCCAAACAATTTATGCTACTGACATCTTGCTGACATTAATGCAAGGTTAATGGTTGCTCCTCTTTTCATTTCCTGTGCGAAGAGACTTCCATGTCAGTTTCCCACTGAATAATTTCAAAGGGTCCAAAATAAAAGGACTATTTTGGGCACTTTTAATTAGATTCCCACGTGTTCAACGATGCAAAGATTGTTGCATGTAAAACTGTCCAGGATAAAAAAATTACAAATTTGATGGAGAAGTCATGGCTACAGTCAAATTTAGCTACGTTTATATTTAAGGATTTAATTTTTTACATTTAATTTTCACTTATCACAGCATTAAATTTGCACACATTTTTTTTGTACTGTAGTTGAGAGCTTTTTTTTTTTTTTTTTTCACAGTAAAAAAAACATTTGAGTCAATAAAAAAATAAAACAAAGTTCCAGGAAAGGAAATGTTGTAAAGTTAAAATAACCCTTAAGCACAGGAAAGTGAGTCAAATGAAACAGGCAACATGACAACTAATAAGACACAAAGTGAACAAAACCTGGAGACTAACTCACACTTCTACTGTGACAAAACAACACAGCTGGGAAGATGCCAAGAGGGGAAAAAAAAAAAAATCAGTTTGCAGGCGTAGACAACTTGACAATGAGCTTGGATAAATAGAGAAACAGGAAGACATACACAAGTGGGGAGTTTTACACGTTTTAACTAATAAAAAAAAAAAAAAATTAACAAATCTTTGTACATGAAAACGAAAATGCTTTTCAAAAAATAAATTACAGCTTACTTTAGAAAACAAAAAATTGTAGAAAAAAAATGTCCTCCTTTTTGTCTTTGCTTTCACCGTTCATTTGAAATTTAAATATAAAACTAGAAAATTGTCATTAGATGGTTAATTGCTATATTTTGATATACAGGTCTTTATAATAATCTGTCATTGATGGATCAAAATGTACTAGTGGTATTCTGCTTTGCCTTTCCCACATTATAATCCCAAGTGAGTTGAAAACATGCAAACTCAAAAGCAATAAAATCCCGAGCCTATTTTGAAAGTCACATTGTCACCCATTTAGGAAATAATGAGCCCATACTCGGTCACACAGTTGGCAGTCAACCTAATGACATCTAATATTAGCTCCTATTAGATTAGTTGAACATTAAAAAGGATTGTGTAAATGTGTTACTAGGCTAGGTAGGAATGCAGGAAGTTGGCTTTTCATTTCAGGTAAGTCACATCAACACACAAGCATCCCGGCGTGGCAATAAATATGAAAATGTGTAATTTCCTGACAAAAATGATCTCCCTCCTGAGGTTTGGAAATAAAAAACGATCGGGTATAGCCACACCGAGGTGATGCAATATTATGACAGATTGTGGAAGACGTTTGCGAAGTCCCACTGTGCCACCGCATCTCTGCCAAGACTGATCAAGAGCCCGGATTCATCTCGACTGCTCCATATTTGCTTGTTTTGACGCAGAATGGAGTCCGATTTGAAATCATCCTAACGTGATTCAATAACGAAGAGAACAGACTTCAGACAAAAACGGCATTCCTCATATCTTCCCCTCACTGTTCTCGTGTGGAAATACCAGCGTTGAATAATTCATGATCTGTGGGAGGTGAATAATGAATGTGCGAACAATTAATGCGTGCAACCCCGATGAGCTGGAAAAGATGAGGGCTTCCCCCTGCTGAGTCTTCTCTCTCCTACTTCCTGCCTTGCCAAAAAAACATAACGCAAAGGTGAACTTAAAATAGCTCCCTTTCATTTCATGGAGTTACCGAAAGGCACTCTGACCACCGTAAAAGACGAGTTTGAAAGGAACGAAATGAAAAAGAGAATCGGCGAGGTAAATAATGCATCAAGTGAAGCATCACGCAGAGTCGCTTTTACGAGCTGGAGTTTCCTCTGCAGGGCGTGACACCATGTGTGTGTCTGAACGTGTACAGGTGCATCAACACACTCCGCTCATAAATATGCATTTGTGTTAGTCCCACGCAATGCTCTCTCTCTCGCTCGGCTACACGTTCTAAATATACGCCTCGCATGTATGTTCCGTACGTCGTGAAGCAACAACCCTGAGGCGAGACAAAAGAGCTTACAGCAATGATTGAAATCGTGTATCATCATTAATGCATCATTAAAACACCAGGGGGCGCTTTAGTTGATTCTTATGTAAGGAGAATCAAAAGTCACTTTGTACTGGGCTGCCATTGATATTAAAGATGGCTGGGTGTGAGTTCATGAGAGAGTCCTGCCTTTTTCTGCAGGTGCCGCAGTAATCGTTCATACTCCACGTGGTGTGGAAATGCTAAGGTGTAAATCTTTTACAGCTGCAATAAAGGTCATATAGTCACTGAAGGCTAACGGGGGGGAAGAAATGCAGGACAATAAATAAGGGACACTCCACGACGGTCTGCTCATAGAATCACATTTCATCACCTCCAATTCGGAGCGCCACCCACGACTCGTAGCGGTATTCATCGATGAACCTAACGGTGGTAACCAAAACAACCAAATGGCCTCCCTGGTTACCAGTCAACTGCAGGGCACGTAGACGGAAAGACCACTTTCACTCCCTTTTACACCTATGGACAATTTCAATTAAGTTAGCAGGCATGCTATTGGAATGTGGAAGGAAGCGAGCATACCGGGAAAAGCCCACGCAGGAAACTCCACACAGGAACAGGAAAGCCGGTGCCAAGATTCAAATCCAAGTCCTCTTGACTGGAAGGCAAGAGCATATATCTACCAAAATGTCATATTTTTGAAATCAAATGAGACTGGCTGGCGACCAATTTTGCTCAAAGTGTGCTGTGAAAGTCTCAAGGTCTCCGTGACCTAAAACAGGATGAGTGGATGGAAAATGGAGGTCACGCCGTACTATTGATTATATTTTTTTTGTACACTCCAATTACCGTATTTTCCAGACTATAAGGCGCACCAAAAAACCTAAAATGTTCTCAAAAGCAGACAGTGCGCCTTATAGTCCAGTGCGCCTTATCTATGGACCAAATTCCTAAATTTAAACTGTCCCGAAGCATTGTGTCATGAAATCAATCATAAGTGGCCAACTGAAGACTATGAATCATGAATCAAAAAGACTATGGATCGTTATTTTGTGATTATAAAGTAATTTGTTGCGTCTGAAGTTGAAATAAAGATAAAATGGAGAATGATTTGGATTAAAAATCTGACATGATGTATTAATGGTGCGCCTTATATAAGGACAAAGTTTTAAAATGGGCCATTCATTGAAGGTGCGCCTTATAGTCCAGTGCGCCTTATAGTCCGAAAAATACGGTAACTTCCTTTGGTTGTTCATTATAAGTCAATTCCATGATCTTTTTTTTTTTTTAACCCCAGCTCGGTCATCTACTACGTAAGATCTCTTTGAGTACAGGCTGTTCAGTTTGAACCGACAGGAGGTCTGTTCTCCTAGTGTGTGTCATCGCCTTGGGGGTCTTCAGCTGACAAAATAAACCAGCGTTCCCACTGTCCGCAACTTAAGCTAGCCAACATATCTCTCCGCTCGCATTCCCCAATGTGACCCATTTACAAACAGGGCGAAGACGATAAATCTGAAATATTTCCCCGGCGCTGTCTCATTGGACCTATTCATATTGTGCCATGACGTATTGTTAAGAGGCTTATTGGTAAGTGCACGAGTGACTTCAATATGTGGCTTCCTCTTCCTGCTTGTGCAGGAGCTTGAGTCACAGGCGACATGGCGGGAGAAAGTCTGTAGCGACACAAACACAGAGGATGTGTGCCGAGTCTTGTCATTGTTTTGTTGTGGACGCACACACGAACAAACACACCCAAATTCTTTTGTTGAGCAAAATGCGAATGTCTCAAACTTTAATTTAATAGACGTCACGAGCCTCAGGACAATATCTGGTAAACATCTTAGCCCCGATGGGAAATACGTCATGGTGACGACGTATCAATCGGAAATTAAGCGCCTTGCGTTTGATGTCCGTCCATTCATTTTCTGAAGTGCCCATCTGCGGAGATATTCTGATCTTCTAAAAACATTCACGGTAGGGTAAAGAAAAATTCTCAACAAGCGGTACAAAGAACTCTCAAGAGAGCTTGGGCACGAGCCAAGCCATTCTCTAACTTGGATAAACACTTTTTAATTTTATTATCTTGGCTTCTTTTTTTGCGAGGTCTTTTCAGGTAAACAATGTTTACCTTTCAGTCCACATTCTTTTAAGACACACCTCGTAGAGGACGCGGCGCTTTTTCCATTGTTGCTCGTCTCTATAAAATGATTCAAATGAGGTCAAACGCACACTATTCCTAGAACCGGGCCAATGGCTGACGTCAAAAAAATACGGCGAGCGATGGATTGTACACGATCCTATCGTTCATGTACGATGTAGATCAGTTCCTTTACGAACGAGCTACGTTTTATATTGTTCTTGACATTACCGTAGGGATTTGATTTCATTTCTTGTGCCAGCAAGAATTTAATGAGAGCAACTTGATGAGCTCTGTGATTTTTATCAGTGGAGGCAGGTGGGGGCGCCAGCACAATGCGCCACACGGCCGGGCATGTCGGAATAGGGTGTCGAGAGCGCCTCACCTCACAGCCGACCTGTGCTGAACTGGCGTGACCTTTATCCTCCCAACTGCAGCGTGCAATGAATGGTTGTGCCGTGACGCGACACAGGTTTGTTCCCATTGTCCCAGAGTGGACACAACGTCTCTACCTCTTCCTTTTGGTCATTTCGGGTAGGCTGCGCCATACAAGCTACATCTCGACTCTTTTCCTGTGTTTTCAGACAGCCAAGCGTCCCACTTTACGATATCAAATAGAAGAATCACTGGTAAGATTAGTCACCTGATGACCTTCTGGGAAAGTCTGGAGGTGAGTTTCACACTATGCTTTCCTGGCAATCACCCCTCAAATAAAAGAATCTCTACGTATCATGTCGATGGACAGTACTGAAGACAAACTATCAATAGAACATTTGACCTGAAGATACCGCAATCGGTCGTGTTGCCTAAAATGGACCGTCCCGTCCAAGAGTGTGATGAACTGCTCTTATCTGACAAGACGACATGCTCCTCATTGTTTTGTCTTCACCTTGAACATGGTAGGAAATGTACGTACGTATATATCGCCAACAAACTGGGTCAACTCTATAGGGATAAAAAAACGGAAGCATGCACAATACGTATAACATTTTAAAAATAAGTCAATAAATAAATAAATAAATAAATGATAATATATTAGAATATTAATAAATAAATAATAATAATAATAATAATAAAACTAATAATACCTTTCTGAAAGTGTCAATCAAAACTGACAATTATCTTTATAAAGACAAATTGACAGTTGTATCGTATTTTTGTGGCCACCATGTCCCAGCATGGACGTCAGCTTACTTAAAGATGACCGGATGTGGTCACCTTGACGCGGTCTGTGGCAATGGTGAGAAAGTTCCGACCCCGTGCACAGACCAGCTACAATAAACACATCTGTACTCGGCCCAAAACTTTAATTACACTCGGCTGTCAGTCACGTTCCCCATATTTATACTAATGTTATTAAAACATATGAAATCAGCCCAATGATGTATTGTTTTCCTTATCTCCCGTTCTCCAACACGTCAGCTTCCCCCCCAAGCTGAAAACAAACAAGATTCTGGGTGTCTATCGGACATCCTCCCTCGCTACGGACTGACTATGTGATGTCACTGTCCCTCCTATAGACAGCAGCCTGGTCACCTACAGTATGTTATCTGGAGAAGAAGGTGACCCGCTCCCTGCTCACACAATGGGGTCGAGGCTGGAGGGCTGACACGACAGTCCTGCATTCTCTGTCTACAGCAAAACAAACATTTGCAAAAGGAACACAATCTTGGGTGAGCACCAAAATGATAAATCTCACCTTGATGTCAATTTCTATGAATGGTGTTTAGTCTTCAAATAGAAAGACAAACATTTTGGAGTATCAGTCCAATTGTGCATTCTTTTTTTTTTTGTATTATCAATATTGGACATTTGTTATTATGATGGAATTCCATGATGAAAACTTGCATATTTAAAAATGTGGCTAAGCTAATGGGTGCTGAAAATTAGCTTTGTGTTCAATTAAATAGGACTAATTCAAAACAATTAGATGTCACGATTCATTTTTGTTTGGCACTCTGCCATGAGATTTGTGCAAAATGGCTCAAGTAAGGTTGGGAAACAGATGATTTAGGAGACTGGTCAAATTCTGGTCATCTTCCCTCCCTACTAGCATCCTCTGAAGCTAAATTTATAGTGTAACCTCCCTAAAATGTACCATGACAATCGACACACACACACACACACCATTCTTTCCATCGAGTAGTGTTAAGCAAAGTTATGTTTCGTAACTAACATATGGTGAGACATCGTTTCGTCAGCGGTGACTAAAGGACAAAAGTGAGTCTCAGTAACGTCTCACATTAATGTCAACTATTATTTTCCAGCGCTTGTCAGTCCTCGAAATTGTCATCTTCCTAAATGACCCCCCCCCCCCACCCCGATATATAGTGCACCAGCTCACAGGCATTTCGAATCTCATTAGAGTTCCATTTACGGCGGCAATAAAAGATAATAAGATCGTCTGTGTTCCACATAAAGGTCCCCCGCGACACCATCAAGGGATTGTAGTCAAATTGAAGTTCACCATCCAGTTCAAGGCAGCGTCAAAAATAATAAAAAAAAAAAGGTTCTTTGTGAGGTTTGAATAATGCCTCATTGAGTAATTGCCTAAATAAACACTGCCCCATTTTTTTTTTTTCAGTTAGAGACAAAATCTCATCCCTTTGTGGAGAATAATTGAAGGCAGGATGTGTAAATGATAAATATTAATAATCTATGGGGCTAATGTTTTGGGAGTCGCTCATTTGGTGGGGGGAAGAAAATCCAAACATGTTTCCAAAAATGCATGCAGGGCCGTGGGAATGACAAAAATTACTCACGAAAGTGATAACAGGGAGGAAAATACATGAAATGCGCTTTTTGATGCAATCTTTTTGTGTACTCAGAGTGAAGGACATGTGACTTCTTGATATATTCTCGCTATGAATAGATGCTTGGCTAAAACGTGAATGAAAGTCTCATTAATTTTGCAAACGTTTGTTTTTGCGTCTTTCTGTGCAGTTTAAATCCTTATTTCTTTGCTGTGAGCCAAATTTTTTTTAAAAAAAAGCAAAACTTCAGACATTTAGTGAAATAGCTCAAATTTCAAAAAGTTTCTTGCATACACATCCTTGCAGCTGTTTTGATGCTGACAAAAGATGCTGTTTGTGCAGCATCATCACTTGCTCGGACAATTAGAGGACAAGGACGGAGCAATTAATGCTGAGTGGGCTTTGTCACATTGGATCAAAACGCTTGTAAACTAACAGTAAGGATTCTTTTTAACATCACTAATCTACAAAACGTACTGCTGATTTCTTCACTTCGAGGAGTCGAGGTGCAATGAACCCAATTTTCCTTACTATAGCTTTTAAAGGATACAAAAAAAAAACCTGAACAAGCAAGGTTTCGTGGGGGGGTGTTTTGTGGAGCTTCAAAATCAGCACAAATTCAACTGCAGGAGAAAAAAAAAGCCCCCCCGGCGCAGGAAAACAGCTGAATGAAGCTAAAGCCGACATTTGAGAGGATGGCTGTGTCCACCACCGCACAGTGCTGCAATGCGTGGGTGTAAGCGATTATGACTATTAAATATAGATATCGATATCGACCCAATGGAAGTGATAACAACCTGCTGAGATGCAATTAACAGAATCAAAGAAAAAAAAGATGGACGCTGTACCTTCCTGTTTTGGAAGGATGTCAGAAAGAGGACTTGACTAACCTGCAGACACCAGAGCATTGCTTGATAATATGAGGAAGGGCAGAGTAAAGAGGAGACACTTTTGAAAAGTATAGAATCTCATTATAACACATATTTGTCTCATGCAAGTCAGCCAGCTCTCATTCCACCTCATGTTAGACTGGATTTTGTTACCATGACAACCAGGGGAGGACCCAGAGCTTTGCAACGAGAGGCTTTGCACATTGCCTCTCATCATCACACCAGTGTGTGTGTGTGTATGTGTGAGTGTGGGTTGAGCTGACTGTTTGCTTCTAATTGTGGAAGCAGAGCTTAGAAGGTGGAAAAATTATGCTTAAGCAGAAGAGTAAATCTGCTGAATGCAATTCCCTAATAAGTTTTTTTTAACTTCACTTACTACAATCAACTCATTGACTAGTCGGTTTAACACTGATTTGTCTCCTTTGAGCAAGATTGATGACTAATTAAATTAATTAAAAACTGTTAATGTCTACAAAATCCTACAGACATTTTTTGGGGTCATTGAAATTGACTGTAAAGTTTTGCTCTTACCAGCCAATCAGAGGACGGAGAAGTGATGACATCATCGAAGGCGAGCACTCTGCCCCTGCGGTGACACATTTTAAAATCTGATTAGGGCAATGAAAATATGAACCGTCACGCGAGTCCCAATAGTCATGACAGGTCAGATCCCGTTGACCAAATCCAAAAAGAAAACTGAATTCCTCACAATATAATGTAAACACGATATTTTTTCGGTGTAATTCTAAACATCCGACATCATGTTGAGGACAATACATTTTGGTTTTTGGAAAGCACAATGCAAACACTGACCCCCTCAGCCCTTGCTGGCCTGTAGAACAATGCACTCCAAACCAAACAAATCAGAGAAGAACAACTTGTCCGTGTTTGTATTTGGGAGTGCTGCTACGTAAATCTTATTCTTAACATTTATTGACATGGGGGAACTTTATATTAGTTAGCCATATTATTAGATTATATGATACATTTAAAAAAAAAAAACTTGAAATATAGATGTCTAATTAACATACAGATGCATTTTAATAAATTTAAATATTGCAGAAAATTCAATTTATTGCAGTAATTGAAATGTGGAAAAGGTGATATGATTATTTAAATTTTCACAATAGGAAGTAATAGGTAACAAAATAGCGAGGTGTTTTTTTTTATATAAACAAAACGAACGAGTCACCTTTGTGCCAAGTTTTGTAATATCTTGCAAATGACACAATCTTATTTAGTAAAGAACAAACATACAGTAGTGATATGATAGCAGCTGGCGTGTGCTGAATCATATCGTCACGTCACGTCTGACAAAGCCGCGTACTGTCACAAGTCACAATTGTCAACAGGCAAAAGCAAAGTCATACACTTTCAGCGATACACACTAAGTCAAATTTCATGTTGAAGTTGCAAGTAAGTCTGAAGTCACACCACTGACTTTCAAGTAAGTTCTAAGTCAAGTCATAAAAGGAAAAATGACACATTCTGAAGAAAAGGCACACTATAAATATATTAACATTTAAATAAGGATATTTAAGTCTAAAAATTGGAGAATTCATTCTTTTACAAGTGAGCAAACTTCAATCTCCCTCTTTTTTGCATGTCAGAAATACTTTTTACTCTTTAAAACTTTCCAAATGCAATTTCATCAATCATTAATATTGAAAAGAGAATCTCTAATGGCGGAGTAGCTTGCTTAACTTCCTGCTCCTATTACCTGTCTCTCTCAATTTTTTTTTTTTGTGGTAATATTTTGACGTGGTTTACAACTGCGATCAAACTGTTTTGAATATTTAGAACATTCCTGCATCTCTTATTCCATTACAAGAGTAAAAAAAAGGAACAATGATAGCGCTCAAAATACACTCGGCGATCGTATGACCACTGCAACCAAATTACGAGTCC
Source organism: Syngnathus scovelli (assembly GCF_024217435.2). Taxonomy (NCBI): domain Eukaryota; kingdom Metazoa; phylum Chordata; class Actinopteri; order Syngnathiformes; family Syngnathidae; genus Syngnathus; species Syngnathus scovelli. Next base: position 3,776,315 of record NC_090861.1, read on the forward strand.
GTTGTGTTCAGTTTGACCTCATCAACCTTTGACCTATTCTGCCATTGATGCTCAAGAGTCCATGAAAGAGGGAACTGGCCTTTTGAAAAGTCTTTTTCAAGCCATTGTTCCGGCCTGTGAGATCAGAGGGCTTCAAGTTGCTGTACACTCTTGGTGGTCATTTTTTATAGAGTCGTATGTAAACTGATGTTATCTGCTGTGGAGAGCTGGCGGCCAGGCATTAGTCATTCGAGGCAGACTCCTCCGTGGGGTCCTCCACGTCACCCAATTTTCTTCTTATGTGGGGTCAGGTTGAGGGCTTTACATGAAGAATATCTCGCAGTTTTTTCCAACTTTCATGAAATGATCCTCTTGATGAACTCGGAAGGAAATAGGGACATATTTATGAGTGGATGAAGGGGTTTGTTTGGATAGGAAAAAGGAAGGTGCCTCTGTTTTCTCCAAAGAGAAAGCCATCCTTTGTCACGAACGTTAGGGAAACGTTAAGGGGACATCGACGAGCGCTGTCGTGCGGTTATTGTAGTTTAAGCCAGACATTAAACATCCTCCGCTTTGATTCCCAGTCTTTCCCGATAACTAACTGTTGAGAAGTCTTAACAAGGAATGAATGAACAGGAAGCTTTCCTTCAACTTTTTGTCTTTTCCTCAACATCTGCACGTGCATCACGAAGAGGCTGATGTCTTCCTGCGATTTTGAGTCTTTTGATTTCTTAGTCGTGGAATATATCAACAGAAGGGAAGGGCAACACAATTAATCACTTGAAAGGAGTTTTTAGGAAACAAAATGTAGTTTGTGTGATTTGTGGTTGACCGCTGTATGACATACTGGAAGAATATTCAGAAGGAAAAAAGGAGTTTGCTTTTGATTTTTCATTACAAAATCTCCACAGTTAAATTAATGTCATGAAAATCTAATCTATACTTTCCTATTTATTTTTAACAATGACAATACTTGACAGAACTCTAGTCTACATTGTGTGGTATCTTTCTGAGCATATATGTTTTCATTTTGTCTGGTTTAACAAACGTTTTAAAGTAAAAAATGCATACTTTACAAGATGGCTGTCCAGATGTTGAGTCTTTTGGCCGAACTACAAAACCTAAAGAAGAATATGGACACAAAAACAATAAACATGACTAAATATAGTATGCCCAAATAAGAAAATTAGCAAAGTTTATGCAATTCAGTACTCACATAAATATTTGGTGAGGTAATGTCTTCCAGGTTTTCATGTTTTACGTTTTTGAGAATAGACATTTTGTTTGTCAAGCAGGTGACAATAATTCGACAGAAGCTGGCCCACTCGCCATACGTAACTAAAAACTTATTAGTGGGTTTGTGTGCTGTAGAAGCCTCCTATATGATAAACGGAATTTTATATGAACCTTAAATCAGGTAAAAGGAAAAGAAGTCACGGAAATAAAACTGAATAAATATGCAGCTTGTCACCTGCATGAAGCAAAACTACTAATCACCATCTAATGAATCCGATTGGCTGTGTAGCCCCATGTGATTATGTGACGTCACGAAAACTGATCGGCTAAGTACTCACAGTACTCGCATACTATGTAGTATAGCAAAGAACTTTTTTTCCCCCATCAAAAACCATATGTGAGAATTTTGTTGACATTAATCAAGTTTTAGAATTAAAATTTTTAAAATTCTGCTACCCGTAACCGTTAACATTGGTTGATTTGCAATGCTGATTTAATTATTTTCTCCCCTAGTACATGAACTTTTTGAGATATTTTAATTTTTAGCTTTTAATTTTGACCTATAAACGCTTGTGCAACACGAATTTGCCCATTATTGGTATTAATTGGTTTAGATCGTAATGGCAAAAAAAAAAAAAAAAAGACAGATTTGTACTTAAAACGGCATATGTTGTTTATTGTTCAACAGCATCACATTCTTCAGCTCACAAGTTGACATCCTCAAATGCGTACAACTCGATACATATGACTTTTTTTTAATACATAAATATAATACCAATAACTTTGCATCTCATATCAATAGAAACATTCAGTGCATAAAATACAAGTGAATCATGTGCATTAGAATGGCTTAGAAATATAAGTTAATGCATCACGAAACTATGGAGAAAAAAAATATACAGCTTCCTTGGTCATCGCAACAAACGTGGTTGAAAGATGGCGGCTGTCTCCCATCGAAGTAATTCACAATCAGTAGTATTACAACCCAATCACAAAGTCTTGGAAAGTGTGCATGCGAATTTTGTGCATCCTCAAACAGCAACCGTGAAGAAATTTTCAGTTGTTGGTGGTGCATGAATAAAACAAATTTGATATGATGCTGGCTTACATAGTTGCCATTTTAATCAATTTTTTTCAGGTTTCACAGTAGCCTCAGAGATCCCCAGCATGAACTGAAGATAAACAACATCTGCTCTTCATTCCACCTGCTTGAGGGGGATGAGAAGGCGGACTTGTTTGATCGCTGGCTTTGAAATGGAGCTTGTTCTTCTGACTCAGTTGTGCTATTAATAGCCTTGTGCAGTTCTCATGTGCCATTGAGAGTGAATGAGGCATCACGTGTCTCGTTCACGAGACCGGAGCCACTCACGCTGATATGAGCGGAGACTAAATTTGTTTGACATTGTTCAAGGTGGCTCAACTCCAAAGTGCATGAGGATACGTTGATGATGCTGTGAAATATCAGAGTTCTGATTGGTCGCCTACTTCATGGCACATTAAGGCGGATGTATGACCTACTGATTCGTTATGCATGCTAATTAACCCTTATACACCTCCAAGGTGTCCTTTTAACACTTTTGTCATTTGTGTCATAAGGGGGGTGCCCAGGTGAGTCATTCATGCACTACAACAATTTGTGTAACCATTTTGGAGATCATGCGGCAATGCTGTCATAAATCCAAGAATGATGTTCAATGTTCAGTGCAGCACCTTGCTGCTAATTGAGCCGGGACAATCCCAAGGCCATAGCCAAGGCGGCTACAAGGAGAGGGGAGCAGATCGAAACCACCGAACCTCCAGATCGGTACACTTGCCGGCCATTGAGGGGCTGAACTGGCCGGAAGGTGCCCACCATTGGTTTCCCGTCATGGAACTTGAGGTCAGAAAAAGCTCGCAGCTGAGGGAGAAAATCAAGTTATCTAGTGGACCGAGTCATGTTTGGATAGAAAATAAGAAGAATTTGCATCTCCATACCAACCTGGTCAAAGCTCAGAGGGATGGGGTTCTCAAACAAAGTCCAAACTACAGCCTCAGTGCAGCCTGGTGTGGTCAGAGATCCTTTATAGCGGTAAAAGGAGGTCAGGTTGTGCTCAGGTGGAATGAGTTGCGCCAAGGAGGTAGGTGGAAGAGAGGTATTGGCGTCTGGAGGGGGGGGGGGGGGGACATCATGAGGACCGTGGCAATGATTTCATGCACGATTTGTTTTGATTGGACTTCGGCACCTACTTGAGTTTTTGATGCTTCGCAGAGCACTGATAATGGGCTCGTACTTTCGGTTTGCACTGTTGGACATCTTGAAAATGGAAAGATTTTCCACTTAATTGTGTTTTTTGAAGAAAAAAAAAAAAACATGGTATTCAAATCGTTACCTCATAGAAAAAACCCAAGACTGCGACTCCTTCTGGATCAGCCAATGCTGTCGACAGATCCGTGTAGTGATGCTTCATGTGCACAATGTGCAGCTGCGTGATAAAAGTTCAAACGTGACTACTTTATCAATTTTTTTTATGTTTCTGCAAACTGACCAACAAAACTATCGAAACTTTATCAGAAATTTCAACATTAGGTAGACAAGAAGTTGCGGCTACAATAATCTAAGGAATGCAGCTTGCGTAAAGTCAAACAGCCCTAACAAATAACCAGAATAGAACCTTCTAGATTAATTTTTTTATTTTTTTTTTTAGGGTACCTCCATGGGATATTGCTCTCCATCAATGGTGTGTTCAGAGCCTGGTCCGCCATTGCTGCCCCAGTGCAGGTGGAACTGGACCGCCTTATAAGTACTTGGCAATCCTCCACCCGAGATGGTGCTTAGGTGAGGAACTCCAACTTGAACTGAAGATAAACAAGTCAGCACCACATCCGGACTTCTAGATTGTTGACCCCCCCACGGGACTTGGCGCTCACCCGAGTGTCCGTTATTCTTCATGTTGCCTCGGAAAATCTGCTGGTAGTTGTTGAACTCAAACGGAATCAGCCGCTCGTCTTTTAAGGTCTTCCTGGTGACGACGTTGATGGGCGACTGGGATTTTCCGGCGCAGTCACCGTTTGCATGGTTCCACTTTTCTGGACCTAGAAGAAAAAAAGTTCAAAGCTGACACAAGCTCTTAGTTTGGAGATTTCTCAGAAGATAATCTTACCATTGCATTGATGGTCACAGGTGAACTGGGACTGATAACACCAATCTGAAAAAGGGAAATATTTTGTGAATATTAAATTATTTTAATCCACTTAACCTGTCAAGTCCTCATCTATATTTAACTCCGCTCTTCTAACCATCCATACAAATACCCGACACACCGGATCTGTTATTATATTCTCAAATACTTTCCTTCCTATCAGAATAAACATAGATACAATCTCTTACATGAGTTGGAACACGTTCTCACATGGTTTGTCGGGAAAGTTTATTAATATTTTACAATAGGAGCGCACGTTGCCTTGCCATATACTCGGCGAGACAAATATCTGCCGCTATCTGACTAATCAAATATTTATGAAAAATACTCATGCCATTGAAAAAATTGCACGGGGGCACCAGGTTTGTTATTAGAATTGTATGAAGGCTTCTCCCAGCATTGGAGAAGGAAGTCATTCCCATGTCAAGCTTTTCCTCTCGGTCATGGACAATAATGGTTGCTAAAAAACAAACCCTCACCAGCACTTCTGCTATGGCAGGCATTGTAATCCATGTCAACCCTATTTAGTTCCTGGTATGATCTTATCCACTTGCAATGATTGGAACGTGTTTATTTTTCTAATATGGCAACGGCAGCAATTGTTTATTAAAATTGGGATTCTATTGTTTTATATTAGATTGTAACATTACAATGAAGTTTATTTTATTTTGAATTGGCTTGATCAACAGTAAATTTGAATCAGAGATGACTGTGTCCCTAAATGTATTTTGGACTGTGATTTAATTTTTTTTTATAAATTATTTAGGATTTTGGCCTATAATTGCTTACACAGTACGAAGTTTATCGTGTGTAATAATAATTTATGGCTGTAAGTTTTCAGCAAAAAATTACGCTTGTTGAAACTAAACTAATTAGTTATTTATTTAATTATTATTTATTATTATTATTATTAATAAAACTTGAACATGCTGCATATAATTGCTTTACATTTCCTCCTGCATTTGAACGGGAGCTTTTTGTGACTCGGAATGAGGCAGTGGCTGGCACTACAACCACAAATATGACATTTTTTAATTTGATTCAAACTTTTAAATTATAACTATTATCATTTTGGGTTATGAATACTTAACTTCATCCAGGCTCCGAGCATTGTGCGTGTTTGTATAAACAACGCCTTATAAAACGGTTGTTTGAGTTCAGCCAATTAAATCGCTGTCCGCATATGTGTCGACCAATGGGAAAGCGGTACGAATCTGCCGGTCGCCAAGCGAAGAACAATATAAGCAAGGGTGTCATTGTATTTGCGAGGAAACGCGGAGGGGAAAAAACGGCAAAATGCACACGGCAAGGTAAACAAACACTGAATTGCTCCCTCATTTTTAAATTAAAACATCGTGCGCTACTTCTAAAAAAAAAAAGAATAAAAGAATCAACACAACCCTTCCGCTCCACTGCGGTCTCACGTAGCGGTGGAGACTTCAGAGGGCAGACATGGAGACTCAATTGTCCAATCTACCTCACGAACTGCACATAATCTCACGTAGCATCTAGCAGAACCCCGATTACTGCATTGGTGCGGCTGGTTGGCTTTATTTACGCGAAATAAAACACATGACGCCCCCCCCCCCGCCCCCACCCACCCACAAAGATCGGAGGAGGGCAATAATTCCCTCATTCAATGAAGATTTTTAAGAGACAATTCATCGTTACAAATTCCATAATTTAAATGCAGCTCTTTATATTGGATTCCAAATTTTAAGTACACAGCGCACTTATGTAATGCAAACTTTTTTTTCCCCCCAGAATAAACATTAGAGCTGGAGTGCCAAAGTAAATTATAGGTGGAATGTACCGAGAAATTTCTGCCGCAGAAAAAAAAAACGCAAACGTCATTGGCTCATGCGCAACGCAGGTGCACACTGCACATGGAGAGAAAGAAAGGGAGAGAGAGTGAGACGAGAATCTCAATAGGAACTCTCCCTCATTGGGTGACAGGTCCAGGATACGGGCAGGCGGGAGGACATGATGACGCAGGCGGGAGGACAGTTGCTTGACCCGACAGGTGCGCACAAAATGAGCTCTGCGTAAGAAACTCATTCATGTGGTTCTTTCCTCTATTATTTTTTTTTCATTATTATTTTTAAGGAGATCCGCATGCACTAAATCAACTGTCACGCAGGCATAGAAAAAAAAAATTCAAACCATTTGTCGAATCAGATGATTATATATATATATATATATATATATATATATATATATATATATATATATATATATATATATATATATAAATAATCACTGACGCTGTAAAACATGTACTATATCTAAAAAAAAATTAAGAAAAATAAGGGGGTTATTTAAATTTAACATATTAAAAAAATTGATACTTAGTATTTCTTTTTTTATATATGCAATCCGACAAATAAACATGAATGAATGAATGAGGTGACAGATGAACTCACCACCAGCTCCAGCGGAGAGGCTCCAGGGGGATGCCAAGAACAGGATGAAAAATGTGAGATGCTGCATATCGGCGGAGGTGAAGGCAACGAAATGACTCGCTCGTGGTCGCATTGTTGCAGGGGGGTCTTATACTTATCCATCAGCATGCCACGCAGGAAAAGACGACGCTGGCCCCGCCCACTTCGACAGGCATCCTCTCTTCCATCAATTAACATCTTGGTGTGTCAAATCACAAATCAAAGATGCTGATAAGAGAGTTGAGTTAATAACCAAGGAGATATAATATATAGATATTAACTGTTTTCATATCAAACCCAAGACACTGAATTTATGGAAATTGCACCTGCTATGTAAAATACCCTCATCCTGAATTATTAATCTTACCTACAACGATAAAGAAGTTCTTTTTAAAGTACATTTAAGAAGTTGGGTTCATGCATGATGTGTGTGAAGATTTGTTAATGTGTAGGAAGCAAGGACGTATAAGGGTTTTGGTTTGAGGAAGATATTACAATACTGTATAGACGTTTCATTACAGGGAGCCCTTCCCTTTCTTTGTCATGTTCTCGACAGTACTGAATGACTCTGCACATTTGTGGACAGCGTGGAGCTAATTTCTGATAAGGAAGTTTACTCACTCAGGAACATAAGGGAGGATCAGAAAAGACGAATCATGCAGTGACGTTTTGATTTGGTGAAGGTGCCCGCCCTGGGATCGTTCCAATGCACAGGTGGCGAGAGGCAGTTTGGGGAACTAAGCAAGAAAGGTCGCCACCTGGTGGACAAATGAAGAATTACTCTCCACTAAAACTTAGTAAATATAGTGCTTCTCAGGTCAATTCCTACTCATCCTTTTTATTGATCATTTGAGCTGTTAATATATTAAAAATAATTTTAAAAATTCAATATATTAATTTCATGATGCTGACTCTGCTAATTAAAATGATCAAAACTTGGAAATGTCTTTTTTTTTACGTGTCGTGAAGATCGATCATACACCACAGCAACATTAATTACCAATACCGAGTACTAATAACATGGTAATGCAGTTTTTGATACAACTCCTGTGTATTTGCATTGCTAAATATAAACAAAACAGCTGAGACATCACTACATACACTGTCATATTTATTACAGGCATTGTATTTATTGTTTGTCTTTAGTCACCCATTATCCATCAGAAATGGAACCTTTGTGAAGTCTTTAAATCGCAGAAGCCTGCAGTGAAATCACGAGACTGAAGCACACATGACCATATTGATGTACTTCCTGTAGATAGATGATACGTTATATACCGTTTGCATCTTTCTGGTGACGTGCAGCCGAGTCTCATCCTTGTAGACACCGTATTTTTTTTTTTTCCAAAAATAAACAAGCTGGGAAACAAATCCATCATATAATTTTTTTATCTTTGCCAATGGGAATTTACTTTTACAGTGCAATTCTTTACAACAGTTACTCATCAATTAAAAGACTGTACTTGCTGCCACCATGGATCAGATGGTTCTATGTTACACTTCAGAGCTTCCTCTAAAAAGAGATGTTAACGGCGTCTGAAAAAAAACAACCTAAATTATTAGGTCAGCTAATTTAGTGACATTTGATCATCCAGTGAAATCATTAGATCTATGTTAACTTTAGCAGCTAAACATCTGCACCATGAACACATAGGAGGAGTCAAATAGTAAACTGCTGCCATCTATGAAAAGAAAAACATTGAGGGGGGGGCAAAAAAAAAAAAAAAGTATGGCACCATTTAACACCCAGTAGACAGAAACAAGTACTGTGGCCGCCCTCCCCTGTTGCGGAAAAAGAACTGTCAATCAATTCAGTCTTTCTTCCTTTAAGTGCCAATCAGGAGGACAATGAGATTTTTTTTTTCCCGAGGGGGGGGGGCGTTCAGTCAGAGGTAACGCAGACCTTGTCGGAAAATTCTCAGTCGTTTCCCAGAAATACCCTCAATGATTTTTATCGAAACATGCCGTGTCCCAAAACACACACACCAACACCATACGTGTGTCTCCCGCCGAGTTTTCCAACACCAAAATGTAGCTGCGAGAGCAATCGCCGAAGACCTCGGACTGACACTTAAATCGGAAAACACGAAACGGACCCACCAAAACGCACGGGATTTACATTCCAAGTTACGATGGCAAAGTCGACAGCAGATCTCTCCCTTTCTTTCCGCTCAAGTTTGGTCGCGAGATTCCCTTCGATACACGACGACATTTAGAGGTGCACAAAATAAGAATACAAAATTAGACTTTTAAATACAATAGCAGCGATTCTTTTCTTTCCCAGCTGAAAGCCTCCAGTAGATCAGGTAAAGGTTTTGGAGTCACCGATCGATTGTCCCTCTCAAGTATGACTATATGGAGAGTGCAGGTATTTAAGGTGGGCTCAAAAAAAGGGGAGGGGGGGTACCACTACAGAGTGTTGCCGTGCTAAAAGCCGAAATATGTTCTGTCCAGGACTTGGTCCTGGGGCATTCCCCCGCCCTTCCTGCCACCACAGTGCACCCCTATTTTTCAGACAGCTCATCACCTCAACCAAGATCCACAGCAGGGCGACACCTCGTGAGTTCAAAGAAGGACCATGACCCAACAGGAGACCCTTTTGCTCAACTTGAGGCTGTGGCGATGGCCTTTTTGAACTGCTGGCTGCGGATCTCGCGGGTTCTGGATTCCAGGAGCTGGTCGTGGCAGGTGTTGCAAACCAGCACCGGGTCGTACAGCTGCTGGTCTGGGATTGGCAGCTTCAGATGACAACAGTCTTTACAGAACACATTACCGCAGTTCCTACAGAGACGGACCAAAAAAACCAAATAAATCAGCTGCTTTTATTTGCATAGGTGAAGAATAAAACAAACCTTCAATGTATTAAGACCAAAGTTAAGGATACTGGCATTAGGCAGGGTCATTATGAAAACAATCGAAACAAAAAAGGAAACCACACCACTGATTTTTATCAGAGAACATATAGAGATTAGCACTTTTTTTTTTTTTTGTGTGTGCTTGTGCAAAAGGAAAACTAGTGAAGTCCCACCTGCAGTGGTGACGCCGCTTGGCTATCCAGAACTCACAGTCACAGTTGAAACAATGAGAGGCCATGTGGTCAGGCACCCACCTCGTGACCTACACGTGCATACATTTCCATAATTAGAGGTGCTTAAACCCAATAGAGTGAGAAGGTGAGGTGGAGGAGAAAAGAAAGTGAGGATTTAAACAGATGCTGACCTCTGTGTCCTTGCTCTCCACTCGATCCCAGCTGCCCTCAGACAGTCGGTCTTCGCTCTGGGTCGATAGAGAGTCTTCCTCGGGACTGTTGTCCGACTCCCTTAAACATGTCTAAAAAAGCGAGAGAAGAAGGAGGTGAAGAAAGGCTGACAAACGTGGATCGAGTGAGAAGAAGAGAAAGCAAACTAACAATATCATCCTCGTAGTCCACGTCGGGCTCGGAGGGCGGGGTGCTGTATTGTTTGCTCTCGAGTCTCATCCGCAGCTGTCGCACCTGCTGCCGCAAGACCTCCACTTCTTGTTTGTAGCCCGCCTCGATCTGACGCAGCCTTTGCTGCACGGCGTCCATGGGCACCGGCAGCCCGTCGTCGTCTAGGTAGGCCGGAGTTTGGGGCGGGACGGGTGAGCTGCAGACGGAGGGGGATGCGGCTGGAAGCTGGTGGCACGCCACTGAGCAGGTGTTCATCATGGCGGGTGCGTTCAGGCTGGTGAAGCCTGCGACGCTCCTTGCCGCAGCCGGCCATCCGGGCTGCACGGGGCTGCTGGGGCAACAGAGCGCCTCCTTGCGGCAGCACTGGGAACCGCTGGCGAGGGAGATTCCTTGCGAGCGCAGAAGCTTATAGGCCAGCCGGCGACTCTGGTAGGCTTGCGGAGAGCGGCTGCCATAGTGGCTGGCGCTGCCGCAGGCGGACTGCATTAGGCCCTGAATGCTCTCCCAATGGGGGCCCATGAGGGACATGTCCGACAGCGGACTCTGGGAGATGAGATGCTGAGAGGATCCTTGGAAGGAGTCCATTGGAGATGCTGCAGCAGATAACGTTTGATCTCTTCCCTTGACATGATCCATCACCTGCTCTTTGAGCGGCGGCGGTGGCGGCGGCGGCATCACCTGCTGCTCCTCCTCCTCATCGGTGAAATGACTGAGAGTAGGACCGTGGCTTTGCTGATGGGCCAAGGTGTGAGAAAGTTCTCCTTGATCTATAAGCGTCTCAGTGGAGTCCTCCAAGGGAATCTGTGGCGTGAGAAGCTTCAGAGCCATGAGGTCAGCAGACTCCATGAGGCAACTTTCCGGGCTATCAAGGTGTAGGGTAGCTGCAGGTGGTATGGCCTCGTGGCTCAGCGTAAAGCACGGCTCTGATAAAGGAGTGGGCAGTGTGGTGCTCTCAGCAGTATTACATGGGCTCTCAGCGTCCGGTTGAGGTGTTGGAAGAGGGGGGGTTGTTGTGTGTGGTGAAGCTTGCTGTAGGACAGGACCAAGGAGTGGAGTGTGAGCCTGGATATCACAAGTTAGGGGAGCAGGAGGAAGAGGTAGGGAAGGCAGCGGCTGAGTGGTGAGACACGGTTCCTTTGGTGTGTCCTCCACACATTCAGCACTGGAGCCATCTGATGGCTGGGTAGGACCTAGTTGTGGAAGGTTCTCATCACCATCATCAGGTGCGATCTCATCCGAGCAGTCGATAGATGGACTCTCAAGGGTGGGTGCGGCCTCCAAAGCCGGGCGATCCTCTTGGCAGTGCTTATTAAGATTGGGGTCACTGGATGTCCGAGTTAGGGGCGCCCCATTGTCAAACGCTGACAGAAGATTGTCCATGGAGCGGGTCTTGGGAAGTCTAGAAGTGGACATAATACAAGGGGAGGTCATTAATACCACCATATTTGTAGTTCTTTATTTGACTGTTTTATATTTAATAAAAAAATTAAAATGTATTTAGCACAAATTGGTGTGAAGGAAAAGTGTGCATATAACAACATTGAATCTAACAGAAGAATCAAAACGTACCTGTCAAGGGAACGGGAGGCGAGTTCATCCCCCGTGACACTCGGAGACAAGTAGAGCTCCATCGAGTCGTCCACGGCTGTGCAAGGAGAGGATGTGGGGAGGTAGACGGCTGTCCACAGGTGTAATGCGCGTGTGTGGCAGACAGGCTGCAGCACCTTGCAGGCAAACAATGAGAAATGAGCCACAATACTAAATATCACATACAACCAGTAGGGGGCAGCATAGAATGACAGAAACTGCTTACTGAAGCGATTATAGAAAGGTTGTGGAATTCAGCTCAAAGAAAAATCTCACAAAAATTGTAAACACTCACCATATCATGACTGGGGATGTAGAGGAAGTTCTGAAAGTTCTTGTTCCCTGTGCGTAGCAAGGACCATACGGAGCAGGTGCGTTTGTAAATGTTCCTCGCCTCCCTCTCACGAGCGTTGTTACACAAGAAAGTACCATATAGACATGAGTACGTATGTTGCACCAACTTGACCTGCACAAAAGAGAGAAGAAATAGAATCAAGAATTGCAAAATGGCATGATTGCGTATATCTTCTCGAAAAATCACAAAGCAAGTCTGTGGCGTAAAATGGCAGATGACAAACACCCACCAAGAAGGCCTCGTTGAACTCAAAGAGGCAGGGGAACTGTTTGAGCAGCTGGTGAACGCAGTCAAGCCACTGCAGAAAGACGGGACACTGCTCGCTAACGTCATCGGCGTTCTCCTGGTGTCCACAGCGGTCTCCAAACTTGTGACCGTAGTCCAACCAGTCAGTCTCCACAAGTAACTGGAAACCCTGTGGATTCATTTCATGGTTGTGCAAAGAAATTCTATTTCGAAAAGAAAACTACACTCAGCGGATGATCTCACCTCGAGTGTTCTGTAGTAGGGATCCAACATGATCTTGGCCAGGGCAACAATCTGGGGTGTACGGTCCCATCCGTCTGAACAGTGCACAAGGACGGGGCGACCTTCTCGCTCCAAGGAGGAACACACCAGAGTGGCCGCTTTCAACATTACAGACAGGTGCTGCAGCCAGCGGGTGCTCTCCAAAGCTGAAAGCCAGCTAGGTGGAAAAAGAAGAGAAGGTTCATTCAAATGTGTGTATTTGTTGTAAAAACAATTAAAGACATTTTTCTAATTATTCCATTCAAGAACTAATTGACCTTTGACACCGAAAGAATCTCAACATCCTTTACAATGTGACATCACAAACGCACGTACACGCGGCCGCAGACAAAAACAAACGTTCATGTAAACACCGTGGTAAACAGAAACACATGACTCCAATGTCTCAGTAACCAGACAGCCAGCTGGCCCACTCAGCAGGTATGAGACTGGATGCCGGGCAGCTTCTCCACCTCTTGGGGGTGAGCGCATTACCGAGGGGGAGGGAGGGAGGGAGAAGGGGGACACCAAGATACTCAGAGGAAAAAGGTCAAAGGGATCAACTTACTTTCCTGGATCGGGTATCTGACTGCAGACTGTCCTCAGGGCCTGGAAACTGTTCCGGATGGCGTGGATGTTAGCCATTCCCATAAACATCACCTCGCAGTTCGGGTAATATTCTAAACACAAACAATAATAATAAAACATATGAATTCTGTGTATTGTTATAAAACACTCAAGATTCGAACAACGACAAGTCTGATATTCCAGAAACAGTGGCATGTATGATTTGTATTTTTTCTGTATCATTTTATATTTTTGTACTGAGCTTGTAAATTAATTACTTGAATGGTCCAGTAGCCAACACTATACTTAAAACAATTGCTATATATTTAACGGTCAAAGTTTGACGCTTAGTAATTATGTTTCAAATGACAAATAAAAATAAAATTTGATTTCTAAGCATCCACCTGAATATCTACATGTCTCCGTTTTGACAATGGGCACTACTGACCTTCGCACTCACAGCCTCCACCTTTGGCACGGTTGGCCACTGCAGCAGTGTAAGAGCGAGCATCCAGAATCAGAAGCTTCTGCGGTACGGTGTTGTCATCACAACCTGAGCTACCCGTCAGTGAGGAGTCTTCCGAAACAAGATGGACATGACTTGTATTATTACAAAATTTGCTTTCTAGTAAAATGACGCTGGGTAGGCAGATAATGCCGCTTTACCAAAATCACTGTCGGATGAGTCGGGAGCTTCTCCACGTTGCTGGCAAGAAGGTGCACCACAGGTTCCCTTGGCTCCTGTGTCCATTTGACACGCTTTGGCAATGGATGTCACCAGGTACTCATCATCCGGGTTTCGCCAGCCCCACCAGCTGATTTCAGGTTGGCTGCAGCGTGCAATCACGGCCCCATTCTTCTGGTGTCTGGAAATCATGATCAGAGTCGTGAGCTCAAGGTCCTTAAAAATGCTAATTAAGAAGCTGACCTGTAGACCACCACGGGAATCCTCTTCCAGGATCTGAAGGAAGCCACACTCTCAAGCTCTTTGTCAGTGATCCATATTGGAACCAGAAGCTTCTGTGGGTAACTGGAGCACAGTCTGAAGACATAAAATGCAATTTATTATTTATTTATTTTTTTTTTTTTACAGCAAGGTAGCTTTACTGGTTAGCCACTGTGTCAAACAGCAAAAACAACAAACACATACATTTTCATTAATATATTTTTGTTGCCAATAAGTTGTATTTATTCCATTTTTATAGGTACGTGTCGGAAATGGAGGGAAGACTGAGCGATACAAAAAAAAAAATACTGTGCCGAGTTATGCGCCTCAGCATGCTGTGACTTGTTTAATTAACACGCAGGTTACTCGTGTGAGCATTGATGCATGTGCAAAATAGTAGAACACGTGACATACTTATAGTTGCAATTTATGGATGACACCCTCCAGATGTTTTGCGTGTCAAAGCCCATCCTTTTAACTTCCATCTCCATTCTCTGACGCACATGATCGCCTGTAGACAAATAGAACAAGGAAACATTAAGGGGGGGAAAAAAACTTTAAAGAAAAAAGGGTGTGCACAAATTTGGACAGACCTGGCCGACACAGATGAACATGCTGGTCCTCATCATCAGCACTGCCTCCCAGACACCAAGCATGATAAGCCAGTGCAAAGAGGTCTTCGAGGCGTGACGGGTGAGCTATTGCCCTGCTCAGACGTTTCACCCACTCCTGACACTGCTTGAATGTTGTAAAGTGGCATCTAGGATTCATAAATTTTTTTTAAAAAAAGTGAAGATTCCAAAAAGTGTTTGCTCTCCATCATTAATATCAACTCATTTTCTTTACCGAACAACTTTGGAGTCTTTGCAGATGATGTGCAGCTGGGCCATATCTCTGCTCTCCACGCTCTCGATCAGTCTGAGGGGCACCTGTAGGGGGAGACAAAGAGCAATGTGCAATGAGTGGACTGACAGCTAGAATGCTAGCAAACAGAATCCGATTCAAGCAAAGCCTTTTTCCATCACACTTTCAAGGCCTTCAGCACACAAAGCAGCAACTATAAACCCGACTTTGCCCACAGGAATGACTTTTAAATAACAACTGGAAGGTGGCCATGTTGTCCCAAGTCTGTCTAAACTTACTGCACAATAACTGAGCAGGAAACGATAGCACGTCGTTGTTTTATACGGGATACAAGATGCAATGTGTCTTTGCACGGATAACGTGCCACTTCCGTGGCAACTTGGGGGCGTTTCAGCATGAGGTAGTACTCACAGATATTTCATTGTCCACATCTGGGTAGGTCTAAAGCACAGCGACAACATGGAGGAGCACACAGAGAAGGAGGACACAAGACAAGAGGAAATGGAAAATTAATTAAAACCAGGGAGAAAATAAGGAATGACAAGTTAAAAAGGGGAAAGAAACAATATGAGTTGAAAAGGATGTCAGATAACAAGAGGCGATCACGCAGTGCGCTACGTGACCACATGACCTTGCCATATTGAAATCATGGAGGGGAAAGACAAACATGGACAGGAGCAAAGGGCAACAAAACAGCTTGAAAGAATGAGGATAACCTGTGAATGGGGAGTGTGGGGAAGAGGTTGTGGATTGTTGGAATTAAGTCAGTATGAGGGACATTGAAGGCATCGGATTTTTCTTCGTCCCATCTGTTCGAAAAATGTGCTGGGGATTTGTTTGTGTCGGGATATTGCAACCTATTATTGACCCCCATTGAAATGTATTTAGTCCCCCAATAGATTTCAAACTACACATTCAATGGTTGATTTATTTGTGAATTCTTATGTACGTGTCTGAGGTGGACTTACATTGATGACAGACTCCTTGAACTTGATGTGGAGTCTGTAGTTCGAAATGGCAATGACCGCCTCGTCTGCATGGCCAAGATATTCTACCCCTTCCCCCTGAAGAACTGGGAAGGGGACCTAGAAAAGACAACAAATTAGTATCAAAGCCGCACTTTTTCCAACTCTAAGCAGGTTTTATTCATTTAATTGCATATAAAAAAAAAGTTCTGTCAAGAGTAATAAAAACATAATGGTACAATTCATTATTATTGCGCCACCACTATTTAATCTGACAATTTATCGCTTGATTATTCGGCCATTTTGTCTGGCCTCTTTCTCCCCAACACATGTGCATGATCAGCTGTCCAGCACGTCCCTCCATCGTCAAACGACCGACCGCAAGCCCAGTCCCGCCGTTTGGCAGGTTGCGAGACCACATTAGCTCGCCCCCCCCCCCCCTCCCGCATTAGCATGCCATGCCGAGTCACGCAGGGGAGGACCCGCTGATGCATGACAAAGACGACATGCAGCAGAGCAGATGGGGATTACCGGCAAAAAATATCAGAACGTCAAGATCACTTGGAACTCCATCTAACTGGGTTAACGGCACGGGTCACAATAAAAAGGAGTTTGGATTCAACTTTGAACCTGAATTGAAACTCAAATGTGATTGGTCAGTCTGCGGTTACGTTTATCCTGTATGTGTGTAGACACATCTTGACCTGGGAATTGGAACAAATGCTACACTGCATGCTGACACGGCAAAATATACGGCTAGCAGACACAATCTACCAAAAGTATATATTAAATTCAATTCAGAGATTTATCCAATTTCAAATTAAGCATCGACACCAGCAGAAATGACAATGTGGG
This sequence comes from Syngnathus scovelli, assembly GCF_024217435.2. Classification (NCBI taxonomy): domain Eukaryota; kingdom Metazoa; phylum Chordata; class Actinopteri; order Syngnathiformes; family Syngnathidae; genus Syngnathus; species Syngnathus scovelli. The sequence continues at coordinate 3,793,226 of NC_090861.1, forward strand.
GGTTTCTGTCACGTGCTACTCTGCAAAAGAGACACAAAGATGTCCTGTTGTGTTAACATGTTGCACAGCCTGACAGCGTTAAACCAGCTGCACTCCAAAAGTAGATGCATGAGTCATTGAGCGCCTGCGAGTTCAGCAGAAGATAGTGTCACATGTCCTCCACAGGACAGCAGAAGTAATCTTGAAAAAAGAAAAAAAAAAAAAAAAGGGGGAGAGTGCGAATATAAGCACGAGTGAGAGAGGGAGGGAGAGCCGGAGTGAGCGGCTCATGAATAATGGCCGACTTGTGAGTCGTGACTTCCGGTTGAGGAAGCTGGCCAATGAGAACGTGCACGTATGCACACACAGCTGCATCACAGCCGAGAAAGCAGCGGAGTGTGTTAAACGATATTTAGTGGGAGGGGGGGGATTGCCGGCGAGAAAACTATCGTAGGAGTAACTTCACGGAAAATGAGACCGATATAAAACATTTGCAATCTGTTACTGTAGCGGATCTTTCTCACTGATCATCTTTCTGGTAATCTCTGGTCTATCTCCGTGTTGTAGCATGTCCGCGTGTGTGCAACAACCACCTGCAGGCAAAAACTAGACGTGTGATTAATGCGCCCTTTAAAAAAGGAGAACTACAGCGCAACAACTGAGTGCACCTTAATGATAGACTAACCGACCCATTGGAGAAAATGGGTTGCTAGCAAATCACATTAACTCAGGTAAACGGGTGCAAATGATAATATGGGCTAGGCTAATTTAGCACAAGCTAATGCTACTGATTGGAAAGCATGTTTTGAAATGCTACATCGACTTGCCTATGGGCTAGCAGCATTTACGTCATTATTGATCTGCAATTAACATTTTTTTTTTTTACTTCCACTTGAAGATCTCTCTGCAGAGGCAGGAATGATGATGCGTGCGCTGGAATGTAGCTAAAAGTGTTTACCGAGTAAACTGAACTTAAAGCGGTGTTTGTCAAGGGCTAGCTTAAAGATTGGGTCATTTACCTGAAGACTTTCATCCTCCTTCACCAGCTCCTTCTGGGGGAATAGATCCTTGGCCTTAATGTACTCCAGACTGGGAGGCCCCTCTTCACCCTATCAATAAACAGATTGTGTTATCATTTAAATAGACTTGGAAGTCTTGCAAATAATTGTAAAGATAAATATAATCGGAATACAAATGGAGCACAAGAGTGGTCGTTGGTTAAAGCACTGCTAGTATAAATCAAATCATGTTAATCTATTACCAGGCTTGGCCTTTTGATGTGGAATATATGCCAGACAGAAAATTTCACAATAGCGCACTTACTGCCCCACAGACAAACATTGAGCGAAAATTCAATATAAAACAGTGAACAAAAAAGGTACTGCACTCTCAGGCTCCATTAGTCAGGATTTTTGATGGATCATCTATCGACTCCTGACAATCCTTGTTGATTCTAAAGTTGTAACACTTGACCAAATCTTAGAATTGTATCGGAACATAGTATCTTGGCAATATGCGTGGATTTTTCTTTCTCTAGCGACGGACTTAAAAAGAACATTAAATATAACAGATGTCGCGGTGACACGGTTAAACGAAAAAAATGAGTCTTGACGCTGAAACCTTGAGTGTCATCACTTATAAAGAACAACAAAGTCAGAGGCAAGGTGCCTCAGTATGATATTAAAAAAAAAAAGAGACATCAGTATCTCCCAAATATGGAGCACAGCTGGCTTGAGCACGAGTTTTTTTTTTGCCTCGTCATTGCCTTCAGCCTGCAAACCCTCCCCAACCGTAGTCGGAGTAGAAATGCAAGTGCCGGAGTCTCTTCAAATATTAACACCATAGCTGAGTACATTCCATGTTTTGATCGTCTGATAAGAGTGATAAGTTGCAACTAGGTCTGACACAGCGTAAAGATTAACATACCAACAATTCCTTAAAAAAAATAAAAAAAAAAAAAGAGCCCAAAATAAATAATAATAATCCATGCAAGACAAAAAGGTAGCAGAGGGACATGCAGAAACAAAAAAAAAAAATCCTGCACAGGCTCCAAGAATAAGTCGCTGGTTGTCATGGCAACAGCAATCGCTTGATGTTAAAGCATGTTGAAGAAAAAAAAAATAAAAACTCCCTCCTCACTCAAAAGATGACTAAATCTGATTGAGGCTTTGTGAGATTAGAGATCCACCGTCTGATGTCAACACGTACAATATTCAACCTGTATATTTCAGAAAGGCTGCTCTGCTCATAAATAAGGTAAAAAATTAATAGATACGAAAAATAGGTCATAAAAAGTTATATCAGAACACCATTTTCTCAAGAAGAGCCAGGCCGTGTTGCAGACTATATTAATAGGTCAAGAACAAGGACAGAGCATGACAAATCTTCCCAAATGGACCTTCGCTGCCCATCCCTTCTCTCGCAATCTAAATATTTCATAGGCCACAGTGTACTGAAGGTTCAGTACAATTACAGATTCATAACTTGAATAATATGTCAGAAGTAGGGAAACAGGAGAGAGGAGAATTAAAAAGTATAACAAAACATTGTAGTAAAAAAAATAAAATAATTGGACTGCCTTAATTAGCTGGTGTCCATTCAGCTCAATGAAAAATCTTTAGTTACTCTTTTGGACCTCAAAGTTTATTATGGACAGGAGGGGGGGGGGAGCGTTTTATATTTTTTTATATCAGTGATGACGATGAGAGCAATACGCTAAATTGTAATTTCATGAGAGTACGAGGCAGAGCGCTCATCTATTTAGAAGGGCATGGACAATAAATTACGCAGCCAGTGACGCGGAAGAAGAACTGATGACTCAGCGGAAGCGCAGACGATTGGAAAGCATTTCAAAATTGTGAAATGAAATGGCCGCCCATGTGTGCTAACACACACCAATGCTTCTTCCTTTTAACATGCTCAATAATTTCTTCATGCCAATCGTTTAGGTGAATGTTGAGCATTATTAAATATACTTTGTTATATTCCTGATTTTAAATCATTTTCCACAATTTGAGGAAAATTAGTATAGATGCTCAATCGACTCATATTTTGTTGCTTTTGCACACAGAAAAATTCATTGCACGAATATCACTGATCATTTTTATTTTTGAAATGGTGGCAACAGTTTAACTTCGGAAACCATTTCTTAACCTTATAATCCTACTCTATTTTGAAATTAGAATGACTAAAGTCCACTTTAGCCAGCCTGACTTTAGCCTTTGCAGAAGTGAGCCGGTTTCAGTCATGCCACGTGCAAGTGAGAGGAGGGTGGAGGCTGAGCCTTGCGACTCCAGCGCCTTCTCCTTGCGGGAGCAGAGCCCAGAATGTGGGGGAAGGAACGCAACCGCTCCTAAAGACGACAAAATGCTCACTCGTAGTTTGAATAATAGGCAGTTAGTCAAATTTTTCCGTAATATTTGCCTTCTAGATGTGAAATAAACAAAGTAGATGACTGAAAGGATTAGCAAGAACACCAGGACCAAAGATGGAAACTAAGTGAACCACCTGTTCTGTATCGGTCATTGTCACTATGAGCTTCTCGACATATCCCGACACTCGAAACTCGCCTCGCGTACCGCAGTGAACGCACACATGGGGAGTCTGGCCGAGCGAGCAACACGTTTCATTTGAGCCACACGCATTTTAACCACCGGCCTCTTGACATCCAATCGGGATCGGCGGGCGGCCAGCTCCGACACGCACATCGTGGTGACTTTAATTAACATTAGCAGCTTTTTCATCATCACAAGACACTTGTAGCCTCCATCTACATTCCTTACTTAATAACTGCAGCGCTCACGTGTATCAAGCATCACCACCCCTCAGTGACTGGCAGCTAGGCAGGCCCAACTAGCAAGTTAGGGTGAGGCACAACCATTAAAAAGCAAAGTCATGAATGTATTTAAAAAAAAAAATAAAGCAGTCAAGAAATAAAAAGCATTTCGACTTACAAAGCAATTGAGCATGGAGCAGGACGCCCTTCCTGCAACGCTCATGTCGAGGTGACGTGGAGCTGTGCTCGGATGACACGCAGCCTATGGAGGAGCAGCACGACCACAGCACGAGGAGCCGGCACCATCATTCTTCACGTCGCCTCGCCCTCCCTCCGGTTATCTTCCCCTTCAGCTTCCCCGCCTAATTCACCGCTTCTTAAGGCTGCGGGACAACACGCCGGGGTCGCCGATCTTAAAAATCGGGGGATTCACCGCACGACACCACACCCCCCAAAAGCCATGTGTCAAAACGCCATCTGCTGCACAGCCGAGAAAGCGGCCCGTTAGTCCGTAAAGATACAAAAAAAGGGGGGGCAAGCAGTCCACTGGGTCAGACGACTTGGGTGGGGGGTACAAAAGATAACTGCGGATAGATGCACCCCGTGCTGTAGTAAGTGGATGAAGAGTGAGAGATGTTCAAGCAGAGGGGAGATGCCACGCAAGCTCCGCCCTCTGCATTAGCATCCACATCCCTCGCTCATATTCACACGCTCACATTTCTCCTCTCATCTCCGTACTCCTCCCCCACTCCCTCCTTGTTCACCCTTCACCGACATCTCATAAATACGCCGCTCCCTCAGCAACGAGGCAAGGTACAACTAGCGCCGGGCGCGCAGCGGGAAAAACGCTCGGGCTCCTATGCAGACATGCTGGCTTGATGAAGCACACAGCTGTCAGTAAAATAAAAAAAAAAGGATAAACCCATCGTCATAAATAGAGCACCCTGGTTGGACAATAGCATATCATTTGATAGCACGTGATTTAGGGGGGGAGGAAAAAAAAAAAAATACATTGCGGTGGATAGGACAGGGGGAGGAGTTGCTGAGGAAAGTGACAATGCGGAGAGTTCCAGTGACACAGCATTCTACAAACGCCACATCATCCAGTTCCCTAGCTAAGAACGTGTCTGACACGTACAGCCAATTGCTTCCCATTGTGAAGGTCAGAATATTTCAACTGGCTATTGTGTCCCCGTACAACGCGAGGGGAACACCCGCACCCTCATCCGTCACCACCCTATGGCTTCACGGGCAGTCGTGACATCCGGCCGCCATCGACTGGATGACCTCACATTATGCAACATATGTACAATAGGCGTACCTGCAAAAAGGGAAGTGAGATATGACATAAAATTAACCTGTATAATAAATGGAATTGGTGTAGATGAATAAAATGTAAATTGACCCAAAATAAATAAAAACCACACTGTTCATTTTATCAACTGAGAGGACAATTCCAGGTATTTACAATTACCTCAACCGAGGAGGTTACGTCGGGATACATTGCCTGTCAGATGGATTACGTAAAAACTAAGGAAATGTTTAAAGAGAAGTTCAACGACCGAGTATGAACTATGGGTCAACTAAACATACATGTAGACCAGCAAAACAAACCATCCACGCTAGTCTACCCTGCTAAGTGCTAGCATACGTTAGAACTCCTGAGGCAGAGATAAAATTACACCATTGTTCCCAACTTCCACGCTGGCACTATCCGGCAGCACGAGTGGAAAACAATATGGACTCAATCCTTCCCTTATTGTTTTGGTGAGAACACTGAAAGCAATTAATCGCTGCTTCGCAAGACTGGATTAAATGGATCCTATTACCAACGGAGCAAAATGTCTTCTAATCCCACCTGAAAGAACACGACCCAAGACAAGTGTCACAATACAGTCGTTCATGGATCTCGCACTTTTCATAAAAAAGTCTTGTGTTGTAACGAGACGCAATTGTTGCATTGCGATGTATCAAACGGAATGTCAGGACATGACTAAGCCTCCGGACAAACGAAAAAAAAAGGTCTGTGCTCTCGCATTCACATGCCTGGGCAGGCCCATTATTTGCTCATCAGACACGCTGTCAATTAAACCAACTGCTTGATTGTGTGCCCCATAAAAGCAAAGCACTGGGCGGCCGGCCACATTTGCATTCTATCCACCCATTTGACCGGAACTTTGGGACACGTATCCTCCCTCCCGCACTTCCCTTTTGTGCTGAATAAAAGCTGTGCCTAGGAGTCTCTCTCTTTTTTTTTAAATAATTCGTGCCTGATCTGGTTATCATTTGCTCTCTTTTGAAGTAGTGGCTGAGAAAGAGCAACCACCGTGGCTTTTTATGAAGCAACTCTCAAGAAACTTGGGTCTCCACGATTTACAGACATTATGTAAACTAACCTGGCTAAAATAATCCTTGAACTGGAAAATGCGCATTGGACAATTTTTGTAAACATCCCGAGGAGTCCATTTTGTTTGGGCGTGTGAGAGCGGAGTGCGTCTTCCTGTTTGAGGGCAGCGTGTCCCGGAATTTTGTATTTTTTTTTCCCCATGTGTCGAAAACAAACGCAAAGAAGCATTTGGAACAAACACCCGCAGCACCCGTCTTATTGGCTTACCATGCTGAAGACAGTAGGCGTGGGTGTTCCTCGTCCCACCCTCTCCCTCCTGTCTACTGGGCTTGGCCTTGCCACTGACAACTCCTGCCAACATAGGGAAGAAAAAAAAAAATCAACTTTGACAGTGTGTGTGTGTGTGTGTGTGTGGAAAGAGGTTTGTGTGTGTGTGGGCGGATGAGTGAGTAGTGTGCATGCAATTGCAAAGGAGCTAGCTTGAAAAGTAGCCCTTCCCTGGTCTAAAGTACAGCATGCTGAGGAGAAAAAAAAAAAACAGGCAAGCACTTCATAAAATAATTCACGAGACTTTGTGGTTAGAGTAGCTGCTGGAATCTTCAAGCATTCATTAGTTCACATAAAGACAGAACATTCAGTTCTGCAGAGGGATATACAGGTTAATGCCTGTTAAAGACCGCAGCCAAGGGAATAAATTCCACTTCCACACCCAACGCACAAATTGTCCTAATCATTTTCATCTCTGGATAGTTTCGAAGAGAATCGTGAGCCGTTACACTGCCCTTGAAAGTGAGAGGTTTGGGCAATCTGAAAAAAAATATGCGGGTTGATTGAAACCAAGTCAAACAATTGAAAAATTTGAAGACAATTCTCCTGAGAGAATATCCCTGGAAAAATCACAAACCCTTGACATTGAAGCTCCATCACATATTTTTTTTGCAACACTTAATCAAACAGATCTCACCTAGCAATCAAGTACAATGTAAACAGAGTTTGGCTGTCTCCTATGGCGCGTGAAAGCAATTTAACTTCTGGAGGCAGAAGTTAACTCTAAAAAAGTACATCGACGCCTTCACAGAGTAAATTAAGTAAATGCCGATTCAGTAATAAAGCACTCCAAAGATCCAGTTACCTATTTAAAGGTCTCCTTTGAATTTTAAACTTTTTCTTTTTACCTTAACACTTGACATTAAGAATATTTCTTCAAACATGAATTAAGGGATTTTATATTGGCAAGGTTAATTACATCGAGGTCTACCAGACATAACATACAGACTTGAATTTATTGAGCCTTGACCTCAATGTTATGTCGAAACACACCGAGAAGCACAAGGACAACTTTAAACCCGACATTTTTTCACAGTACAGAGTTGTCTCACTTCCCTACGCTTCTCCCTTCAGACACACCCCCTTTTACACACGGAGAGGGGGAAAAAAAAAAAAGTAAACTGCTTCACCAACATGCTCAATATAAACTTCTTACCCCCGGCAAAGTGCAGAATCCTCACGTCCCGAATATATTTGCGGAAATCTTTCTCAATTTAATCGTCGGAGTTATAAGTGCAAATCCTTGCAAAGGAGCTGTTTTTGCAATCGCCCAAACACACACATTCATACACACACACACACTGGGTGTCATACGGGGCATGACACACCTCCCTCCTCTCCTTGTGTGGTGGAGTAGTTACTCTGGTCTCCCTCCCACTTTTTCGGTGCTAGATTTGCCAATGTGAGAGGCAATCCTACTAAGCATTCAACTCACTTCAACTTATGACTCAGTGACTAACAGGAAAGGCCTCAATTGTAAGTGGACCATGAAAAGTAACAGGCAATTATTTCAATGCAAAATTCACTTTACCTCAAATTGACGCCACGATTTTTATGCCATTCAACTTTCTCCTCCCAACAAATGTGACAGATGAAATCAGCATTTTCTAATCATTTAGGGAATTAAATAAATAAAAAAATTGTACTTGAACAAGTCAAACGCAATTAATAAAATAGGAAAATGCAGCTTCTTTTTAATTATATTACAAAATTTAGACTAAACAATACTGTAGCAAATTCCCGTAAGACAGCACGTCACTTACCAGGTGCTTCTCTCACTACTGACAAACAACAGGTGTGAACGTGTACAAACCCCTGAGAAGTTTATAGACTAGTCAAGAGAAAGTGAAAGCATATTTCATAAAGTAGCTGACCCACTGATTCAAAACAAAACTCGATAACAAGGCAAAGTAAAAGTATATGACTGAGGTGGGCTGTTTGCAAACGTTAGCATATCAAGCTAGTTACCGGCCCGGAGTACTAGTTGACTAGGATTGTATATTTTAATGGTTCAGCACTCACAAAATTCAAAGCGCCTCTTCACTCGTGTCTCCAAGCACATACCGAAACCCCACAAAACGTCACGCATGCATAGTTTATTCCCAAATTCCATATGATAAAAGTTAAATCAAGTTACTCACTCCACGGGAATCAGCTGACACGACGGTGACTCAGTAGCTACACGACTTCCGCATTCTTGTGCGATGACAGCCCTGTCGACCAATTGGGAGAAAGAAAACTAGGTCTTATAGCCCAATTGCGATTGAAGGTTCATGATAGCCAATGATAATCGACAATACTAAACCTTGTGGCTCATACACACCCACAGCAGAGCCAATCAGGTCTCAATATAAGCCTTGCACCCACCAATAGAAAATCACAGCGCGGCAGACACGGGACACACGTACACGACGCCGTATTTCAACTCAGGCACGAACACGAATAGTATAGGCTGTCCAAAACGTGATCGCGTGTTAACTAGAACAACGAATATAAATGCATAAAACATAATTACATTTAACTCGTTTATTTATTTTTATTTATTTGCTATCAAACATAACAGAAAAAATGGCACACTGCAGCATTTATGAAAGAAGTGTAACCCAGATACAGTTATGTTTACATTCGCTCACAGTAATTGAGACAATGATGATGTATGGCCTCTGTCATGGAGTGTTATTTTTGTTGGTTGGCCTTTTGGTTACAGACGGGAATTGACCTAGAATATTCCCCGATACCCAGTAAGCAACCACGACACCGCACATCAACCAAGTTATGAATGATTTACTCCAGTGACATTTTTATCCTGAGACGCCGTGAGTCTCAATGTTTTAACACATGAATGGCATAAAATGTGTATGATTTGCAGTTAAAATTTATTCTATTAACATAATCAATCAGACTTTTGGATTAATTAATCTGATTAATTCACACAATAATTCAGATCACAAACAAGCACATGCCAAAATGAAACCACGCTTTGTGACTGACCTCTCATGTCACGTATAATTGCGTTCTCTGGTGGCAGAAAAAGGAATATTTATAGATTTATACATTTCAGGAGTCCTCGGTTTTCATTCATACGGCGGTGACGTACCTGCAAGCTGCACGTAAATTAGTCAAAACTACAGTACATATATAATATGAATGAAAAGCTCTTCTAGGACATGAATGTGAAACATTTAAATGGAAAATTACATAAATTCTAATTAACTATGCTGTCTATACACACACTGCCGTAGCGATAGAAAATAATATGAAAACGTCGCGGAGAAATCAATGTATTCAAGTTAGGCGCACTACGGCGACGATGACGCGCATACTAGTCCTTTCTGTACTACAATTCCCATCACTCCTTGCGGATAAAGCAGGCGCATGCGCAGTTAAAAGGAGGTAAGTCGAGATATCTAGATTAGAATTAAAAGAGGCAACACAATTTTAAAAAGCCGATTAAGAACATATTCCCTTTTCTGCGACTTTATTTATTATACATATTTATTCATTTCATTTTGTCCAATTCAAGGTGACTCAGCTGAGTGCTATAGCGCCCTCTATTGACCTACCACCACAGTCCACATGCGTCATCACTGCACAGATTTACTTCATGATACTTCCTCCCATATTCTAAAAGCATACCTAATAATTTTACTTAAAAATCAATTGTTGACAGTAATCGTAATGCTGGTTTGTATTTGCTCTGCAATTGACTGATGACTTGTGACTTGAACTGTGGCTGGAAGGCAAATGAGTAGTTGAACTTGCTCCACAAAAGTGACACGAAGAGGAGGTGGACACTGGACAGGTGGGTGTAGATACCCACTGACCAATCACAGCTTGCCATCAGGTCAGTACATATCAGCAGCAGAGACATAGATAGATGATTTTCATGTTACTCTCGTTGGACTGACGCTCTAATTGCACCATGGTAAGATTATCATAGCCAATTAAAATGATGCTGTAGAAAGTGTAAATAACAATAGGAAATATACACTATGAAGAATTTGATGATGTTATAATAATAATTATATATTTTTTTAGACAAGCTACACTGATAAAGGGGAGAAGGTAAGTTAGTGTCAATTTTGAAGGCCGGATGGTACGTTCAAGAATAAATTAAATGTAGCTAGTGATATCGCTGAAATACGCAAAAAGAAAAATCACATCTATTTTGTCTTTTCTAGCATGAAAGGGGGAAATTTGTCAGGTTTCATCATGTCACTTTCTGGGTCGGCAATGCCAAACAGGTCAGTATATGCCATAAAACAATTTTTTTTTACTTGTCTGTACTGATATGATGAATTTGGATATGTAAAATGATACAAAGTTTTTTCCCCGCGTAATAATAAATAGTAACAGAGTAAGCTAGACTTGACATCATTTTCTATTGCAGCACAGTTTATAATTTGTTTAGGACAAAATTAAATTATGTGAAACCTACAGACAGATTTTGAGCATTTTTTTTTTTTTTTAATAGCTGTACTAGTATTTTTACTGTCCTTCCTCCCACATTTCAAAAACAGGGATTTTAGGCTAATGGAAGACTAAATTATTAATATATACATGTTTTTTTTTTTTTGTTGCCTCTCACTTAAAGCCAGAGATTGGCAGCAAAAAAAAACCCCACAATTATTGAAATAATAATATAATAAATATTTTCTATTTTGTAAATATTTTGACAAAAACTTTCATGTCTAAATTATTAATATTCACATGAGTAAATATCGAATGCTCTAGAGGAGGGGTCAGTGACATTTTGTCAACCTGTGAGCTACTTCATGGGTACTGATTAAAATATTTGAAGGATACTTCTGAAATAACAATGTTGCTTATTTGGGGGTAAATCATTTCCTAATCCTCAATGCACCAGCTATCTTTGTTTTTGGTCCTGCGCTACAATACTGACCTTTGCACTACACTTTTTTTCAACAGTCAACTTTTTAAAAAGAATAACAACATAAGTTAGATGCATTTTTTTTTTTAACAATACACAAATTAGAACAGGTCCATTCATTGACACTCCTTTATCATTTCTAACTACAAACTATCAATGTAATAAATAAATAAAAATGAAATTTTATTTCAAAATGTGGCCAGGATACAAATATTTCTAATTTTGCTGAATAGAAATGAGACATAAATAAAAATGAAATTTTCATTTTAAAATATAAAAAAAAATTCAAAATACAAAAAATGTAATTCTAAAATATAAAAAAAATATATCTAAAATACAAAAAATAGAAATAAATAAAATTAAAATGTAATTTTAAAATGCGGCCAGGATGCAAATATTGATCATTTTACTGGTTTGGCTAGACTGAATAGAAATGAGCCTGCCTTATCTATCATCAATATTATGAATTGGTTATGTCGACAGGCGGCATCCTTCTACTGTGACAAGATGGGCTTTGAGCCTCTGGCCTACAAGGGCTTGGAGACTGGCAGCCGAGAACGAGTCTCCCATGTCATCAAGCAAGATAAGGTACAGACAACTTGAACATCCTTTATGGCCACTTTTTTACCTCCATTTTGACCCTGCTCTCCACTCCAAACAGATCATATTTGCATTTGAATCTCCTCTCAATCCTGGAAATGAAGGCAAGAACCTTGAGAAGACATGACATAAAAAATCAAACATTTCTACAATAACATGATGTCATTTCCTGTCAGAGATGGGAGCTCACTTGATGAAGCACGGAGATGGCGCCAAAGACATCGCCTTCCAAGTGGAAGACTGTGACTACTTAATCAAGGTCCAATTAAATCTTTTTGGAACATGACCACTTCTCCAGCTTGGACGAGTGCAGCCAGCTAAAAGGGCACTCGATTGAACTCGTTATCTACCCCAAGGTCAAAGCAGAGGTTTAAACAAATAAATAAAGATCCGGACTCGTCACAGAAGTACAAACAAGTGTAGAAGACAGTGGAACGGCCAAACTTGATGACCAAAACATTTATTCCACTTTTAGACAGCCAAGCAGCGAGGAGCTATCATTGTGAAGGATCCATGGGTGGAGGAGGACATCCACGGGAAGGTCAAATTTGCTGTGGTGCAGACGGTGTGTTAACGCACACACTCAAATTGACCTGGATGTATTTTTATGATAACAATAAATCTCTGCCTACAGTATGGAGATACGACACACACGTTTATTGAGTACCTGGCGCCCTACAAAGGTCTTTTCCTACCTGGCTACAAAGAACCCATGTTTCGAGATCCACTCTTAGCCAAACTGTGAGTCATTGCTATCATTTGTAATCTCATTTACAAAATGGATTGAGATAATCCAAAGGATGTCAGAGTTCATCCCACATGTTTGTTCATCTCAAGAATCAAGGTACTTCTGTTCTCAGCCCACATGTAGGTTTGCGCTTCATTGATCACGTAGTTGGCAACCAGCCAGATGATCAAATGGTGCCGATATCTGACTGGTAAGCACGTCCACATCGTTGACATAGCAATGTCCAAAGAACATTTACCTCTTGTGTCCCCACCATAGTGAGGTCTCCTTTTTCTCCCTCCAGGTATCAGAAGTGCTTGTTGTTCCATCGGTTCTGGTCCATAGATGACAAGCAGATCCACACGCAGTACAGTTCACTCAGGTCCATCGTGGTCACCAATTATGAAGAAACCATCAAGATGCCCATTAATGAACCTGCAGTGGGGAAAAAGAAGTCACAAATACAGGTGGGAGCTGAAATAAGCGTTCAGCGCAGGAACAGGGTTTCATCACTCTTCCATATGCAGGAATATGTGGATTATAACGGCGGAGCGGGGGTTCAGCATATCGCCCTCAATACATCAAATATCATTCAAGCTGTGAGTGAGTGTTTTATTATCATCTAAATTTCTGGATTTTTAAAATCAGCAAGTTAAAACACGTTTTCTGAAGATTGTGAACCTGCGCGCCCGAGGGATGGAGTTCCTCTCAGCACCTGACACCTACTACGAAAGCCTAAGGGAGAAACTCAAAGCTGCAAAGATAAAAGTGAAGGAGGATCTCAACCGCTTGCAGGTGAGGAAATATTAGTCGCCATTTTGCTGCTATTCTAATATGAATAACACTGAGTTTTCTTTCAAGGAACTGAGGATCTTAGTGGACTTTGATGACAAGGGTTATCTCCTCCAAATCTTCACCAAACCTGTGCAGGATAGACCCACCTTGTTCCTAGAGGTCATCCAGAGAAACAACCATTTTGTAAGTTGAAAACAATCATTTCATAAAAGAGGTCAAGTTGCATCAATGTTATTTTAAAAAAAAAAAATGGCTGAGTAGGCTCAACACCTGTTTATGGTTGCCACCCACCAAGTTCAGTAAATCAACCAGACGCAGTTTCAAAGGTTTCCCGCGTCCCCGCAAGGGTTTGTCTCCTCCATTTTTTTTTTTTTTTTTCTCCGAAGGGCCAAGCGTCTCGCCAAGTCTGGGACGCAATGTTAGAAAGTAACCTCCTCAATTTCAAAATTAACCCAATTTTTTAATCTATGCTCTCTCTTCAGGGATTTGGAGCAGGAAATTTTAAGTCCTTATTTGAGGCTATTGAAAAAGATCAAGACGCCAGAGGCAACCTGACCGCGGTGACGCCCGACGGCCAGGTTCAGGCCTTCTACTGATTCTGCCTAGCGACACATCTGAGAGGCGATTAATATCGTCCGTAAAGCCAAACAGGAAGTGCTGGCTGTCTCCGAGTAAAGATAGTCAGCCATTTTGACATTAACAACACTTGGAGCACATCATGTGTCCTATATGTAAAATACATTCCACAATTATACATGCATGTATTTATTTACATATAGGACTTGAGTAAATTCAGCCATGAATAAAAAAAAATAAATAAAAAAAGAAGAGCTGCTGCAATTTGTGCTTGTTCCCCAAAATACTGGTTAGAAGAAGGCAAAGCAGAGGTGGCAAAATTTTAAAGTAAAATTTTTTTGAGTACATACATAATAATTAACTACCAAAAATTTTACCAAATAGGAAGATGCTAATCTACACGAATGTAGAAGTCAAGCTGGAATTACAACTCTTTCTATGGAAACGCAGGAAACACAGATATTTCAAAATAATTTATTTGCATATAATTGGAATGAAGACAGGTTGATACATTTGTGATGGCACTGGTTATTTTCCATAAAGAAAAAAAAAATAAAAGAATTGGCCTATACAGAAACCACCCTTTCAAACCTGAACAAAATGGATAAATATATTAGTAAATAAATATATTAGTGACATGTCACTATATTGAAATGTTCTATTATACACTATTTGTTTTTGTTGTACTCTTTTTGTACACAAGTATCTAAAACATACTGACGGATCCCTTGGTGGTCTGGAGGGATTTTTTTTTTTTTTTTGCACTCTATTTGAAAAGGCAGTGTAAGCTTAAAATTCTTGCAAAACATACACAAACAGAATTGTTTGAAATTGTATGAAATTTGTGCACTCTGCCTTTTTGGGGCTTATTTATACTTTTTTTTATGTCATATTTTTTCTGTATACATGTGCTTCACCCAAAGTGCTGCTTTTAATTCAGTCACGTCCATGGAAGAGGAAAAACCTGGCATAGACAATAAAAGGCGCATGAATCCTTTAGCTAGGGAATATTAGTATAGGACAATATTTCTGTTTTTTGCACCAAAATTGATTACCACTTTCATTTTGCTTCAGTTGAACAAAGGGGGCGGTATTTCAGAAAATAAAAAAGGAAACGTTGCAAATGCATTAAGGCACATATGAGGCTCTAAGTGCTACAAGTTACATTGCAATGCCCTGGAGCTTTAAGGGCACTAAAGTGTATCCGCAGTCAAACTGCCCTTTGTCAAAATAAAATAAGGCACGTAGGGAGAAAGAACTCCTACCGGACTCCAATGTAGCGCGGTAAACTGCAAATATGGAGAAATAGGGTTGGTCATTTTGTGATTGAAGCTGTATGTGCAAAGGTCAGGTGTTGAGCGATTAAAAGGGTCCAGAAGATTCTCGGAGCTACCCATGCGGAAGATATCCATCAACGTTTGTTGATCATTTTACAGTTTCAAAATATGATGTTACTAAATGGGCCACACTGAAAAATATTTGCTGATAAACATTGTAAATAATTCCAAAATAAAAGCCATCATTTTTCAATTAAGGAGGAGCCCAACCAACCCCACCCCCCATTTCTTTTTAATTATTATTATTTTTTTAATATGGCCTAACATTGACTGACTGCGATAACTGAATGTTTCCAATGTTTTCGAGGGTTACAACGCAGAACCATTTTTAGTAGCTTCAGTTGCTGGAGAAGTTTAGATCACAAAAAAAATTCCCTCTGAAGCACAGTGCCAACGAGACTTGTCAAGTTGACAACACTGTTCAGTCATTTTGAAAAAAAGAAAATAAATCCCCCCCTAAAAAAAAAAAAAGAAAAAAGCTGCCATTATTGAAGTACTGTATTGAAAACAAGGCCCACGGAAGGCTCAGCAACCTCGTTGAACTTTTATCCCTCTCTCACATTAGAAACATTTTTAGATTGCGGGAGCTAGTTGAATGTGACAAAAAAAAAAAAAAAACTACAGCAGTACCTTAAAAGAAAACCCTGTGTGTGAGGCAAGACAAAATCGGAGCTGAGGTAGGCTTAGTAGAAAGAAGAAAATGAAAATTACGCAAAGGTACCATGGTGAGAAAATCAATTGTGAATTACGAGAAACCTGCACACATATCTGACCTCATGACTGTCAACAACCAGAACAAAGATCTTGCAAGCAGAATGACTACGTGGCAGCAGGCAAAGAGTGCGAGCAACTAAGACCATCATCCATTTGTGCCTCCTGTGTAGCAGCGTCATATTAGGGGGAAAAAAAAGTTCTCTCACACACCGGACTCCTCTTCAGATCCTGCCGACACATAAAAGAAAAATTCAATTTTCCCACAGACTTGGTGATAACGAATAAAAACAAAATGTCACCCACCCTGATTGTATATTTTTTGGCAGTATAAACAAATGTCTGTGTTGCGATCTGCAGTAAGGCCATGATGGGATGTGCAAGGAGGTCTCTCGATGGAGGTCTTGGTCCCCAGGAGCTGAGGTTCAGAGTGGGCCTCCTGCACCCGTTTTTGCCAAACAACTCCGGCGCAGCAGGGCCAATCGTCTATACCTCCCGAGTCCAGAATGAGAGGTACAGGAAGGAGGGCGGGGTGAAGTTCAGGGGGAGAGCAGCAAAAGCCCGAGCCTTGGCCGAAATGGACGCGGATGCTCCGATCATCCTGAAGGTCCAAGCTCTGGTGGAAGCGAACAGAAGGGTGGTCTCGTACACAGCTCCGCCCGAGAGCTGCGGGAGGGTGTCCCTGGTGGCAGCAGTGGGTTTGTAAATGTAAGGGCACTAAGACAGAAGGTCCCGAAGACGGGCTTGGGTCCTGATCCCGACCTTCTGCCCCAGCACTAGGCAGATGTGTACAGTCTGGTTTTTGGCACTGGCAGTGACTGGACTTAGGTGAGTCTTTATCCAAGACCAGTGTCGGAGGGGGGGCGGCTGTCCCGACCTCCTCATCCGAGCCTCTGTTTGGGCCCTGGCCGTGCTCCCCGTCCTCGTAGTGGTGGTGTCGATGGCGGTGGTAGTGAATGTGGCTAAACACAGCCTGCGGTTGCTCCTCAGGGCAGCCCACTTTGTTCACCACCGAATCCAGAGACCGAGGCCGGCTCTGGGCTTCCACTTCCACAGAACCCGGCCCAAAATACACAAACGGGTCGTAGTCGCTACTCAGCGAGCTGCGAAAAGTGGACCAGCTGCCGTAAACTCCCTGCAGGGACACGTCGGTACAGTTCAGAACCGAGTCGCTGGAGGAGCCGTGGCACGGTCCGGAGCTAGAGTCGCTCGCCGGCCCGTCGGCTAAATATCCACTGCGGTCCGTGTGGTAGCTGCCGCCGGAGCAGCTGCCCTCGTCCAGTCGGCCGTGGGCCGCCAGTCCACGGCTTTGTGGGATGTGGTGCACTCTGGAGTTGGAGGCACTACGCTGAGCTGGACAAGATGAACGATAGTTGTGACAGGACCGGCGAGGGGTGTAGTGGTGACTGGAAGGCCTGCAGTTACCCCCTGTCCTGTGGGGTCTCCTGGGACCTTCTGCTGGAAGGTGATAGCCACAAGGAGCACCCAGCGGCCTGCTGCTGGTGAGCAAATGAAGCGTTTGGTTGGCCATGGGAGATGAGGAATTGTAGTGGCCGACTGAGGAGTACGAGCCAGAAGGTCCACGGGGATAGTGTGGCCTCATGGAGAAAGGGATGTCATGCTGGGGGAACGGGTGGTTTCGTGGGCTGCTGTAAGCTTGAGGGTGGAGGAAACGTTGCTCCGGACTGGATTGGAGTCGGTTCCTCTGGCCGTGCCTCTCAGCCCCTGTGGATGACAACAATATTTGGATGGATTCTTAATGGACTGATCTCAAATGATGTCAAAATAAAAGAATGAAAAGTTCCCTGAGTGTGTCAATGAAGGATGCCATCTATTTTTGCGGTCAATAGATCCTCACCCATGATGTTGTGCATGCACAGAGGACAAGTGCGGTGCTGCAGCAGCCAGGGATCGACACAATCTTTATGAAACTCATGAGCGCAGGAGATGATCCTGAGATGCTTGGGTCCAAAAAAAAAAAAAAAAGATGGATGTTTATAAAAGGCAAATATATCTTAGGTGCCTTTCTTTTTTTCTTCTTACCTGGCCATCCTGGAACTCCTCCAGGCAGATAGCACATACTGGGGTGGAGTTGGAGCTGCTTGCTGAACCCCAGGCCCCACGGAGGCGCTGTGAGCTTGAGCACCCTTGGGAGATGTAGGTTTTGGTCTCCAATCGACTAATTGCCCTCATGGTCTGCTGATGCACCGAGTCCTACATGACGGACGGTACAAATTTAGGCGTAAATAATAAATATATATATATCTACACTAAATATGAAATTATATAAAATTTAAATATATTAAATATAAATACAATATATAAATATATATAAAATATATTAAATTTCAAATAAATACTGGTTTCACCTACCCAAGTTCTATTGGACTTGCATTTATAGCGGAAAGCAAAAATGAGGATGATGGTCACGACAGCCAAGACAATGGTGAGCAGGATACCCACCTCATGTGACTGAAAATTGAGCAAATATTAATTATAAGAAAAAAAAAAAAGGAAACATTCCTTGCAACCCTTCATAGACCCCCAACAAATAAAAAGTCTTGCAGCTGCATGTGTGATTTTGTGAGCCAGTACTTACCCATCTGGACTGCTCCACCAAGATCTCAATACGAACTTTAGCCTCCTCGTTCTTGTTGACCAGAGTCATCAACTCCTCCGCATCCTCAGCATACACCAGCACGACCGGGCGGGGAAGGGAGTCCGTTTCTCTCAGCTGAACGACAGTTGTGCAAACCACAATGATGCAAAAATACCATCAAACTTTATTAGCATTGTTTTGACACACAGGCTGACCTTTGAACTCACCTCGGCAGCCGCGTTGTCGTCATCGCTGACATCAAAAATAACCGCCTGAGCTCCCTTTTCCAGTGCCATGCGGGCCTGCAAGAGAAAAGTTACACGGCCAGTTCAAATAATTTGTAAATATCATTACTATATGTAAAAAGAGGTCTTTTTTTTTTTATTATAACATTGTTTTGATAGAATAAATTTCTTGGTCAATGCTAATACCCTAGCTCTTGTTAGGAAAAAAAATAATACGATTTTTATTATTATTAAATATAAAATAACTATTGCTCATTCAGTATATTGAACTGCCACTAGGTGGCAGTGTGGCAATATGAGCACATTCTCGACACATGTTCAGCTCTCCTTTGAAAATGTGTTCCTGGGAATCTCATGGTCACAGTACCAACTTGCTGCATGGCCAAAAAAAGTTCTCATAACGATGAAGAGCGTGACCAAGAGTGTGTGTGTTGGTTATGAGGAGTCATGCAAGCAGAATGATCGCAAAGATTGTTCACACTTTAAAACTCAATTTAAAACTCCATGTCATTACAACTTTTTTTTTTCATTTTCTTCACACAACATTACAATCTAAAGTTGGTAGAGCCTTTAAAAAACATTTATTTACAAATTCTTTGTTTAATTGGATTTATACTTTATATTCTAGTTTAATGACATTTATGGGAATTTGACAACAGAATTTTGAGTTAATTCAAGAACGTAATCCAGTCAGGTTTGCCCCGCCCCCAAAAGTGATCAAGAGGATTCAGTTAATTGCTTGGTATTGGAATTTTCCTGTATCAGATGCACGGATTTTGTTGATTTTCTTGTTGGATTCTTGTCTGTTTTTTCCCAAGCACTTACTTAGTGTTTACTCATTCCTCTGTCTGGCTCTCAAGTGAGAGCCTTTTATCCCAAAGCAGCTGCATGCTGCAGCTGAAAACATTGCTAAGAAAGCAATGAGAGTTTTGGATGAAGGCGACAGGGCAGGAAAAAAAAAAAAAAGGAAAGCGTGAAAATAAAACTCCCCTTTTTCATCAGTGTTACATCACACGGCGGGCAAAATGAATCTGCAGTGCCGCCTACACATTCACAGAGCAGGCATCACTCAGTTGATCCATTTCACAAGTTAATGAAAAACCTCGTTTGTTGAGCGACTGTTGAACGCAGAACATTTTTTAACACTTCAAAAGCGGGGGAAAGTTAATACATGACAAGCAATGAACAGACGGTTCCTTTGTGTAGATGCAACGTTGTAAATGAACTCCTCCTACATTTGTGCCCTCTCAAAGCATAAAACAAGTTTAGAGTTTTGCAAAAAAATAAAATAAAAATGAAGATTGACAGTACAATCTTTTATGTGGAATCCAAATCGGTTGCCAGATGTATTTCCTTGTTTCATCAAAGCGGTAATTGTGGGACGTGTAGGGGCCAAGATGAGGTGCGGCCACATCGGTGGGAGAAAAAAAAAAAAAAAATAGAAAGCAGGATCTTTAAAATTGGATTTACAATTCAGATAGACACTAAAGCGAATCCATCTAATCCATAAATCGCTAATTTATACACAACACAAATAAAAATTAAAAAAATCCACCTGCTTCAAAAAACAATAAAATGCTAAATTACAGATATCACTAAATAAGATAATTAATATGGAGGCTTCCCTCAATTAAATTGAATTTAGCAGCCTAGCATAACATGTTCACGAACACAACACCCCGACATCTCTGCTGAGTGACGCAGCCGGAAATCACTTGAGAGATCTGATTACATGATTATAGGGGTTATATTTAATCTTTACGAGCGCAGAGGATACGCACAGTCATACGCTAACTAGACAAGTCGAAAAGAACCTCCGAGCAAGATTGATCGGAAGCGAAACAGACATCAAATAGTCACCTTGGTGAATCACTAGGGAGTCAAAAAATGAGAGCCTCTATTAATTTTATATCAACACCAGATTTCTAGCGAATCTATTTTATTCCAAGTAAATCTGAGGTCAGTTTTTTTCTTGCTCCGTCACGCATAAAGCACACAAAACAAAGTGAGCAAGAACATTTGCTAGATCTCAGTTTGAGCAACACTCACTGGCTGTTTGCACTAATCGTAGCTGCCATTGAGTAAACACCACTCCAGCCATTGATCTGCCCTCTCCTTCAGTGGGTGGCCCTCCTTGAGATCAGCCAGTGTGGTTTGTTTACATCCCTGCTGAATCAAGTGGGTTGGTAAAATTGACCCGAGTGACAAAAGGATGGCTTCATTTTGCATTCACAGGGGGCAAGCTCATTCTTTGCATCACTTGAGACATTCAGTTATGCTTTAAAAAGCCAATGTACCGTATTTTCCGGACTATAAGGCGCACCTAAAAACCTAAAATGTTCTCAGTGCGCCTTATAGTCCAGTGCGCCTTATTATATGGACCAAATTCCTAAATTTAAACTGTCCCGAAGCATTGTGTCATGAAATCAATCATAAACGGCCCGCTGAAGACTATGAATCATGAATCAAAAAGACTATGGGTGATTATTTTGTGATTATAAAGTAATTTGTTGCGTCTGAAGATGAAATAAAAAAGATAAAATGGAGAATGATTTGGATTAAAAATCTGACATGATGCGCCTTATAGTCCAATGCGCTTTATATAAGGACAAAGTTTTAAAATGGGCCGTTCATTGAAGGTGCGCCTTATAGTCAGGTGCGCCTTATATTCCGGAAAACAGTTTTTTATTTTTTTTTTTTACTTTCTTTAACTCTTCTGCATTTTTGGGAAGCTGCAACAAAATAAAGAAATATCAATAAATTTAAATGAAGATTTTTTTATTTTATTTTAATAGGAGAAGAAAATATAGCGCACCTCTTTAGGATTGAGCGTTCCTGTTAGTTTGATGACCTTGTTTTTATGCCGTAGTATATGTATATGTGTCTGCTCTCCTCTGCAGCTGTCCACTCTTCTCACATAAGACAACACAGGAAGTTCGAGTTAGTTCAAATATGCCAGTCAAATTGTTACGTGTCAGTTTTATGTGTTTTTCTCCAACAATGAAATATTATTCATCTTAAGGCACTTTTTATTTACCCCCAAAAACAAAAAAAGGAACCACACTCATTACATTTTTTATAATCAATCAAGCAAAATGCTTGTTGTCAGACCCACGTAGATTCTCTTTTCACTCTAAGTACCCACATCATTCAGCGTAAGGGTAAATTACAGTGGAATCTTACGTGTGGCGCGACAAAGTGAGAGTGAAAAAAGGGCCTCAAAAAAAAAAAAAAAAAAAAAAAAAAAAAAAAAAAAAAGAGAAAGGCCGAGAGGCGAGGGGGGGAAAGTGAGGCGTGCATGCTGTGGTGCTTCTGTTACATTAAAGTATCTAATGACAGAGTACAGAGCTGTGGGCCTACAAGCCCGAGGCCGACTCTCCCTGCCCTGTCATTTCTCCCGAGCGGCTCGGCACACGGGAAGCATTACTGCGGCCCAGGGACACGCCGCTCGGCTAAATGAGGAGCAGACAGGGGTGTGGGCGAGTGGTGATGATAGCAGGGTTAACTGGCATTGAAAACAGGTGCAGTCTGCATTTACGCTGCGGACATTGTGTTTGACAAGGTATCCGCTTTAAAGAATTTGACCCACGACGACTGCTGCACAAGTAGACAAAAGTTCAAACCACCTGTAGTTTGCTTTCTCGGAATCAATTTGTAAATATTGTTCACACCGTAAAAATTCCAAGCGTACCAAAACAGAAAGCTCTTCTCTTATTGGTCGCAAGAATGAAAACAGGAAATAAAAGTTTGCCATATGGGTTAGTAAGCGATAATATTGGTTGATAAGTTGAACAATTGGGAATTATTATGCAGGGTATAAAAGAGGATGACTCAAGCACATTTTTAGCACAGATGATGTGCTAATTGAGTCAACATGCTACATGGAGCTATGTCAACATTATGCTAATCAAGCATAGTGGGATCTTAATATTAAAGGAGACGTCAAGTCCCAATTTTTTTTGTAATAATATGTTCTGTGCGGCTCAACGACTCAAAAATATTGTTCTGATTCATGTTTTGTTTGATAATTATGAAAGAAATCCAAAAGCCACCTGTTATTTCCATTTAAGGGGGCGGCCATTTTGATTATGACATCACAGTTGCCTGATTATGTTCCATAGAACATGCCACAGATTAATTATTAAAACGGTAACAATGGGTCTTTATTTTATTATTCTTTTTTTTACAGCCATTCCAGGTCAATGTTTTATGAGCCATCGTGGTAATCATATGGATCAAAAGTGAGGACAAGCAACAATATGCACTAAATACTTATGAATTGACTATAAATGTCACAATAATGCTTTTAATTGACTTTTCCTCCGATGACTCAAATAAGCTACACACCATTGCACGGTTCACTTCAACAAAATCCCATTATACATTATTTCCACCATTAAAATAACAATCTGGTCTTTTTATGACATGAATTGCTCCCCCAAGAATGACGTTCTCCCTATTAAAAAATACTTCTTAACAATATAAAACCCTACATAAGTCAAATATGACATCTCCTGTTAGATAATTTGGGAATTATTGTATATTTTCCCAATGTCCTTAAATGGGCATTAAAAAAAAATCATGATTTTTTATATTGCTGGACTTTAAGATTACAATAAATGATGACATTGAGTTTAATTCCCAGTGTGACCCCAATTTTCACCACGGAAATTTCTTCATACTCCTTCAGACCCCCGCATCTTCATAATTCAGTCAAGTGTGACAACATAAGTCGAACTGCATGACAAATTATTCCGCGAGTGTGTTCTGTGCCAGTTACTGACTGAGTGGCAGTTGAATTAGATGAAGGAGGGAAAGGTGCGGCCCTTCGAGGTATCCATTACTTACTTTGATGTGAGGCCACTGTAAAAAAGGTAGGGGGGGGCGTTCGAACGTGAGGAGGAGGGGCCGAGCGGCATGTCGGGGCAGGTGAGCAGGTTCGACACTCTCGGGTAAAGTATTAAGCCTCAGGGGAGGATCTGAATCACATTCTCCTCCTACTTGTACTTCCCATTCATGAACATATTATTCCGAGACAGGGCGCCGCAAAAAAAAAAATGTGTTGAAATGATTCACCTGATCTTGTTTGAACTCATTCAGTACTGAATCAAACACTCTCAGGATCTTTTGCTGGTTGCAATGTGACACAGATTTGAAATGCATAGCAAAAAGGTGACAGCCAAATGCCACCTGACATGCAATCGCTTGCTTAACACGTCTGCGAAACATGAAAGCGGCGGACGGAAGGTGCCGCCAGCGTGTGGCGCTGATGCGACTGATGTTGATGCCAGCAAATATGTGATGATGGGCCTTAGGGGCATGATTCCAAAACACACACTTGTACTCAGATCCAATTTTAAAGTTGGACTCCCTCACTATTATTTGTGATATGGAAAATTCATTTTAAATCTCAACAAATGAAAGTTCGAGTTCTGAGGGTCTCCTGTAATTTTAAATAAGCTGTCCAAACATGAAATATGTCTAAAATTCTTTATGGCTATATAGTTCTTTAATTGTAGTGGGATTTGACTGTGATATATATAATTTGGAAAAACCACCTAGGTTACATGTCAAACAGAGCGATGTTAAATGCTTTGATCATGTGGGAATTATAAACACACCTTTTGGTTGCTTTTTTTTTGTGCTCCCATAAAAAAAAAAAAAAAAGATCATCTGATCCAACAGAGCAGGGGTGTCAAACAAATTTTTGTTACGGGCCAAAATGGTTAAAATATTTGAAAAGATAATAAAAAAAAATTGCTAGCAATAACTCTATTTTTTAAACGTGAACTATATTTTTAATTTCGTATTGACACATGAAGTCAATGTATAATTTGCCACATAAAATGACGAGGCGGGCTGTATATTTAAATAAAATAAATAAAATGACGAGGCGGGCTGATTTCAATGTAAAATGTACGGGCAATGGATTTATACCATCCAAATATATATATTTAAATAAAATAAATAAAATGACGAGGCGAGCTGATTTCAATGTAAAATGTACGGGCAATGGATTTCAAACATCCAAATATATATATTTAAATAAAATAAATAAAATGACGAGGCGGGCTGATTTCAATGTAAAATATACAGGCAATGGATTTATACCATCCAAATATATATATTTAAATAAAATAAATAAAATGACGAGGCGGGCTGATTTCAATGTAAAATGTACGGGCAAAGGATTTATAGTATATATTTAAATAAAATAAATAAAATGACGAAGCGGGCTGTATCAGGCCCCCGAGCCTTGAGTTTGACACCTATGCTCTATTATTAGACAAATAAATTTCTCCTAAATGTTGAGGGCAAACAGGAAGATCATCTTAATTTCTTTCACTTTTGCAACTGCCACATTTTTGTCTCGGACTTCGAGTCAGGGAAGCCAATTAGAGAAGCTTTCCCGTCCGTTTTTCGACGTAGATAATGTCGTTGTTTTCACAAAGCATCCTGTTATTTAATCAGGCCTGTAAGTGAGAGCCTGACACCCCCCTCCTACAATGTTGAGCTACCTCCCTCCACTCCCGCCTGTCATTCCTGCCTTGAGCACTCCATCTCATTCAACAGCTCTTGTAAGCTTCCAGGAATTCATTCTTGGAATAGGCCATGCAGTAAGCCGTGTCTTTCTGCAGATCAAACACACAGACCGAACCGAGTGGCACACGCTGTCTGTAAACACACACAGCATGACAACAACAAAGATGTCCAACTTCAACGCCGCCTTGCACAACTGCAATAACAGAAATCCAAGGTCAAAGACGACACCGATTTATATTCTATGTGCTGTAAAATGAAGATACCAGTTGACATCACTTCCTTCCTTGTGCAAAATATAGGTCACGGGGTTAGGAAGTATGTTTGGTTGTTGTTTGGTGAGCTTTGAAGCAAAGTGTAAATTAAAAATTGAAACTGCAACAAATGCTCTCCCAGAATGAGTTGCTGAGTCCAAAATTCACTTTTGAAGATTCATTTTTGATGTTCCAGATATAAAATCAATATGGATATGATGAAACATACAGGTGGAACAGCAAAGGTTGCATCACGGGAAAAAAATAAATAAATAAATAAATAAAAAAAATGTCCGAGGTGATACAATGGAGTCTTAAAAAAAACTTCATCTTCTCTTCTCTAAAGAGAGTTACCAGCCTATTAGAACCACACAAATGTGACTTCCTCCAATCCACATAGGCTTACTATTTCTGCAAAAAATCTTTTTGTCAAACCCTTGCTAAAAGTCGGTCGGCGGGGTGGAGCACTTGGCACGGACCTTCCTGAGTCACACTTTAAACAGGTTCATAGTGAAAGGGAGAGAAGCACTTTGTCTGCATTGTAATGGTTTGGATGCTTCATTTCCTGCCTGGGGAGGAACGTATTGCTGTGTTTTCCGCCTAGTAGCAATGGGAACGTTCCCAAAACTAAGGTGGTGAGCAAGAAAAAAAAAAAAAAAGACAGCAAACAAGGCACATGTCAGTGAAGTGTGAAGGTGTGTCTGTCTTTTTTTATGAGAATTTTTCACTTAATCTCATAAAGGCACCATGAATAACCTCCATCTGTTTGTCAAGGAGTTCAAAAGAGACTCCGCATGCCTCCACTTGCTGCCGTATAAAAACAACATTCTAAGAGGGCCGGCGGCTCAGCTCGGCGTGTACAACGAGAAATGGGAGGTGGCAGACTGGTCGATTAAAGAGAAGTGTACATGGGAATGTGAGCGACAACAATGGGAAACAATAGAAGAGGAAAGATGTGAAAGTGGAGAGGAAAGTTGACAGTAAATTTTGTAAAGAAAAATTGTGACCTGGTGAACTTTGACCAAGAACAGGGATGTCAAACTCATTTTTTGTCACGTCATAATTTCCTCCATTATGACTGTCAACCCAAATAAATGTAAATATATATAGGCTACACAACAAAGTGATGACTAACTAGTAAAAACAGTTCAAATTTTAATAATAGTATAAAAAATAATTAAAAAAAACAAATAAATATAAATATATATAGGCTACACAACAAACTGATGACTAACTAGTAAAAACAGTTCAAATTTTAATAATAGTATAAAAAAAGAATTTAAAAAAACAAATAAATATAAATATAAATATATACAGGCTACACAACAAACTGATGACTAACTAGTAAAAACAGTTCAAATTTTAATAATAAATAATATTAAAAAAATAATTAAAAAAAACAAATAAATATAAATATATATAGGCTACACAACAAACTGATGACTAACTAGTAAAAAGAGTTCAAATTTTAATAATAAATAATATAAAAATAATTTTAAAAAACAAATAAATATAAATATGTATAGGCTACACAACAAACTGATGACTAACTCGTAAAAACAGTTCAAATTTTAATAAATAGTATAAAAAAATAAAAAAAAACCAAATAAATATAAACATATATAGGCTACACAGCAAACTGATGACTAACTAGTAAAAAGAGTTCAAATTTTAATAATAAAAAATATAAAAAATAATTTTAAAAAAACAAATAAATATAAATATGTATAGGCTACACAACAAACTGATGACTAACTAGTAAAAACAGTTGAAATTTTAATAAAAAATAATTTAAAAAAGAATATAAATACAAAAAAAAACCTAACAACATCTCTATTTTTTTTTTAAAGTGAAGACAATTTACAATTGTAGTATTGACACAAAGTCAAGGCACAATTTATCTTCACGGGCCAAATATAATTCCACTGCTGGTCAAATTTGGCCCGCAAGCCATAGTTTGACACCCCTGACCTAAAAGAAAAAGATTGCCTGGATCATCAAGCCCACATTTAACTGAATCAAGTGACCGGAGCAGTAGATAACTAACGTCTTTTCCTCTTCTTCAAAAGAGGACATTTGCCTTTGTCATTATGAAAGGAATGTCTTGGCTAAAATATTGATTGTGGCTCCGGAGAAGCAATTTAAAGCCAGTTCTTCAAATCACAATAATAAAGAAAAAAAAGCACAGACGGAACAAGCATTATTTTTTCTCATTCAGTAGCTTCTATGAATTTTTTCGGGACTTGCAGTCCATATCGCTGAGCCACCAGATGAAAAACTGAAAACCAAAGGATGATAACGACTGACGGGTCCAAGCTCCAAAAAGAAAGTGACAAGTGGAAATCTAAAACTGACAAAGCTGAATACCAGTAAAATGAATCTCTTATTATGGCTACTCTTTTGGTCAAGTGTGTTATTGTCTGTCTTCTGTCTCTATTTAGACATATTACACAGCTCTCTATTTTTAGGGTCTCATTTTCTTACAAACCTCTGCGGCCGGTGGCGACGACAGCCTGATGAAATCCCGACCCGTACGCACTCCCTTTGAAGAAACCAATGAGGGATGAGCCGCCCCAATAAGAAGGCCTTGAGGTGCAAAGTCTGTATTCGGAAACATCTGTGTGTGAGTGAGTGATTCCTCTCTGTTTTGAGTAAATTAGTGGTGTTAGCGTGCTAACGCTATATACGAAGATACCTCAAATGTCAGACTGTAAATAAAATTCTATTTTGTTACTAGGCTGCTTCTTCATTATAGTTTCTACAGAAATGATTATTAAATATATAATATAAATTATATAGGAAATATAATTATTCATTTTTATCTCCCATGATTTTTTTTCATTGTTTTAAAACACCAAAGCGAAAAACGAGATGGAAAAATACAGTTTGAATTTTGTTGAATTGAGTCTAATTGAATTGCACATTATAAATAAATCAATAGCCAAATTTGACATTTAAAATACGGTGATTTTAATGTAAAATGTACAGGCGATGGATTTATAACATCCAAATATATATAAAAAAATAAAATAAACCTGTATGTTTTGAAGATAATTGTAAAATAACTGATTTGGAATTAATATTCTTCAAAAAGTCAGCGTTCCATTGATTAGATGTATATTTAAAAAAAAAAAAAAAAAGTTCCAAAGTATTTGTCCATCCACATAAACGCATGCAGGTGAAATTCCAAGTGCTTCTATTTTGGAAGAGTTACTTCCCACTGCAAGGCACTGCAGACATCTCACTGTTTGTTTATAAAAGTTTTGTGGTGATGCTGACGGCAAACTCAACACCAATAACTTTATAGAAGCTACGGAACGTTCTGTTTCAATGAGGGTGGAAAAAAAGGGGAGAACAGTGTGAAAACATACTTCTGATAGTCGCTTGCCAAGGAGAGAGAAAAAAAATGGCCCTAAGCAAAGAGAACATCATTTAGCATCAATGAGGAGTAAATATTTAGCCCAACAATGGGAGGGGAAACCTTTAGGCCAGAGAATTTTCCATTTATTGAAGGTGTCAGATGACTTTGGAGAGAGTGGCGTAGAGGTGCAGGCCCTCAGAAAATCACTCGCACCTCCTTGATAGGAGTGATGACAGCAACTGAACTGAACTAACCGCAACAATGCTGCAGGTCCAAGTGACATCTGTTCAATGTGCCGATTGATAGAAACAAGGATCATCTCAATTTCTATAATATTTGATTTTGTTCTCCTCTGGAATGCGTTTTCCCTCGAGACATTTTTCAGCTAATTTACCTCGACTGGTGACAAAACAAGTTTTCTAATAACTACAAACGAGCAAAAGAGCTTTTCAATTTGGGTTTTAGCTTAGCTTCTCATGTTTGGGTGAGGGTAAAAGCTTAATCTCTTATCTAGGGGGTGTCCTTGGACTTGTAACATAGCAGATACTTGACAAGATGTCAAAACAACTCTGTGAATTTAATCTGAAACTCTGTTCAAGTTTACATGTTCTTCTCTTCATTCCACATTAGCATGCATGGCTAGTTACCGTATTTTCCGCACTATAAGGCGCACCGGATTATAAGGCGCACCTTCAATGAATGGCCCAATTTAAAAAACTTTGTCCATATATAAGGCGCACCGGATTATAAGGCGCACCTTCAATGAATGGGCCATTTTAAAACTTTGTCCAAGATAATTTGGCCCACGGGCCGGACTTTGGACACGCCTGCCGTAGTGGCTCAATATTGGTCCATATATAAGGCGCACCTGATTATAAGGCGGCTTTTGAAAAAATTTGAGGTTTTTAGGTGCACCTTATAGTGCGGAAAATACGGTAATTGAAAACGCTAAATTGTCTTCCCTATTTTTATTGTTGGTATTTGTTAGTTAGCAGTGTTGAAGTCTCAGTGGAAATTACAGAAATAAAAACTTTTTGAGCTCATGTTAGTCATGTGGTACCTGTTAAGGAATGAGGATTTAAAAAAAAAAAAAAAAACAGAAGATGCCCACGGATCTGCCTGGATAAAAACAACTCCTGTGGTTTGCCTGTTAGTATCATTATGAAAGAAAAGAGTCAGAGTGGAAGGAAAGTACCCAAGTGGGATCACAGTGCCCTAAAAATGACTGCAATGGTTGACGTCAAGTAAAAAAGAAAGATCCAGAGTGGGTGAAAAGAAGGTAACCATTACTCCAAAGTTATCTTCTCATTGACATAAGACAGTGGCTAACTTTAGCAACAGGGGAAATGGGAGGGAAAAAGATTGTGGCATGAGGGTCAAGCAAGCAAAAACAGAGGACTTTGCTTTGAGCAGTTAAAAGCAGGAAAAGAAAAAAACATTTGTGAGGAATGGCGAAAGATGTGCCTTGAGCTACTTTTACATGATTATGAAGCTTGTGCGTTTGAGATGAAATGATCAAAGCAGAGTCAAGGAGCACGGAGAATTTGCCCTGGGGGCAAACAGGAAGAAAGGAAACTTGAAGAGTGATTTTTTTTTTTTTTAATCCTTGAAGAGGTTTCTAATTTTTAAGCTATGATGAACAGTATATGTTTTGAAACGCTCTAAAAATGTAGACGTAGATGGGTTTCAAAGTGTGAGGAGATAAAAGTGGATCCTGCTGGAGTATTGTAAGAAAAAAAAATTGGACGTCAAACTTTGCGGAACAGGTATCGTCTATCCGTTTTGAAGTGTTCCAAATTCTGGCGCTGACTAGCTGAAAAAACATTTCACGAGGGGGAAATGAATATAAACCCAGATCTCATTCTTTGTGTACCTGCTGCTTTTGAGATTTACCCTCTACGTTCAAAAAAAAAAAAAAGCCTTTTCCAGATGTCTTCTCGTGCAATTGAAAGAGATATATTGGACGCGTGACAAAACCTCCCGTTGTCGCAGTTCAAATTTTTAACTGCAAAACAGCAAGCAGGAATAGACGAAGGTCAGAGGCACCCCCGACTGATAATGAGACACGACAAGACAAAAAAACATTGTCATGAGGGTCATTCTTCTCCGGGCTTCCCTTGTTTTTGACCACTTCCCGTCACTGGAACTACTTATCCCAAAGTGACCACCAAAGGAGATCTTACGACACAATGTGTATCATGTTAGGCCAAAGGGTATTCACAAGATTTATTTGTTTGTGACCACACTTGTAAATCAAAACACGCTTATCGCAAACCATCTGTCCTCAATGAAATGAATGCAACCGCAAAAAAAAAAATCTTTGGAATGCCTTTTAGTAAGGAAAATAAGCAGTTTATAAAATGTACTTTATAAAACATACACCTTGAGGGTGTAAAAATTCGACAGTCCCAGGAAGTTGACAAGTAGACTGGGGTTGTTTTATAAATAAATTAAATAAATAAATGGCTAAATAAATAAATAAATGGCTAAATAAACAAATGACTAAATAAAAAAATGACTAAATAAATAAGAAAGAAAGAAAGAAAGAAAGAAAGAAAGAAAGAAAGAAAGAAAGAAAGAAAGAAAGAAAGAAAGAAAGAAAGAAATTTCACCTAGCATTTTTAAGTGTATATTGTATTATCATAATCAAATTGAATGTAAAAAAATTTGACAGTTTCTAGATTCTTGATTCGTTTATCGGGACTTGTTTTATTGAGTACGACTTGGCCACTAGTGGGCAGTATAATCCAGCCGTTCAGACAAACGAAGAAGAGTTTCAAAACTACTTGAAGTTAGTAAGCTGCAGTAATAATCTTTCATCATTGTCTGTCTATATGTGTTGCTGCACCGACTAAGACAAATCACTTTTATGTTGAAAGACACTGCAGCTGTCTAAAATGCGGCAAAACCACGCATCTCATTATCTTAAAGCGCATCGCCGCGAGGTCTGCATGAACAAGACATGGCAATGTCCCACTTTGACAAGTTCTGCCAAAATGGCAGCGTAGAACGAATGGCTGTGATGCAGCAAATTTCTGACCGCGAATCATTTGACTCATCTCTCTGATCACTGTCATCATAACATTAAGGATACTTTTCTGGATCTGAATGCATGAAAAACAATTTTTGATGTTCATGATTTGTTATGAAATAAAAAATTTGGAAAGTAGTCTTCAAGAAACATGATCTCATAGCGAACAAAGATCCACAGGAAAAGCCGAGTTGACGACAACGGGATTACGACACAATTGTAGAAAAGCTCTTTTCATCAGAGACGAGTCGAATCAATGAGCGAGGCTTTCAATAAGAGTCAACAGGTTCAGGCATGGGCCGAAACACTCAGTGTGAGCACTGTTCTCACAAGAAACGATGGATTCTTTGTGATGGAGACGGTTTGTGCGTGAATAAAAAGTCAGTGAAACCTCCCGAGCATAAAACTCCGCTTTGAACTTTGTCGATTACGGCATTTATTCAGAGCAAAGTACAGTAAGCCTTGTGTGGAGTTTAGACTCGGCCGTTGTTAATGTCTTTGCCCAGTGAGTCATGTGTTGCTTTGAGAACTGTTTCAAAGCTTTCGTGTAAACAAAACCAAATAACAAAAAAAGCCAATAAAAAATCACTTCCAATATAATCTGATGGTTGGGTAAGTGGTTGAAGCAACAAGATGGTTTGGATTCACGCATATGAACACGTGAACGAACAAAGTGAGTGGCCTGTAATGATTTTCCGACAACTAAGCCATCCATTTTCAAAATGGCTTATCCTGTTCAGAGTCATAGCAGAGTTGGTGGACTAATTAGATGAATGCTAATAAAAATTGCTAGCAATATCTGTATTTTTAAAAAGTGGAGACAATTTGTTAATTTTAGTAATGAGAAAATCTAAATTTGTCTTCGCGGGCCACATAAAATGATCCGACGGGCCGTATCTGGCCCCCGGGCCTTGAGTTTGACACCCATAATTTCGCTTGTGTGAAAGTGACAATAAAGAGAGCATGGGAGAGGAAAAAAAAATCAGATTTTTGCCCTTACTGAGGAGCTAAGCTAAAAAAAAAAAAAAAAAAGACTAAGTATAATCCAAAAATTTGGCAGCTTTGTGTTATTTAGTTTCCAGTCTATTTTTAGTGTGGTGCAAAATGAACCCTCTGTGGGCATCGGAGTATCTATAGATCAGTGGGGTGGCTTCCACTCAGACTAAACTGTAAACAAGTCTCATTCAAAGAACCGCACATCCAAACCATCTGACTCATCCTTTTCAAAGGAGAGCAAACTAACCAGCAGCTGCATGATGAAATCCCCTCGCTGAAGAAAAAAAATAAAAAAGAAGTCCAAGCCCTAAAAAGTGATGGATGCAGGTGGCTGGAGTGGAGCTTACATATTTTTACAGACAACAACAACAACACCCTCCCTCGTTCCCCTCCCGATTTCAAAAGCGGGTGAGGGAGGAACCGCTCAGCCTTTGTTCAAGGAGGACAACACAGTGATGCCATTAAGGCTTTAATCAAAACCATTACTGCATTAAGCCTTGAGTGACATCCCTCCCTTTCCCCAAAACTGGTTCCGAGTTCCCACCGAGCGGGCAAAAAAAAAAAAATTGTGTGGGAAATGTCTCGACATCATCGCCGTGGCGGCCAGGGTTCTACAACATGGCTTTAAATTAGGGGAAAAGAAAACACAAGTTAAAAAAAGGCAGTTCCCTAACTACTATACTCCTGCCTGCTAATTTGCCACCACTTGAAAAAGGAGGAAAATAGCAACAGTTTTAAATCACACTACTTTTAAGTTTGTATGGAAGAATACTTAAACACAAGGGAGATCCAGGTCGCTTGAACATACATCTTAACCATTGTGGGTGGAATTCTATCTATAAGTTCTGGCTGCTCTCATATTAGAGGGAAGCAAAAATGCACATGGCCTATATTCTGGTTCCGATGGGTCCGAGATGGGACAAGTGACGTCTGCCCTTGAAAGCCACTGAAAAAAAAATCAAGATGTCTACCTTATCCAGCAGAGGAAGACAGCGGGGAACCTTCTTCTCCAGTTTGACGATGGTGATGAAGTCACCCTCTTGCCGTTCATCTTCGCTGGTGTTGCACAGTGACAAAGGGTGATACTGCACGAAAAAAAGAGACAGAGATTACAAAATGAAGGTAACATCATTGAAAAAGTTAGACACTTCAGCACCATTGACGGATATAGACGTCAAAGATATTGGCACTGAATGAGCTAATAATGGGAACAAAAAACTAATACAAGAGCTCAATCCAGCTCACAAATCAACCCACCCTGCCGGACCACTAGTCCATCACGGCCAGGTCCTACCCCGATATTCATTCATGTGGCTGCAGGCTGAGGTCAACAGGGCTCCCCCCCCCTCATCTTACCCAAGCGGAAATCTCTAAATTACCCCCCAGGGGTGACATCAACAGCTGGTCGAGAGGGATTTGACGTAATGTTACGCAAAGGGCTGGTGCTTGTCTGTCAGAAGCAAAGCGGAGGAATAAGATACAGAAACATGACAGATGCACCAATAGCTTCATTCAAAAGCAGACAGAAAGAAAACGGGACCATCCAAGTGACAGAGGAACCCTTTACATTCTTGCCCCCCCCCCCCCCCCCCAGCCCCCTATAAATACAAAAACAATGGCCGCCTCAGGAAGTAATGCAGCATACTGTTCTGCCAGCTGCCGAATTAACAAACAAAAGACAATTTTACAAGATGGTTTAATGATGGCATGACCTCCGATGTTAAAAAGGTCGTTAAAAAAACTGATACATTACGGTGGTTTTTTTTAAATATTTTAAAATTGTCCCTCAACTTCACACTGAAAATCATTTTGATCAGGCAGTTTAAAGGCCACCTTTTGCATCTATTTAAGATGGCTGCAATTACTCTCCATAGCATTAGGATAAACTGAATCGTCTTCATTTGTTTTTTGTGTGGCCTTGAGAAAAAAAAAAGGGGGGCCTGGGAAACCAAATCACCAAGTCTCCATTTCACAGAGACAAGAAACCACAGGGCACGCAAACAGTTCCCCACAGACTGTTAACAATGCTCACTCCTCCATTGCGCCTCCTCCTCATCTGTCTAGATCTGTTGCAAACTGACGGGGACATGTCCCTTGGCTCTTTTGTAGCCACGATTAAAGGCATTCCTTTCCAGTTCAATCAAAGGCTGTTACAAAAATATTCAGAGCACCCCCCCAAAAAAAAAAAAAAAAAAAACTTAACAGCTTCAATAACAAATACATGCACAGAAAAAGAGAAAAATAAATAGTAGCTGTGGTGAGAAGTCAATAATATTTTCCCCTTGCTTAGGCCTGCGGATGTTCTTTTTTCAGTTGCCAATAATCAGCAAAAGAACTTTCTAGTTCATCTGTTGCCAGCCAGTGTTGGCGGGAGGAAGCTCATCAGGCTCCACCACTCAATTACTGGCAGTTTATCTTTTTTTGAAAAATAACTATTGGATTGAACTGTCGACATTACATGTGGAGTGCAAAAAAAAAACATTATTATTATATTCAACAAAATAAATAAAACAAAAAAAATAATGAAAATAAATAAACATTAAATCACAATCGCATTATTTAGGGGGAAAACATTCAGCCTTATATAAACTACTTTTTTTTTTAATCCAAAACAAATAGTGGTGTTTTTTTTTGAGAGAGATGGAAGAGTTTAAAGTCAAGAGTTGATACACCGCTACCGATGAACAGAATGAATCAATCTCGTAAATTAAATTACCACAGAAGACAAACTAGAGTCCACTGAACAGATATTGAGACACCTTTTGCAATAAATAAAGTGTTTGAGAAAGAAAGAGAGCCAGCTTTGCTAATGGATTAAAGCCCTCAGGCCTGCCAGGTTTGTGCATATCAGCAAATACCTGTACAGTAATTAAATCCACTCACTCTGGCTTTTATTCCCAGAAGATGTACAGAATCTAGATAAACATGCAGAGCACACACATTTTCCAGCCTGATTATTGAGCAAGTGACTCAGTCAGACAAACCTACTGTAAAGATTGCAAAATGCCTTGGCATTCTTCTTTTTGTGCCAAGGACATAATGTAATTCTTAATAGCTGCCAACTTTGGCACCTTTGCTGGCTTTCGAGTGAAAAGAAACCCGATTACCGATAACACACCTAAAACTATTCCAATAATCATAATGCTTTTGAAGAGACAAAAGAACACAACCAAAGATGGAATATATCAGAATTATTTTTCAATTATGTGACGCACCTTGTGTATAAATGGCACTGCATAAATACAGCCGCCCTGCCTTGCCGATTGTGTAAGATGGCGGTTCTCATTAATAAGGAGCAATTACATCGATTACACAAACTAAACACGTTCATGCACTTTACGTCTGAGCCAACTTTCTAAAGTGAGGCTCGCCTTTTTTCCAATCGTCCTTTGTCCACGTAAATGCACAACCCAAAGATTACCTGAGCAAACGGCCAAAATGGCAGTTTGAATCAATTCTTGGGTGAACTAAGGAATTAGGAAAAAAAAAAGCGTCATCTTACAAATGCAAAGGAGAAGACATTAGTGCTTTGGACCTGTCAAAACAAAATGTTCGTCTTCTTTATCAACAGTGTCAGCCTACGTTCAGTAACCACAGAGAATGATGATGAAACGTAAGCCCATAATGAGACTTGACTTAAGTATGATGAGGGCTTAATTGGCTTGGATGTGTTTTAAGGGTGGGTACTTCATTAAAATGTTTAGATTCTATAAATGGTATGAAATAATGAACTTGGATTGGGGGAACGTTAAAGGGGATATGTTACGGGAAAAAAAATGACTTGTCTGTCCGCCATTTTTTTTTTTTTTTAAAGCATCTGGAGCAAGTTCTTGAATTTTGTTCAAAGTTTGCCATCATTTTCAAAGCACATGTTCACAATGGCGACCACCAACAACTCGTAGCGCTCCATCAGCCTCAGGCGAACACTGCACTATACATTTCAAAGCCCCCCGAGTTAAACATAAACACAACACTTCCCTGTCATAACAGGTCAGCGGCTTGCTAACCCAACAGTTTGTTAGTATTGCAACGATCCCTCTTCCATGGAGACACGGAGGCCACGTCCACACGTCCTCCAGGCTTCCTCTGGCCTTTCGCTGGCCTGCAGGATGACTCCACCTCGCTCACGTTTCCACAACATCACCAAGAGAGAATATTTGAACTTTTCAACCTTGTCAATCATTTTTAGGTAAATGTCAAGTAATGTAAGAATTAAATAAGAATTATAATTTCGGAATTGCAAATTGATTTTTTCGAAGTTATCTACATCTCTGAGATTTCTCTCAATGTGTAAACAGTGCAAAAATACTCCACGCTAAAATATTAGCCACATTTTCAAGTAAATTATGAAGACATCTGTCGTAAACAAAAGGAATCTGCTTGACTGAATTAGACTTTCAACTTGGATGTGGTACACCCAGAAATGTTCTTGGCAAAAGAACATTCTAAGATTCCAAACTAAAAAAAGCCTTCAGATGATAATTTTACCCTTATATTATGTCACCCAACACGCCACTGATGTCAGCCGGTGACATCGAGGGAAAGTAAACAGAAAATACACAGGAAAAATAAATGAAAGGCTTTTCCACGTTATGCGTGATCTTCTCCAGTGATCATGTGGTCACACTGTCCGCACACTTAGCAACTCCTTAGCAACTTGCCAGTAAATAGTTGAAAACAGCATCTCCAACTAGTTTGAACGGGTAAGTCGTACTGTACTTTGTATGTTATGTTCGATAGGGGGGGGGGGGGGTCGAGCGGTTAGCGTTGCCGTGGCGTGGGCACGCAGCCAAGAGCATGGAGCTCCACGTGGAATGCCATGGAAAAACGAGACAGAGGAATGCAGACTCCACTGAGCAGTGTAAACAGGCTGGGCTGAGAGAAATGCTGCCACGCCGCTTTGAAGTCGCTTCAATCTCCTCATCGAGCGCACGTGTGTATCATAAAACAGGGAGGGGGGGGGGGGGGATTATTCAGGGAAGGCATTTCATGTACGCAGGTTATACATGACTTTGATACATTGAAGTTGCACAAAAACCGTCTCGCTTGACATCATGCGAGACATCGCAATATAATCTCACCAGACCAAGATGAAAACATTTTAGCTGTCTGATTTTTTTTTTTTTTTTAACTGGGATTAACAGTGAGAAGCCAGCAGGCCTCATAGTTGGAGATGTGACATCCACGATGACTGCACCCGCCTGGCCCCGCCCCCTCCCACTCTGTTAGCGGCTGTTTCAATATGTACTTTCAAAATGTTTCTTGAACATGCAGCAGTGATATCAGACTAAGAATGTCTCCGGAGTAGACGGCAGACATGTAGGCACCGGAGCCTCGACCTCAGCGTGGCAGCCAGCAGGCTGTGGAATCCACTGAAGTGGGCAGGTAAACACGTAAAACGTTGCCCTTTGGAACACCACTCTCGTCAATCCAAAGTGTGTACATGAACCTGGTTTTCTTTCCCAACAAAAGTGCTCCAGTAAAAACTTTAAGGCTGATATTTTATAGGTGTCAAACCCAAGGCCTGGGGACCCAGATACGGCCCGCCACGTCATTTTATGTTCCCCGCCAAGACAAAATGAATTAACTACAAATTATCTTCTCTTAAAAAAATAGAGCTATTCCTAGCAATCTTTTTAAAATATTTCAACAAATTTTCTGATTTCAAAACTAATTATTCATCCGTTTGTTAGAATTTACAGTCATATTGGCCCACTATGGGTGGTTTTACAAAGATGGCATTATTTATATACCGTAATTTTTGGACTATAAGCCGCACCAGACTATAAGCCGCACCAGCTAAAACCCGTGATTCCGGGTTCAAAATTTACGAAAAAAGTTGCAGCTTATAGTCCGAAATTTACGGTACATTGTTCCTCATTGAAATATTTCAAGCCGCATAATTACAGAAGAGGCTACGCGTATTGACCTTAGAAGAAATCTCCAAAACACACGGCGCCTTTCTACCACAGCGGCAAACATTCCGGTGTCGTACTTCCTACTTTAAGGAACTTTCGGCAGTCGTCTCTGCGGGATGAAAGGTAAGTCTTGAGTCAGTCTGTCATCAATGTTATGCTGTCAAATCACACGGAGGCTTTTAAATTGGCACTTGCTGGTGTATTCTAGTACTCAGACATATCTCTTCACTAAATGTCTGTGGTTTCCAGGCCAACCACCAGAGAAA